>NC_092045.1:48328567-48965005 GCF_003086295.3 Arachis hypogaea
ATCTTGTTCAGTTTCTTTCTGCTTCTTTATGTCCTCTTCGAGTTGTTTCAGTCGGTTTTGTTGTGCCCAGACTGCTTCTAAAATTTCCGAGCTCTTTTCTTTTTCGGAATTTGTGGATCTTTGTTTGGGAGTGACGCCTTTGGGCGATTCTGTTTGTTTCCTCCTGGAGTGCGTGGTGATAGAGGGCTGTCCGGTCGTTCTCCGGTGTCAACTTCATCCTCTTGTTCGGATGCAGCGTGGTCATTGTTGAGAGGGTCGTCCGCCATGGTAAAGGAATGACTTCCAGGTCCCCGGCAACGGCGCCAATGTTCCGGGGGTTACCTGAAACGTGTAGCTCGGTCGTCTGGAGAGGCCCGAGGTGGGGGTTCAGGGACCCGAGCTTTGATATGCGGAGTGGTTGGTGGTTGTACTGCAATGACACTCCGATGCTTAAGTTAGCATGGGTCCAAGCAGATATGTGTAGAATGTGGGATGAATGCCATACCTGGGTGCTCCAGTGTATTTATAGTAGTTGGCCGTGATCTTCCCTGGATAAGATATTCTTATCTTATCTTATCTTTGGGGGTTTTATCTTTATCTTTGTGGAACCGCCTTTTCTAGGCCTTTTCGGCCTTTAGGCTTTGGGCTGCGTTCCTTTTGATGGGCCTTCCTTGCCTTATTGTCCGAGGTCCGACCTTTAGGCGTGGGCCTTAGGACGAGGTCGGACCTTTTATGAATTTGCCGAGTTTGGAGGAGCCCGGTTAGGGTATGAACAGTTGGTATGAAGCAAGCTATGGTCACCTTGCAAATCTCAGTTAGGCAGATTAAAAAATGGTTTATGGGTTTTCGAATAATTAATAATAAAAAGAAGAAATAATAAAAGGGATAGAACACTTATGCAGATTTATTGGTGGGAATTTCAGATAAGCGGATGGAGATGCTGTAGAGCTCTTAGACGCCTGTTCTCCTACTCCTTCTACTCAGTCCTTCTTACTCCTTTCCATGGCAAGCTTTGTATAGGGGTTCACCATCAACTGTGGCTACTTTCATTCCTCACGGGGAAATATCCTGTGCGGCTGTCACTCGCACAGCTAACCAGTCTGGAGGCATCACCCATGGCTGATGGCTACATCCCATCCTCGCAGTGAAAACTATGCTAACGCACTCTGTCACAGTACGGCTAATCACCGGTTGGTTCCCGCTCCTACTGGAATAGAATCCCTCTTTTGCGTCTGTCACTAACGCCCAGCAGGTTAAAGTTTGAAGCACGTCACGGTCATTCATTACCGGAATCCTACTCGGAATACCACAGACAAGGTGAGACTTTCTGGATCCTCATAAATGCCGCATCTATCTAGCTTATACCACGAAGATCTGTTGGGGAATCTAAGAGATATACATTCAAGCTCTGTTGCATGTAGAACGGAAGTGGTTGTCAATCACGCGCGTTCATAAGTGAGAATGATAATGAGGGTAATCTGACTCATAACATTCATCATGTTTCTTGGGTACGAATGAATATCTTGGAATAAGAATAAGAGAGATTTGAATAAAAGATAATAGAACTTCATTAATACTTGAGGTACAGCAGAGCTCCACACCCTTAATCTATGGTGTGCAGAAACTCCACCGTTGAAAATACATAAGCAAAGAGTTCAGGCATGGCCGAATGGCCAGCCCTCTGTAACGTGATCACAGGATTCAAAATACAATCCAGGATGTCTAATACAATAGATAAATGTCCTATATATACTAGACTAGCTACTAGGGTTTACATGAGTAAGTAATTGATGCATAAATCCACTTCCGGGGCCCACTTGGTGTATGCTTGGGCTGAGCTTGATTAATCCACGAGCTGAGGCATTTCCTGGAGTTGAACTTCGAGTTATGACGTGTTTTGGGCGTTCAACTCCGGATCATGACGTTTTTCTGGCGTTTAACTCCAGACAGCAGCGTGTACTTGGCGTTCAACGCCAAGTTACGTCGTCAATCTTCGAATAAAGTATGGACTATTATATATTGCTGGAAAGCCCTGGATGTCTACTTTCCAACGCCGTTGAGAGCGCGCCAATTGGAGTTCTGTAGCTCCAGAAAATCCATTTTGAGTGTAGGGAGGTCAGATTCCAACAGCATCAGCAGTCCTTTTGTCAGCCTTCTTCAGAGTTTTGCTCAAATCCCTAAATTTCAGTCAGAATTTACCTGAAATCACAGAAAAACACACAAACTCATAGTAAAGTCCAGAAATGTGAATTTAGCATAAAAACGAATGAAAACATCCCTAAAAGTAGCTCAAACTTACTAAAAACTATATAAAAACAATGCCAAAAAGCGTATAAATTATCCGCTCATCACAACACCAAACTTAAATTGTTGCTTGTCCCCAAGCAACTGAAAATCAAATAGGATAAAAGAAGAGAATATACTATAAATTCCAGAATATCAATGAATATTAATTTAATTAGATGAGCGGGACTTGTAGCTTTTTGCTTCTGAACAGTTTTGGCATCTCACTTTTTCCTTTGAAGTTTAGAGTGATTGGCTTCTCTAAGAACTTAGAATTTCAGATAGTGTTATTGACTTTCCTAGTTAAGCATGTTGATTCTTGAACACAGTTACTTATGAGTCTTGGCCTTGGCCCTAAGCACTTTGTCTTCCAGTATTACCACCGGATACACAAATGCCACAGACACATAACTGGGTGAACCTTTTCTGATTGTGACTCAGCTTTGCTAGAGTCCCCAGTTAGTGGTGTCCAGAGCTCTTAAGCACACTCTTTATCTTTGGATCACGACTTTAACCACTCAGTCTCAAGCTTTTCACTTGGACCTTCATGACACAAGCACATGGTTAGGGACAGCTTGATTTAGCCGCTTAGGCCTGGATTTTACTTCCTTGGGCCCTCCTATCCATTGATGCTCAAAGCCTTGGATCCTTGCTACCCTTGCTTTTTGGTTTTAAGGGCTATTGGCTTTTTCTGCTTGCTTTTTCTTTCTATTTTTTTTTTCGCCACTTTTTTTTTTCACTTCTTTTTCTTGCTTCAAGAATCAGTTCATGAATTTTTCAGTTCATCAATAACATTTCTCTTTGTTCATCATTCTTTCAAGAGCCAACAATTTTAACACTCATAAACAACAAGATCAAAAGACATATGCACTGTTCAAGCATTCATTCAGAAAACAAAAAGTATTGTCACCACATCAATATAATTAAATTAAATTCAATAATAATTTCGAAATTTATGTACTTCTTGTTCTTTTGAATTAAAACATTTTTCATTTAAGAGAGGTGAAGGACTAATGGATTTTATTCATAGCTTTAAGGCATGGTTACATACTAATGATCATGAAGTAGAGACACAAAACATAGATAAACACAATATTAAAAACTGAAAACAGAAAGAAATAAGAGCAAGGAATGAATCCACCTGAGTGAGGGTGGCGCCTTCTTGAAGGTCCAATGGTACTTTTTGAGCTCCTCTATGTCTCTTCCTTGCTTCTGTTGAATGATTCCTAGTGATTTTGGTACTCCTATCCATAGTTGCTCCCAATAGTTGTGTGGAGGACCATTTATTCCCTGAGGTATCTCAGGGATTTCTTGGATTTGCATTCAAATGTTCTACCACTGAGTTATGACGGCTTATATTTGTCTTTCCATCTCCCAAGACTCAGAGGTGGAAGCTTTTGTCTTCCCTTTGAGGTTTTTCTGGCCTTAGGTGCCATTAATGGTAATGGAAAAGCAAAAAAGCTATGCTTTTACCACACCAAACTTAAAATATTGCTCGCCCTCGAGCAAGAAAAGAAAGAAGAGAAGAAGAAGAGATGGAGGGATGTGTGTATTCGGCTATATGGGTGGGTTTGGGTGGGAAAGAGTTTTGAATTTTGAAGGTGAGTGGGGAAGAGTGGATAGAAGTGAGTGGTGAATGAAAATTGGGAATTGTGACATGGGGAATTCAAATCACAAAAATAGGATTAGAAGGTAAGGTGGGAATATGGTAGGTGGGGATCCTGTGGGGTCCACAGATCCTGAGGTGAAAAGAAATACCATTCCTTCACCATATAGGCGTGTAAATTGCCTTCATGCATCATTCTGGCGTTCAAACGCCCATTGGTGCATGTTCTGGGCGTTAAACGCCCATGTAATGCATGTTTCTGGCGTTGAACGCCAGTTTCATGCTTGTTTCTGGCGTTCAGCGCCAGATTGTCCTCTGTGTGCACATCCTGGCGTTAAACGCCAGGTTGTTGCTTGTTTCTGGTGTTCAGCGCCAGAATGGTGCTCTGTTCTGGCGTTGAACGCCGGCCAGATGCACCTTCTGGGCGTTGAACGCCAGCCCGTGCGTCCTCCAGGGTGAAAAATTTTTTTCTTCTGTTTTTGACTCTGTTTTTAATTTTTTTGATTTTTTCGTGACTCCTCATGATCATGTACCTAATTCAACACAAAAATAACACCAAAACAAAATAAAATAAAATTAGATAAAAAAAATTGGGTTGCCTCCCAACAAGCGCTTCTTTAATGTCAATAGCTTGACAGTGGCTCTCATGGAGCCACAAGATGATCAGGTCAATTTAATGTGTTGTCTCCACACCAAACTTAGAGTTTGGATATGGAATTTGAACACCAAACTTAGAGTTTGGTTGTGGCCTCACAACACCAAACTTAGAGTTTGACTGTGTGGGCTCTTCTTGACCTTGAACTGAGAGAAGCTCTTCATGCTTACTCTCTTTTGTCACAGAGGGATGGCCATGTGCCTGAATCACAAGGTAATCCCCATTCAATTGAAGGACTAACTCTCCTCTGTTGACATCTATCACAGCTTCTGCTGTGGCTAGGAAAGGTCTTCCTAGGATGATGCATTCATCATTTTCCTTCCTAGTATCTAGGATTATGAAATCAGCAGGGATGTAAAGGCCTTCAACCTTTACTAGCACGTCCTCTACTGTCCCATAAGCTTGTCTCACTGACTTGTCTGCCAATTGTAATGAGAACAAGGCAGGTTGTACCTCAATGATCCCCAGCTTCTCCATTACAGAGAGTGGCATAAGGTTTATCCCTGACCCAAGATCACATAGAGCTTTCTCAAAGCTCATGGTGCCAATGGTGCAAGGTATTAAGAACTTGCCAGGATCTTGTTTCTTTTGAGGTAGAGTTTCCTGAATCCAAGTATCTAAGTCACTAATGAGTAAGGGAGGTTCACCTTCCCAAGTCTCATTACCAAACAGCTTGGCATTCAGCTTCATGATAGCTCCTAGATATTGAGCAACTTGCTCACCAGTCACATCTTCATCCTCTTCAGAGGATGAATATTCTTCAGAGCGCATGAATGGCAGAAGGAGATTTAATGGAATCTTTATGGTCTCTAAGTGAGCCTCAGATTCCTCAGGATCCTTAATAGGAAACTCCTTCTTGTTTGAGGAACGTCCCAGGAGGTCTTCCTCACTAGGATTTTCGTCCTCCTCCTCCTTAGTGCATTCGGCCACTTTGATCAAATCAATGGCCTTGCATTCTCCTTTTGGACTCTCTTCTGTATTACTTGGGAGAATACTGGGAGGAGTTTCAATAACTTTCTTACTCAGCTGGCCTACTTGTGCCTCCAAATTTCTAATGGAGGATCTTGTTTCATTCATGAAACTGAAAGTGGCTTTTGACAGATCAGAGACTATATTAGCTAAATTAGAATTATTTTGTTCAGAGTTCTCTGTCTGTTGCTGAGAAGATGATGGATATGGCTTGCTATTGTTCAGCCTATTGCGTCCACCATTATTAAAGCCTTGTTGAGGCTTTTGTTGATCCTTCCAGGAGAAATTTGGATGATTTCTCCATGATGGGTTATAGGTGTTTCCATATGGTTCACCCATGTAATTAACCTCTGCCATGGCAGGGTTTTCAGGATCATAAGCTTCTTCAGAAGCTGCCTCTCTAGTACTGTTGGATGCATGTTGCAGTCCATTCAGATTTTGAGAGATCATGTTGACCTGTTGAGTCAACACTTTGTTCTGAGCCAATATGGCATTCAGAGCATCAATTTCAAGAACTCCTTTCTTCTGAGGTATCCCATTATTCACGGAATTCCTCTCAGAGGTATACATGAACTGGTTGTTTGCAACCATGTCAATGAGTTCTTGAGCCTCTTCAGGCGTTTTCTTCAGGTGAATAGATCCACCTGCAGAATGGTCCAATGACATTTTCGAAAATTCAGAGAGACCATAATAGAAGATATCTAATAGGGTCCATTCTGAAAACATGTTAGATGGACATCTTTTGGTCAACTGCTTGTATCTTTCCCAAGCTTCATAGAGGGATTCACCATCTTTTTGTTTGAAGGTTTGAACATCCACTCTCAGCTTGCTCAACTTTTGAGGAGGAAAGAATTTATCCAGAAAGGCAGTGACCAGCTTATCCCAGGAGTCCAGGCTATCCTTAGGTTGTGAGTCCAACCATATTCTAGCTCTGTCTCTTACAGCAAAAGGGAAAAGCATAAGTCTGTAGACTTCAGGATTAACTCCATTCGTCTTTACAGTATCACAGACCTGCAAGAACTCAGCTAAAAACTGATAGGGATCTTCAGATGGAAGCCCATAAAACTTGCAGTTTTGTTGCATTAAAGCAACTAGTTGAGGCTTAAGCTCAAAGTTATTGGCTCCAATGGCAGGAATGGAGATGCTTCTTCCATCAAACTTGGACGTTGGCTTTGTGAAGTCACCAAGCATTCTCCTTGCATTATTATTATTATTATTTTCGGCTGCCATCTCCTTCTCTTGTTCGAAAATTTCTGAAAGGTTATTTCTGGATTGTTGTAATTTAGCTTCTCTTAATTTTCTCTTCAGAGTCCTTTCAGGTTCTGGATCAGCTTCAACAAGAGTGCCTTTATCCTTGTTCCTACTCATAAGAAAGAGAAGAAAACAAGAAAAGAAAGAGGAATACTCTATGTCACAGTATAGAGATTCCCTTATGTTAGTAGAAGAAGAAAGAGGTAGAAGAATGAAGAAGGAGATTCGGATTTTTGGATGAGGAGAGGTGAAGAGAAGTGTTAGTAATTAAATAATTAAAATAGAAGAAGAAAAGAGAAGAAAATTTTCGAAAATAATTTTGAAAAAGAGTTAGTGATTTTCGAAAATTAGAGATAAATGTGATTTGAAATTAAAATTTGAAACAAAAAGAATTTTTGAAAAAGAGAGGGAGAATTTTCGAAAATTAGAGAGGGAAAAGTAGTTAGGTGGTTTTGAAAAAGATAAGAAACAAACAAAAAGTTAGTTAGTTGATTGAAAAAGATTTTAAAATCAAATTTTGAAAAAGATAAGATTTTTGAAAAAGATAAGATAAAAGATAAAATAAAAGTTTTAAGAAAAAGATATTTTGAAAAAGATTTAATTTTTAAAATTACTTAACTAACAAGAAACTAAAAGATAAGATTCTAGAACTTAAAGATTGAACCTTTCTTAACAAGAAAGTAACAAACTTCAAATTTTTGAACCAATCACATTAATTGTTAGCTAATTTTTCTAAAATTGGATAAAAAGATAAGAAAAAGATTTTGAAAATATTTTGAAAAATAATTTTGAAATTTTCGAAAATTATAAAAAAAATGAAAAAGATATGATTTTTGAAAAAGATTTTGAAAAGATAAGATTTTTAAAATTGAAATTTTGACTTGACTTGTAAGAAACAACTAATTTTTAAAAATTTTTGACCAAGTCAACCCAAAATTTCGAAATTTTGGAGGGAAATAAGGAAAAGATATTTTTGATTTTTAAATTTTAAAGAAAAACACAAAAATGACCCAAAACATAAAAATTTTGGATCAAGACACAAGATGCATGCAAGAATGCTATGAATGTCTAGATGAACACCAAGAACACTATGAAGATCATGATGAACATCAAGAACATAATTTTGAAAAATTTTTGATGCAAATAAAACATGCAAGACACCAAACTTAGAAATCTTTAATGCATGGACTCTAACAAACGAAAAATGCATATGAAAAACAACAAACAACACAAAACAAGAAAACCTCAAGATCAAACAAGAAGACTTGTCAAGAACAACTTGAAGATCATGAAGAACACCATGAATGCATGAATTTTAAAAAAAAAATGCAAGAAAAAAATTTTTAAAGCATGCAATTGACACCAAACTTAAAAATTGACTCAAGACTCAAACAAGAAATACAAAATGTTTTTGGTTTTTATGATTTTATGATTTTTTTTTGTATTTTTATTATTTTTTTCGAAAATATTTTTGGAAAAATGAAAAATAAAAGAAAAATTTTTGAAAAAGATTTTTGAAAAAAAAATTACCTAATCTGAGCAACAAGATGAACCGTCAGTTGTCCATACTCGAACAATCCCTGACAACGGCGCCAAAAACTTGGTGGACGAAATTGTGATCACTTGTTCTTTCTACTTGTAGGATGTTTACTCTGAAGGCATTGTTTATTTTCACAACTCCGTTCAACTAACCAGCAAGTGTACTGGGTCGTCCAAGTAATAAACCTTACGTGAGTAAGGGTCGAATCCACAGAGATTGTTGGTATGAAGCAAGCTATGGTCACCTTGCAAATCTCAGTTAGGCAGATTAAAAAATGGTTTATGGGTTTTCGAATAATTAATAATAAAAAGAAGAAATAATAAAAGGGATAGAACACTTATGCAGATTTATTGGTGGGAATTTCAGATAAGCGGATGGAGATGCTGTAGAGCTCTTAGACGCCTGTTCTCCTACTCCTTCTACTCAGTCCTTCTTACTCCTTTCCATGGCAAGCTTTGTATAGGGGTTCACCATCAACTGTGGCTACTTTCATTCCTCACGGGGAAATATCCTGTGCGGCTGTCACTCGCACAGCTAACCAGTCTGGAGGCATCACCCATGGCTGATGGCTACATCCCATCCTCGCAGTGAAAACTATGCTAACGCACTCTGTCACAGTACGGCTAATCACCGGTTGGTTCCCGCTCCTACTGGAATAGAATCCCTCTTTTGCGTCTGTCACTAACGCCCAGCAGGTTAAAGTTTGAAGCACGTCACGGTCATTCATTACCGGAATCCTACTCGGAATACCACAGACAAGGTGAGACTTTCTGGATCCTCATAAATGCCGCCATCTATCTAGCTTATACCACGAAGATTCTGTTGGGGAATCTAAGAGATATACATTCAAGCTCTGTTGCATGTAGAACGGAAGTGGTTGTCAATCACGCGCGTTCATAAGTGAGAATGATAATGAGGGTAATCTGACTCATAACATTCATCATGTTTCTTGGGTACGAATGAATATCTTGGAATAAGAATAAGAGAGATTTGAATAAAAGATAATAGAACTTCATTAATACTTGAGGTACAGCAGAGCTCCACACCCTTAATCTATGGTGTGCAGAAACTCCACCGTTGAAAATACATAAGCAAAGAGTTCAGGCATGGCCGAATGGCCAGCCCTCTCTAACGTGATCACAGGATTCAAAATACAATCCAGGATGTCTAATACAATAGATAAATGTCCTATATATACTAGACTAGCTACTAGGGTTTACATGAGTAAGTAATTGATGCATAAATCCACTTCCGGGGCCCACTTGGTGTATGCTTGGGCTGAGCTTGATTAATCCACGAGCTGAGGCATTTCCTGGAGTTGAACTTCGAGTTATGACGTGTTTTGGGCGTTCAACTCCGGATCATGACGTTTTTCTGGCGTTTAACTCCAGACAGCAGCGTGTACTTGGCGTTCAACGCCAAGTTACGTCGTCAATCTTCGAATAAAGTATGGACTATTATATATTGCTGGAAAGCCCTGGATGTCTACTTTCCAACGCCGTTGAGAGCGCGCCAATTGGAGTTCTGTAGCTCCAGAAAATCCATTTTGAGTGTAGGGAGGTCAGATTCCAACAGCATCAGCAGTCCTTTTGTCAGCCTTCTTCAGAGTTTTGCTCAAATCCCTCAATTTCAGTCAGAATTTACCTGAAATCACAGAAAAACACACAAACTCATAGTAAAGTCCAGAAATGTGAATTTAGCATAAAAACTAATGAAAACATCCCTAAAAGTAGCTCAAACTTACTAAAAACTATATAAAAACAATGCCAAAAAGCGTATAAATTATCCGCTCATCAGGTTACTTCAAGGGTTAATTAGGAGCTTATTCATCCGGTTTGAAGCATAAAGGACAACAAAGAGGTGAACGGGATACTCGAACATGCGATCCCGAAGGACCAATGAAGTGCAAGCATGGATGGAGGTTCAAGGAGGAGTGGAAATACATGCCACCCTAGCAAGAGTCTCCTCAACAAGTCCAACTTAAGGACTATAAACCAAAGTGCTAGGTGGGAGACACCCCACCATGGTAACATCTTTCTTACCCTTTCTCTTTACTTATAGTCTTGACTTCTTGCATTTTAGCTTATCTTAGCTAGCTTAGGTTAGTTTAATTTTGAGTTTGGTAGGTTAATTTTCATATGGATCATGATTGTATGGATTTTTGGATGTTTAGGGGTTGAATTTTGGATGAGCTAAGGCTTGGCACCTTAGATTTTAAAGAAAAAAAATATTTTTGAAAATAGGGCATCTATGCGTGATGCACCACTATTTCGTGGTACATCTTATGCTTAATTGAGTGGATTTTATCCACTAGTCTCACACTTATTCATTGAATTCGCAAGTTTTACATTTTCCTTCCTGATTTTGTGCTATGATTGAAAACATGCTTCCTTGGTCTTAATTTTGCTATGATTAATCTTCTCTTATTACCATTTAATGCCTTGATATGTGTGTTAAGTGTTTTCAGAGATTACAGGGCAGGAATGGCTTAGAGGATGGAAAGGAAGCATGCAAAAGTGGAAGGAATACAAGAAGTTGAAGGAACTGCAAAGCTGTCAGCCTAACCCTCTTGCACTAAAATGGCCATAACTTGAGCTACAGAGGTCCAAATGATGCGGTTCCAGTTGCGTTGGAAAGCTAACATCTGGGGCTTCGCAACGATATATAATTTACCATAGCTGTCCCGAAGTTAGGCGATACGGAAGCGTGAATGACGCGCCAGCGTCGCAATTGCGAATCTCAACCCACGCAAACGCGTGGACGACGCTTCCACGTCACTTTCCCACGACCTGTACATACCAGATTTCGAAATTAGCAATTTTTGGGTTGTTTCTGACCCAGTTTTTGGCCCAGAAAGCACAGATTAGAGGCTATAAAGTGGGGGAATGCATCCGAAAAAAAGGGGGCTCGCCAATTAGTTACTTTTCATGATTTACATGTAGTTTTGAGGGAGAGGTTCTCTCCTCTCTCTTAAGTTTTAGGTTTAGGAATCCTCCTAAAGGATTTAGGATTTCAACTCTTCATCAGATTCAATATTTCCTTTACTTTATATTTTTCTTCTACTTTGAGATACTTTAATGCTTTTATTTATGTTTGATTTATGTTGCCCAATTGGCTTATGGATATTTTCCATCTTAGATTTGGCTGCTTTGAGTGAATGTTATTTGAGGTATTCCAGATATTTATGATTCTTATTTAGCTTTTTATATTATTCGCTTTAATTGATTAACTGGAAGCTCTTGAGTTATCAACTATTCAGGATTGATTGTTATGTCGGCTGATTAATTTGAATTCCACTAACTCTAGTCTTTCCTTAGGAGTTGGCTAGGACTTGGAAAATCTAACCAATTGGTTTACTTGACTTTCCCTTGCTTACGCAAAGGTTAACTAAGTGAGATTAACTTCCATTCTCATAGGAGTAACTGGGATAGGACTTCTGAATTTTCATATCTTGCCAAGAGTTTATTTTATAGTTAATTATTTATTTTATTTGTCATTTAATTTACTTGTTCCTCACTTTCAAAACCCCCAATTTACAAAACTCATAACCAATAATAAGAACACACCTCCCTGTAATTCCTTGAGAAGACGACCCGAGGTTTAAATACTTCGGTTATCAATTTATTTAGGGGTTTGTTACTTGTGACAACCAAAACGTTTGTAAGAAAGGTTGATTGCTTGGTTTAGAAACTATACTTTCAACGAGAATTTATTATAATTTCTAAGCCACCAATCTTCAGTTCTTCAGTGTGTGCGCACACACTTATGCGTGCACACGCAACTTCTATTTTCTGCGTCTTGTGCGTGCACACCGACCCATGCGTACGCACACTCGTATACAAGCCCTCTGTTTGGAGCGCTCACACCCCTTGTGCACGTGCATCCTTATGTTCTTGCAATTTGTGCGTGCGCACGCCGTTGTGCGTACGCACGCAACCTTCGTGTCACGGTTTCTGTGCGGCCGCTCAGGCCTGTGCGTCTGCACGCCAACTTGCATCCCTTCTGGTGGGAGCGTTGGCACAGCCTGTTCGCGTGAAACCCAACCCCTTTTGTTCCTATGTGCACGCACACATGATCCTTGAAAAAAAAAGTAAGTAACCTGTGCGTACACACACTACCCTGTGCGGACGCGACAGTGCTATTTTGGGCAAAATTTTTATTTCTCTTCTAATTAAGCCCTAAAGCACTTCCACCCTTCCATCCCTCCCTTTTCTTGCTTTTTGCCCTCTCTTCCACTTGTTTTACTTAGTTTTCATTGCATCTCATTTTCATTTTAGTAGTTATATTATTTTTGTTTACTTGCTTATTAATCGAATAAGTTACAAGTGTTTATTTGATATTGATAGGGTTGCTTGAATTTCATCAATGCACTTATATTTTGCCTTAATTTACTACTAGCTAGCGGGTTTGAATACTCATGTTTTGATTGTACCACTAGGACAAATTATGTAAGTGCATTGAATTGAGTGAATTGAGTTGAAATTGCTTGTTCATCATGATTTTTCATATTAAATTCATCACATGACTGATACTTGTTCTTTGTTAATGCTTTGCATTTGTTTGAGTGACTCAACTTGATCCTTATCAAGTGTGCCATTTTTCGTAACAAGTATCTTACCATGTGACCCTTTCTTTATGTTTCATGATGAATAAGGAGTTTATGGTTCATTATTAAATTTGTTATTGTTAAGTGTGCAATCCTCTATCAATTTTGAACTTTCACATGCACAACTTCAATATCCAATAATTTCTAAACTCAATTCACTCTTGTGGTAGTTACCTAAATATGCTTATCCTTAATTGATGTTCATCTATTGCTTGCAACTTAGGCCATTTAATTGAGGAACTCATGTTTACCTTTTTGATCGTGTGGATGGCATTTTAACTAGCCGTTTGTATGTTCCAACCGCGCGCATAATTGGAATACACACATGGCTCATTTTTTATCATACCACACCTCTATGAGAGCTTCCTCAATTAGATGCTTATTTACTTACCCCTTTACCCTTTTGTGCTACTTGCCCTATGATTCCTAATTATAGCTTATTCACTCTTTTTGAGGATGAGACATAACGGCAAGGAACCGGGAAAGGAGGGAGACACCAAGGATGGAGATGCCAAGCCCGCATTGGACTTGGAGATTTCTCCACAACCCGAGCTCCCGCATCCACCAGCTGAAGGTGGATGACCGTAGAGCCATTCTCCCCGGATTGTGTTCATGCACAGAGGACCGTGCAAGGCTTAAGTGTGGGGAGGATTCGCCATTTGGGGAGTAAACTTTTTTTTCTCAAACACTTTGCACTTTCAATTTTTTGTTTCTTTTATTATGTTTCTTGTAGATATTTGTTAGTATTTTTTATTATTGCATCTTTACTCTAGTTAATATATATATATATATATTGCATTTTCATGCTATATATAGTATAGATATTGGTTGTGATTGGATGTTGTGAATAGTATAGCACCTAGTTCAATTTTGTCCTAATTGTTCATATTAGTTTTTGCAATGTTGAAAATTAAGAATAGAACTAGGAAAGATTTTGAAATTGTATCCATCACATCATACATACATGTAGGAATAATTTTGGTGAAAACAACAAAAATTATCAAGAATTTTATTTTTTTTAGGGCATTCTATTGAATTAATTTGAAAAAAAATTGTTTTTAAAAAACTTGCTAGAATGATCTTTATGAAACATAGAAGACAGAAAGAACAAAATACCTTGTGAGTTCTTGAGCTTGAATGAGTGGTTACACATTATAACCACAAATTTTGTTCATTATGTGCTATGCTCCTTCTATGATTGTAATCTTGGTTTTGCTTGAATCTTTATTTCCAATATTTGATGTTGTGATTGTATTTAGCATAATTGAGACCATTTTTGTATTAAACTCACTCACCCATATGGACCTACCATTGCATCTACCCTTGTTAATCCCCTTTGAGTCTCTTAATGCTCTTTATTCTAATTGTTAGCACATCACAACCCTAAGTGGAAAACCATGAATTACCTTAAATTGCATCTTTGATTAGCTTAGATTGAAGAGTGTGTTTTCATTTAAGTGCGAGGGGACTTTTGGGTTAAAAAAGTTTGTATTGGGTATACGTTGAGAAAGAAAATTTGGTAAATGGGTGCACATTCATGTATCATCAATTTGCTTTAACCATATGCATTTGTCCTAGAAAAAAAATGAAAAAAATGAAAAGAAAAAAAAGTAATAATAATAATAATAATATGGGACAAAAGTCATCACAAAGAAAAAGAAAAAAATGAATGATGAATAAGAAATGCATATGTGGATTTGGATGAAAAAGATGCATGAATGTGTATAAAAGGTGTGATTATGGGAAGTTAGGGTGCATATTTTGTTATTTGGTTGAGTTGGACACTTGAGCTAATCAAAGACCCAATTTCTTAGTCCACTTAGTCATATTTATCCTACCTTAACCCTAATCCCATTACAACCCTCTAAAGACCTCATGATACTTGCACTCATGCATCAGATATTTGTTGATTGTTAGATGAAAAGCAAAACCTTGAAAGCATTATTAGGAGGAGACTTGAGTGATTAGACCCTAAAACACCGAGCATTGAGAGTGTATACACACCTAGTGAGGGTTCGATCACTCGACTCTATGTTTCTATACTTCTTATCATGTATTCTTGCATGTTGCTTCATTTTGATGAGCAAATCAATTCTTTATATTTTGAGTGCATTGGATTATTTCTTTGCTTAAGCCCTATATGTCTATACACTTGCTTTGAATTTGGTTATTTGTTTTCACCAAATCAATAGAACCTTATAGTTAGATAGATATATATAATATATACACATACTTGCAAGCATATAGATAGTTGCATTCAATAAGTTGTTTCCCCTTTGACCATTCTCCTTGTTGGTTTAGCATGAGGACATGCTATTGTTTAAGTGTAGCAGAATTGATGAGTCTATATTTGATGAGATATTTTGGCTTGATTTGAGTATATTTCATCATATCAACCTACACTTAAGCACCAAAATAGCATACTTTTGTGTTTGATCCCTAAATAGAACCCAAATGTGAAAACATGCAATTTTGTGATTGAAATGCGCAATTTAATTCCACTTTTATTCTATTTGATGCCATGACATGTTTGTTGAGTGATTTCAGGCCTTAGAGGCAAGAATGGATGGCCAAAAGTAGAAGAAAACATGTACAAGGAAGAACCCATGAAGAAAACAAGGAAAAGCACACACAGCGACGTGTGCGTGTGCACCAAGTACCTATGCGTACGGACAAGAGGATTTTCAGCCAAGTGTGCGGACGCACACACCTGTGCGTCCGCACAGGTCCCTGCACGTGATTGCATTAATGAAACATGTGCTGCACGAATTTGGAGGCCTCTTGGCCCATTTTGGAAGTCTTGAAGGCTGAAATTGGATGCTATATGAACGGAAATTCAACACATTTGAAGGCATTAGGACTTAGACATAATTTTTCATAGTTTTACATAGTAGGAGTAGGAGTAGTGTAGATTAGGGAATTCTCTCTTAAGGTTTAGTTAGGGTTTGTAGCATTTTATACTTCAAGTCTTGTAGCATTTCTTTAATTGTCTCTTTTTATTACATTGCTTTGTCTACACTTTCTTATATTTTAGCTTCCTTTGTTAATATAGTTTTGCAATTTTGAGTTGTTGTTAGTGAATTTGATGTTTGATGCTTACTTTATGTTTGTTTGAGTTACTTTTATTGATTTTGATCATTTATGGTTCATAGCTTTTATCATTTTCCCAATTTTGTCATGTTTTATGATTATGCCGTCTATGTGTTTAATGAAATGCCAATTTTGATTATGGCATAATTTCCACCGCTTGGCTTGGGGAAAATGAATATATGGATTACTAGAGTCATAATGTCCAACATTTAGTGATAATTCTTCGGTTGTTAGTTGTTATTGTTTCCACTAACGCTAGTTTTTTACTAAGGTAATTAGTAAGTTAGCTAGGACTTGTGGATTGATAACAACTATGCTCACTTAACTTATCCTTCGATGTTAAGGGTTGACTTAGTCAGATTAATCCATCATAATTATCATAGTTGTGGTTATGCTAGGGAAAGGATTCCATAACTCATCCCAAGTCAAGATTTCATTTATGTTTTAAATCACATTTTCATCACTTTATAGTCTTACTTGTTTATATTGCATACATAGTTCTTTTATTCCTTTATTAGTTTATTAATTGCAATTTTGTCTTGTTCTTTAATTCCTTTATTGCTTACTTCTTCATTGAAAACACCCCTTGTTTCTCACAACCAAAATCGTGTGCGCTCATTGGCATTAGTTCCTAGGGAGAACAACCCGGGAGACTAAATACTCTCGATTTACATTTGCTTTTAATTGTGACATCTTTAGATTTTAATTTGATATTGGTCAATTGTTGGGTTTGGAACTATACTTACAATGCCAATCCAATCTTATTTTGAGATAAATTCCGAACCCGCTCTAGTCCTCTCTGTCAATGTGTGTACGCACAAGAGTGTGCGTGTGCACAGGTTCACAAATCCATAGGGTGTGCATGCGCACAGGGCTGTGCGTGCGCACACAAAGCAGAAATCACAAGTTCTGCGGAGTTCACTGAACTCAGATTTCAGACTCCAACTTTCAACGATCATATCTTCTTCCATGAAATTCAAATTTCTACCAAATTTAAACCATTTTAAAGCTTGTGAAATTATCTTTTATTTGATATAAAAAGCATCAAATTCCAAAAATGATAGCTTAAGATATGATCCATTAAAGTTCATCAAAGATTCATTTCTTCCAAAGTTCATAAACTCCCAATTTTCCAAAACATACACTTCCGAATTCATTCAAAACCAACCAAAACTCAACCATTCAACATCAAGCATTTCCAAACTCTCATTCAATCCTCAACCCACCAATTCTTCCATTTCTAACCAAGTCTCAACTTAATGACTTCAATTCATAATCAACATTCCATACCTCAATTTTCCAAGCAATTGTTCAATTTCATCAATCACTATAAATATACATAGCAATAACACACACACACACGAAGCATGCTCACCAACAAGAGCACCAATCTCACGAACACTTAAGCATATCAAACTATATCACATACAACTTTACATGCTTTACCAATACTTATCACCATTCAAAATTGTTCTACCACTATGCACATATCCAACTCAATCCATATCATCCAAAAAATACATCATCATTTCAAAATCCTATTCTAGGGTCACTAGCCTACGTTTTCACAACCACATTACATTTTAGATACAGGAAATCGAAACCATACCTTGGCCGATTCCCGTTCAACCCGGAACACTTCCAAATTCAACCTTCGAGGTCCTAAAACTTCACTAACAGATTTTTAAGCTTATTGCTCCACTCCAAAGCTTTCCAAAACCATCAATCAAGCCCCAATACACATATATACACTACCTAAGCCATAATGTCACACCCAAACACAATAACTCAATCACTAAATCACCAAATTCCATGTGTTTAGCTTAGGATTGAGAATTTTACCTTATCTAAGGATCAAGGAGGAAAGACTAAGCTTTCCCCTCAAGTTAATTTGATCTTATAACATCAAAACACAAAAATCTCAACACCTTTTACCCAAAATTTTCGAAATTTATTGCTGTAAATTTGAAGAATAAATTGTGGTTTACCTTAAGAATAATTTTGTGGATTTTTTAGAGCTTGACGCCATGATCGCGTGGTCGCAAACAGTGCATCAATCGGAGCTCTAAATCAAAAGTTATGATCAATTGAAGTTAGAAGCAAATGAGGGCAAGGGTTTGAGTTATCCCTTCCCCTTTCTCAGCGTGTGTGTGTTGTTTCAGGGGAGACAGAGTGCTGAGCTCTCTAGTTTAAAGGGAACTTGGCTGGGCCTTGGGCCCAATATGGGTCCGGTTGGTTTGGTTTGGCCCAATCTTGGGCCGATTTCTTTAAAATTGGTGTCAAAATTCTCGTTTTAATTTCCTCTATCATATTAAACCATGAAAATTTCATTTCTAATTTTCTAGAATTAATTTTAATTTATGGGTTATTTAGTCATTAATTAAATGGGTTTACACAAAGAACTCTAGCGTCGTAGTCCCCAGCCCCGTAGCATGCAGCCGCCGCAGCCACCGCAGCCCCCATAGCTCGCAGAACCCACAGCTACTGCATCTCCCCTCCTCTGTGTGAGCTCTCTCTCTCTCTCTCTCTCTCTCTCTCTCTCTCTCGCCATGTCATGTAGTCTCCTCTGTCGTTGCCGTCACTCCCCTTCCTCTTCGCCGCCAGTAAGCACTGTGATAAATTGATAATAGCTAATTAGTTATTCTTTGTAGTTTTGTTAATCATTTTTGTTGTGTCCCTTTTCTCCTCTGTGGCCCTCTGTGTCCCTTTACTCCAACTAATAATTGTGTTGCTGATTTTACTGTGGAGTTTTGTTACTAATAATTGAGCTCCCTCTGAATTATTTTTTATTTTATGCTAATTTTAGTACTTCGTATGTTATATAGACGTTGTCTTCTTCTTCTTCTTCTCAATTTTTTGTTATTCTGTTAATTATACGGATTAATCATTCTGTAATTCTAGATTTTACTAAACATAAATATGATATAAGTTAAATTTTGGGACTCTGGATTTTGAATTTTGCTATATTAAATTTTACTATATAAGTTCAATTTTGCTCTATTGAATTCTGCTATAGTGAATTTTGGTGAATTAACTGTATGAATTGCTAAATTTAATTATATTGAATGTTGTATGAATTGTATGAATTGATATAATCGTCTAAATTCTAAATTGTTATCATTCTGAATTTCGCTATAGTTTAATCACTTCATTGCTGTATCATCTGAATTTATCAAGTTTGATTTTACCTATTTTTGGAACATTTTATGTACTTGATTTTTATTATATTGTGTTGGTGGTGAAAGTATCTGAAAGTTATGCTTCTGAACCTACTAAGGAGGATGTCCCTCATGCATCTCCACTTGAAGATTGTAGAGAAAATGGTGAATGTGACGATGGAAATGGAATGACTCTTGATGAACTGTACAATACAGCAGAAGAGCAAGTTAAGAGCACTGAAGAATGCAATAGAACAGGATAGTCAATAAATAATGCAGATAGAAATGTTCAGAGCGAACTGAAGCCACTAAGAGCTTTAAAGGTTATAGATTGTTTTTTAAGTTTATGTTTCATTTACATAATTTATTTGGATCATCATTTACTCTATAGCTCTTGAGTAATACATCATCATTGTATATTTAATTGCTATTGGATAATTTCCTCTCCAATGCATTATAGAACTCATGTGTTGTGTTTGATGTGTTTATATACTGAATTTTTAATAATTTTATTTAATATTTAATTAAATCGATTAAATTCTGATTAAATTTTAGTTAAATCATTAAATCAGTAAATCAATCACTTCACCAATTCATTAACCAGTCTGATTCTTACGACCTTAGTTTTTAGTAGTAGTAATTTATTTAATGAACTTGTAGTATAACTTGGTATTTACTATGTTCATATTTTTCGTTGTTTACGTAACAAAACCGATCTCATTATTAATGAGCGCATCTATCGAAATTTTCATCAATCATCAAATATATATGCTTTTATTATATCCCACTTCAGTTTCACCAACAAGAAAAGATGCATGCATGATTCATTTGTGATTTGGTCTTTAATGGTTTATTCTTATTAGCAGTAGACCTTAAAACTAAAAATTAATAGTAAAAGTTGTCTTTAAAAATTGTTTATTTTTTAAATTAGTTGTTAAATAAAATTTATTAGTTATATTAATTTTAAAATATAAAATATTAGTCAATTAATTTTTTTGTCAGTTAGATAATAACGTGTCATTTAAATATCACGTGACATGATGATGTGGTAGGTTAACACCACATATCACACTACAAGATACGCGGAAGATAGCGGCGGCAAATTACCTGCGAATTTCTCCATCTGCCGCAATTTTTCAAAATAGCTGCGATTGGCATCTGATTTTTTCATTGTGACGCAGAATCAACTTAGATTAGTGTCAATTCAATGAAGTTCCGCCACAAAACCCCAACCCAATACATTGATTTTCCCCTAAATCAGTTCGGTACCCAAAATCAGAAAGAAGAGGAACCTGCGACAGGAGAGTGGAAGCGCAAGAACCCCTGTGCTCAAACACGCCGTGCGCCGCTGTGTCACCGTAGAGTCGCGTGGCTATCGACCTAACCTCTTCTCACCGCCGTCGACCGTTCCCCTTTACTCTACAGTGTGTGAAACCCCTAATCCCTCATATTCGGTGTGCGTAACCCACCGCTATTCTCGCATCCACCGTGCGCATCTGAGACGTCTCTGAGTTGCGTGGCTACTTAGATGTCCTCCTCTCACCGTTGTCGACTGTTCCCCTCTCCTTTAGCGAATCTGAGTTATCGCGGCCTCAACCCAGTCACTGGTTCGTACTTTCACATTGCTCTTTCTTTCTTGTTTTCATTCTTGTTCACTTACAAAATTAGAATCTTATTTTCCTCAAGATTTGTATATCTTCTTGGTTCACATTATGCTTTCAGGTTATTTTCATTAAGATTTTGTCTATATATTTGATTAATTAAGTTAAATTGTACCTGTTTAGAATTAAGGATTTTGATTCAGATTCTCTCTATATATTTGATTAATTTTGATTCAGATTATAACTCATGTTTAACTGGGTTAAAAGAAGACCTCAAAAGAATGTTAAGTAGAAGCAAACAAATTTATCTGAAATCTTTGTTCCCCTGTTTCAATTTCGGAGAGGTAAGGCTTTAAATTTAAACTTTTCACTTCCTTTTTTTACCCTCCAAAAACTTATCTCGCAAACATGCCCTTTTTCCTACTGATGTTATCACTGTCGATAATCAAACTGAGGCTGCAGCAAAAGAAGGTAGCAATTCAGGTTCTTCATCTTTGATGTTCCATGGTGCAAATGAGAATAAAGTAGATTGAAAAACCGAAAGTGGTTCTTGACTATCTCCTCGGCCAGATTACCAACAAAAGAAGGCAACGCTCCTTTTCATGCAAGAGGAGGTTGGTTTTCACTCCCTTGTATCTTTTTCATTTGGGCATCATGTCTGTCAAAAATAGAAAAAAAGCCTCTTGATTTTACTGCACTATCTGCTATATAGCATTTAACAAATTAAATATTGAATTTTGGGTGCATAATTGCATCCTTTTGCTTAATATTTGATTCAATTTATCTTACTTTTTCTCAGTTTTTTTTTTCATGATTTT
The DNA here is from genome assembly GCF_003086295.3 of Arachis hypogaea. Lineage (NCBI taxonomy): Eukaryota > Viridiplantae > Streptophyta > Magnoliopsida > Fabales > Fabaceae > Arachis > Arachis hypogaea. The sequence goes on from NC_092045.1 coordinate 48,350,124, forward strand.
CTATTTTGGTTTAGAGTTGCATCATTTTGTTCCTCTCTTGTAAAATATAAAGGGGTGTTCCTTTCTATGTTTGTATTAATAGGTTATTTCTTGTTGAATTGTGGCTCTTGTCTTGTCTTTTTTAAATAAATAAATAGATAAATAATGTGCCAAAGACTTTGATTTTTTCATCCTTGGCAGATTTGATGTAGAAGAATGAAAGAGAAAATCGGTAAGGTCCAATAATCCTAACAATGAATTGGTTTTATATATTATCATCGTGCTCTAGTGTTTGTATCTGATGTTATAAATTACAAGACACCAAGAAGCCAGAGAGAAAGATATGACCATTTCTTGTGAAACATGACAAATCCAGTTGAACATAAACTAAACTAATTATCCTTGGTTATAGATTCTTAGTGCATAGACTAATTGTGTTCTATAAAAAGTTCATTGTTCAACCATTCATAGGTTTTCCAATGTTTGCTTCCTTATTCCGTTAGATGCTTCTCCCTTTCTTTTAGTTAGATGTCAAAATCATATATTATAAATTTTCATAGTGAAAATTTGCTTGATCTAGTACTTATTTGTTTAAAGTTTGGCAGCTCAATTGAATATCTCTCTGCATGTTGACAAAAAACAATATAGTATGCCCAAGTTGAAAAATGTGTAATATAGTATGCCCAAGCTTGGCAGCTCAATTTTGGATGGATGTCTTTAGTACTTCTATTCTTTAATACTTGAAAAATGTGTTTGTAGTAAAGTTACTTATTTCATGAATCTTTCATTCTCCCCAATAAATTACGTTTCCTATAAGTTTTTAAATAAAATGTGTCACTAACTGATAAACTAAGTGATGTGCATTTAATTTGTGGATTATTTCCATGTATCAACATTAGCTACAGGTCTTCTTTTATGCCCAAGTTGATGTTCCCCACAAAGCATGGTTATTCGAGCATTTTCTTCACCCGTATGTTCCTCTTTGTTTCTCTATTTCTCTCCTTTGACTCTTCTTCCATGTATTAGAAAAAGAAATAAAAAGAGATTGAATTTTTATTACAGTTTTTTATTATTTATTTATTTATTTTTCTTGTTTGAATTTCATTTCAGTTACCCCACAGACACTGATAAACACATGTTGGCAACATAAATAGGTCTTTTGCGAAACCAGGTGGGGAATTATTCCTTTCAAATTCATCATTTTGTTTGCTGGTCTTTTTATTCAGTTCATTGAATTTGTAATCTATAATGTTCATATAGTAGCTTTTTTGAAAGGGGGTCTATTTTGTCATATAATAGCTTTAAACAGTCTCTTGTCAATGACAACCGTCGCCGAAACTAAGACAGATTCACTGGTAACTCTGCTTCTTCCTTTTTTGAAACTGTTATGCTTCTATTTTGTTCCACTATTCTCCTAACTTTCTTTCTAAGTTCATTTCACTATATGGAACAATGAGAGAAAAACTCAGATTCTATTGAAAGGAAGAATTAAATTTCAAATCAGGTTATTAAAGCAATTCAAGTTAAAAGAGAAATAGAGTAGTTTGATAAAATTTTATATTGTAGCCATATATGAACAGGATATGCATATATTTCTATTGAGCTGATGCTGTGCCTTCTGATTTTTCTATTTTGCTTTAGGGTTTTCTAGTTTGATCTGGGTTCAGTGCTAACATCTGATGGAGGATTCAGCAGTGATAGTGTATCTAATTTGCCTAAGAAAGAAATGGATCAAGGCAGCCATAGATCATCTTCAAAACTGCATGTGTCTAAGGATTCTCATGGTATTTATTGCCTGATGTTCATATCAATTTTGGTTTGCTTGGTTGATCTTTGCACCCTATAGGAATTGATGTGTGTAAAGGTGTTTTGCATTATTGTTTCACTTGCCTGTAATGGGGAGAAAATGTTATTTATGGGGGGCACAATTTGATTGTTTCCTCTAACGGAAAACCTTTTTCTGTATTGTGAAAAAAATTTATACATGTAAGTCTAGCTTTTGTTTCCTTTTTGTTCCAGTTATTGAAGAGTAGAGGCAAAAGAAAAAGTGATAAAATAAAACAGCGCGTCCGTCCCTCCCGCGAAGAAGAAGCAGCAGCAGCTTAATTGATTGTAGTTGTAAATTGAAGAATTAGATGGTAATGATGAGAGGAAGCTCGAGTCTGCAATATCCAGGTAAATTATATTCTGCAGCGTCGTATGTTGGGTTTGAGGGATCAAACTCTCCAACCAAAGCTCTCACCTCCAGGTTTGCCAAGTCCACCGCTCTTCTCCTCTACAGCTTGTATAACCAGGTTCAATTACCCCTTTTCTCCTATAGATCTGCTTTTCAGTTCTTTGATTTGTTTCTACTTTGCTTCATTTACTTTGATCCACATTGTCCTTGCTGATTTTCTTTTCTCCTTCCGAATCAATTAGATGTATTTTTCTTGTTATAAAGATTCGATAGTGTTTTTATTGTGGTTGATGACAGATTCGCTTTATATATATATAATCTATAATCTATAAAGCTTCTCAGTACCTGGAAAATTATGGAGCATAGCAAATGGGCAAGATTTGTCTGCTAATATCTATGATCTCTATGCTATAGTGTTGATAAACTCTCTCCGTGAAACTTGTATTCTATATATTCTTTATGTGCGAATCTGAATTTACTGTGTTTATCCATGCATATTCTCTTCGGAGTGTTGTGTTCTTTAAGTTAATAGTGCTTATGTTGATGTTATACTTGCTTCATGCATTACTTTTATTTTTCATGATAAAATTGTGGAGAATGTTGTTAAAGGAAGTAATTATTAATGCAGTTGGAACCAGCTTGGAAACATGTCTTCCACAGAAGCCATGCGTCTTTTTGTGAAAATATTGGAGGTTAATGGAATAATTTTATTTAGGCAATGATTAATGGTAAAATGCAGAATGTTACCTAATTACTTTTGCTGTTATTTTTTTCTATTGTGTAGGAAGAAGACCCTGGTTGGTATTCAAGAGCATCAAGCTCTGTTGTAGAACCTGTTATAGATGTGAAAATGAATGTGAGCCATTTTTTATCATTTTTGACAGAAATAACTTTCATCTCTGCTGACGTTATTGCCTGCAATAAACTTTAATTGTTAATTTGTCATGTTATTCTGTTATATTGAGGTAAATTTAGAATAAGTTTGTCATTGAAAAAAAATGAAAATAAAAACTTAAAACCTACTTTGTTATTGTGCGGTCAAAATTTGGCCTATGTTCATGGTCAAATGAGTAAGAAATATTTTGTTTGCTGAATAGTATTTAACTATTTATTAGCTTATACAGTTAGTTAGATTACATTAGACTAGCACTTTGGTAATTAGTCTGTTAGCAGTTAGGAACTAACCATTATCTAATTATTTAAGTTCTAATAATCCACACTAATTATTTAAAAAAAACCCACATAAATTTGCGGCGGTTTCAAAACCGCCGCAGTTTTTTTTAAATCCACTACCGAAATAGCGGCGGTTCTACAACCGCCGCAAAATCAATTATTTGATTTGCAGCGGTTGTGCCAGCGGTTCGTTAGAACCGCCGCGAAATCATATTACCACCCCCTAATAGACGACGCTTAATGAACCGCTGGAGTTCTGTTTCGCGGCGGTTAAAAATCGCCGCAAATCCTTAAAAAAACCGCCGCTATTCGGCGTGTCTTTTGTAGTGTCACAAAATAATTAATTGATGTATTAGTTCACTGACACCTAACACGCCATGTGTTATATGACACGTAAAAAAAATTATTTATAATTAAAATAATCTCTTAAAGTCCAGGCATAAATCGTTTTCATCCTTAAAATTTTAAAAATTAATCAAATCAGTCTTTATATAAATTTTTTTTATTTTTTTTATAATATTAAATTTGAAATACTTTTTTATAATACTAATTTTAATATTATTTTTTAGACTTTAATAAATAAAATTCTCTTTACATAAAATAATAAGAATAAATATATTATAAAGTTATTTTATTATTTGTATTTTAAAATTTTATATTTTCAAATTGTAATTTTCTTGTAGTAAATTTATTTTATATAAATGAGTTTATCAAATTATTATTGATTATATATTTAAAATTTTAATATTTTGAATCTCACTAAATAATATAGTAGTTATTTTAAAATTTAAATTTTTTAGATTTTTTAAATTATAATTTTTATTATTGTTTAATTTATATAATAGAACTCAATAATTAAAAAATTGATTTGTGGGATCACTTCTTTAATTTTAATATTTTAATATAAATTTTTTTAAAATAACTATTATATTTATTTAGTGAGATCTAAAAAATTAAAATATTTAAAATAATTACTATATTTATTCAGTGAGATCCTACATATTAAAACTTTTAGTATATAATTAATAATAATTTGATAAATTATTTATATAAAAAAAATTTCACTAAAAAATTTAAAAATAAAAAGTTAAAAATACATATGAGAAAATAAGTTTGTAACAATTTAATTATTTTTATTATTTTATTTGAAAAAAATTATTAAAGTGTAAAAAATAATATTAAAATGAATAAGATTAAAATATATTAAAAATTTAATATTATAAAAAATTTATATAATAATTAATTTGATTGATTTTTAAAGTTTTAGGGATAAAAATGATTTATATATATACTTTCATAAACTAATTTGATTATAAATAAATTTATGTTATGTCAAATGACATATGGTATGTCAAGTATCACTGACTTAATATGTCAACTAATCGTCTTGTGACACGTATTATTAATTTATTACGTCATCATGTCATGTAACACTGAATATTACACATTATCATCTAACTAATAGAATGATCAATTTGACTTATTTTTTATTTTTTACAGATTAATATAATTAAAAAAATTATTTAAAAACCAATTTAAAAAGGGTTAAATACGTTTTTCGTCCCTAAGGTCTGAGGCTAGAATCAAAATCATCTCCGACCTTTTTTGTTATTAACATTATCCTCAACGTTACAAAACGTTATATAATCGTCCATTTCTGCTTCAATTTTATTTTTTTTACCAAATTACCCTTAATAAATAATTAAATATAATTAAAAATAATATTAAAAATTTAAAACAAAACCCACTCCCCACCCCCTCACCCCACTCCCGTAACCCCCCATCCTCTTCCTCATGCCCATCTCTTCAAAATTTCAGCTCCAATTCCAACTCCAATTTTTCTTCCCTCCGTTTTCGCCGCCGTACTTATTCGCTTCTTCTTCTGCAGTGAAGCAGGAAGAACAACAACGTTCTGGTTTGATGACGATAAAGTTTGGTGTAGTAACCACCATCAACAATAGTTTTTCTTCTTCATCTTCTCCTTCTTCTTCTAACTCCTTTTCCGTTTTCCTTTCCCATCAGCATGCTCACATGGATCCACAATCTTCTTCTACTTTGCATTTGAATAACCCATTAATTCATATTTTTGGGAACAACAACAACAACAGTAATCCGTTGTTTCTCTACCAGCCACAGAATCTCAGAGATTTTGATAAACATGGCAGTTGCGGTCGTGGTGGTCGGTGGTGGTGGTGGTTAACAGTAGTGGTGGGGGTTCTGGAATTTCGAACGAAATTTCAAGGAGCTGTTCGTCGTTCTTTCTTTTTTTATTTTTTTTTAACTTTTGAAGAACATAAACATCTTTTATTTTTTTAATTTTTTTAATTTCTGTTGTTTTGCTATTTTTGAATCTGAAAACTGAAGTGTAGTTGATGATTATTGAATTATTGTGTAATCTGAATTTTTTGTTGATTTATTTTATGAATGTGGTTGTTAATTTATTTTGGGCTATTGTTGTTGCTGGAAAAAAAAAGTGTTATGAACAATGAATGACTATGGTGGCAGTGGTGAGAAAAGGAAGAGGGAGGAGGTGCAAAGGGATGATGATGATGTGAAGTTAATGGTGAGTCTGTGGAGATTTTTTTATTATTTTTATTTAAGAGTAAAATTGTCCAAAAAATATTATTTTTGGACAAAAAAATAATTTTATAATATTTTATAACGTTGAGGATGATTTTAATAACATAAAAAGGTCGAAGACAATTTGATTTTGGCCTCAAATCTTACAAACAAAAAAATACTTAACCCATTTAAAAACTAAATAATCTTTGATGAACAAATAACAGAACCAATAATTTGAGTGTTTGCCTTTAAGGCCTATGCGATTTCAGAAATTCTAGAAGGCTAAATTAAAAACAGTTGGTTAGCACGTTAAATTTTTTCAATTTTTACATATACATATATAAATTAGTATAATTTGTATTTACATTATACAAAATTTGCACATACAATTTTAAGAGAGTAGTATATAGATATCAACAAACGCATAAGTTTACAAATTATAATGCTTTTCTTTTTTCTTATGATATATGTTTTTGGATATTTTGAGTTTAAGTTTAATACGTTAACAATATAAAATGTTTTATATATTTATTTTTTTATAAATATTTATATAATTAATTTATAAAATAATTATTTTTGTTAATATAACATTATATAATTATTTTATCTTAATAATATATTAAAATTATTTTTTTTTTCAAATTAAAAAGTAATGAATTTCTTGAACGATAATTGCAAGATCCTTCTTGACGTACATACCTAGTGTATCAGCTGATCAGATGTAGGCATGTAGAAAACATGCATGCATACTAGTCAGACTTGAATAAAGAAAAAGACACCTAATTTTTTTATAAAGAGTTTTGTATTAAAAATATATTTTATTTATTTAGTTATTGAAAAAAATATTTTTATAACATATTAAAATTAAATTATATAATTTATTATCTAATAATAAAAAAATATTTTTATATAAAAACAATTATAAAATCTTTATATTAATACCTACTTATAAAATTTGTTACTTAATTATCCAAAAGGTTTAAATAGTCAATATTTAATTTAAAAATATAAAATTTAATCATTTTAAATATTTAAAATTTATTATGAAAAAAAAATTAGATAAAAATTAAGCATCCACACCATAAAATTAATCATTATAAAAACATAAAAGTGTACGTCCGAATAATATAATGTATCAGGCTATTAGCAACGTACATGGTCTAAACTTAGGGTATTTTTTCCAAACCAGTAAATTGAATTCACTTCCTTTCACCTACACGTAACAGAGGACAATATAGTAGGAATCTAAAAGAATAAACTACAAAAAAATGCACTCAAAATATGATTTGACAAAAATATTTTTAAATTTCGTCAATAAAAATATCTTTAAATTATTTAAAAACATAACAAATATACATATATATAAACTGAGGTTTTATGTAAACGAAAAAAGAATGTCGCAAACAGAATTTCTTATGTTGTAAATGAGATTCTAATATTGACAAATAAATCACTGTCATATTTTTTTTTAATAATGTAAGTTCGTGATCACAATAGAGTATATGAATATTGGAAGTCCACTTTTATTTATTTTTTATTTTTTTATTTATTTGTTTTTTTTTTGTTATTTTTTTATGCATTTTATTTTTACTTCTGTTCTTTAAGCATTTCTGCATTTTTTCAATTTCAATTTGAAAGTTTTATCCGTTTTATTGCAATTTTTTATTATTTGTCACAATTCAAATATCTCATACATTTCGACACGAACACTAAGTAATCTCTGAGTCAAACTCACTCTTTTTCAGAAGAGTCATATCTGTTTCCAATACTTGAGATCTTGATACAAGTCTGATTTGACACCCTATCGAAAATTCCTATCGAGGATAGCAAAAATCAAGTGAAATAAATTAGTACGCACAGTGGAATACTGGGTTAAGTAATGTCTCTAATTTTGCATGTGATTATGCAATGACAAATTAATAATAACTGATAGAGCTCTACTTCGACGGATACGTCGAATAATGATGCTGGTGAAAACATAGGAGGCTAAGAGGCAGAGGCTGGCCTATTAGATCGAATGACAAACCCTGTTACTACAGAGAAAATTCTGTCGACTGTATCCAGTACATGGCCTTCATATGGAGTATGGCCTCCATACAGAATGCCTCCAAATTATGCTCCACCAGTAAAAAGTTCCAGCACGGGATATATAGGAGATACAAGCACTACAAGGAACAACCCCTTGTATAGTTTGACACCTCCTCCAAGTTACCTTCCAGTGGGTATACCGACTCACTATGACCTTAATATAGCAAATCACAATGCTTATTAATATGTGATGAATAATCTCCCATATTTAGGGTCGGTAACCATGTCTTTGCAACCTAATATTGTAATACCAAATGTCATTTCAACACAAGGTACAGGGGCAACCCAAGTAAGGTTGCTAGTTAGTGGAGGACGTACCTCCATATTTCAAAATATATCGAGACAAGTTCTTGTCAAAACAATGGCTCCTAACACGGTCGAATCTTTGGCTGTGTTTAGACAACAAATTGAAGATAGCCATAATGATTTTGTCAATATGCTTACACAGCAGATGGCTATAATTTTAAATCCTATAATGAAAAATAATAATGCAAGAATAGAGCAAATAGCTCGATGTGCCGATAATATTGCAGCAGCAGTCAATCGATCGTTTATACCAATGATAGGTGGAATATAGGATAATAATCCTTTCCTAATGTTAAATAGAGGAGATAATCTAAATAGAATTTTGAATGAGGCTAGAGAAAATAATGCTGCTCAAGCTTATGGTTAGAATATAACCCAGCTGTCGAATAGATTTTGAATCGAGCAGGATTAAATATTGGGCTAAGAAATAAGCCCTGTTTCATTTCTCCCTTTTCAGATTATGTCTTGCAAGCCAAGCTCCCTAGGGGAGTCAAAACTCCCAAATCTCTCATTAAATTTGCAAGTGAGAGTGAAAAATCGACAGTCGAGCATATAGCTCTCTATGCAGTCGAAATTGGTGAGTTACATGGCAATGAATATTTAAAAATGAGATATTTGTCCTCTTCTTTGACAAAGAATGCATTCACATGGCTTTCAAATTTGTAGCATAACTCAATCCACAACTAGGTTCTGTTCGAAAGGAGTTTTTATGATCAATTCTTTAGAGGTGAAATGAAAGTAACTTTATCTGATTTATTCACAATGAGAAGGAAAAATCTAAGTGGATCAATGACTGTTTGATCCGATTCAAGAATATGAGAAACAAATATTTCACTCCTATTTCTGAACCTAAAATAGTCAAAATGGCCATCGATGGTCTCAACTTCAATATTTGAAAGAAATTAATAAACCAATAATTCCTTGACTTGGCTCAGTTTGCTGATAAGGTTCAACAAATTGAAAAGTTGAATAAAAAAAAACTTGAATTGAGCAAAAAAACCTTTCCTTAACAAAAAAATAAATTATGTCGACCGTATTAGTGAAGGGGAGTGGAACAATGAGTCTGCCTTTGCTGCAAAATTAAAAGATGGACCCCATATGTGTGTCGATCTCTTAATCCAGCTGAAGACAAAACTCTTTTGATAGGAGGAAGAAGTTATTCTTTTGACTTGACAAAAGTAGAACAAATTTTTGGCATGTTATTAAAACACAAACAACTTGTACTCCCTGAAGGGAAAAGAATACCATTTGTTTTTGAAATTAGAAATAAAACGTAGACAATTTCATCAAACCTTTGGACAATATACTGATAATTGTGTTCGTTTTAGAGACCTGATACAGAAGGCAATTGATGATGGTTGATTAAAGTTTGCAAAGAAGGTTGAGATGAAAGTAAACTGTGATCCTTTCCATGTCACGTCAAACTTTGCAAAAATATAGGAATTGACTTTCTCGATTAACATGGCGTTTGTCGAGCCTATAGGAAAAAGTAGTCAATTCAAACTGAACATGTTCAAAATAGAAAGACCCATTTATCCAAAGGTGGGAGATGACCTGTTGGATTTTTTGCTATCGCAAAGAGAAGAGGAAGGAAATGTTGTTATTTGTCCTTGATGCAGTTCCTTGTTCGACACCTTAACTTCTAAGGCTTTTGGCTCATACAAGAGAGCTAAGAACGTGTTTCTCAAAAGGAACTGAGGCAAGCTCGACTGAAAAATAGGGAAGTAAGGGTCGAGACTGGTGTGAAATTTACAATCCACAACTTACCGGTAAGTACACCAGATCGTACCAAGTAATAAACTCAGGTGAGTGAGTATCAATCCCATGAGGATTAACGGATTAAGCAAACAATAGTAAATTGATTATTCTAGTCAGATAACCAAAATTTAGGGTTTCAATAGCAAATAACATAAAAATAGAGAATTAAATAAAAGCAAACAAAAATTGGTTAAGAAAATAATATGATAAAGATAGTTAAGGTGTCAGAGATATTTAAATTTCCGAATTAATATTCAATGTTAACTACCTTGCATGCAAAGATTATGTTTATGGCAAACCCCAAGTGATTAAATTCATATTCATAGGCAATTCAATCTCCTCTAATGCAACCAACTGCCAATCCCTTGATCACTCAATTGCATTAGAGGGTGAAATTCTAATTCTGATTAATATGCCACACAACCCTTAAAACCCAAAAGCATAATGCAATTATATGTCAAGTACAACATTAAGTCAAGATAATTAGGAATTATGAGAGATTGGTTTCAAGCTATAGTTCTAATGATATAACCTTTCGAAGACTCAAATGGAATTCAAGTTGAATTAAAGTTATTTCCCAATAATCACTAATTCTTAGGATGAAGAATGAAACCAATTCTTAAACAATAATCAAAATATTAATCAAGAGTAGAAGAACAAATAATTATTAATCTATCAAAGTGAATAGAGCTCCAAACCTTAACAATAGAGGATTAGTTTCTCACAGTGCGGAAAAAATCCTAGCAGAGAAAAATTGTAAAAGTGCGGAAGAGGAGAAGAAGAAGAAGAAAAAGAGCACAGCCAGGGGCCGAGAGAGGGTAAGTGATAAGCGGATATTTTATACCCTTTTTGGGATTATTTTCTTAGTGTTTTTAATATATTTTATTAAGTTTTATTATGTTTTAGTAGGTTTTAGTGCAAAATTCACATTTTGGATGCTACTTTGAGCTTTTGTGTTTTTCTTATGATTTTAGGTGATTTTTGGGTGTATTTGGCAAGTTTTGGCAAAGTATGATTCAGAGGCAAAGAAAGGAGTGTAGATGTTGTCATATCCTAACCACCATGCATTCAAACGAGCATTTTTGGAGCTACAGAGGTCCAATTGTAGCGCTCCAAACGGTGTTGGAAAGCTAACTTCCAGGACTTTTCTTGGGAATGGACTGCCCTAAACGGGCATTGAACGCCCAACTTACCCCCTTTCTGGCGTTCAACGCCCGAAAAGGACCAAGGCCAGCGTTGAACGCACAAAATTGGCCTTCAACGCCACCAAGGGAGCAAGGAAGCAGCGTGGACACTGAATGCCCACTTTTCCAAGCTAAACGCCAGCTCAACCCAAACACTCACCAAGTTGGCCTAGAAGTGGATTTTCGCACCATTCTGCTTAGTTTATTTCATTTTTGTAATTTTTAATTATTAGATTAGTATATATAGGTGAAGATCACTCATGTTTAGGACCTGCAGCCTCTCAGAACTTATTTCCACTTTATCTTCTGTAAAATACGAGCTGCTAAACCTCTTAGGTTAAGGATAAGAGCTCTGCTCATTCCTATGGATTAATATCATTACTTTTCTACTTTAATACATGTTTGATTCTGTTCTATGATGTATTGCCATTCTTCATCTTTATAAATTTGGGGTGGAATGAAAGTATGACCCCTTATTCTACATGAGTTCTAACAAGTCCTAACCCAGATAGTATTGAGCTACAGCTTGAGAGTACTTCACAAGTTCCAACAAGCAATTTGGGCTAATTGGGATACGTGACATTAAATCTCGTTAGTCATGGGTAATTGAGGTCCCTGTGGCGTTAAGGCTAGAATCATAGAGCTTCATTCTCTGATCCGGAAGATCCAACCTTGTCTGTGATGTTTTGAGTATGATCATCAGAGATTGAATTGCGTGAGCTTTACCCTCATCCAGATTGACTGACCTGTTTCGGTGTTTGGTTTGGACAAGAGGAGATTAATGACCACTACCCCCGGCTTAATCACTTACAGCCTTGTCATTGAATGAATCGCTCATTTTTAATCTAGAAGAACAAGCATCTTCGAGGCCTTAACTATTTTCTCACTATTGTTCTACGTCAATTCTTTATTGCTTTCATTATTGTTTTGTCTTTGCACCTATAATAATAACAATCAACTTTCTATTCGCCTTACTAAGATCTGCAGGATAACCAGAGCTTGCTCAATCCAATAATCCTCGTGGGATTCGACCCTCACTCACCTGAGGTATTACTTGGATGACTTGGTGCACTTGCAGGTTAAGTTGTGGGAAATTTGATTTTCCCGCACCAAGCTTTTGGCGCCGTTGCTGGGGATTGTTTGAGATTGACAAACTAACGGTTCTCTTGATCCTTAGATCACGTACTTTTTACTGTTTTTCTTTTACTTGTGCTTCTTATTTTCTTTTTCAAAATTTTTCAAAAATATTCTCATCTTTTCTTTTGTTTGAGCCTTGTGTCAATTTTTAAGTTTGGTGTCCTGTGATTTTTGTTTCTTTTCTTGAATCTTCGAAAATTGTTCTTGCTTTTCTTTCTTGATGTTCGAAATTTTCTTTATATTTTTCTTTGTTTGATTTTAAAATTTTTAAGTTTGGTGTCTTTTAGTGTTTCTCTTTCTGTTTTTCGAAATTTATAATAATTGATTTCAAAATCTTCGAGTTTGGTGTTCCTTTAATTTGTTTCCTTTTTGAATTTCAAAAATATTTTGAAACTCCTTTCCTTTTTAAGACTTAAAATTCAAAAATTTTAGATTAATTCATCTATTTCTATCTCGAATTTTTCGTCCTTATTATTAGCAATATTACTTTAATTTATTTCATGTCTCTTTAGGACATCTCACTGGGAGCTCTCTATCTTTTGACATAGAGGCCCCCCATATTTTCTTGCGCTACTTCTTGTTTGTGCAAGCAGGAACAGGAAAAATTTATTACGGATCCACTTGAGAGTGCACAACCAAGAAGAACTCTGGGGTCTTATATCGCCCCCACTCCTGACTTCTATGGAAGAAGTATTTGCGTACCACCTATTAGAGCAGCCAATTTTGAGCTCAACCCACAACTAATTACCCTATAATACCCAAACTAGCAGTTCCAAGGACTTCCACAAGAAGAACCCATGGAATTCCTTGCAAACTTCCTACAGATTTCTGACACAGTATGAGCCGAGGGAGTAGATGGTGCACAAAATTATGATCACACTTTTCACAACTCCGGTACAACTAACCAGCAAGTGCACTGGGTCGTCCAAGTAATAAAACCTTACGCGAGTAAGGGTCGATCCCACAGAGATTGCCAGCTTGAAGCCAGCTATGGTCATCCTGTAAATCTTAGTCAGGCGAGTTCAATTGGTTATGAGTTTTGATAATTGAAAGATAAATAAAACATAAATTAAAATAAAGATACTTATGTAATTCATTGCTGGGAATTTTAAATAAGTGTTTGGAGATGCTTTGTTGCTTCTGAACCTCTGCTTTCCTATTGTCTTCATCCAATCATGCGTGCTCCCTTTCATGGCAAGTTGAATGTTGGTGGATCACCGTTGTCAATGGCTACCATCCGTCCTCTCAGAGAAAATGGTCCAGGTACGGTTTCTGTACGGCTAATCAACTGTCGGTTCTCACTTGTGTCGGAATAGGATCTCTCTATACTTTTGTACACTATCACTGCGCCTAACATTCGTGAGTTCGAAGCTTATCATAGTCATCTTGTCCCATATCCTACTCAGAATACTACAGGCAAGGTTTAGACCTTTCGGATCTCGGGAATGCTGCCAATTTGTTCTACCCTCTACCACGAAGTTTCTAATATCACGAATTCGAATTCTCTGTTGTCAGACTAGTTACTAAGGATTACAGAAAATAAGTAACTAAGTGCAGATAGTGCAGAAATCCACTTCCGGGACCCACTTGGTGTGTACTTGGGCTGAGCATTGAGCTTTCCACCTGCATAGGCCTTTTCTAGAGTTAAATGCTAGCTTGGATGCCAGTTTGGGCATTGATAAACCGCTATTTTATTATTCATATTATATTTAATTGTGTGATTTTATCAAGTCTTCACCCACTTATTCATATGATTTGCATGTATTTACAATTCCTTCCTAAAAATATTCTATGATTGATAACTTGCTTCCTAAAGACCTTTTAATTGTATATTTTTATCTTCCTTTGTACCATTCGATGCCGTGATCTGTGTGTTAAGTGTTTCAGGCTCCATAGGGCAAGAATCACATAAGGAATGAAGAGGAAGCATGCAATAGTGGAAGGAACACAAGGAATTGAGGAGATGACCCGCGAGAAGTCACGCGGTCGCATGGCTCACGCAACCGCGCAAAATGGAAGAAATCACAGTGACGCGCTCGCGTGCCTGATGCGACCGCGCGGATTTGAAGCTGCACGAACAACGCGAACGCATAAACGACGCGCACGCGTGGTACGAAAAATGCTGAGTGACACGAACGCATAGACGACGCGGCTGCGTGACGTGCACGATCTACACAATTACAGAAGTCGCTGGCACAGATTCTGGGTCCCATTTCAAGCCAGTTTTTTGCCTAGAAACACAGATTAAAGTCAGAGAACATGCAGAGACTCGGGACATCACTTCATATCAAATCATTACTCACAATTTTAGGTTTTAGATGTAGTTTTTAGAGAGAGAGGTTCTCTCCTCTCTCTTAGGTTTTAGGATTAGGATTTCTTTTAGTCATTAGGATTGTTTCTTCGTACCAGGTTCAATAATTTATGTTTCTCTTCTATTTTTGTTTACTCTGGAGCTTTTATTTGTATTTGATTTATGTTGCCCAATTGGCTTATGAACGTTTCCATGTTAGAATTGACATCTTTATTTAAATATAATTTGAGGTATTTCAGACTCATGATTGCTTTTTCTTATTTTTAATTTAGATTATTTACTATTGGCCTTGGTTGATTAATTGGTAACTCTTGAGTTATCAAACTCATCATGATTGATAATTATTATTCTTGCTGATTAATTTAGATTCATATAACTTTAGTCTTTCCTTAAGGAGTTGACTAGGACTTTAGGTATTAAATTAATTTGTCCACTTAACTGACCTTCATAGTTAGAGGTTGACTTAGTGGGAGCAACAGTATAATTCTCATCACCATTGATAAGGATAACTAGGATAGGACTTCCAGTTTTCATACCTTGCCAAGAGTTTTATTAGTTATTAATTTATTAATTCCTGCAATTTATTTCTATTGTTCAAAACTTTTTAAAACCCAAAAACACTGTTTTGCATAACCAATAATAATTCATACTTCCCTGTAATTCCTTGAGAGGACGGCCCGAGGTTTGAATACTTCGGTTTATAAATTTTATTGGGTTTGTTACTTGTGACAAACAAATATTTGTAAGAAAGGTTGATTGCTTTTTTTAGAAACTATACTTGCAACGAGAATTTATTATAACTTCTAAATCATCAATCTTCAGTTCTTCAAAATAGCGCCGTTGCTAGGGAAATGAAAACGTATGCCTTATTATTAGGTATTGTAAATATTTTTCTTTTACTTGTTTATTTGTTTTTGTTTTCCCTCCTTATTTCTGATAGCTACTATGAATTCTAACCCCTCTCGCTTTGAGTTTTGTTCTAATTTTGTTGGAAGGAATGGAAGCTATAACAGGAATATGCATCACTGTCTAAGTAATCAAAGATGGATGGAGCCAAGAGGATATGATCAACCCTTGAGGCAACAACACCCTCCAAGATATCATGGACAGAGCCCATTCTACAATGCCTGCCAAGCTGATAGATATGGTGGACCCCCTTGTAGCTACCAACAAGCCCCACCCTATGCTCAGAAACCATCCTCTCGACATAGCTTCGAACCACCACACTCACAAGCTTCTTTCCACCATTCACCACCATATGATCCTTATCCACCCCAACACCAATCCAATTACTCCCAAGAAACACCACTCCCGTATGCACCATGTCCATATCCATCAAGCCAGAAATCACAGGTTCGCTTCAAAAAATCAATAGACCAATTTCATGCAACCCTTCATCAACTGGAGCAAGCAATAAATCAATTATCTTCCAGATGTTAGGACACTCAGCAAACTCCCATAGCTTCATGTGGGAAATCTAATGAAGAACGTAGCATGAAGGAGATAGTAGAAACTCCAGTGGAAAGTATAGAGCATAACTTCGTACTAGAACAAGTAGAGGAAGTTGTCATTATAGAAGAAGAAAAGTTGGTCGAAGTTTTAGGAGATGCCGAACCTCCACAGGAATCCAGAGTTGTGGAGAATTCCATCAAGGACGCTACAATTGATGCTAAGGAGGATAGTGCATAACCCCCAAAGCAGGTATCTTATGAAGAACTGGACGGAATTACTCAAGACGCATGTTTCCTTGATGATGATGATCACAAGTTAAGTTCTCTTAGTATTGAACTTGCATCCATAAGTGAAATCCTTGAGATAGAAGAATCTTCCCCAAGTAAATACGAAGATGATGCAGAGGTAGACTTTTCTCAACCTCCCAATTATGACTCAAGTGATGAGGAAGATATCGATAACTTTGATCAAGACATGGTTGAAATGGAAGAAATTTGCAAAGAAGTGGAGGAATTCATAGAAGACTACAAGGGAGTAGAGCTTGCAGGACCACTGGAAACATTGATCCCAAGGCCATTACCACCCAACACAAACTTCAAGTGGGTAAAATCCTTGACCGTTATCTTCAATTTTCCACTTGAATATGGTTTACTTGAAACAAATGGCCAGCTTAAGCTCTTTGCGGCTTTAAGAGCAAAAGGGAAATGACTTGCACTCAGAGCTGGTATGCAAGATTCAATGAGGTTTCACACTTCAATATGAGGTGCAAGGATTGATGTCAAGCTCAATTAAAAGGATCTCGGAAGCTGTTTGGTCACTGCAGTGAGAATTAAGACTACTCACCACCCGGCTGGAAAAATGCAGGTCAAGATAAAAACGGGTGTAAAAGCAAAGTTTGGGATCCTGGAATCTCTTCTGATATCCAACACCCCAGGAGCCTGGAAACCTGTTTGAAACTGCTCAAAGGCTTCACGTGCCTTGTTTGGGACCCCGGAGGATGCTGGCATTCCAAACACTCGTGGAGATTTCTGGACGAATTCAAGCACAAGCCACCATAGCAGGAAGGTCATCAAAAGTCCAACTTAAGGACTTTAACTAAAAGTGCTAGGTGGGAGACAACCCACCATGGTATGATCGTTCTTTTTCCATTTTAGTCTGTTTTTGAATTCAAATTGAACTTGGAATTGTGCATAACATTCATTACATTTTGCATTCTGTAGACTGCATGAAAAAAAAAACAAGAGAGCACGTGACGTGACAGCGTCGATGACGTGTCCGCGTCATATGTGCGTTGGGAAGAAAAGTGATGAGCGGACAATTTGTACGCTTTTTGGCATTGTTTTTAGTATGTTTTTAGTATGATCTAGTTAGTTTTTAGTATATTTTTATTAGTTTTTAGTTAAAATTCACTTTTCTGGACTTTACTATGAGTTTGTGTGTTTTTCTGTGATTTCAGGTATTTTCTGGCTGAAATTGAGGGACCTGAGCAAAAATCTGATTCAGAGACTAAAAAGGACTGCAGATGCTATTGGATTCTGACCTCCCTGCACTCGAAGCGGATTTTCTGGAGCTACAGAAGCCCAATTGGCGCACTCTCAACGGCGTTGGAAAGTAGACATCCTGGGCTTTCCAGTAATATATGATAGTTCATACTTTGCCCAAGATTTGATGGCTCAAACCGGCGTTCAAAGTCACCCTCAGAATTCCCAGCGTTAAATGCCGGAACTGGCACAAGAATGGGAGTTAAACGCCCAAACTGGCATAAAAGCTGGCGTTTAACTCCAAGAAGAGTCTCTACACGAAAATGCTTCAATGCTCAGCCCAAGCACACACCAAGTGGGCCCGGAAGTGGATTTTTATGTCATTTACTCATCTCTATACACCCTAGGCTACTAGCTCTCTATATATAGGACCTTTTACTATTGTATTTAGAGATTTTGATCATGTTTTTATGATTGAACCCTCTTTGGGAGGCTGGCCATTCGGCCATGCCTAGACCTTGTTCTTATGTATTTTCAACGGTGGAGTTTCTACACACTATAGATTAAGGTGTGGAGCTCTGCTGTACCTCGAGTATTAATGCAATTACTA
The DNA here is from genome assembly GCF_003086295.3 of Arachis hypogaea. Taxonomy (NCBI): domain Eukaryota; kingdom Viridiplantae; phylum Streptophyta; class Magnoliopsida; order Fabales; family Fabaceae; genus Arachis; species Arachis hypogaea. The sequence goes on from NC_092045.1 coordinate 48,368,341, forward strand.
TTGTTCTTCTATTCAATTCCGCTTGTTCTTGTTCTAAGATATCACTTGTTCTTCAACTTGATGAATGTGATGATCCGTGACACTCATCATCATTCTCACCTATGAACGTGTGACTGACAACCACCTCCGTTCTACCTTCGATTGGGTGAATATCTCTTAGATTCTTTAACCGGAATCTTCGTGGTATAGGCTAGAACTGATGGCGGCATTCAAGAGAATCCGGAAGGTCTAACCTTGTCTGTGGTATTCTGAGTAGGATTCAATGATTGAATGACTGTGACGTGCTTCAAACTCCTGAGGGTGGGGCGTTAGTGACAGACGGAAAAGAATCACTGGATTCTATTCCGGCCTGATCGAGAACCGACAGATGGATAGCTGTGCCGTGATAGGGTGCGTTGAACATTTCCACTGAGAAGATGGGAGGTAGCCACTGACAACGGTGAAACCCTTGCTTAAGCTTGCCATGGAAAGGAGTAAGAAGGATTGGATGAAGACAGTAGGAAAGCAGAGAGACGGAAGGGAAGGCATCTTCATACGCTTATCTGAAATTCCTACCAATGAAATACATAAGTATCTCTATCTTTATCTTTATGTTTTATGCGTTTATCACCATACCCATTTGAGTTTGCCTGACTAAGATTTACAAGGTGACCATAGCTTGCTTCATACCAACAATCTCTGTGGGATCGACCCTTACTCGCGTAAGGTTTATTACTTGGACGACCCAGTACACTTGCTGGTTAGTTGTGCGAAATTGTGTTTATGCCATGGTATTGAACACCAAGTTTTTGGATTCATTACCGGGGATTATTTGATTTGTGAAAAGTATTGATCACAATTTCGTGCACCAGTATGAATAGGGAGACGATGACTCTTGATATGAGTAGAAAGATGATGGTTCTTGATATGGATAGAGAGGTGGTGGTTCTTGGTATGAATATGGAGATGGTGGTTTTTGATAGATGGAACATGGTGCACTAAAGTTTCTTTGGCCTTGACTTTTCCAATCAAAATTCGGGTACTTCCTCCCTCTACGATAATATAAATCACTCATTGAGTGTGAGTAGTACCCCATGTGATCTCTCTCCATTATTTTTTTCTTAGCACAAAACACAAAACAAAATTAAACGCACAATGTGGTAAACAGAAAAATAAAGAGAAAAGAACAGAAAGAATTTTATTGTCATTTTTTTATAATATATATTTTTTCAAAAGAAATAAAATAAAGAAAAATAAAAATAAAAAAATGAAAATAAAATAAAATATAAAGGAAAACAAAAATAAAAGAAAAATAAAATAAAGAGAATAAATTGAATTATTGAAAAAAATGAAAATTAAAAAAATAAAAATTGAAGAATGAAACTTTTAGTTTTTTGTTTTAAGGAAAATTAAAATTAAAACTAAATAATAAAATAAAAAGGAAAAAAGCAAAACAGGGGAGGGGGACGAAACTAAAGGGAAAAGAAAAGGAAAATAAAAATAGAATTTACAAATAAAAGAAAACTAATTGAAAAAGAAAAATTATCTAATCTAAGTAATCAAATAACAGAGGCAACACCAAACTTAATTTCAAAAATTAAGAAAAAATAAACTAGGTTAAATTCAAAAATTTATAGAAATAAATCAAGCAAAACTAAAGCAAAAACACCTAATCTAAGCAATCAAACAACTGGTAGTTGTCAATCACAGTCAATCCCCGGTAACGGCGCCAAAAACTTGGTGCAGAATTTGGAATCCACAAACTAACTGGCAAGTACACCGGGTCGTACCAAATAGTACCTCAAGTGAATGAGGGTCGATCCCACGAGGATTGATGGACTAAACAACAATGATTGAGTGATTTACTTAGTTATACAACCAGAAAAGAGTGTTTGTGTCTCAATTTCATTAAACAGTAGATTCAGGAAATCAGAAAACAAGCAGTAAATGGGTTGTGAAATACATGAGTAAAACAGTTAAGGTTTTAGAAATGTTTATTTTTCGGTTTAACTTTTCATACCATCTACTTTAATCATGCAAGATTCAATTCATGGAAAACTATATGTGACTAAACCCTAATTCCTTAGATGTTTTTAGTCCCCTCTAACCTTTATCAACCACAAATTCCTTGGTCACTTGATTCTGATTAGAGGGTTAAGTTCAAAACTAGTTTATGTGCCATATAAACCCTAATTATCCAAATATAAGAGGATTATATTTCACATATCCTGTTAAGTCCAGATAATTAGTGATTTAGGAGAATTTGTTTTCAAGTTGTTGTTCATGTAAATTTCTTTTCTAAGGTTTACAAGAACTCAATTAGAATAAGGGTCAGACTTCCGTTCCACCCAAATTCATAACATGAAGAACGAGAACAAATTATTGAAATTGAAATCAATACATGAATTAGAATAGAATAATAATAGTATCATTCCATACAATACACAGAGCTCCTAACCTTAACAATGGAGGTCTAGTTGCTCATGGCTCAGAGAAAAAACTAGGGTTCTGAAAAACTGTAAAGTGTGGAATGAGGTAAGAGAGAAGAGAAGTATGCCCAAAGGGCTGAAACTTGTCCCTTTTTATATCTAATCCTAATTAATGTAAAATATCTTTCCTAAAACTAAATAATATCTTTTTTTATTTGCAAATAAAATAAAGTTTTAATCAAAAATAAATAAAATCTTTGCACTAGTTCCTTGGACGAATGGGGACCACGAAATTCACTAAGGGTGGCGCTACCATTCTGGTATGCAAATCTTGGATTAATGGTGATCATGAAGCCAAACTTGGAAAATTCCAAGTTTGAATTCACTTCAACACCATGAAATCTTAGAGCTAGGTGAGTGTGGCGCCAAACTTGGAAAATCTCAAGTTTTGCGCCACTAAGGTAGTGATTCAAGAAAAAAACTATAAACTATTATATATCGCTGCAAAGCTGTAGAAGTTAGCTTTTCAATGTTATTAAAAGCGTGTCAATTGGACCTCTATAACTCAAGTTATGTTCATTTGAGTGCAAGGAGGTCAGGGTTGACAACATCATCTACTTTCTTCCTTTTTTTCTACACAAACGCGTTCAAATCCATCCGAATGCTATCTGAAATAAATCAAATTACACAGAACTCAAAGTAGCATTCTTAGTGGCTTAAAAGTACTTAAATCTTGATTAAACTTAGTAAATTCAAATGCAAATTCACTAGGAAAAGATAGGAATGATGCTCACGCATCAAGTGCAGGACACGGATGGCATATCCTCAAAAACTCCGTCAAGCAGAAAAGGATAAGCAATTTGCTAGGTTTGTAGATTACCTCAAGACATTGGAGATCAAGATCCCATTCGCAGAAGCCCTTGAAGAAATACCCTCCTATGCCAAGTTTATGAAAGACATATTAAGCCATAAGAAGGATTGGAGGGAGGTAGAGACAATCTTCCTCGCTGAAGAATAGAATGCAGTCATCCAGAGGACCTTACTAGAGAAACTTCAAAACCCTGGAAGCTTTGTGATACCCTGTACTCTCAAAGACGGTTGCACGAGAAAATCCCTATGTGATCTTGGAGCAAGTATCAATCTGATGCCTTCATCACTACTAAGGATACTTGGGATCTAAGAAGTCAAGCCTACTCATATCTGCCTTCAACTTGCTGATGGCTCCATCAAGTTTCCATCAAGAGTAGTTGAAGACATGATTGTAAGGGTTGGACCCTTTGCGTTTCCCATAGACTTCGTGGTGTTGAATATGGAAGAACCCAAGAATGTATCCATTATTCTAGGGAGACCCTTTCTGGCTACAGGAAGGACCCTTATTGATATGCAAAAAAGGGAACTAACACTGAGAGTCAATGAGGATAAATTCGTACTGAATGCTGTCAAGGCCATGCAGTACCCTGATACCCAAGAAGAATGTATGAGGATTGATATCATCGACCCCTTGGTGGAAGAGGTTCATGCGATTGAGAGACTCGAGAAGGAGCTGGATGACATCCTTGGGGATGACACGTTTGACATAGAGACACCAAGAGAACAGGAGGAATCGTTAAAAGCTCCTAAAGTGGAAGATAGATCACCCAAACTGAAGCTCAAACCACTACCATCATCCTTGAAATACGTGTTTCTAGGAGATAGCGACACTTATCCAATGATCATAAGCTCTGCTCTAGAGCCGCAAGAAGAACAAGCACTGATTCAAGTGCTGAAGGCCCATAGAATAGCTCTTGGGTGGACCATAAGTGACTTAAAAGAAAGTAGTCTAACTCGGTGCATGCATAAGATCAGGCTCGAAAAAGATGCTAAACTAGTAGTGCAACCACAGTGGTGACTAAATTCAGCTATGAAGGAAGTAGTTCAGAAAGACGTCACAAAACTATGGGAGGTTGGGATTATCTACCCTATCACAGATAGCCCCTGGGTAAGCCCTGTCGAAGTCGTGCCCAAGAAAGGCGGGATGACAGTGATCCACAATGAGAAGAACGAATTGATTCTTACGATAACAGTTACAGGATAACGTATGTGTATTGATTATAGAAGACTCAATAACGCCACAAGAAAGGATCATTTTCCCCTACCATTCATTGACCAGATGTTGGAGAGACTGGCTGGGTATGCATTCTACTACTTCATGGATGGCTATTCAGGCTACAATCAAATTGCAGTAGACCCTCTGGATCAGGAGAAAACAACATTCACATTCATGTACGAAGTGTTTGCTTACAGAAAAATGCCATTCGGCCTTTGTAATGCACCTGCAACCTTTCAACGGTGTATGCTATCAATTTTTTCAGACGGGGTTGAGAAATTCCTTGAAGTATTCATGGATGACTTCTCTATTTTTGGTGATTCCTTTGATTCCTACATTAACCATCTAGCCTTAGTTCTGAAATGATGCCAAAAAACAAACTTGGTTTTAAACTGGGAAAAATGTCACTTCATGGCGACTGAAGGAATTGTTCTTCGACATCGGATTTTGAACAAGGGAATAGAGGTCAATCAGGCTAGGGTAATAGTAATTGAACAATTACCACAACCCACTAATGTTAAGGCAATAGGAAGTTTCCTGGGATATACAGGTTTCTACAGGAGATTTTTAAAGATTTCTCCAAAATTTGAAAACCCTTGTGCAATCTCTTAGCCACTGACACTCCTTTTATTTTTGACAAAGATTGCCTACATGCTTTTGAAACTCTGAAGGCGAAGCTTATCTCTGCACCTGTTATCTCCACACCTAACTGGGACATGCCATTCAAACTGATGTGTGAGGCCAGTGATTATGCCATTGGCGCAATCCTAGGACCGAGACATAATAAACTCTTACATGTCATTTATTATGCCAATCATGTCTTAAATGACGCACAAAAAACTACACCACTACAGAGAAGGAGCTACTTGCGGTGGTCTATGCCATTGACAAGTTAAGATCCTATTTAATAGGCTCTAAGGTCACATTATCTATACTGACCACACTGTTCTCAAGTACCTTCTTTCCAAGCAAGACTCTAAACCAAGATTGATAAGATGGATATTACTCCTACAAGAATTTGACATATAGATTAGGGACAAGAAAGGATCAAAAAATCAGGTGGCCGACCACTTGTCCCAGATTGAACCTGTAGCAAGGACGTCCAGTTCCACTACAAAGATATTCGAGACCTTCCCTGATGAACAACTCTCTGCAATACGCAAAGCACCTTGGTTTGCCAACATTGCAAATTACAAGGTGATAAGGTTCATCCCCAAGGATTACAATAAACGGCAAATTCGAAAACTCATCCATGATGCTAAGTACTACTTGTGGGACAAACCATATCTTTTCAAAAGGTGCTCGGACGGTATAATCCGCCGTTGCATGTCTGAGAAAGAAATGCAGCAAATCCTATGGCATTGCTAGTGCACGAAATTGTGATACACAATGGCGCCAATAACTTGGTACGCACAATTGTAATCTCAACTCTTTTTCACTACTTCGCACAACTAACCAGCAAGTACACTGAGTCGTCCAAGTAATAAACCTTACGTGAGTAAGGGTCAATCCCACGGAGATTGTCGGCTTGAAAATCTCAGACAGGCGGATTTAAATGGGTGATAGAGTTTTCATAATTAAAAGATAAATAAACAGAAAATAAAGATAGAAATACTTATGTAAATCATTGGTGGGAATTTCAGATAAGCGTATGGAGATGCTTCATCCCTCTTGAATCTCTGCTTTCCTACTGCATTCATCCAACATACTCCTTTCCATGGCAAGCTGTATGTTGGGTTTCACCGACGTCAATGGCTACCTCCCGTCATCTCAGTGAAAATAGTCCAAATGCGCTGTCACTGCATGGCTAATCATCTGTCGGTTCTCGATCATGTTGGAATAGAATCCAGTGATCCTTTTGCGTCTGTCACTACGCCCAACACTTGGGAGTTTGAATCTCGTCACAGTCATCCCTTCCCATATCCTACTCTGAATACCACAGACAAGGTTTAGACTTTCCGAATCTCTGGAATGGCCGCCAATAATTCTAGCTTATACCATGAAGACTCCCATCTTTCGGAATGGAGGCTAAGAGATACACCATCAATCTTAAGTAGAACGAAAGTGGTTGTTAGTCATGCGTTCATATGTGAGAATAATGATGAGTGTCACGGATCATCACATTCATCAGGTTGAAGTGCGAGTGAATATCTTAGAACAAGAATAAGCTTGAATTGAATAGAAAATAGTAGTAATTGCATTAATACTCGAGGAACAGCAGAGCTCCACACCTTAATCTATGGTGTGTAGAAACTCCACTGTTGAAAATACATAAGTGATCTGGAGGTCCTGGCATGGCCGAATGGCCAGCCTCCCCAAATTTGAAAATATATCATCCAGAATGTCTCTATTATCCAAATATGAAAATACAATAGTAAAAGGTCCTATTTATAATGAAACTAGCTACTAAGATTTACAGAATTAGGTAAATGATGCAGAAATCCACTTTTGGGCCCACTTGGTGTGTGCTTGGGCTGAGCATTGAGCGTTACACGTGTAGAGGCTTTACTTGGAGTTAAACATTAGCTTTGGTGCGAGTTTGGGCGTTTAACTCCAACTTTTATGCCAGTTCTGGCGTTTTGACGCCAGAAAAGGGCAGAGAGCTGGCGTTTTGACGCCATTTTACGGCATCAAAACTCATGCAAAGTATGGACTATTATACATTGCTGGAAATCCCTGGATGTCTAATTTCCAACGCAATTGAGAGCGCGTCATTTAAGGTTCTATAGCTCCAAAAAATCTACCTCGAGTGCAGGGAGGTCAGAATCCAACAACATCAGCAGTCCTTTGTCAGCCTCTAAATCAGATTTTTGCTCAGGTCCCTTAATTTCAGCCAGAAAATACCTGAAATCACAAAAAAACACAGAAACTCATAGTAAAGTCCAAAAATGTGAATTTTGCTTAAAAACTAATAAAAATAGACTAGAAACTAACTAAATCATACTAAAAACTATATAAAAATAATGCCAAAAAGCGTATAAATTATCCGCTCATCACAACACCAAACTTAAATTGTTGCTTGTCCCCAAGTAACTTAAAAAAAATAGGATAAAAAGAAGAGAATATACATTGAATCTCACAGTATCAATGAAACTTAGTCCTAATTAGATGAGCGGGGCTTGTAGCTTTTTGCTTCTAAACAGTTTTGGCATCTCACTTTATCCTTTGAAATTCAGAATGATTGGCATCTATAGGAACTTAGAATTTTAGATAGTGTTATTGATGCTCCTAGTTCAGTGTGTTGATTCTTGAACACAGCTACCTTATGAGTCTTGGCCGTGACCCTAAGCACTTTGTTTTCCAGTATTACCACCGGATACATAAATGCCACAGACACATAACTGGGTGAACCTTTTCAGATTGTGACTCAGCTTTGCTAAAGTCCCCCAGTTAGAGGTGTCCAGAGTTCTTAAGCACACTCTTTTGCTTTGGATCACGACTTTAATCACTCAGTCTCAAGTTTTTCACTTGGACCTGCATGCCACAAGCACATGGTTAGGGACAGCTTGATTTAGCCGCTTAGGCCTGGATTTTATTCCTTTAGCCCTCCTATCCATTGATGCTCAAAGCCTTGCATTCTTTTTATACTTGCCTTTTGGTTTTAAGGGCTATTGGCTTTTTCTGCTTGCTTTTTCTTTTTCTTTCTTTCTCTTTTGTTTGCCATTTTTTTCACTGCTTTTTCTTGCTTCAAGAATCAATTTCATGATTTTTCAGATTATCAATAACATTTCTCTTTTTTCATCATTCTTTCAAGAGCCAACAATTTTAGCATTCATAAACTTCACTATAAAAAATATGCACTGTTCAAGCATTCATTCAGAGAACAAAAAGTATTGCCACCGCATCAAAATAATTAAACTAGTTTCAAGATAAAATTTGAAATCCAAGTACTTCTTGTTCTTTTGTAAATAAGAAAATTTTTTATTTTAAGAGAGGTGAAGGATTCATGAAGTTATTCACAGCTTTAAGACATAGACACTAGACACTAATAATCATGTAGTGAAGACACAAACATAGACAGACCATACAGCATAAAGTCAAAAAAATAGAAAAATAAATAGACAAGGAGATTAAGGAATGAGTCCACCTTAGTGAGGGTGGCGTCTTCCTCCTCTTGAAGAACCAATGGTGCTTTTGAGCTCCTCTATGTCTCTTCCTTGCCTTTGTTGCTCCTCCCTCAGAGCTCTTTGATCTTCTCTAATCTCATGGAGAATGATGGAGTGCTCTTGGTGTTCCACCCTTAATTGGTCCATGTTGTAACTCAAGCTTTCCAAAGAAGTGTTGAGTTGCTCCCAATAATTGTGTGGACGAAATTGTATCCATTGAGGAATCTCAGGGATTTCTTGATGAGGATCTTCCTCATGCTCTTGTTGAGGTCCATGAGTGGGCTCTCTTGATGTACAGTCAAATGCTCTACTACTGAGCTATGGACCTGTGAGATGAATCTCTCCATCTCCCATGACTCGGAGGTGGAAGCTTTTGCCTTCCCTTTCCTCTTTCTAGAGGTTTCTCCAGCCTTAGGTGCCATAAATGGTTATGGAAAAATAAGAAGCAATGCTTTTACCACACCAAACTTAAAATACTTGCTCGTCCTCGAGTAAAAGAAGAAAGAAAGATGTAGAAGAAGAAGAAAATGGAGGAAATGGACGGTGTATAGGGTTCGGCCAAGGAGAGAGAGTGAGTTGAGGTTGGTGGGGATCCTGTGGGGTCCGCAGATCCTGCAGCGTCAAGAAATTCTCTTCCCTGCTCCAATTGGGTGTTCAAAACGCCTTGGCGTGCAATTTTGGCATTTAAACGCCAGTTTGCTGCCCTGTTCTGGCATTTAAACGCTAGCTTTCCTTCCTGTTCTGGTGTCTAAATGCTAGTTTGTTACTCTGTTCTGGTGTTTAAACGCAAGTCTGGTGCCCTATTCTGGCGTTTAAACGCCCAGAAAGGTGCCAGATTGGACATTTAAACGCCCATTTTGCTGCCCTTACTGGCATTTAAACGCCAGTAATTCCTTCCTTCAGGGTGTGCTATTTTCAATGCTGTTTTTGATTTTTTTCTTTATTTTTGTAATTGACATTGTGATTTCACATGACCATCAACCTAAAAGAAAATAACATAGATAAAATTAAAATAAAATTGGGTTGCCTCCCAATAAGCGCTTCTTTAATGTCAATAGCTTGACAGTAAGCTCTCATGGAGCCTCACAGATGATCAGAGTATGGTTGAGATCTCTCAACACCAAACTTATAGTTTGGCTGTGGCCTCCCAACACCAAACTTAGAGTTTGAATGTGGGGACTCTGTTTGACTCTGTATTAGGAGAAGCTCTTCATGCTTACTCTCCATGGTTATAGATGGAGAACCTTGCGTCTTTACTACAAGGCATTCTTCATTCACATGAAGGATCAACTCTCTTCTATCAACATCAATTACAGCTCTTGCTGTGGCTAGGAAGGGTCTTCCAAGGATGATGGATTCATAATCATCCCTCCTAGTGTCTAGGATTATGAAATCAGTAGGGAAGTAAAGGCCTTCAACCTTAACTAGCACGTCCTCTACTAGTCCATAAGACTTTTTCATAGATTTATCTGCCATCTCCAACGAGAATTTGGCAGCATGTACCTCATAGATTCCTAGTTTCTCCATTACAGAGAGTGGCATCATGTTTATCCCTAACCCCAGGTCACACAGAGCGTTTTCAAAGGTCATGGTGCCTATGGTACAGGGTATTAAGAATTTACCAGGATCCTATTTCTTTTGAGGTAAATTTTGCTAAACTAATGTATTCGGTTCATTGGTGAGCAAGGGAGGCTCTTCCTCCCAAGTCTCATTACCAAACAGCTTGGCATTCAGCTTCATGATTACTCTTAAATATTGGGCAACTTGCCCTTCAACAATGTCTTCATCCTTTTCAGAAGATGAATAGTCGTTAGAGCTCATGAATGGTAAAAGGAGGTCCAAGGGAATCTCTATGGTCTCTGTATGAGCCTCAGATTCCTTTGGTTCCTCATTAAGATATTCCTTACTGACCATTAGACGTTCCCTGAGGTCTTCCTCATTGGGATTCACATCCTCCTCCTTCTCTAAGGTTTCGGCCATGATGATTATATCAATGGCCTTGCACTTTCCTTTGGGATTCTCTTCTATATTGCTTGGGAGAGTGCTAGGAGGAGTTTCAGTAACCCTTTTACTCAGCTGGCCCACTTGTGGCTCCAAATTTGTAATGGAGGATCTTGTTTTAGTCATAAAACTAAGAGTGGCCTTAGATAGATCAGAAACTATGTTTGCTAAGCTAGAAGGATTCTGCTCAGAATGCTCTGTCTGTTGCTGAGATGATGATGGGAAAGGTTTGCTATTGCTGAACCTGTTTCTTCCACTATTGTTATTATTGAAGCCTTGCTTCTGTTGATCCTTCCATGAAAAATTTGGATGATTTTTCCATGAAGGATTATAGGTGTTGCCAAAGGCTTCACCCATGTAATTCACCTCTGCCATTGCAGGGTTCTCAGGATCATAAGCTTCTTCTTTAGAAGATGCTTCTTTAGTACTGTTCCATGCCTTTTGTAATCCATTCAGATTCTGAGAGATCATATTGACTTGTTGGGTCAATGTTTTATTCTGAGCCAGTATGGCATTCAGAGCATCAATTTTAAGAACTCCTCTCTTTTGAGGCGTCCCATTACTCACAAGATTCCTCTCAGAGGTGTACATGAACTAGTTATTTGTAACCATTTCAATAAGTTCATGAGCTTCTACAGGCGTTTTCTCTAGAAGAATGGATCCACCTACAGAGTGGTCCAGTGACATCTTGGAAAATTTAGACAGACCATCATAGAATATATCTAATATGGTCCATTCTGAAAGCATGTCAGAAGGAAACTTTTTGGTTAGTTGCTTGTATCTTCCCAAGCTTCATAGAGGGATTCACCATCTTTTTTTCTGAAGGTCTGAATATCCACTCTAAGCTTGCTCAGATTTTGAGGAGGAAAGAACTTGGCTAAGAAAGCCATGACCAGCTTATCCAAAGAGTCTAGGCTATCTCTAGGTTGTGAGTCCAACCATGTTCTAGCTATGTCCCTTACAGCAAAAGGGAAAAGCATAAGCTTGTAGACCTCAAGATCAACTCCATTGGTCTTAACAGTATCACAGATCTGCAAGAACTCAGTTAAGAACTGATAAGGATCTTCTGATGGAAGTCCATAAAACTCGCAGTTCTGTTGTAGTAGAGAAACTAATTGAGGCTTTAGCTCAAAATTGTTTGCCCCTATGGCAGGGATTGAGATTCTTCTTCCATAAAAGTTGGAAGTTGGTGTAGTAAAATCACCAAGCATCTTCCTTGCATTGTTGTTTGGTTCAGCCATAATTGTTTCTTTTGCTGCTTCCTTTTCAAAAATTTTAGTTAGGTCCTCTTCAGAGTTTTGTGCTTTAGCTGCTCTTAGCTTCCTCTTCAGAGTCCTTTCAGGTTCAGGATCAGCTTCAACAAGTATGCCTTTATCTTTGTTCCTGCTCATATGAAAGAGAAGAAAACAAAAAAAAAGATGGAATCCTCTATGTCACAGTATAGAGATTCTTTGAGGTGTCAGAGGAAAACAAGAATGGAAGGAAGAGGTAGGTAAGGAAGAACTTTGAACACACAAAGAGAGATGGAGTTCAAATTGATAATGGAGGAGGAATGTTTAGTGTTTAAATAGAAAAAGATAAGAGAGGGGGGAGAATTTTCGAGAAAAAAGAATAAAATTTGAAATAAATTTTTGAAAAATTGGTTGTGGTTTTGAAAAAGATAAGAAATAGTAAAACAAACAAAAAGTCAATTAGTTAGTTGAAAAAGATTTGAAAATCAATTTTGAGAAGATAAGAAGTTAGAAAAGATTTTGAAATTGATTTTGAAAAAGATATGATTTGAAAAAGATATATTTCAAAAGATATGATTGAAATTTATTTTGAAAAAGATTTGAAAAGGAAATTAAAAAGATTTGATCTTTGAAAAAGATATATTTGAAAAGATACGACTTTGAAAAAGATACGATTGAAAATATTTGATTTGAAAAATATTTGATTTTAAAAAAAATATGAAGATTTGAACAAGATTTGATTTGAAAACAAAATTCCTCTCCTTGTATCATCCTGGCGTTAAGTGCCCAGGAGCTGCATGTTTTGGGCGTTTAACGCCCAATTGCTGCATAGTATGGGTGTTTAAACGCCCAGCCAGGTACCTTGGATGGCGTTTAAACGCCAGTTTTCCTTCTTTACTAGGCATTTTGAACGCCCAGATTTTTTCTCTGTAATTCCTCTGCTTTATGTTCTTGGATCTTCATTTTGCTAAATCCTTTATTTAAGAAGATATGTTTTCAATTTTGAAAAACAACAAAATGAGTCAAAACATATAATTCTTGGATCAAATCACAAGATATATGCAAGAACATTATGAACGTCAAGATGAACACCAAGAACAATCTTGAAGATCAAGATGAACATCAAGAACTCAATTTTCTTAATGAAAGAAAACATGTAGGACACCAAACTTAGAACTTTCTCATGTTTGGGCCATATGAATGCAAGAATGTATATGTAGAACATCATGCAGTGCAAATCAATAAATCATGAAGACCAAACAAGGCAATTCATCAAGAACGACTTGAAGATCATCAAGAACACAATGCATGTGTTTCGAAAATTGCAAGACAATTAAAATCATGCAATCGACACAAAACTTAAAATTTGGCCCTAGATTCAAACAAGAACCATGAAATATTTTTGAGTTTTTATGATTTTATGAATTTTTTTTCGAAAATAATTTTGGAAAAACGAAAAAGAAGAGAAATTTTTGAGAGATTTTTGAAAATATTTTGAAAATAAAATAATGGTTAAAACAAAAAGAAAATTACCTAATCTGAGCAACAAGATGAACCGTCAGTTGTCCAAACTCGAAGAATCCCCGACAACGGCGCCAAAAACTTGGTGCACGAAATTGCGATACACAATGGTGCCAACATCGTGGTACGCACAATTGTAATCTCAACTCTTTTTCACAACTTCGCACAACTAACCAGCACGTGCACTGGGTCGTCCAAGTAATAAACCTTACGTGAGTAAGGGTCGATCCCACGGAGATTGTCGGCTTGAAGCAAGCTATGGTCACCTTGTAAATCTCAGTAAGGCGGATTCAAATGGGTGATAGAGTTTTCATAATTAAAAGATAAATAAACATAAAATAAAGATAGAGATACTTATGTAAATCATTGGTGGGAATTTTAGACAAGCGTATGGAGATGCATCATCCCTCTTGAATCTCTACTTTCCTACTGCATTCATCCAATCCTTCATACTCCTTTCCATGGCAAGCTGTATGTTGGGTTTCACCGGCGTCAATGGCTACCTCCCGTCCTCTTAGTGAAAATGGTCCAAATGCGCTATCACCGCACAGCTAATCATCTGTCGGTTCTTGATCATGTTGGAATAGAATCCAGTGATCCTTTTGCGTCTGTCACTACGCCCAACACTCGCGAGTTTGAAGCTCGTCACAGTCATCCCTTCCCAAATCCTACTCGGAATACCACAGAAATGGTTTAGACTTTCTGGATCTCAGGAATGGCTGCCAATAATTCTAGCTTATACCACAAAGACTCCGATCTTTCGGAATGGAGGCTAAGAGATACACGCTCAATCTTAAGTAGAACGGAAGTGGTTGTCAGTCACGCGTTCATAGGTGAGAATGATGATGAGTGTCACGGATCATCACATTCATCAGGTTAAAGTGCGAGTGAATATCTTAGAACAAGAATAAGCTTGAATTGAATAGAAAATAGCAGTAATTGCATTAATACTCAAGGAACAGCAGAGCTCGACATCTCAATCTATGGTGTGTAGAAACTCCACCGTTGAAAATACATAAGTGATCTGGAGGTCCAGGCATGGCCGAATGGCCAGCCTCCTCAAATATGAAAATATATCATCCAGAACATCTCTATGATCCGAAGATGAAAATACAATAGTAAAAGGTCCTATTTATAATGAAACTAGCTACTAGGGTTTACAGAAATAGGTAAATGATGCAGAAATCCACTTCTGGGTCCACTTGGTGTGTGCTTGCGCTGAGCATTGAGCTTTACATGTGTAGAGGCGTCACTTGGAGTTAAACATCAGCTTTGGTGCGAGTTCGGGCATTTAACTCCAACTTTTATGCCAGTTATGGCGTTTTGACGGCAGAAAAGGGCAGAGAACTGGCGTTTTGACGCCATTTTATGTTGTCAAAACTCGTGTAAAGTATAGACTATTGATATTGCTGGAAAGCCCTGGATGTCTATTTTCCAATGCAATTGAAAGCGCACCATTTGGAGTTTTGTAGCTCCAGAAAATCCACTTCGAGTGCAGGGAGGTCAGAATCCAACAGCATCAGCAGTCCTTTGTCAACCTCTGAATCAGATTTTTGCTCAGGTCCCTCAATTTCAGCCAGAAAATAACTAAAATCACAGAAAAACACACAAACTCATAGTAAAGTCTAGAAATATGAATTTTTCTTAAAAACTAATAAAAATAGACTAGAAACTAACTAAATCATACTAAAAACTATATAAAAACAATGCCAAAAGGCGTATAAATTATCCGCTCATCAATTGTCATGGCTCATATTGTGAAGGTCATTTTGGAGGCAAGAGAATAGCCATGAAGGTCCTTCAGAGTGGCTTCTACTGTCCATCGCTCTTTAAAGACTCCCGGGAGTTTGTCCGCAACTGTGACAGTTGTCGACGGGCTAGAAATCTCCCTTACAATCGTGAGATGCCTCAACAGGAAATCTTAGAAATTGAGGTGTTTGATGTGTGGGGTATAGATTTCATGGGACCTTTTTCTACCCTCATTCTCAAACACATACATCCTTGTGGCAGTAGACTATATGTCTAAATGGGTTGAAGTAATCTCATCACCCACTAATGACACTCGAGTGGTGATGAAATTCCTCCAAAAATATATCTTCAGTAGATTCGGCATCCCAAGGACACTGATTAGTGATGGAGGCAGTCATTTCTGTAACTAACAACTCGACTCCATCCTAAACAAGGAGGAAGTTGGGCATTAAACGCCCAATCAGGGAAGAAGGATTGGCCTTGAACTGGGAAGAAGGAGTATTCTGGGCGTTTAACGACCATTGAGGGGCAATTGCTGGCATTGAACGCCAAAACTAGAGCAAAGCTAGGTGTTCAACGCCCCCATAGGGAGATGAGGAGGGCCACTTTCTGATCCCCTATGGGTGTTCAACGCCCATGCCTAACTCCCTCAGAGAGAGAGAGAGAGAGAGAGAGAGAGAGAGAGAGAGAGAGAGAGAGAGAGAGAGAGAGAGAGAGAGAGAGAGAGAGAGAGAGAGAGAGAGACCCTTAGTGTTCAACGCCAGACCTGGGCGTTGAACGCCCAGGAGGGGGACGGGCAAAAGTTCGAATGAAGCAAAGGAGGAAGGATGGGTTGACTTTTTCATACCATATCTTTTCAAAACCTTATCTTTTCAACAATCAAATCTCCAAATCATACCTTTTTATTTTAATTTATATTTCACAAAATTAAACCAATGTAATCCAGATATTTTTTCAGCAACTCATTTTCCAATCTTATCTTTCCAAATCAAATCTCTTTCATGTCAAATCTTTTCAATCCATATCTTCTCATTTCAAACCTTTTTCATGAATATCTTCTCTTTCCACATTATCTTTTTCAAATCTTTGATAATTAAAAGAAACTTCAATCATATCTTCCTTATCTTTCAACATTATCTTTTCCATTTAAATTTAGCTCTCTTCTCCTATCCCCCTTTCAATTTAAAATTCAAAAACCACACCATCCCTCCCTCTACTTAAACATTCGACTATCTCTCTCCCTCCACGCCCTTCCTCCTTTAGCATACGCTTCCATCTTCCTCTTTTTTGTTGCTCGGGATGAGCAAACCTTTTAAGTTTGGTGTGAAAAACGCTTTCCTCTTTCACTTAATCACAATCCATGGCTCCGAGGAGTGAAAGATCCACATTAAGAAATAAGAAAGAAAGTGCTCCACCAACAACTGCCTATAAACCTTACAGATTCTATTCGAAGTTTCATGAAGAACACTACTATAATGTAGTATGCAAGAAGACAATGATTCCGGAAGTCAACTTCAAATTAACAAATGATGAATACCTAGAAATCCAAGAACAGATTTGAATGAGAGATTGGACAACTCTGGCCAAGCTTGCAACTAATGTTGGAATAGTAAGAGTCAATGAGTTTTATGCAAATCTGTGGATGACAGATAAATAAAAGAAAAAGGGACAAGGATTCCATACATGGCGTACCATGGTCCGAGAAAAGACTGTGTATTTCAATCTGAATAGAATAAGGGAGGTTTTCAAACTACTCCCATAAAAGGATAACCCTAACTCTTTTAATAGAAGAGTACAAGCTAATCCAAGGATAAATCAAGTCCTTGAGGACATATGTCTGCACAGAAATCAATGGATAGTTAACAAGAAAGATCAATCGAACCAACTGAGGAGAATGGATCTCAAGCGGGTTGCTAGAGGATGGCTGAACTTCATTGGGCATTCCATACTCCCTACTAGCAACCGTTCTGAAGTTACTGTGAGGCGAGCGGTGATGATCCACTACATCATGTTGGGCAATAAAGTGGAAGTTAACCAGCAAATCCCCTATGAGTTGTACAAATTCGCAAACAAGACCTCAACTCAAGCCAAGCTAACTTTTCTACACCTCAGAGTCTTGATTGACAAAGACACATGCATCCCAATAGACAGCCCAATCACGAAGGAGAGCATGGAGTACACCAGGGGACCAGCTCCGGACAAGATTTAGTAGTCAGTTGACCCTCCTGAGAGGCAGACACCTGAGCAGCCTCAAGAACACAATATCCCTCCAATTGAATATTGGACTCAACTGGTAGCATCCTTGGAATAGTTACAATCTACTATAGACCAATTGAGAGAGGAGTAAAAGGATCAATCTCGCATCCTTCATAAGTTGGCTGAAGAACAAGAGAAGCAGGGGCGGGATTTAGAAAAGCTGAAGTGCCAGAAAGTATCTTCTGAAGAGAGCAATGACCACCATGATTAATGTGGTTGAGTTTCACCCCCTGTTCAGTTCCTATATTAGTATTTTAATTCCTGTTTTTCATATTTTAGATTGGATGATCACTAGTAGGATTTTTAATTTTTCTAGTTGTTAATTTTTATTTCTGTCAACTAAGTATAAGATATTCCACCTATCATTCCATTGAACTTGAATAAAATTTTGTTTTTCTTTAAAAGCAGTAAAATACAAGAATTCTTGAGTTGATTATAATTTGTTCCTTCTAATTCACAAAGTGGTGACCTTACATTTACTCGCTGAATGTATAAATTAAGTGTGCATAATTTCCTTGAAGTTGAGGGTGTTGGCTCTTGGAAGAACAGTGAATTTAGAGAAGTCTTATTAGCTCTCAGAAAAATACAAATTATATATTCTTGAAGCAAAAGAAACAGCACCCCAAAAAAAAGTAATAAATATTTTAACAGGAAGAAAACCAAGAAAAGGTTCCAAGACTTTGAGCATCAATGGTTGAAGGGTCAAAAATTGGCTTCAAAAGCTCATATGAGCTACTATCCTTAACTATATGCTTGTGGTGTGAAGGTGTCAAGCAGAAAACTTGAGACTGAGCAGTTAAAGTTGTGATCCAAAAGCTAAAGAGTATGCTTAAGAACTCTGGGCACCACTGTCTGGGAATTTAAGCAAAGCTAAATGCAAATCCAAAAGGTTCCCCCAGTTAAGTGCTTGTGGCGTCTATGTATCCGGTGGCAATACGGGAAAACAAAACGCTTAGAGGCACGGCTAGGCTCAAAAGGTGCAAAGCACCAAAAGAAGTTGTGTTCAAGAATCATGAAGTACTAAAAGAAGAGAATCAATAATATCATCTGGATTCTGGTTCCAAGGGATGCCAATACTTTTGAGCTTCAAAGGAAAGTGAGATGCCAAAACTGTTCAAAAGTAAAGAGCTAACAGCCCCATTCAATTATTTGGAACTGAGCTTTATTAATAGCTCTTAGACTTATTTATCTTTCACTTCTCTTTAGTCCTACTTTATTTTTGGTTGCTTGAGGACAACCAACAATTTAAGTTTGGTGTTCTGATAAGTGAATATTTTATACCCCTTTTTGGGTTTACTTTCTTAGTGTTTTTAATATATTTTATTAAGTTTTATTATGTTTTAGTAGGTTTTAGTGCAAAATTCACATTTTGAGTGCTACTTTGAGCTTTTTTGTTTTTCTTATAATTTTAGGTGATTTTTGGGTGAATTTGGCAAGTTTTGGCAAAGTCTGATTTAGAGACAAAGAAAGGAGTGTAGATGTTGTGAGATCCTGACCTCCATGCATTCAAATGAGCATTTTTGTAGTTACAGAAGTCCAATTGACACGTTCTCCTCTGCGTTGAAAAGCTAACTTCTAGGGCTTTTTAGAAATATATAATGGTCTATACTTTTCTTTGGAATGGACTGCCCAAAACGGGCGTTGAATGCCCAACATACACCCTTTCTGGCGTTCAACGCCCCAAAAGGACGAAGGCCAGTGTTGAACGCCCAAAACTGGCATTCAACGCCACTAAGGGAGCAAGGAAGCAGCGTGGAGACTCGAACACCCACTTTTCCAATCTAAATGCGAGCTCAGCCCAAATACTCACCAAGTGGGTCCAGAAGTGGATTTTCGCACCTTTCTGCTTAGTTTATTTCATTTTTGTAATTTTTAATTATTAGATTAGTATATATAGGAAAAGATCACCCATGTTTAGGATCTGTAGCCTCTCATAACTTATTTCCACTTTATCGTCTGTAAAATATGAGGGGCTAAACCTCCTAAGTTAAGGATAGGAGCTCTGCTCATTCTTATGGATTAATATCATTACCTTTCTACTTTAATACTTGATTGATTCCATTCTATGATGTATTGTCGTTCTTTATCTTTATGATTCTGGGGTGGAACAAAAGTATGACCCCTTATTCTACATGAGTTCTTACGAGTCTTGACTCGGATAGTATTGAGCTACAGTTTGAGAGTACATCATAGGTTCCAACAAGTTATTTGGTCTAATTGGGATATGTGACTTGTGACGTTAAGGCTAGAATCATAGAGCTTCATTCTCCGATCTGAAAGATCCGACCTTTGTCTGTGGCATTTTAAGTAGGATCATCAGAGATTGAGTTGCGTGAGCTTCACCCTCATCCAGATTGACAGACCTGTTTGGGCATTTGGTTTGGACAAGAGGAGATTAATGACCACTACCCCTAGCTTAATCACTTATAGCCTTGCCATTGAAAGAATCGTTCATTGTTAAAGTAGTCAATAAGAAGTATTAATCCGAAAGAACAAGCATCTCTGAGGCCTTAACTATTTTCTCACTATTGTTCTACGTCAATTCTTTATTGCTTTCGTTATTGTTTTGTCTTTGCACCTACAACAACAACAATCAACTTTCTAATTACTTGACTAAGATCTGCAGGATAACCACAGCTTGTTCAATCCAATAATCCTCGTTGGATTCACCCTCACTTACCTGAGGTATTACATAGATGACCCAGTGCACTTGTCAGTTAAGTTGTGGAAAATTCAATTTTCCCGCACCAATAAGCCCAGGACAAATCTCTTCCTCTTTTATATCTAATCCTAATCGATATAAAATTTAAATTCTAAAACCTAAAAAGATATTTTCTTAACTCAAAATTGATTTAGAAACCAAATTAGAGCAAAAGATTTGATACTGAATCATGTGGAGACCACTCTGATTGTCACTACTGGAGCCAAACTTGGGGTTTCTGGCATTTGGCACCGGGACTCCTGCATGGAATGGTGATATTGGATGTGGTTTGGCGATAAATGCCAATGTTGCGGCATTTTGCACCATGATGCCAAAGCGAAAGCATAGACTATTATACATCATTGGAAATCTCTAGACATTGGCTTTCTAATGCTATTGGAACCGTGTCAATTAGACCTCTTTATCTCAAGTTATGCACGTTAGAGTGTGAGGAGGTCAAGGTTGACAGCATCCATGAATTCTCTTTGCATTTGTCTTCAATTCTTGGTTCTTCTTTGTTCTTTTTCTTCCCTTTTCCTAAAATTTTTCTACAAGAATCATGAAACCAAGGAAATCAAGGTACTAATAGAATAGCCTTGAAAATCATATAATTATTAAGCAAAAGTCACAACTTTTCTATAAGAAATGTTAATGAAAAGTGTTTAAGATGCTCACGCATCAGAGACCTTGTAAATGCCCCTGTGAAGCAGTAGATGCATATGGTGGTCATAGTCGATTAAAATCTCCATGGGGTATCCAATTGGACTAGAGTTCCATCTGCCAATGTGTCAAACAATAAATGAATGAAGAATAGTGCTCCAAAATACTCAAGGAATTACAACTTTAATGTTCCTAGAGGACATTTTGGAAATTGGGTTGGATACTTGAGAAGAGGCACCTCTTGACGAGGGGCAAGGAGAAGAGGTAAGCGTCAGGCTAGGTTTCAACGCAACTTTTTGGACAAAGCTCTTTTCATTCCAAGAGTTGTGACCCATGCACAAAGAGCATATGTCAACACATAAGGTCCGTATCCCGAGTTGGGTAAAGACAGAAACTCACCTGATAAGGAAGAGAAAAATAAGGATAAAACATCTTGACCAAGATCCAGGAACCAAAGGATGTGTCAAAAGAAACATCCATGACCATGCCAATTTCCAAGTTGAAAGAAGATGAAGAAACATTAGTAGAGATGGTGCACGAAATTGTGATCATCAATAGCACCATCAACATGGTACGCTCAATTACAATCTCAACTCTTTATCAGAACTTCGCACAACTAACCAGCAAGTGCACTGGGTCGTCCAAGTAATAAACCTTACGAGAGTAAGGATCAATCCCACGGAGATTGTTGGTATGAAGCAAGCTATAGTCATCTTGTAAATCTCAGTCAGGCGAATTCAAATGGTTATGGAGGATTGATAATTAAAAGATGAATAAAACATAAAATAAAGATAGAGATACTTATGTAATTCATTGCTGAGAATTTCAGATAAGCATATGGAGATGCTTTGTCCCTTCCGTCTCTCTGCTTTCCTACTGTCTTCATCCAATCCTTCTTACTCCTTTCCATGGCAAGCTGTATGTTGGGCATCACCGTTGTCAATGGCTACAGTCCCGTCCTCTCAGTGAAAATGTTCAACGCGCTCTGTCACAGCACGGCTATTCATCTGTCGGTTCTCGATCATGTCGGAATAGAATCTAGTGATTCTTTTGCGTCTATCACTAACGCCCCACAATCGCGAGTTTGAAGCTCGTCACAATCATTCAATCCCTAAATCCTACTCAGAATACCACAGACAAGGTTTAGACCTTCCGGATTCTCAAGAATGGTCGCCAATGGATTCTAGCCTATACCACGAAGATTCTGATTAAGGAATCCAAGAGATACCCACTCAATCTAAGGTAGAACGGAGGTGGTTGTCAGGAACACGTTCATAGGTGAGAATGATGATGAGTGTCACGGGTCATCACATTTATCAAGTTGAGGAACAAGTGATATATTAGAAGAAGAATAAGCTGAATTGAATAGAAGAACAATAGTAATTGCATTAATACTCGAGGTACAGCAGAGCTCCACACCTTAATCTATGGTGTGTAGAAACTCTACCATTGAAAATACATAAGAACAAGGTCTAGGCATGGCCAAATGGCCAGCCTCCCAAAGAGGGTTCAATCATAAAAACATGATCAAAAGATGATCTGAAGATTGAAAGATTTTCTCAAATACAATAGCAAAAGGTCCTATTTATAGAGAACTAGTAGCCTAGGGTTTACAGAAATGAGTAAATGACGTAAAAATCCACTTTCGGGCCCACTTGGTGTGTTCTTGGGCTGAGCATTGAAGCTTCCATGTGTAGAGACTTTTCTTGGAGTTAAACGCTAGCTTTTGTGCCAGTTTGGGCGTTTAACTCCCACTTTTGTGCCAGTTCCGGCGTTTAACACCGGGAATTCTGAAGCTGACTTGGAACGCCTGTTTGGGCCATCAAATCTCGAATAAAGTAAGGACTATTATATATTGCTGGAAAGCCCTGGATGTCTACTTTCCAACGCAATTAAGAGCGTGCCAATTAGGCTTCTGTAGCTCTAAAAAAACTACTTCGAGTGCAGAGAGGTCAGAATCCAACAACATCTGCAGCCCTTTTCAGCCTCTGAATCAGATTTTTGCTCAGGTCCCTCAATTTCAGCCAGAAAATACCTGAAATCACAGAAAAACACACAAACTCATAGTAAAGTCCAGAAAGTGAATTTTAAATAAAAACTAATAAAAATATAATAAAAACTACCTAAAACATACTAAAAGCATACTAAAAACAATGCCAAAAAGCGTATAAATTATCCGCTCATCACAACACCAAACTTAAATTATTGCTTGTCCCCAAGCAACTCAAAATCAAATAGGATAAAAAGAAGAGAATATAGAATTAATTCCAAAAACATCTATGAATATCAGTATTAATTAGATGAGCGGGGCTTTTAGCTTTTTGCCTCTGAACAGTTTTGGCATCTCACTTTATCCTTTGAAGTTTAGAATGATTGGCTTCTATAGGAACTCAGAATCTAGATAGTGTTAATGATTCTCCTAGTTAAGTATGATGATTCTTGAACACAGCTACTTTATGAGTCTTGGCCGTGGCCCAAAGCACTCTGTTTGCCAGTATCACCACCAGATACATCCATGCTACAGACACATAACTGGGTGAACCTTTTCAGATTGTGACTCAACTTTGCTAGAGTCCCCAATTAGAGGTGTCCAGGGTTCTTAAGCACACTCTTTTTGCTTTGGATCACGATTTTAACCGCTCAGTCTCAAGTTTTCACTTGACACCTTCACGCCACAAGCACATGGTTAGGGACAGCTTGGTTTAGCCGCTTAGGCCAGTATGTTATTCCTGTATGCGCTCCTATCCACTGATGCTCGAAGCCTTGGATCATTTTTATTATCCTTGCCTTTTGGTTTAAAGGGCTATTGGCTTTTTCTGCTTGCTCTTTTTCATAGGACTTTCATAACTTTAAGGCATAGACACTAAGCACTAATGATCATAAGACACAAACATAAATAAAACATAAAGCATAATTTTCGAAAAACAGAAAAATAAAGAACTAGGAGATTAAAGAACGGGTCCACCTTAGTGATGGCGGCTTGTTCTTCCTCTTGAAGATCTTATGGAGTGCTTGAGCTCCTTAATGTCTCTTCCTTGCCTTTGTTGCTCCTCTCTCATGATTCTTTGATCTTCTCTAATTTCATGGAGGAGGATGGAATGTTCTTGGTGCTCCACCCTTAGTTGTCCCATGTTGGAACTCAATTCTCTTAGGGAGGTGTTGATTTGCTCCCAATAGTTTTGTGGAGGAAAGTGCATCCCTTGAGGCATCTCATGGATTTCATGATGAGGAATTTCCTCATGTCCATGAGTGGGATCTCTTGTTTGCTCCATCCTCTTCTTAGTGATGGGCTTGTCTTCATCAATGAGGATGTTTCTCTCTATGTTAATTCCAACTGAATTACAGAGGTGACAAATGAGATGAGGGAAGGCTAACCTTGCCAAGGTAGAGGACTTGTCCGCCACCTTATAAAGTTCTTGGGATATAACCTCATGAACTTCTACTTCCTCTCCAATCATGATGCTATGAATCATGATAGCCCGGTCTATAGTAGCTTCGGATAAACTCCAACCATCCCCTAGCCACGGGCTTGAGGTCATGCCTTCTCAGTTGAACCGGCTTCCCTTTTGAATCTCTCTTCCATTGAGCGCCCTCTTCACAAATGTCTTTGAGGACTTGGTCCAACCTTTGATCAAAGTTTACCCTTCTAGTGTAGGGGTGTTCATCTCCTTGCATTATGGGCAAGTTGAATGCCAACCTTACATTTTTTGGACTAAAATCAAAGCATTTCCCCCGAACCATTGTAAGCCAATTCTTTGGTTCCGGGTTTACACTTTGATCATGGTTCTTGGTGATCCATGCATTGGCATAGAACTCTTGAACCATTAAGATTCTGACTTGTTGAATAGGGTTGGTAAGAACTTCCCAACCTCTTCTTCGGATCTCATGTCGGATCTCCGGATATTCACTCTTTCTAGAACTTCATAGAAGTGGTCTTGATGCACCCTTGAGATGAATCTCTCCATCTCCCATGACTCGGAGGTGGAAGCTTTTGCCTTCCCTTTCCTCTTTCTAGAGGTTTCTTTGGCCTTAGGTGCCATAAATGGTTATGGAAAAACAAAAAGCAACGCTTTTACCACACCAAACTTAGAAGGTTTGCTCGTCCTCGAGCAAAAGAGGAAAGAAAAGAGTAGAAAAAGAGGAAATAGAGGAGATGGAAGGGGAGAAGTAGTGTTTAGGTTGTGTGAAAATGAAGGAGTGAAGTAGGGTTTATATAGGGGTGGAGAGAGGGGTAGGTTTCGGCCATTATGGGTGGGTTTAGGAGGAAAAGTGGTTTGAATTTGGATGGTGGGGTAGGTGGGGTTTTATGAAGGATAGATGTGAGTGGTGAAGAGAATAGTGGGATGATGAGCGGATAATTTGTATGCTTTTTGGCATTGTTTTTAGTATGTTTTTAGTATAATCTAGTTAGTTTTTAGTATATTTTTATTAGTTTTTAGCTAAAATTCACTTTTCTGGACTTTACTATGAGTTTGTGTGTTTTTCTGTGATTTCAGGTATTTTCTGGCTGAAATTGAGGGTCCTGAGCAAAAATCTGATTCCGAGACCAAAAAGGACTGCAGATGCTGTTGGATTCTGACCTCCCTGCACTCGAAGTGGATTTTCTGGAGCTACAGAAGCCCAACTGGCGCGCTCTCAACGGCATTGGAAGGTAGACATCCTGGGCTTTCCAGCAATATATGATAGTCCATACTTTGCCCAAGATTTGATGGCCCAAACCGGCGTGGCAAAACAGCCTCAGAAATTCCAGCGTTAAACGCCGGAACTGGCATAAAACTTGGAGTTAAACGCCCAAACTGGCATGAAAGCTGGCGTTTAACTCCAGAAAAGGTCTCTACACGAAATTGCTTCATTGCTCAGCCCAAGCACACACCAAGTGGACCCAGAAGTGGATTTTTACGTCATTTACTCATTTCTGTACACCCTAGGCTACTAGTTTACTATTAATAGGATCTTTTGACATTGTATCAGTACCTTATGACCTTATGACCTCATGACACTTTACACCTTTCTTTGTGTACTTTCCACAGCATGAGTCTCTAAACCCCATGGTTGGGGGTGAGGAGCTCTGCTGTGTCTTGATGGATTAATGCAATTACTACTGTTTCTCATTCAATCATGCTTGCTTCCATTCTAAGATAATACTTGTTCTTAACCCGGATGAATGTGATGATCCGTGACAATCATCATCATTCTCAGCTATGAACGCGTGCCTGAAAACCACCTCCGTTCTACCTTAGATTAAGTAGTTATCTCTTGGATTCTTTAACCGGAATCTTCGTGGTATAAGCTAGAATTGATGGCGGCATTCAAGAGAATCCGGAAGGTCTAAACCTTGTCTGTGGTATTCTGAGTAGGATTCAATGATTGAATGCCTGTGACGTGCTTCAAACTCCTGAAGGCGGGGCGTTAGTGACAGACGCAAAAGAATCACTGGATTCTATTCCGGCCTGATTGAGAACCGACAGATGAATTCCGCTATGCTGTGACAGAGCATATGCAATCGCTTTCACTGAGAGGATGGGAGGTAGCCATTGACAACGGTGAAACCCTACATACAGCTTGCCATGGAAGGAGACCTGCGTGCTTGAAGAAGAAGACAGTAGGAAAGCAGAGATTCAGAAGATGGAGCATCTCCAAACCTCAACCTATTCTCCATTACTGCAATTTCATGTTCTTTTGCTTTTCACAATCAATCCTGATAATTTCTGATATCCTGACTAAGATTTACAAGATAACCATAGCTTGCTTCAAGCCGACAATCTTCGTGGGATCGACCCTTGCTCACGCAAGGTATTACTTGGACGACCCAGTGCACTTGCTGGTTAGTTGTGCGGAGTTGCAAAAGTGTGATTGCAATTTCGTGCACCAAGTTTTTGGCGCCGTTGCCGGGGATTGTTGAGTTTGGACAACTGACGGCTTATCTTGTTGCTTAGATTAGGACTGTTTTATTTTTGTTGGTTTAGAGTCCTTTAGTTGAGTCTAGTTTCATATTCTAAGTTTGGTGTCAATTGCATGCTTTTGTTTTTCTTTTAATTTTCGATTTTTGCATGTTTTAGTCCCTTTTTGATTCATAAAAATTCTAAGTTTGGTGTCCTCTTTGTGTTTTTCCCTTAAAATTTTTCGAAAAATTTGTGTTTGATTTTCTAAAAATTTTAAGTTTGGTGTCTTTTGTGTTTTTCTCTTTCCTCTTTTTTAAAATCAAATCTTTCTCACAAAAATTTTTCAATCATATCTTTTTAATTGCTGTTTTCAAAATCCTTTTAATTAACTAATTGATTCAGTTTTCAATTTGCTTTGATCTTACTTTCTTTTTGATTTTCGAATTTTATCTTAATTTTATTTTACTTTATTTTATTTTTTTCGTCAAATTCAAAAAAAAACAAAAAAAAAACAAAAATTTATCTCCTTGCAATCATCATCATTTCCCTTTTGTCCATTATGGACTTAAGTGGGATTAATCAGTCCAAAAGGACTCTGGGGTCATATGCTAACCCCATTACAGCTGCATATGGGAGTAGCATCTGTACACCTCCCATCAAAGCAAGCAGCTTTGAACTAAATCCTCAACTCATTATCATAGTGCAGCAAAATTGCCAGTATTCCGGTCTTCCACAGGAAGAACCTACTGAGTTTCTGGCACAGTTTTTACAAATTGCTGACACAGTACATGATAAAGAGGTAGATCAGGATGTCTACAGACTATTACTGTTTCCATTTGCTGTAAAAGATCAAGCTAAAAGGTGGTTGAATAACCAACCTACAGCAAGCATAAAGACATGGAAACAGTTGTCAGACAAATTCCTGAATCATTTTTACCCTCCAAAAAGGATGACACAGTTAAGACTGGACATCCAAGGCTTTAAACAAGAGGATAATGAATCCCTTTATAATGCCTGGGAGAGGTATAGAGGTATGCTAAGGAAATGTCCCTCTGAAATGTTTTCAGAGTGGGTACAGTTAGACATTTTCTACTATGGGCTTACAGAAAAAGCTCAGATGTCCTTAGACCACTCAGCTGGTGGATCTATACACATGAGGAAGACAATTGAAGAAGCTCAAGAGCTTATAGACACTGTTGCTAGAAACCAATATTTGTACTCTAGCAATGAGTTCTCTCCAAAAGAGGAAGTCATGGCAGTAGTCACTGACCCTAGTCCTCAAGAACAAATAACTGAGCTTAATCAGCAATTGCTCCTGATGACAGAACAGTTAGCAGACTTTAAAGAGATGCTCCTTGAAACTAAAGTTGCTAACAAGAGCATAGAACTGCAGTTGAATCAAGCAAAACAGCAATTATCTAAACAGATAACAGAAGAATGTCAAGCAGTTCAATTGAGGAGTGGGAAGACCCTGAATAACACTGCTCAAAAGAGTAAAAAGCCAAACAAGGAACAATTGACAGAGGACAACCAAACCACTGTTCAAAATCCCTCTGAGGACAGTAAGAGCCCAGAGAGGAATGTTATTGGCGTTCAAACGCCAGAAAGGGAAGGAAAGCTGGCGTTAAACGCCCATTCCTTGCCCAGTTTTGGCGTTCAAACGCCAGAAAAGGGGGAAAAGCTGGCGTTAAACGCCCAATTTCCACCCAATCCTGGCGTTCAGACGCCTGGGGAGAATCAGACACCTGAGAGTGCTGACAGTAATCCCTCTAACAAGGCTTCTTCAACCACTTCTGTAAGGAATAAACCTGCAGCATCTAAGGTTGAAGAATATAAAGCCAAGATGCCTTATCCTCAAAAACTCCGCCAAGCGGAACAAGATAAGCAATTTTCCCGCTTTGCAGACTATCTAAGGACTCTTGAAATAAATATTCCGTTTGCAGAGGCACTTGAGCAAATACCTTCTTATGCTAAGTTCATGAAAGAGATCTTAAGTCATAAGAAGGATTGGAGAGAAACTGAAAAAGTGTTTCTCACTGAAGAATGCAGTGCAGTCATATTAAAAAGCTTACCAGAAAAGCTTCAAGATCCAGGAAGCTTTATGATACCATGCACATTAGAAGGTGCTTGCACTAAGACAGCTCTATGTGATCTTGGAGCAAGCATCAATCTAATACCTGCATCCACCATCAGAAAGCTTGGGTTGACTGGAGAAGTCAAACCAACCCGGATATGCCTCCAACTTGCTGATGGCTCCATTAAATACCCATCAGGCATAATTGAGGACATGATTGTCAAAGTTGGGCCATTTGCCTTTCCAACTGACTTTGTGGTGCTGGAAATGGAGGAGCACAAGAGTGCAACTCTCATTCTAGGAAGACCTTTCCTAGCAACTGGACGAACTCTCATTGATGTACAAAAAGGGGAAGTAACCTTGAGAGTCAATGAGGATGAGTTCAAGTTGAATGCTGTAAAAGCCATGCAGCATCCAGACACACCAAATGACTGCATGGGCGCTGACATTATTGACTCTCTGGTAGAAGAGATCAATATGGCTGAGAGCCTAGAATCAGAGCTTGAGGACATCTTCAAAGATGCTCAACCTGATCAAGAAGAACTAGAGGAGGCAAAGGAATTTTCGAAAATTCCTCAGGAGGAGGATAAGCCTCCCAAGCCTGAACTCAAACCACTACCACCATCCCTGAAATATGCATTTCTGGGAGAAGGTGACACTTTTCCAGTGATTATAAGCTCTGCTTTAAATTCACAGGAAGAGGAAGCACTAATTCAAGTGCTAAGGACACACAAGACAGCTCTTGGGTGGTCCATAAGTGATCTTAAGGGTATTAGCCCAGCTAGATGCATGCACAAGATCCTATTGGAGGATAATGCCAAACCAGTGGTCCAACCACAGAGGAGGCTAAATCCTGCCATGAAGGAGGTGGTGCAGAAAGAGGTCACTAAATTACTAGAGGCAGGGATTATTTATCCTATTTCTGATAGCCCCTGGGTGAGCCCTGTCCAAGTTGTTCCCAAAAAGGGAGGCATGACAGTGGTTCATGATGAAAAAAATGAACTGGTTCCTACAAGGACAGTCACAGGGTGGCGCATGTGTATTGACTACAGAAGGCTCAATACAGCCACCAGAAAGGATCATTTTCCTTTACCATTCATAGACCAAATGCTAGAAAGACTAGCTGGCCATGATTATTACTGCATTTTGGATGGCTATTCAGGCTACAACCAAATTGCAGTAGATCCTCAGGACCAAGAGAAAACAGCATTCACCTGTCCTTCTGGCGTGTTTGCCTATAGGAGGATGCCTTTTGGTCTGTGCAATGCACCTGCGACCTTTCAGAGGTGCATGCTCTCTATCTTCTCAGATATGGTAGAAAAATTTCTGGAAGTCTTCATGGATGACTTTTCAGTATATGGAGACTCATTTAGCTCCTGTCTTAATCACCTAGCACTTGTCCTGAAAAGGTGCCAAGAGACTAACCTGGTTTTAAACTGGGAGAAATGTCACTTTATGGTGACTGAAGGAATTGTCCTTGGGCACAAAATTTCAAGCAAGGGAATAGAGGTGGATAAGGCAAAGGTAGAGGTAATTGAAAAATTACCACCACCTACCAATGTTAAGGCAATCAGAAGCTTTCTGGGGCATGCAGGATTTTACAGAAGGTTTATAAAAGATTTTTCAAAAATTGCAAAACCTCTGAGTAACCTGTTAGCTGCTGACACACCATTTGTGTTTGACACACAATGTCTGCAGGCATTTGAGACCCTGAAAGCTAAGTTGGTCACAGCACCAGTCATCTCTGCACCAGATTGGACATTGCCATTTGAACTAATGTGTGATGCCAGTGACCATGCCATTGGTGCAGTGTTGGGACAGAGGCATAACAAGCTTCTGCACGTCATTTACTATGTCAGCCGTGTTCTAAATGACGCACAGAAGAACTACACAACCACAGAAAAAGAGTTACTTGCAGTGGTCTATGCCATTGACAAGTTTAGATCCTATCTAGTGGGATCCAAAGTGGTTGTGTACACTGACCATGCTGCTCTTAAATATCTACTCACAAAGCAGGATTCAAAACCCAGGCTCATCAGATGGGTGTTGCTTCTGCAAGAGTTTGATATAGAAATAAGAGACAGAAAAGGGACAGAGAACCAAGTAGCTGATCATCTGTCCCGAATAGAGCCAGTAGCTGGGGCGTCCCTCCCTTCTACTGAGATCTCTGAGACTTTCCCAGATGAGCAACTCTTTGCCATTCAAGAAGCTCCATGGTTTGCAGATATGACAAATTTTAAAGCTGTGAGGTTCATTCCCAAAGAGTACAGCTACGTGCAGAGAAAGAAATTAATTTCAGATGCCAAGTACTACCTCTGGGATGAACCATATCTCTTTAAGAGATGTGCTGACGGAGTGATCCGCAGATGTATACCAAGAGAAGAAGCACAAAGGATCCTATGGCACTGCCATGGATCACAGTATGGAGGACATTTTGGAAGTAAGCGAACAGCCACTAAAGTCCTCCAATGTGGCTTCTACTGGCCTACTCTCTATAAAGATTCCCGAGAGTTTGTGCGTAACTGTGACAGTTGCCAAAGAGCTGGCAACCTGCCTCATGGATATGCCATGCCTCAACAAGGGATATTAGAGATAGAATTGTTTGATGTATGGGGAATTGACTTCATGGGGCCATTCCCACCATCATACTCAAACACTTACATTCTGGTGGCAGTGGACTATGTATCTAAGTGGGTAGAAGCAATTGCTACACCCACTAATGATACCAAGACCGTACTGAAATTCCTCCAGAAAAACATTTTCAGCAGATTTGGAGTGCCCAGAGTGCTAATCAGTGACGGGGGCACTCATTTCTGCAATAAACAGCTACACCTTGCTATGGTTAGGTATGGAATTAGCCACAAAGTGGCAACTCCGTATCATCCACAAACAAATGGGCAAGCTGAGGTCTCTAACAGAGAGCTAAAAAGAATCCTAGAACGGACTGTGATAGCCCGAAGAAAGGATTGGGCAAAGAGCTTGGATGATGCTCTGTGGGCATACAGAACAGCATTCAAGACTCCTATGGGAACCTCTCCATACCAATTGGTGTATGGCAAGGCCTGTCATTTGCCTGTGGAACTGGAACATAAAGCCTACTGGGCAACCAGATTCCTAAACATGGATGCACAGTTAGCTGGTGAAAAAAGACTGCTCCAGCTAAATGAGCTAGAGGAGTTCAGACTCAATGACTTTGAAAATGCAAAAATTTATAAGGAAAAGGCAAAGAAATGGCATGACAAGAAGTTGTCAACCAGAGTCTTTGAGCCAGGACAAAAAGTTCTGCTCTTCAACTCTAGGCTCAGACTGTTTCCAAGAAAACTCAAATCCCGTTGGAGGGGTCTGTATGTGATTACAGGAGTGTCACCATATGGATATGTTGAGCTTCAAGATATTGATTCTGACAAGAAGTTCATTGTTAATGGACAGAGAATCAAGCATTATCTTGAAGGAAATTTTGAGCAGGAATGCTCAAAACTGAGGCTTGAGTGATTCTCAGTGAAAGTCCAGCTAAAGACAGTAAAGAAGCGCTTGCTGGGAGGCAACCCAGTCATTAGGAGGGTATATGATTAGTTCTTACAGAGGCAAATATCAAAAATGAAGGAATTCACAGAGTTACAGAAGGATTCAGCTCAAAACGCAGAGAAAATGAGCTTACTGGCGAAAAAATGCCAGTAAGGGGCATTTTGGGCGTTAAACGCCAGAATGGGTACCATTTTGGGCGTTTAACGCCAGGAATGGTGCCATTTTGGGCGTTAAACGCCAGAATGGGCACCATTCTGGGCGTTTAACGCCAGGTGTGCAGCATCCTGGGCGTTTTGAAAAACGCCCAGTGATAAAGGCTTTCTGGCGTTTAACGCCAGCCAGGGCACCTGGCTGGGCGTTAAACGCCCAAAAGGGGTAGCAAATGGGCGTTAAACGCCAGAATGGGTGCCATTCTGGGCGTTTAACGCCAGAAAGGTGGGGGGGACCACATTTTTGTTTTCAACTCAAATTTTTTCAAACTTTCCTTTTTTTTTACCATACTCTTCTACATAAATGCACTTCAACCTTTCATCATTCACTTTCAAATCTTCACAAATCAAAACCATTCTTCAAATCTATTTCAAATTAATCCCAAATCTTCTTCAAAAACTCACCCTCTCCTCAATTTCTTTCCATATCTTCTCAAATCTTCTTTCAAATTTTTATTTTTTCGAAATCTCTTCTCCCCACCCTTATAAATTCACGTTTGGAACCCCCTTTACCCACACCATTCAAATTTCCTCTTCCTCTCTCTCTCTTCTTTCTTTTATTTTGCTTGAGGACAAGCAAACCTCTAAGTTTGGTGTGCTTTTCCGTGATCACTAAGCCAAGATTCATCAATATCATGGCTCCTAAGGGAAAACAAACCAATTTAAGAGGCAGGAAAGAGACTAATCCAAAGAATCTTTGGAATCAAGAGAAGTTCTTAACCAAAGAACATGAAGACCATTATCACAAAATAATGGGTCTGAGGTCAGTGATCCCGGAAGTTAAATTTGATCTGAAAGAAGATGAATATCCGGAGATCCAAGAGCAAATTCGAAACAGAGGTTGGGAAGTTCTGACCAATCCTGAAATAAAGGTTGGAAGGAACATGGTTCAGGAATTCTACTCTAATCTGTGGTTAACAGATAAGCAGAGAATGACTGGAACTGCTTACCATACCTACAGAACCATGGTCAGAGGGCAAGTTATGTACTTCCATCTGGACAAAATAAGAGAAATCTTCAAACTACCTCAACTGCAAGATGATCCTGATTCCTTCAATAGGAGGATGGTGAGAGTAGATAAAGGGTTGGATCAAGTTCTAGAGGACATATGCCTCCCTGGGACTAAGTGGATAACTAATTCAAAGGGTGTCCCAAACCAACTCAAGAGGGGAGACCTCAAGCCAATTGCAAGAGGTTGGCTAGACTTTATTGGGCGTTCCATATTGCCCACTAGCAACCGTTCTGAGGTCACCATCAAGAGAGCAGTGATGATTCATTGCATTATGCTTGGAAAAGAAGTGGAGGTCCATCATGTGATTGCTTGTGAGATCTACACAATTGCAAATAAGAATTCTACTGAAGCCAAACTGGCTTATCCAAGCTTGATCTCTTTGCTCTGTAAAGAGGCTGGGGTGAAGATGGGAGTAGATGAGTTCATACCCATTGAACACCCAATCACCAAGAAGTCAATGGAAGGACAAATGCAAGATAACTCTATCAAGAGGAGGGCGCAGGAATTCCTCCCTGAGTTCCCAAGAATTGACTACTGGACCAGCCTAGAAGCATCTATTAACAAGCTGCAAGAGACTATGGAGCAACTGAAGGAAGAACAGCAGAATCAGAACTGCATGCTCTGCAAATTGCTGAAGGAACAAGAGAAGCAGGGGCGTGAACTCCAAGAGTTGAAACGCCAAAAGTTCTCCTCTCAAGCTGAGGGAGCATCCACTTCTCAAAATCAAGGTTGTTGAGTCCTAACTCTGTAAAAACCTCTATCATTAGGAGCCTATTTTTTTTCGAAATTTCTTCTTTTGTTTTGTTTTCTATTTTTATTTTTCTCATCTTATATCTATTATTGAGTCTTGTTTTAATTCATAATTAATAAAATTGAAATTTTATGCCTTAAAGATATGAATGTCCTATGAATCCATCACCTCTCTTAAATGAAAAATGCTTTAATCACAAAAGAACAAGAAGAACAGGATTTCAAAATTTATCATTGAAACTAGTTGAATTAGTTTGATGTGGTGACAATACTTTTTGCTTTCTGAATGAATGCTTGAACAGTGCATAAGTCTCTTGAATTTGTTGTTTTGAGAATGTTAAAAAAATTGTTGGCTCTTGAAAGAAGAAAGAAAAAGAGAACTGTTATTGAGGATCTAAAAATCATTAAATTGATTCTTGAAGCAAGAAAAAGCAGTGAAAAAAAAATTTTCGAAAAAAAAGAGAAGAAAAGGAAAAGAAATAAAGTTGTGATCCAAGGCAACAAGAGTGTGCTTAAGAACCCTGGACACCTCTAATTGGGGACTTTAGCAAAGCTGAGTCACAATCTGAAAAGGTTCACCCAATTATGTGTCTGTGGCATGTATGTATCCGGTGGTAATACTGGAAGACAGAGTGCTTTGGGCCACAGCCAAGACTCATACACTAGCTATGTTCAAGAATCATTATGCTCAACTAAGAGAATCAATAACACTATCTGAGTACTGAGTTCTTATAGATGCCAATCATTCTGAACTTCAAGGGATAGAGTGAGATGCCAAAACTGTTCGGAGGCAAAAAGCTACTAGTCCCGCTCATCTAATTGGAGCTATGTTTCCTTGATATTTTGGAGTCTATAGTATATTCTCTTCTTTTTATCCTATTTTGATTTTCAGTTGCTTGGGGACAAGCAACAATTTAAGTTTGGTGTTGTGATGAGCGGATAATTTGTATGCTTTTTGGCATTGTTTTTAGTATGTTTTTAGTATAATCTAGTTAGTTTTTAGTATATTTTTTATTAGTTTTTAGCTAAAATTCACTTTTCTGGACTTTACTATGAGTTTGTGTGTTTTTCTGTGATTTCAGGTATTTTCTGGCTGAAATTGAGGGTCCTGAGCAAAAATCTGATTCCGAGACCAAAAAGGACTGCAGATGCTGTTGGATTCTGACCTCCCTGCACTCGAAGTGGATTTTCTGGAGCTACAGAAGCCCAACTGGCGCGCTCTCAACGGCATTGGAAAGTAGACATCCTGGGCTTTCCAGCAATATATGAT
This sequence comes from Arachis hypogaea, assembly GCF_003086295.3. NCBI lineage: Eukaryota > Viridiplantae > Streptophyta > Magnoliopsida > Fabales > Fabaceae > Arachis > Arachis hypogaea. The sequence continues at coordinate 48,403,783 of NC_092045.1, forward strand.
AGTCCATACTTTGCCCAAGATTTGATGGCCCAAACCGGCGTGGCAAAACAGCCTCAGAAATTCCAGCGTTAAACGCCGGAACTGGCATAAAACTTGGAGTTAAACGCCCAAACTGGCATGAAAGCTGGCGTTTAACTCCAGAAAAGGTCTCTACACGAAATTGCTTCATTGCTCAGCCCAAGCACACACCAAGTGGACCCAGAAGTGGATTTTTACGTCATTTACTCATTTCTGTACACCCTAGGCTACTAGTTTACTATTAATAGGATCTTTTGACATTGTATCAGTACCTTATGACCTTATGACCTCATGACACTTTACACCTTTCTTTGTGTACTTTCCACAGCATGAGTCTCTAAACCCCATGGTTGGGGGTGAGGAGCTCTGCTGTGTCTTGATGGATTAATGCAATTACTACTGTTTCTCATTCAATCATGCTTGCTTCCATTCTAAGATAATACTTGTTCTTAACCCGGATGAATGTGATGATCCGTGACAATCATCATCATTCTCAACTATGAATGCGTGCCTGACAACCACCTCCGTTCTACCTTAGATTAAGTAGTTATCTCTTGGATTCTTTAACCGGAATCTTCGTGGTATAAGCTAGAATTGATGGCGGCATTCAAGAGAATCCGGAAGGTCTAAACCTTGTCTGTGGTATTCTGAGTAGGATTCAATGATTGAATGACTGTGACGTGCTTCAAACTCCTGAAGGCGGGGCGTTAGTGACAGACGCAAAAGAATCACTGGATTCTATTCCGGCCTGATTGAGAACCGACAGATGAATTTCGCTATGCTGTGACAGAGCATATGCAATCGCTTTCACTGAGAGGATGGGAGGTAGCCATTGACAACGGTGAAACCCTACATACAGCTTGCCATGGAAGGAGACCTGCGTGTTTGAAGAAGAAGACAGTAGGAAAGCAGAGATTCAGAAGATGGAGCATCTCCAAACCTCAACCTATTCTCCATTACTGCAAAACAAGTAATCATTTCATGTTCTTTTGCTTTTCACAATCAATCCTGATAATTTCTGATATCCTGACTAAGATTTACAAGATAACCATAGCTTGCTTCAAGCCGACAATCTCCGTGGGATCGACCCTTGCTCACGCAAGGTATTACTTGGACGACCCAGTGCACTTGCTGGTTAGTTGTGCGGAGTTGCAAAAGTGTGATTGCAATTTCGTGCACCAAGGGATTTGATAGGTAAGGGGTTTTTTGGGGGAAGAGGTATTGAGGTGATTGATGAATGGGTGAAGAAGAGAGAGAGTGGTGGGGTAGGTGGGGATCCTGTGGGGTCCACAGATCCTGAGGTGTCAAGGATAGCTCATCCCTGCACCAAGTGGCGTGTAAAACATCCTTTCTGCCAATCCTGGCATTAAACACCGGGCTGCTGCCCTTTTCTGGGGTTAAACGCCAGTCTGGTGCCCCTTTCTGGTGTTAAACTCCAGTCTGGTGCCCCTTTCTACCGTTAAACGCCCAGAATCGTGCCAGACTGGGCGTTAAACACCCATTTGCTGCTCTTACTGGCATTTAAACACTAGAAAGCTTTTCCTCCAGGGTGTGCTGTTTGTCTTTCTGTTTTTCATTCTGTTTTTGCTTTTTCAATTATTTTTGTGACTTCACATGATCATCAACCTATAGAAAACATAAAATAACAATGGAAAATAGATAAATATAACATTGGGTTGCCTCCCAACAAGCGCTTCTTTAATGTCAGTAGCTTGACAGTGGGCCCTCATGGAGCCTCACAGATGTTCAGAGTAATGTTGGAATCTCCCAACACCAAACTTAGAGTTTGAATGTGGGGGTTCAACACCAAGCTTAGAATTTGGTTGTGGCCTCCCAACACCAAACTTAGAGTTTGACTGTGGGGGCTCTGTTTGACTCTGTTTTGAGAAAAGCTCTTCATGCTTCCTTTCCATGGTTATAGAGGGATATCCTTGAGCCTTAAACACAAAGGATTCTTCATTCACTTGAATGATCAATTCTCCTCTGTCAAAATCAATCACAGCCTTTGCTGTGGCTAGGAAGGGTCTGCCAAGGATGATGGATTCATCCATGCACTTCCCAATCTCTAGGACTATGAAATTAGCAGGGATGTAATGGTCTTCAATCTTTACCAGAACATCCTCTACAAGTCCATAAGCTTGTTTTCTTGAATTGTCTGCCATCTTTAGTGAGATTCTTAAAGCTTGTACCTCAAAGATCCCTAGCTTCTCCATTACAGAGAGAAGCATGAGGTTCATGCTTGACCCTAGGTCACACAGAGCCTTCTCGAAGGTCATGGTGCCTAATGTATAAGGTATTGAGAACTTTCCAGGGTCCTGTCTCTTTTGAGGTAATCTCTACCTAGTCAAGTCATCCAGTTCTTTGGTAAGGAAAGGGGGTTCATCCTTCCAAGTCTCATTACCAAATAACTTGTCATTTAGCTTCATGATTGCTCCAAGGTACTTAGCAACTTGCTCTTCAGTGACATCTTCGTCCTCTTCAGAGGAAGAATACTCATCAGAGCTCGTGAATGGCAGAAGTAAATCCAATGGAATCTCTATGGTCTCAGTGTGAGCCTCAGATTCCTATGGTTCCTCATTAGGGAACTCATTGGAGGCCAGTGGACGTCCATTGAGGTCTTCCTCAGTGGCGATCACTGCCTCTTCCTCCTCTCCAAATTCGGCCATGTTGATGGCCTTACACTCTCCTTTTAGATTCTCTTCTGTATTGCTTGGAAGAGTACTAGGAGGTGATGACAAGTCATCATATACCCATTTTTCAAGCCAATTTCACTTGTTTTGTTAGTCTTTATGCACTTTCTTGCTTCTTAAGTAAGTGATTTGGAGTGAAAATGCACAACTTCTTTAAATCAAGCAACCACCATGAAATTAATGTTAATCCATGAGGTTTAAGCTAATTTTAATTGAATTTTAATTGATTTATAAGCCTCTTGAATTTAGTGATACTTTGAGTGGTTGTTTTGGTTTATTATAGGTGAAGAAAAGAAAAGAAAAGGAAAAGCGTGGCCTAAGAAGTGTAGCCTAAGGAAAGGAAAGTGTGGTCAAAGTAAGAGGAAGTGTGCCGCATGCAAAGGGGGAGGCAAACATTGCCCTCCACAAGGGCACACTGCCCTCTAGGAGGGCAACATAAGGGAACCAAACAAGGAAGGCAACGCTGCCCTGCCCACTACAAGGGCAGAGCACAAAAGTGTGCCTTGGAACCAAGAAGAAGAGAACCTTGCCCTGCCCTCCACAAGGGCAGTATCGGGCTCACCAAGGAAGAAAATCAAAGGAAAAATGTCACCCATGCATGCCACAAGAATCGAACACAGACCAAGGAAGAAGCAAGGAACTAAGGTTGAGTGCCGTGCCAAGAAACCAAGGAAATTAATTGAGCGTGTGTTCCAGCCGTGTTTCGAACACGGGACATCATTTTGGAAACACTGCCCTGCCCTCCGCGAGGGCAGGGCAGCATTTTGATGGTGCACGGATCTGGCGCACCAAGGCTCAAAATTTGGCGCACCAAGCTCATTCCTGGCAGCACCAGCACGCACCAAGCTCGATCCTGGCAGCACCAAATTTTCCTGCCCTGCCTTCCGCGAGGGCAGGGCAGCATTCTGCGCATCATAGCTCGATCCTGGCAGCACCAAGCACGCACCGTGGCACATTCTGGTGCACCAATTTTTCCTGCCCTGCCCTCGGCGCGGGCAGGGCAGAGTTTTATGCACCAGGCCGCACCAAAACCGCACCAGGCCGCACCAAAACCGCACCAACATGCACCAAAGCTGCACCAACATGCACCAAATCCTGCCCTGCCCTCCACAAGGGCAGGGCAGCCTCCTGGGAGCAACTTCTCATGGGCCGAAAATTCAAATTAAAACCCCATTTTAATTCATTTCTTCACCAAATCAAAAGCCCATCCAAATCCCAAAATCCAAGAATAGAAAGTGTATAAATAGGAGCTAGTTTGATGCAATTAGGACCTTTTTGACTTACCTTTGGCTTAGCTTTTAAATTTGGCACTTTCTTTGAGCTTTGAATTTCTTGTAATTGATCTTGAGAGACTTGACCGAGAGTTCAGAGGATTAAGGGAGAATTGATTGATCTCCTTCCTCGTGTTTACTCGGGCAATTCCACTCTTCTCTTTCTGAGTTTTGGGAGTGTGAAATTGAGGAAATTCTGTCTCAATTCACATCTAAAATCTCTTTAAATCCTTTTATGCACAATTGAATTTCATTTTCTGTTCCTCTACTGCTTCTTCTTCAATTTACTGTCAATTGCTTTGATAACTCGGATCTGGGAAGGAAATTGAGTTTTAGGCTCTGCTACCTAAGCTCTTGAGTCTTGAGATCACAATTTACTTGGATTCTTCTGTGAACCTGCTGCACTTTAATTTCATTTTCTGTTGAATTTCAGTTTATACCAATTCATCTTCTACTTTTATTGATTGTTGCAATTTACTTTCTCTTTGTTTAGATTCTGCAATCCCAGTCCTCAATTCCCTTTTACATTCAAGCAATTTATATTTCTTGCCATTTAAGCTACTGCAATTTACATTTCTTGCACTTTAAGTTTCAGTCATTTAATTTCTTGTTCTTTAAGATTCAGTTTATTTTACTTTCCTGTTCTTTAATTTACTGCAATTTCCCCTCTCCCTTTACATTTCAAGCAATTTATCTTCTGTTAAATACAACCCACTCAACCAAAACGTGATTCGCTTGACTAAATCACCCACTAAACTAAAATTGCTCAATCCTTCAATCCCTGTGGGATCGACCTCACTCATGTGAGTTATTATTACTTGATGCGACCCGGTACACTTGCCGGTGAGTTTTGTGTTGGATCGTTTTCCACACATCAAGTTTTTGGCGCCGTTGCCGGGGATTGAAATAGATTGACAATGATTAAGTGAAGTGGAGGTCTAGATCAAGCACTTTTTCTTTAACTTTTTACTAACATACTAACTGTTTGAGAAATTGCCTCTATCAATTCGCTAACAGTTTATTTTAACTAACTTCATTTAATTCTCAAGTGTGCTGCCGTTTATTCCTCCTGTTTGTTCGTATACCACAGGAAATCAAGTTTCTACAAACAAGGAGTATCATGACATGAAGCCACCACTCATTACACTCATCAAGAACAATTGTTCTTATGATGGAAATCCATTGGAGGATCCTCAGCAGCACATATCTACTTTCCTGAGAACTTGTAATGCGGTCAAAACTGATGGTCCAGATCATGACACTTACAAGATCCTATTATTCCCTTTCTCATTAAAGGGTGAAGCTGCACAATGGTTTGAAACTTTTCCCCAAGGAAGTATCACTAGTTGGGATGATTTGGTCACCAAATTTCTGGCCAAATTCACCTCATCCAGACAGATCATCCAGCTGAAAGAAGAGGAACATCTATTCACACAAGGGGACGAAGAACCACTCTTTAAGGCCTGGGAAAGATACAAGAAAGCAACTGATAAAGTAGGCTTCCGAGCTTTCTATGAAGGATTGACCCCAGAAACAAGAAAAGCAGTGGACTACTTCTCAGATGGCCTACTCAAAGCAACAACAACTGCCCAAGGAATTGCAGACTTCAATGACAAAGGAGTCAACGACCAACATCCATCTGAGAAACCACAGAATGCAATCTCAGAAAAAGAAGTGTCAAATATTGAAGGGGTGAATGCGTTCAAGGACCAAAACAGACAAATGCACCATCAACCACAGCAAAACATGGAGTTGTCTGCTGCAGTGAATGCCAAATTTCCACCATGGAGACCTCATTCTTATCTGAGAATGAGAGAGCCTCAACATCAAGAACAAGGAAGTTTCCACCAGGACAATTCCATGACCACAACCAATCAACATCACCCACCCACTAATACCACCCAAAGCCAATACTCACAACACAGACACTCCCAGACCCATCTCAACTGGAGAAGGAACGAGTACCAAAATCACAAACCAAGGGACTTCAATTATAACAACCCCAACTTCACAAACCAACAAAAACACCATTATATCAATAACAATCATCACATGCCACCATTACACCCACCCTTCCAACCTTTAACATCTCATAACCAACCAATCTCACAAGACTCTCGGAGAATCACAAACTTGGAGATCCTAATAGAGAGAATGATGAAACACCAAGAAGAAACAACAAGGAACCAAGAGATGTTAATCAAAGGAATTGAAGAGCAGATAGCTCAACTGGCGAAGTATTTTGCAGAAATGGGTGAGAAGAAGGCAAATACTTTCACCAGAGCCATTGAAGACAAACTGGCTAACAACGAAGATGCTACAAAGAAGGAAGGATGGAAAAGGATTATGGAGGACAATGAGAAAATACTGGACAAAGGAAGTACCAGCCAAGAAGAACACAACAAGGAATTCTTTCAAGGAGAAACAGAGGATAGAACTAAAGAAAAACAGAAAGTCCCCACTGGAAAATTTTCACCAGGGGATCGAGTGATGATCAATATTCAAACCATGAAGGTGTCCCCACAGTTGTCTGAGCACTACATTGTGACTAAGATCCTTCCACAAGAATTTATAGAGGTCATCAAAGAGGAAACCGGAAGGAAGTTCACAGTAAAGAAAGACAAGCTAAGGCACTGTGATTTTCAACCTCCATGATCAGCAGAACAGAAGATGTCAAGCTAGTGACAATAAAAGAGCGCTTGTTGGGAGGCAACCCAACCTGAGGTAATTTTCTTTTTCATAGCTTTTTCAATAAAAATGTTGAATAATTGGTATGCATTGCAAGGAGCTAAGTTTGGTGTTGCACACCAAAACAATTTGAGGGAGAATGAAAACTTCTAAGTTTGGTGTTCCACCAAAAATATCATTTAAGAACACATTCTCACCTCTTGCATGATTCTAGCTCCAAGCCATCAAACATTATTCAACTGTTGAATTGTTTTCTAGCTTTAATTTCATTAACCTTTAGCAAGGATACATGGTTTTAAATATGGTTGACTTGTTGCATCTGAGGCAGTGGCAAACAATTAAGTTTGGTGTCCCTACACCAAAAATCAATCCTAGAACCACACTCAGTTTATACATACTAACCATATAATTAAGGGCTTGAGAAGCAAGCAACTTTGAGGATTATGCAGGACATGAGTCAACAATTGAAGACACTATGCATCTTAACTCAAAGAGAACACAACAGAAGGAAGAATCAAAGGGCTGCAACTTCAAAGGTTGTATCTAAACTTGATCCTTGCTGCTGTGAAATGTTTTGAATCTGGAAACCATTGTATGTCTTGCTAAAGTGTTTATCTAGTTGCAAGTGAAATTGTTTGTTAAAAATGCTAAGTCTGCATAATGCTTGTTATCCATCACTTAGCTTGAAAATTGTTTTGTTTCCCATATACTTAAATAAAAGAGATTGGTTTGAATTGAAAAGTGAAATATCCAATGTTATATAAGTATGAATGGAAGTTGGTGGTGGTATATGTGTTTGATTAAATGCATAACTCATGAAATAATTGTTGCATAATATCATTCTTATTCAATTGTTAGTTAGCTTGCTGTTACAAAGACTCCTATCAATAATGAAAAAGCCCTTGGTAACAAAAACAGAAAGAAAAGGGAAAGAAAAAGCCAAAATGGCAAGAAAAAAACAAAGAATAAAGGTTGGACACCAATAGCTTGAACCTTAGGACATATGCCTGTGGTGTTCTTGTACTAAGATCTGCTTGGATGAGTAAATTCTAAGGGGTATTTTAAAACCCGGTCACTTAGATCAACTGATTTGGGATGGCCAATTGAAAATCCACAATAAAGAGCAACTTAGATACAGAACATTTAGTTATCCAAAGAGATGCTGGGCATCAATGATCCTAGGAAGAATTAGTGAGCCAAGTGTCTGTGGTGGAGAGATGTTGAGTAAAAAGAAACAAATAAAGCCAAAGGCTATTACTGCAACATTTGACACCAAACCTCCAAAAGAATAATAAGCTTGTTAAGCATTGTAAGCGAAGAAAAGTTAGCAAGGGAGGAATCAAAAAGTGAGTCTTATAACAGCAAGTTTAGCAAGCCTTTGAGGAAAGATGTATTATGTAGCAGCAACAATAATTGAGTTATCATTGTCTGCATAATGACCCCATAGATTAAGTTCTGCTATATGCCTAATAAGGATATGTATTCTTTTCTTATTCATTTCAATTTCTCTTAGTTTTGATGCTTGCTTGGGGACAAGCAAGATTTAAGTTTGGTGTTATGATGACAAGTCATCATATACCCATTTTTCAAGCCAATTTCACTTGTTTTGTTAGTCTTTATGCACTTTCTTGCTTCTTAAGTAAGTGATTTGGAGTGAAAATGTATAACTTCTTTAAATCAAGCAACCACCATGAAATTAATGTTAATCCATGAGGTTTAAGCTAATTTTAATTGAATTTTAATTGATTTATAAGCCTCTTGAATTTAGTGATACTTTGAGTGGTTGTTTTGGTTTATTATAGGTGAAGAAAAGAAAAGAAAAGGAAAAGCGTGGCCTAAGAAGTGTAGCCTAAGGAAAGGAAAGTGTGGTCAAAGCAAGAGGAAGTGTGCCGCATGCAAAGGGGGAGGCAAACATTGCCCTCCACAAGGGCACACTGCCCTCTAGGAGGGCAACATAAGGGAACCAAACAAGGCAACTCTGCCCTGCCCACTACAAGGGCAGAGCACAAAAGTGTGCCTTGGAACCAAGAAGAAGAGAACCTTGCCCTGCCCTCCACAAGGGCAGTATCAGGCTCACCAAGGAAGAAAATCAAAGGAAAAATGTCACCCATGCATGCCACAAGAATCGAACACAGACCAAGGAAGAAGCAAGGAACTAAGGTTGAGTGCCGTGCCAAGAAACCAAGGAAATTAATTGAGCGTGTGTTCCAGCCGTGTTTCAAACACGGGACATCATTTTGGAAACACTGCCCTGCCCTCCGCGAGGGCAGGGCAGCATTTTGATGGTGCACGGATCTGGCGCACCAAGGCTCAAAATTTGGCGCACCAAGCTCATTCCTGGCAGCACCAGCACGCACCAAGCTCGATCCTGGCAGCACCAAATTTTCCTGCCCTGCCCTCCGCGAGGGCAGGGCAGCATTCTGCGCATCATAGCTCGATCCTGGCAGCACCAAGCACGCACCGTGGCACATTCTGGCGCACCAATTTTTCCTGCCCTGCCCTCGGCGCGGGCAGGGCAGAGTTTTATGCACCAGGCCGCACCAAAACCGCACCAGGCCGCACCAAAACCGCACCAGGCCGCACCAAAACCGCACCAACATGCACCAAAGCTGCACCAACATGCACCAAATCCTGCCCTGCCCTCCACAAGGGCAGGGCAGCCTCCTGGGAGCAACTTCTCATGGGCCGAAAATTCAAATTAAAACCCCATTTTAATTCATTTCTTCACCAAATCAAAAGCCCATCCAAATCCCAAAATCCAAGAATAGAAAGTGTATAAATAGGAGCTAGTTTGATGTAATTAGGACCTTTTTGACTTACCTTTGGCTTAGCTTTTAAATTTGGCACTTTCTTTGAGCTTTGAATTTCTTGTAATTGATCTTGAGAGACTTGACCGAGAGTTCAGAGGATTAAGGGAGAATTGATTGATCTCCTTCCTCGTGTTTACTCGGGCAATTCCACTCTTCTCTTTCTGAGTTTTGGGAGCGTGAAATTGAGGAAATTCTGTCTCAATTCACATCTAAAATCTCTTTAAATCCTTTTATGCACAATTGAATTTCATTTTTTGTTCCTCTACTGCTTCTTCTTCAATTTTCTGTCAATTGCTTTGATAACTCGGATCTGGGAAGGAAATTGAGTTTTAGGCTCTGCTACCTAAGCTCTTGAGTCCTGAGATCACAATTTACTTGGATTCTTCTGTGAACCTGCTGCACTTTAATTTCATTTTCTGTTGAATTTCAGTTTATACCAATTCATCTTCTACTTTTATTGATTGTTGCAATTTACTTTCTCTTTGTTTAGATTCTGCAATCCCAGTCCTCAATTCCCTTTTACATTCAAGCAATTTATATTTCTTGCCATTTAAGCTACTGCAATTTACATTTCTTGCACTTTAAGTTTCAGTCATTTAATTTCTTGTTCTTTAAGATTCAGTTTATTTTACTTTCCTGTTCTTTAATTTACTACAATTTCCCCTCTCCCTTTACATTTCAAGCAATTTATCTTCTGTTAAATACAACCCACTCAACCAAAACGTGATTCGCTTGACTAAATCACCCACTAAACTAAAATTGCTCAATCCTTCAATCCCTGTGGGATCGACCTCACTCATGTGAGTTATTATTACTTGATGCGACCCGGTACACTTGCCGGTGAGTTTTGTGTTGGATCGTTTTCCACACATCCGGAGGGAATTCAGTAACTTTCTTACTCAGCTGACCCACATGTGCCTCCAAGTTTCTAATGGAGGACCTTGTTTCAGTCATGAAACTTTGAGTGGTTTTGATTAGATCAGAGACCATGGTTGCTAAGTCAGAGTGGCTCTGCTTAGAATTCTCTGTCTGTTGCTGAGAAGATGATGGAAAAGGCTTGCCATTGTTAAACCTGTTTCTTCCACCATTATTGTTGTTGAAACCTTGTTGAGGTCTCTGTTGATCCTTCCATGAGAGATTTGGATGATTTCTCTATGAAGGATTATACGTGTTTCCATAGGGTTCTCCCATGTAATTCACCTCTTCCATTGATGGGTTCTTAGGATCATAAGCTTCTTCTTCAGATGAAGCATCCTTAGTACTGCCTGGTGCATCTTGCATTCCAGATAGACTTTGAGAAATCATATTGACTTGCTGAGTCAATATTTTATTCTGAGCCAATATGGCATTCAGAGTATCATTCTCAAGAACTCCTTTCTTCTGATTCGTCTCATTGTTCACAGGATTCCTTTCAGAAGTGTACATGAATTGGTTATTTGCAACCATTTCAATGAGTTCTTGAGCTTCTGCAGGCGTCTTCTTCAGATGAAGAGATCCTCCAGCAGAGCTGTCCAATGACATCTTGGACAGTTCAGACAGACCATCATAGAAGATACCTATGATGCTCCATTCAGAAAGCATGTCAGAAGGACACTTTCTGATCAATTGTTTGTATCTTTCCCAAGCTTCATAGAGGGATTCACCTTCCTTTTGTCTGAAGGTTTCGACTTCCACTCTAAGCTTACTCAATTTTTGAGGTGGAAAGAACTTTGCCAAGAAGGCATTGACTAGCTTTTTCCAAGAGTTCAGGCTTTCTTTAGGTTGTGAGTCTAACCATATCCTAGCTCTGTCTCTTACAGCAAAAGGGAATAGCATAAGTCTGTAGACCTCAGGGTCAACCCCATTGGTCTTGACAGTGTCACAGATTTGCAAGAATTCAGCTAAAAACTGATGAGGATCTTCCAATGGAAGTCCATGGAACTTGCAATTCTGTTGCATTAGAGAAACTAATTGAGGCTTAAGCTCAAAGTTGTTTGCTCCAATGGCAGGGATAGAGATGCTTCTCCCATAGAAGTCGGGAGTAGGTGCAGTAAAGTCACCCAGCACCTTCCTTGCATTGTTGGCATTGTTGTTGTTTTCAGCTGCCATGTCTTCTTCTTGTTTGAAGATTTCTGTTAGGTCCTCTACAGAGAGTAGTGCTTTAGCTTCTCTTAGCTTTCGCTTCAAGGTCCTTTCAGGTTCAGGGTCAGCCTCAACAAGAATGCTTTTGTCTTTGCTCCTGCTTATATGAAAGAGAAGAGAACAAGAAAATATTGAATCCTCTATGTCATAGTATAGAGATTCCTTGAGATGTCAGAGGAAAAGAAGAATAGAAGGAGGAGGTAGAAGAAGAAGAATTCAAACTTATCAAGAGAGATAGAGTTCGAATTGTTGATAATGGAGGAGTGTTAGTCCTTAAATAGAAGGATGTGAGAAGAGAGGAAGAATTTTCGAAAATAAATTAAAAGATTTTGAAGAAATTTGAAAATTTGAAGAATGATTTTCGAAAATTATAGTTGGGAAAGAAATAAAGTGATTTTTGAAAAAGATTTTGAAATTAGAAATAAAAAAGATTGAAAATTATTTGGAAAAAGATGTGATTAAGAAGATATGATTGAAGAGTTATGGTTTTAAAAAGATATGATTGAAAAGATATGATTGAGAAACAATTAAAAAAAATTGATTTTTAAAATTAATGACTTGGCTAGCAAGAAATTTAAAGGATATGATTCGAACATTAAACCTTTCTTAACAGAAAAGGCAACATACTTGAAATGTTGATCATCAATAGCGCCATCAACATGGTACGCTCAATTGCAATCTCAATTCTTTATCACAACTTCGCACAACTTACCAGCAAGTGCACTGGGTCGTCCAAGTAATAAACCTTACGCGAGTAAGGGTCGATCCCACGGAGATTGTTGGTATGAAGCAAGCTATGGTCATCTTGTAAATCTCAGTCAGGCGGATTCAAATGGTTATGGAGGATTGATAATTAAAAGATGAATAAAACATAATATAAAGATAGAGATACTTATGTAATTCATTGGTGAGAATTTCAGATAAGCGTATGGAGATGCTTTTTCCTTTCCGTCTCTCTGCTTTCCTACTGTCTTCATCCAATCCTTCTTACTCCTTTTCATGGCAACCTGTATGTTGGGCATCACCGTTGTCAATGGCTACAGTCCCGTCCTCTCAGTGAAAATGTTCAACGCGCCCTGTCACAGCACAGCTATTCATCTGTCGGTTCTCGATCATGTCGGAATAGAATCCATTGATTCTTTTGCGTCTGTCACTAACGCCCCACAATCGCGAGTTTGAAGCTCGTCACAGTCATTCAATCCCTGAATCCTACTCAGAATACCACAGACAAGGTTTAGACCTTCCGGATTCTCAAGAATAGCCGTCAATGGATTCTAGCTTATACCACGAAGATTCTGATTAAGGAATCCAAGAGATATCCACTCAATCTAAGGTAGAACGGAGGTGGTTGTTAGGCACACGCTCATAGGTGAGAATGATGATGAGTGTCACGGATCATCACATTCATCAAGTTGAGGAACAAGTGATATCTTAGAACAAGAATAAGCTGAATTGAATAGAAGAACAATAGTAATTGCATTAATATTCGAGGTACAGCAGAGCTCCACACCTTAATCTATGGTGTGTAGAAACTCTACCGTTGAAAATACATAAGAACAAGGTCTAGGCATTGCCGAATGGCCAGCCTCCCAAAGAGGGTTCAATCATAAAAACATGATCAAAAGATGATCCGAAGATTAAAAGATTGTCTCAAATACAATAGCAAAAGGTCCTATTTATAGAGAACTAGTAGCCTAGGATTTACAGAAATGAGTAAATGACGTAAAAATCCACTTCCGGGCCCACTTGGTGTTTGCTTGGGCTGAGCATTGAAGCTTCCATGTGTACAGACTTTTCTTGAAGTTAAATGCCAGCTTTTGTGCCAGTTTGGGCGTTTAACTCCCACTTTTATGCCAGTTCCGGCGTTTAACGCCGGGAATTCTGAAGCTGACTTGGAACGCCTGTTTGGGCCATCAAATCCCGAGCAAAGTATGAACTATTATATATTACTGGAAAGCCCTAGATGTCTACTTTCCAACGCAATTGAGAGCGTGCCAATTGGGCTTCTGTATCTCCAAAAAATCTACTTAGAGTGCAGGGAGGTCAGAATCTAATAGCATTTGTAGCCCTTTTCAGCCTCTGAATCAGATTTTTGCTCAGGTCCCTCAATTTCAGCCAGAAAATACCTGAAATCACAGAAAAACACACAAACTTGTAGTAAAGTCCAGAAATGAATTTTAAATAAAAACTAATAAAAATATAATAAAAACTAACTAAAACATACTAAAAGCATACAAAAACAATGCCAAAAAGTGTATAAATTATCCGCTCATCAAGAGACTTTAAACTCTGGATTTGAAGATGACTTGGATGTCTTGTTTGGTAATACTGGTTTTGGTTATGTGGCCATAGTATCGGTACTCTTTTTCGACTTTCAGGGTGATTCTAAAAACCTTTGGAATTGTCTCGAAAGAAATTGTAATGATGTCATCCTAGGAGACGAGTGCAGATTTGTCAAAAATGGTTTGAATAAAGAAGGATTATTTGAAAGGCCTAATGAGATAACCAAGGGTTATCTTCGGCCTTTACATATCAAAGCCAAGGTGGAAAGATTGGTGATCAATCACATATTGTTGATAGAGTAGCAGAAAATAACTTGCTACCTGAGAGCATGCTCCCACTATTTTAGAAAACAGTCGAAGATTTGATTAAGACAAATTTGGTTGTTATTGGATTCAATGGTAAGTCAAAAACCGCCCTGGAAATTATCCCAGTCAGGGTTAAAGTAGGAAATACCGAACGACCTATGATATTTATAGTGGTACCTACTAAGATAACTTTTAATATGCTATTGGTAAGAGATTGGTTCCACAGAGTAAGGGCAATTCCTTCGGCCCTACATCAAAGGTTGGTGCTCTAGCACGAGGATAGAAGGTTCCAAGAAATTAAAGCTGATGACAGCCCTTGTTATGTCGAACAGATGAATGTCAGCTTTAAGGAATATCATACTAGTGTACGGCCACTAGATATTGATATGAGCAAGTTGGTCCCTAAGGCCAAGAAAAGCTTGGCCACAGAATCCACTTGATGGATATATCATGCCATTAGGCTCGACTCTTAGCCTATATGGCTGAGAAGAAGGAGTACACAAGAGAATGTGCACTAGATTGTATGTATGATCTCGACCTCTTAAGATTTGAGAAGTCTAATTTTTTTCATAATACTTGCAAAATTAAGAAGTCAAAGTACAAGACCCTCTTGAGGAAGTCAATATTGGTGCGAAAGGTCGAGTTACATATGTTAGCAAATACTTGGATCCTTTCTTAAGGAAACGTTAATAGAGGTGCTGAAGAAACATCAGGATTGTTTTACTTGGCTATACGAGGAAATGCCTAGGTTGGACCGATCTTTGGTCGAACATAATCTTTCCCTTATTAATAATGCTCGACCTATAAAGCAAGCTCCTAGACACTTTGCACTTGAAATCATGGTTAAAATCAAGGAGGAGGTCGATACGTTTGAGAGCTGGTTTCATTCAAACAGCTAGGTATGTCAAATGAATTTTTAATATTATACTTGTCGTTAAGAGAAATGGAAAGTTGAGGGTATGTATTGATGATTTCAGGGATTTGAATAAAGTGACACCAAAGGATGAGTATCACATGCCAATTGCAGAGATGCTGATCAAATTTGCAGCAGGAAGCAAAATTCTGAGCTTCATGGATAGATACTCAGAATATAATCAAATATTCGTATCCTTGGAAGATGTGTCGAAAACAGCTTTCCAATGCCCTGGAGACATTGGTACCTATGAATGGTTAATCATGACATTTGGACTAAAGAATGCTGAAGAAACTTACCAAAGAGCAATGAATTCTATTTTCTAATGAGCGGATATTTTATACACTTTTTATGCCATTATCTTAGTGTTTTTAGTATATTTTGTTAAATTTTATTATGTCTTAGTAGGCTTTAATAGAAAATTCACTTTTTGGATGCTACTTTGAGCTTTTGTATTTTTCTTATGATTTTAGGTAAATTTTGGGTGATTTTGGCAAGTTTTTGCAAAGTCTGATTTAGAGGCAAAGAAAAGCATAAAATAATGCTGTTAGGATCTGACCTCTGTGCATTCAAACGAGCATTTTTGGAGCTATAGAGGTCTAAATGACGCATTCTTAACGAAGCTGGAAAGCCAACTTCCAGCACTTTTCTGCAATATATAATGGTTTATACTTTTCTTTGAATTGGACTGCCCGAACTGGGCGCTAAATGCCCAAACTACCCACTTTTTGGCATTCAACGCCCTAAAGGGAGCAACCTCCCAAGTTGAATGCCCAAACTGGTGTTCAGCACTATAAGGGGAGCAAAGAAGCAACATATTTATATCCTAGTAGGCATTCAATGCACACTCCTTCAAGTTGGACGCCAAGCTCAACCCAAACACTCACCAAGTGGGCCCAAAAGTGGATTTTCACACCTTTAGCTTAGTTTATCTCATTTTTGTAGTTTTTAATTATTACTAATATCTTTTAGGTCTAGTTTTTATTATAAATAAGGGACTTCCTTCCTTTTGAGAACTATGCCTCCCAGGAAGGGAGAAGCACATATATTATTTCTCTCATTCTTTGTAAAGCATGAGTCACTAAACCTCCTAGGTTAAGGTTAGGAGCTCTGCTGATTCTCATGGATTAATAATATTACTATTTCTATTTTTAATATATGTTTGATTCCATTCTAATATGCATTCTCGTTCTTCATCTTTATGAATCCGGGGTGGAACGAAAGTATGACCCCTTGTTCTAAATGAGTTATTGCGAGTCTCGGAAGGGATAGTATTGAACTACAAGCTTGAGGTGACATCTCTTAGACGGCTAATCCACAATCTTGTTTGGAACATGGAAACATCTGTTCAGCCGAGTTCTGGGACGATTAGGACCTTTGTGGTATAAACTAGAATCATAAATGTTCATTCTCTGATCCGGAAGATTTGACCTTGTCTGTGGCATTTTGAGTAGGATCACCAGAGATTGAATTGCTAGAGCTTCACCCTCGTTCAAATTGAATGACCATTCGCATGGCGTTTGATGTGGATCAGAGGATATTAATGACCATTGGCATGGCATTAATCACTTATAGTTTGTCATGGAATGAATCATTCATTATTAGAATAGACAGTAATAAAAGTTAATTCAGAAAGATAAGGCATCTCCGAAGCCTTAACTGATTTCTCACTATTGTTTTCCTGCTATTTTTTTATTGCTTTCATATTTATTTTATGCGCATTCAACAACAACCAACTAATTTTCTATTTGCCTGACTAAGATCTGCAGGATAACCACTGCTTGCTCAGAACAACAATCCTCGTGGGATCGACCCTCACTCACCTGAGGTAATACTTGGACGACCCGATGAACTTGCCGGTTCAGTTGTGCGAGTTCTAATTTCGCGCTACAAGTTTTTGGCGCCATTGTCGGGGATTGTTCGAGATTGATAAACTACCGGTTATCTTGCTCCTTACATCAGATACTTTTTATTGTTTTTCTTTTGTTTATGTTTCTTGTTAAAATTTTTCAAAATTTTTTATGTCTTTACGAAAATTTCTTTTTCAAAACTTTTTATCTTGAGTTATCTTTTTCTTTTGGTTGAGTCGTGTCAATTATTAAGTTTGATGTCCCTTTGGCTTTTGTTCTTTTCTTGAGTCTTTGAAAATTGTTCTTACTTTTCTTTCTTGGTGTTTAAACTTTTCTTGGTATTTTTCCTTGTTTGATTTCAAAATCTTTAAGTTTGGTGTCCTTTAGTATTTTTCCTTGTAACTTTCAAAAATTTTGTGTCTTTGATTTCAAAATTTTTAAGTTTGGTATCTTTTAGTATTTTTCATTTTAATTTTTCAAAATTATTGTTGTTTAAATTCAAAATTTTTAAGTTTGGTGTGCCATTGGCATCTTTTCATTTAATTTAATTTTCTTGTTTATATTTTTCTCTTTAATCTCTATCTTATCTTTTTCTTTGATTTTAAAATTTTGTTATCTTATCCTTCTTTTTAATTTCAAAATTTAAAAGTTTAGTATTTGGTTTGTTCTTTTTTCTGTAAAATTTGAATTTCAAAATCTTTTTCCTTCTTTCTCGTTTTAATTTCAAAACTTTTCAAAAAAATCAAACCTTTTGTCTTAAATTTTTAAAATCTTACCTTATCTTGTTTGACTTTTTATTTCCAAATTTCAATTTTAAAATCTTTGATTGACTCTTTCTTTTTAATTTTCAAAAATTTTCAAAATCAAATCTATTATTTTATTTTCAAATCTTGTTAGTTAGCTATATGTTTTATCTTATTTTAATTTTAAGAGTCTGGTGTCTTGATTAGTAATCTTGTTTTCCTGTTTTAAATCTTTATCTTATCTTTTTCAAAATTTGATTTTCAAAAATTTTGTTATCTTATCTTATTTCAAATTTAAAATTTTATGTTTTAGTATCTTATTAGTTTTGCTTTCTTTTAAAATTTGAATTTTAAAATTTTTTAATTTTTGAAAATTTATCTTATCTTTTTTCTCTCTCTCTTGACTTTTTCTTTCCAATTTTTGAAATTCAAAATCTTTAATTACCTTTTTCATTTTAATTTTTGAAATTTTTAATTATTTCTTTTATATTTTTTATTTATTTTCAAATTTAAAAAAAAATAAAAAACAAAAAAATAAATTTAAAAGTCCTCTCTTTTGATTCGTGCATTCTTGTTTCTTTATGATATCTCACTAGGAGTTCTATAGACTTTGATATAGAGGCTCCCCTAATTTTTCTTTGTCTCTTATTTGGGTATACAGGAACACCAAAGCCACTATGGATCCTAAGGGGAAAACACAAACTAGGAGAACTGTAGGCTCTCCTGGCTTCTATGAATTTAGGGTCAGCATAGACCTGATCAGGCAAATGCAGCAAAATTACTAGTTTCATGGAAGTCCATAGGAAGACCCCAAGAAATTTATCTCCGAATTCCTATAGTTTTGTGGCACTATAGAGACCAGTGGAGTAGATCCTAAAGTCTCCAAGCTAAGAGTCTTTCCATTTGCTTTGAGGCGTCAAGAACTGGATTGGTGGCATGCTGGATCCAGAGATTGTTTGAACACTTGGGATAAGCTTGTTAACAAATTCCTGAACAGATTCTCTCCCTCAGGGAGATTGATCAAGTTAATGATAGACGTACAGACTTTCAAGCAGAGAGAGAGCGAGTCCCTCTTTGATGCTTGGGAGAGGTACAAGCGGTTGACAAGAAATTGCTCCGTTGATATGTTCTCAGATTAGGCCAAGATAGTCATCTTCTACGAAGGTCTCTGTGAGGTGGCCAAAAGGTCACTAGATCACTTCGCAGGTGGTTCTTGTACATGGAGAAGATGCCTGAGGAGGCACAGGAGCTCAGAGAGAGGGTTGCAGTTTACCGGTACATACACTCATCTGAGGAGACTCTAGTTTAGATAGAAGCTCAAGGAGTAGAGACTATAGCTACAATGATTGCTGAGTACGAACTTATGTTGGAACAAATGTATACTCACACCCAACAATCGAGTAGCATGTAGAGTCAAGTTGCTGAGGTTCACAATGCTCCTCCAGATACTCCTTGTGATATGAGTAGTAACTTTCCTCAGGAGGAAACAACAGAAGATGAGCAAGCAGCAATCCAGGGTACCATGAGGAGCGTTGAACGCCCAGAGAGGGATAACACTGGCATCCAACCCCCATGAGAGGGTAATCTTGGCGTTCAATGCCAGGAAAGGACCAGCAGTGGCATTGAACACCCAAAAAGGGGAGGGGACACAAACGCTAATTCAGAGGACCTCCTCCCTAGACATCCTGACAATCCCTTTCCAGTCACCCTGGATACTCATCTTGCACTGCCAAAAGCCCCAGAGTATAGATCCAAGTTGCCATACCCTCATAAAATTCTGAGACCTCCTAACACTCTTCCTAGAGACACAGATGTGAATCCAAGAGAAGAGTGTTGAGCCTAAGGTGGTACACACTGTTGAGCAACTAAATGAAGAAACGGCTTACGAAGGAAGCCCATTGCTACATGTCCCATGGGGGCACAGGAGCCTAAAATACCACATCCTCTGAAACCCCAAAAGGATAAGAACCACTCATAATTCTTGGAAGTCTCTAAGACACTGCAAATCAATACTCTTGTTACTGAGGTTGTAAAGAGCTTACCCCCTAAAAAGAATGCTTTAAAAGGAGATGAAATAGAGGTAGTTACTGAGAAGTACAATGCACTAATTCAGAATGAACTACCAAGGAAGATGTCATACTCAGGGAGCTTTCAGATTCTGTTCATACCCTTGGTCGAGCTATCCGACCCGGGATGTTCTACCGACAAAGCGACCGACCTCTTCAGGTCAGGACAATCTGACCTCTTCTCAAAGAGCTCGGCCAAACTACCAGGAAAGCCCAATAAAGGGCCCAAACAGAGTAACGCACCCCAAAACCTAAGGTAGCCAAAGCCTACAGGTAGAAGTGCGGTTCTCGTGAAGATAAGATTACCTCACTCAAAGATAAAAGATAAGATAAGATAACTAACTTATCTTATCTAAGAAGGTCACTCCTCACTATTATAAATATACTGGAGCACACAAGGTATAACTCATACTCTGATACTACTCAATACCTGCTTAATACCCTTGCTAACTTAAGCATCAGAGTCCCTTGCAGGTAACCCCCACCCTCCGGGGACGAAGGATCAGCACCACCACCAAGTCCAAGAAGTCAGACACAATAGCTCTGACCAGCACCGAAGATCTCATTCGTGATCGACCTACAGTTTCAGGTAACCCATGGAACATTGGCGTCGTTACCGGGGACCTGGATGTCATCCCATCAGCATGGCGGATGACCATGACAACGACCACACTTCAGATCTAGAAGAAAGAACGCTGCACAAGCGGACACCACACCAAAAGATACTTCCCAAATTAACAACAAGAAGAACTCCCCAAACAAGGGAGCCATGGATGTACTTCAAGACCGGTTAAAACAACTTGAAGAAGAGGCCCTACGTCAACGAGAGGCCGAGAAAGAACTACAAAGGGAAATAAGGCGATGCCGGGAACTGGAGAACAAACTCTTACAACTTGAAGCCGACGTCAAGACTAAAACCAGCCGATCCCCCCTCCCCCGAAGATATCTCCCGCAAGGAGCAAGACCCATTCACCAAGGAGATCATGAAGACGAAAATCCCAAAGGACTTTAAACTCCCAGACATGACCTTATACGATGGCACTACAGATCCCGGCCATCATCTCAGCAATTTCAGAAGCAGAATGTACCTCACCGACGCCTCAGATGCAGTTTGTTCCAAAGCCTTTCCAACTGCTCTGACAAAAACAGCAATTAGATGGTTCGACAACCTCCCTCCAAGGTCCATCTCAAGTTTCTACGACATGGCCAAGAAATTCCTGGCCAGATTCTCCATCCAAAAAGACAAAATAAAACACGCCCCAAGTCTATTAGGAATCAGGCAGGTAGAATGAGAGACCATTTGCAACTACATGGAAAGATTCAACAAGACATGCCTGGACATACAAAACCTACCAACAGAAGCCACTATTATGGGCCTCATTAACGGCTTACGAGAAGGGCCCTTTAGTCAATCTATATCAAAGAAATACCCCACATCTCTGAACGAGGTGTAGGAACGAGCGGAAAAGTACATCAACATGGAGGAAAACTCCCGATTAGGAGAGACCTCGAAGGCCGGATTCACCCCCTGGGATAAAGACAAAGATTCCTGAAAGAAGGAAGATCGACACAGAGAAAAAATCAAAAAATACCACAATTACACCCTTCTTCGGGTGTCTCTTGTGGATGTATACAGAGAGGTTTGCAACACGGAAAAAATACCACCAGCTCGGCCACTCAAAGGCAAAAAAGGAAGATGAAACCGGGCCGGATATTGTGAATACCATCGGATCCGCGGCACTCCACCAATGAGTGTTTCGACTTAAAAAATGTCATAGAAAAGCTCGTAAGAAAAGGAAAGCTAGATCAATATCTGGCCACCCATGCCGATGAACAAAGAAAAAGAAGAAGAGCAGAAGATGTCAGACAAACCGCGCGATCATCACGTACACCCGAAAGACATGTCCACATGATACACGGTGGATTTGCCGGGGGAAGAATCTCCAGATCATCTCGCAAAAGACATTTCAAAGACATATATCACGTCGCAGGAAAAGAGGAAGCACCTGACATCCCGGTAATTACTTTCACCAAGGAAGACGCATCCGGCATCACATCAGAACATGACGGTCCCATGGTCATCACTATTATACTGGGAAACGCAAATCTCCACTGCATGTTGATAGACCAGGGGTGCTCCGCCGATATCTTATTCAAAATGGCCTTCGACAAACTCGGCTTGGAAGAAAAAAAAAACTTAGAGCATATCCGGACAGCCTGTTCAGACTAGGAGATACCCCGGTTCAACCGATGGGCTACATCTCGCTCCATACAACTTTCGGAAAAGGAAGTCAGTCAAGAACACTTAAAATAGATTACATCGTAGTCGACGTAAGTTTAGCTTACAATGCCCTAATAGGTCAGACAACGTTAAATCAGCTCGATGCAATAGTCTCGACCCCACAACTATGCATGAAGTTCCCAACTACAGGAGGGATAGCTACAATAAAAGCAGATCAGAATATGGTGCACCGCTGTTACAACGAAAGTCTAAGCCTCAGAGGCAGAGGAGAAGAATTCCACACAATTGAGCTCGGTGGAGTTCAGAGGCAGGAAGAGCTCCGCCCACAACCTGGAGGTGAAATAGAGACAATCCAGATCGGGGATACCCCGGACCAAACGACCAATATCGGCACACTCCTGAAAGGAGACATAAAAGAATCACTCATACAGTTTCTATGAGACAACGTCGACCTCTTTGTGTGGAAGGCCGCAGACATGCCAGGCTTAGATCCTAAACTAATGTGCCACAAGCTAGCAGTCTACCTAGGATCTCGGCTGGTACAACAGAGGCATAGAAAGCTAGGACCAGAGCACTCTCAAGTTGTAGAAGAACAGGTACAAGTTCTACTGGAGGCAGGTTTCATAAGAGAAGTCAAATACCAACTATGGCTTGCTAACGTCGTATTGGTAAAAAAGTCAAACGAGAAGTGGCGAATGTGCACCGACTATACCGATCTCAACAAAGCCTGCCCAAAAGATCCCTATCCACTCCCAAGCATCGACGCACTGGTAGATGCCTCCTCTAGATATAAATACCTCTCCTTTATGGACGCATACTTGGGATATAACCAAATCCCGATATACCAACCCGACCAAGAAAAAACCTCATTCTTAACCCGAAAAGCAAATTACTGCTACATTGTCATGCCCTTCGGTCTTAAAAATGCAGGAGCCACTTATCAAAGATTAATGAACAAGGTTTTTTTGGGTCACATCGAAAAAATCAAGGACGACATACTAGTAAAGACACAAAACGAAGAGATGTTATTATCCGACCTAACCCAAGTATTCGACACTATAAGACAACATGGCATGCGACTCAATCCCACAAAATGCACCTTCGCAGTAGAAGCTGGTAAATTCTTGGGTTTTATGATCACACAGAGAGGAATCGAGGTAAACACAGATAAATGCAGGGCCATACTCGACATGAAAAGTCCGACTCATGTCAAAAAGGTACAACAACTCAACGGGAGGTTGGCAGCCTTGTCCAGATTCCTAGACGGATCAGTAATAAGATCTCTCCCCTTCTACGGCAATCTAAGGAATGGAAAGGAGTTTGAATGGACAGCGGAATGCGAGTAAGCCTTTCAAGACTTCAAAAGATTCTTGGGACAGCCACCTATACTAACTCGGCCACGGGAAGGAGAACCACTCATGTTGTACGTCGCGGTAGGAAATCGGGCAGTAGCCTCAGCACTAGTCCGAGAAGACGACAGCGGGCAGCAGCCCATATACTTCATCAGTAAAGCGTTACAAGGATCCGAGCTGAACTACCAGAAAATAGAAAAGATTGCTTACGCTCTCATACTAACATCCAGACGACTCTGCCCATACCTCCAGGCCCACACCATTAGAAAGTCAGCCAAAAACACGGCATAAACAACTAGAAGAAACCCTAGGACCCACACCAAAGAAAGTCCAGGGGCATCTTTTGGAGGCAATCAGGGAATAAAGATTCAGGAAAATCTATAAGACTAATGTCTCCACAGAAACTCGCAATAAGAACAAAGAGAAACCCTTTCCAAAAGAAAAAAAAGAAAAGAAAAACAAACGCGAAG
Source organism: Arachis hypogaea (assembly GCF_003086295.3). Taxonomy (NCBI): domain Eukaryota; kingdom Viridiplantae; phylum Streptophyta; class Magnoliopsida; order Fabales; family Fabaceae; genus Arachis; species Arachis hypogaea. Next base: position 48,427,605 of record NC_092045.1, read on the forward strand.
AAGATCAAACGAGCTGCCAAAAGAAAAAGTTCTAACGAGAAACAATCTACATCAAAGAAAAGCAATCAACATAATAAAAACCAACAAAAGGAGCAACCTCCTCAAAAACAACAGTTCAGAAATTAGTAGTAGCATACGAAGCCCTAAAGAGCCAAACAAGGAAAATACACTCAGAAGCATACGTAAGGTCAAAAGGCAAAAAGCAAGCATCACAGTGACAAACCAAGCGCGATAAAGATGCAAGCTTTCCAATATACACTCAGTCAAAATCAAAGCTTCAAAATCAAATACAAAGCAACAAGATAGGCAGCGAAAGAAGAAGCAATACCAACCTGAAAAAGGAGAAGAATGCGGAAGAAGGTTGAAGACGAGGAAGCCAAAAATTGCCGTCAAAAGCACTTACGATCGCCAAACAAACGTCGCAAAAAGAAACACCAAGAAACGTAAGTGAAAACAGAAGGAGAGGAGAAAAAGGGAAGTAAGAGCAAAAGCAAAAGAGGAGAAAAACGTTTCTTGAAAGTAAAATTCAAAATAAAATCCAAGAGAAACGGAGCATCAAAAACTAATTAATGGGGCATTATAAACCCTCGGACGTTCCAAAGGCCAGGATGCTAATCCAAAAGCGCGGGTTTTCAAAGGAAGCAAAACATTCTGCATTCAAAAAAAGGAACCCTACAAAGGTAAAATCGACGAAATGCTCGAGTTCGGCTTCACCCGAGAAGGATTGAAATCTTAAAACTAAAAGACTCGACCTCAGAAGGAAGACCGAGCTCGAGCAGAGGCACTGTTCATACCCTGGGTCGAGCTGTCCGACCCGGGATGTTCTACCAACAAAGCGACCGACCTCTTCAAGTTAGGACAATCCGACCTCTTCTCAAAGAGCTCAGCCAAACTACCATGAAAGCCAAATAAAGGGCCCAAACAGAGGAACGCACCCCAAAACCTAAGGCAGCCGAAGCCTACAGGTAGAAGGACGATGATGAGCGGATAATTTATACGCTTTTTGGCATTATTTTTAGATAGTTTTTAGTGTAATCTAGCTACTTTTAGGGATGTTTTCATTAGTTTTTATGCTAAATTCATGATGAGCGGATAATTTGTACACTTTTTGGCATTGTTTTTAGTATGTTTTTAGTATGATCTAGTTAGTTTTTAGTATATTTTTATTAGTTTTTAGTTAAAATTCACTTTTCTGGACTTTACTATGAGTTTGTGTGTTTTTCTGTGATTTCAGGTATTTTCTGGCTGAAATTGAGGGACCTGAGCAAAAATCTGATTCAGAGACCAAAAAGGACTGCAGATGCTGTTGGATTCTGACCTCCCTGCACTCGAAGTGGATTTTCTGGCGCGCTCTCAATGGCGTTGGAAAGTAGACATCCTGGGCTTTCCAGCAATATATGATAGTCCATACTTTGCCCAAGATTTGATGGCCCAAACCGGCGTTCAAAGTCACCCTCAGGAATTCCAGCGTTAAACGCCGGAACTGGCACAAGAATGGGAGTTAAACGCCCAAACTGGCACCAAAGCTAGCGTTTAACTCCAAGAGGAGTCTCTACACGAAAATGCTTCAATGCTCAGCCCAAGCACACACCAAGTGGGCCCGGAAGTGGATTTTTATGTCATTTACTCATCTCTGTACACCCTAGGCTACTAGTTCTCTATAAGTAGGACCTTTTACTATTGTATTTTCATCTTTGGATCTTTGGATCTTTGGATCTTGGGATCATTTTAGATCTTTTGATCATCTTTGGACATCTAGTTCTTAGATCATTGGGAGGCTGGCCATTCGGCCATGCCTAAACCTTGTTCTTATGTATTTTCAACGGTGGAGTTTCTACACACCATAGATTAAGGTGTGGAGCTCTGCTGTACCTCGAGTATTAATGCAATTACTATTGTTCTTCTATTCAATTCCGCTTGTTCTTGTTCTAAGATATCACTTGTTCTTCAACTTGATGAATGTGATGATCCGTGCCACTCATCATCATTCTCACCTATGAACGTGTGACTGACAACCACCTCCGTTCTACCTTCGATTGGGTGAATATCTCTTGGATTCCTGATACACGATGCATGGTTGATCGCCTGACAACCGAGTGCTCGCCTGACAAACGAGCCAGCCATTCCGTGAGATCAGAGTCTTCGTGGTATAGGCTAGAACTGATGGCGGCATTCAAGAGAATCCGGAAGGTCTAACCTTGTCTGTGGTATTCTGAGTAGGATTCAATGATTGAATGACTGTGACGTGCTTCAAACTCCTGAGGGCAGGGCGTTAGTGACAGACGCAAAAGAATCACTGGATTTTATTCCGGCCTGATCGAGAACCGACAGATGGATAGCCGTGCCGTGACAGGGTGCGTTGAACATTTCCACTGAGAGGATGGGAGGTAGCCACTGACAACGGTGAAACCCTTGCTTAAGCTTGCCATGGAAAGGAGTAAGAAGGATTGGATGAAGATAGTAGGAAAGCAGAGAGATGGAAGGGAAGGCATCTTCATACGCTTATCTGAAATTCCTACCAATGAATTACATAAGTATCTCTATCTTTATCTTTATGTTTTATGCGTTTATCACCATACCCATTTGAGTTTGCCTGACTAAGATTTACAAGGTGACCATAGCTTGCTTCATACCAACAATCTCTGTGGGATCGACCCTTACTCGCGTAAGGTTTATTACTTGGACGACCCAGTACACTTGCTGGTTAGTTGTGCGAAGTTGTGTTTATGCCATGGTATTGAACACCAAGTTTTTGGATTCATTACCGGGGATTATTTGATTTGTGAAAAGTATTTATCACAATTTTGTGCACCAAGTTTTTGGCGCCGTTGCCGAGGATTGTTGAGTTTGGACAACTGACGGTTCATCTTGTTGCTTAGATTAGGTATTTTTTTTTTCGAAATTCTTGAAGATGAATTCTAGAGTTTCATGATGATTTGTTGAAGTCTGGCTGGCTATGAAGCCATGTCTAATTTCATTGGACCGAGGTTTCAACTTATCATCACAAGAGCTTGTTGATTTTTATCAATCTTGCTGTTGGAGCAGTAATCTGCTAAGGCTTGGCTGGCCATTGGCCATGTCTAGTGTTTTGGACCGAAGCTTTCCTTGAAAACTTGGCTGGCTGTGAAGCCATGTCTAATTCCTGGACCGGAGTCTTAGACTAAACATTGCATGATTCCTGAAATTCTCATTAAGAATTTTGATACCTTTTTCCACTTAATTTTCGAAAATCCAAAAAATTTTTTACAAAATTATAAAAACAAAAAAATATTGCATGTTTGAGTCTAGTGTCTCATTTTAAGTTTGGTGTCAATTGCATGCATTCATGTGTCTTAGGGATCTTCAAGTTGTTCTTAATGATTTCATTGCTCTGACCTTTGAATTCTCTTAACTTGAGTGTTTATATGTCTCATATGCATTCTCATTAGTGTCAGTAGTATACAAACTGCTAAGTTTGGTGTCTTGCATGCATTGTTATTTGATTTTAGTTGCATTTTGATTATTCCTTATTATTAAAAATCCAAAAATATTTTTAATTTGTGTCTTCTCAAGTCAATAATACAGAGAATTAAAGATTCAGAACATACAGCAGAGGAATTACACAGAAAAAGCTGGGCGTTCAAAACGCCCAGTGAAGAAGGACAGACTGGCGTTTAAACGCTAGCCAGGGTACCTGGTTGGGCGTTTAACGCCCAAAAGGGTATAGTTTTGGGCGTTAAACGCCAGAATGTGCACCATTCTGGGCGTTTAACGCCAGGATGGCACAAGAGGGAAGATTTTGTTTTTAATGCAGATTTTTTTTTCAGTTTTCAAACTTTTTCAAAATCAAATCTTTTTCAAATCATATCTTTTCAATCATATGTTTTCAAAATCAATTTCTTTCTATTTTCAAAGATACTTGCTATCAATTAATGATTTGATTCAACATTTCAAGTATGTTACCTTTTCTATTGAGAAAGGTTTAATGTTTGAATCATATCTTTTCTTGTTAGCCAAGTTTTTAATTTTCAAAATCAAATCTTTTTAAAATGTTTTTCAAATCATATTTTCTCAGTCACATCTTTTTAAAACTAATCATATCTTCTTAACCACATCTTTTTCAAAATAGTTTTCAATCAATTCTTTTTTATTTCTAATTTCAAAATCTTTTTCAAAAATCACTTGATTTCTTTTCCACTTTCATTTTCGAAAATCAATTAGTGTTTTTTCAAAAATGTTTTCAAAATCTTTTACCTAATTTTCAAAAATTGCTTCCCTTCTTCTCACATCCTTCCATTTATGGACTAACACTATTCCTTAATGCAAAATTCGAACTCCATCTTCTTTGATAAGTTCGAATTTTCTACTTCTGTCTTCTACTTTTCTTTTCCTCTGACACCTAAAGGAATCTCTATACTGTGACATAGAGGATTCCACATTTTCTTGTTCCCTTCTCTTTCTTATGAGCAGGAGCAAAGACAAAAGCATTCTTGTTGAGGCTGATCCTGAACCTGAAAGGACCTTGAAGAGAAAGCTAAGAGAAGCCAAAGCACAACTCTCTGTAGAGGACCTAACAGAAATCTTCAAAGAAGAAGAACCTATGGCAGCCGAAAACAACAACAATGCCAACAATGCAAGGAAGGTGCTGGGTGACTTTACTGCACCTACTCCCGACTTTTATGGGAGAAGCATCTCTATCCCTGCCATTGGAGCAAACAACTTTGAGCTTAAGCCTCAATTAGTTTCTCTAATGCAACAGAATTGCAAGTTCCATGGACTTCCATTGGAAGATCCTCATCAGTTCTTAGCTGAATTCTTGCAAATCTGTGACACTGTCAAGACTAATGGGGTTGACCCTGAGGTCTACAGACTTATGCTATTCCCTTTTGCTGTAAGAGACAGAGCTAGGACATGGTTAGACCCTCAACCTAAAGAAAGCCTGGACTCTTGGGAAAAGCTAGTCAATGCCTTCTTGGCAAAGTTCTTTCCACCTCAAAAATTGAGTAAGCTTAGAGTGGAAGTCCAAACCTTCAGATAGAAGGAAGGAAGGAGAATCCCTCTATGAAGCTTGGGAAAGATACAAACAATTAATCAGAAAGTGTCCCTCTGACATGCTTTCTGAATGGAGCATCATAGGTATTTTCTATGATGGTCTTTCTGAACTGTCCAAGATGTCCTTGGATAGCTCTGCTGGAGGATCTCTTCATCTGAAGAAGACGCCTACAGAAGCTCAAGAGCTGATTGAAATGGTTGCAAATAATCAATTCATGTACACTTCTGAAAGAAATCCTGTGAACAATAGGACTAGTCAGAAGAAAGGAGTTCTTAAGATTGACACTCTGAATGCCATATTGGCTCAGAACAAAATATTGACTCAACAAGTCAATATGATTTCTCAAAGTCTGTCTGGAATGCAAAATGCACCAAGCAGTACTAAGGAGGCTTCATCTGAGGAAGAAGCTTATGATCCTGAGAACCCTTCAATGGAAGAGGTGAATTACATGGGAGAACCCTATGGGAACACCTATAATCCTTCATGGAGAAATCATCCAAATCTCTCATGGAAGGATCAACAGAGACCTCAACAAGGTTTCAACAATAATAATGGTGGAAGAAACGGGTTTAGCAATAGCAAGCCTTTTCCATCATCTTCTCAGCAACAGACAGAGAGTTCTAAGCAGAATACCTCTGACTTAGCAACCATGGTCTCTGATCTAATCAAAACCACTCAAAGTTTCATGACTGAAACAAGGTCCTCCATTAGAAACTTGGAGGCACAAGTGGGTCAGCTGAGCAAGAGAATTACTGAACTCCCTCCTAGTACTCTCCCAAGCAATACAGAAGAAAATCCAAAAGGAGAGTGCAAGGCCATCAACATGGCCGAATTTTGGGAGGAAGGAGAGGCAGTGAACGCCACTGAGGAAGACCTCAATGGACGTCCACTGGCCTCCAATGAGTTCCCCAATGAGGAACCATGGGAATCTGAGGCTCAAAATAAGACCATAGAGATTCCATTGGACTTACTTCTGCCATTCATGAGCTTTGATGAGTATTCTTCCTCTGAAGAGGATGAGCATGTCACTGAAGAGCAAGTTGCTAAATACCTTGGAGCAATCATGAAGCTAAATAACAAGTTGTTTGGAAATGAGACTTGGGAGGATGAACCCCCTTTGCTCACCAAAGAACTGGATGACTTGTCTAGGCAGAAATTGCCTCAAAAGAGACAGGATCCTGGGAAGTTTTCAATACCTTGTACCATAGGCACTATGACCTTCAAGAAGGCCTTGTGTGACTTAGGGTCAAGTGTAAACTTCATGCCTCTCTCTGTAATGGAGAAGTTAGGGATCTCTGAGGTGCAAGCTGCAAAAATCTCACTAGAGATGGCAGACAATTCAAGAAAACAAGCCTATGGACTTGTAGAGGATGTTCTGGTAAAAGTTGAAGACCATTACATCCCTGCTGATTTCATAGTCCTAGAGACTGGGAAGTGCATGGATGAATCCATCATCCCTGGCAGACCCTTCCTAGCCACAGCAAGGGCTGTGATTGATGTTGATAGAGGAGAATTGATCATTCAAGTGAATGAAGAATCCTTTGTGTTTGAGGCTCAAGGATATCCCTCTGTCACCATGGCGAGGAAGCATGAAGAGCTTCTCTCAAAACAGAGCCAAACAGAGCACCCACAGTCAAACTCTAAGTTTGGTGTTGGGAGGCCACAACCAAACTCTAAGTTTGGTGTTGAACCCCCACATTAGGGATGTTTTCATTAGTTTTTATGCTAAATTCATGATGAGCGGATAATTTGTACGCTTTTTGGCATTGTTTTTAGTATGTTTTTAGTATGATCTAGTTAGTTTTTAGTATATTTTTATTAATTTTTAGTTAAAATTCACTTTTCTGGACTTTACTATGAGTTTGTGTGTTTTTCTGTGATTTCAGGTATTTTCTGGCTGAAATTGAGGGACCTGAGCAAAAATCTAATTCAAAGACCAAAAAGGACTGCAGATGCTGTTGGATTCTGACCTCCCTGCACTCGAAGTGGATTTTCTGGCGCGCTCTCAACGGCGTTGGAAAGTAGACATCCTGGGCTTTCCAGCAATATATGATAGTCCATACTTTGCCCAAGATTTGATGGCCCAAACCGGCGTTCAAAGTCACCCTCAGGAATTCCAGCGTTAAACGCCGGAACTGGCACAAGAATGGGAGTTAAACGCCCAAACTGGCACCAAAGCTGGCGTTTAACTCCAAGAGGAGTCTCTACACAAAAATGCTTCAATGCTCAGCCCAAGCACACACCAAGTGGGCCCGGAAGTGGATTTTTATGTCATTTACTCATCTCTGTACACCCTAGGCTACTAGTTCTCTATAACTAGGACCTTTTACTATTGTATTTTCATCTTTGGATCTTTGGATCTTTGGATCTTGGGATCATTTTAGATCTTTTGATCATCTTTGGACATCTAGTTCTTAGATCATTGGGAGGCTGGCCATTCGGCCATGCCTAGACCTTGTTCTTATGTATTTTCAACGGTGGAGTTTCTACACACCATAGATTAAGGTGTGGAGCTCTGCTGTACCTCGAGTATTAATGCAATTACTATTGTTCTTCTATTCAATTCCGCTTGTTCTTGTTCTAAGATATCACTTGCTCTTCAACTTGATGAATGTGATGATCCGTGACACTCATCATCATTCTCACCTATGAACGTGTGACTGACAACCACCTCCGTTCTACCTTCGATTGGGTGAATATCTCTTGGATTCCTGATACACGATGCATGGTTGATCGCCTGACAACCGAGTGCTCACCTGACAAACGAGCCAGCCATTTCGTGAGATCAGAGTCTTCGTGGTATAGGCTAGAACTGATGGCGGCATTCAAGAAAATCCGGAAGGTCTAACCTTGTCTGTGGTATTCTGAGTAAGATTCAATGATTGAATGACTGTGACGTGCTTTAAACTCCTGAGGGCGGGGCGTTAGTGACAGACGCAAAAGAATCACTGGATTCTATTCCGGCCTGATCGAGAACCGACAGATGGATAGCCGTGCCATGACAGGGTGCGTTGAACATTTCCACTGAGAGGATGGGAGGTAGCCACTGACAACGGTGAAACCCTTGCTTAAGCTTGCCATGGAAAGGAGTAAGAAGGATTGGATGAAGATAGTAGGAAAGCAGAGAGACGGAAGGGAAGGCATCTTCATACGCTTATCTGAAATTCCTACCAATGAATTACATAAGTATCTCTATCTTTATCTTTATGTTTTATGCGTTTATCACCATACTCATTTGAGTTTGCCTGACTAAGATTTACAAGGTGACCATAGCTTGCTTCATACCAACAATCTCTGTGGGATCGACCCTTACTCGCGTAAGGTTTATTACTTGGACGACCCAGTACACTTGCTGGTTAGTTGTGCGAAGTTGTGTTTATGCCATGGTATTGAACACCAAGGTTTTGGATTCATTACCAGGGATTATTTGATTTGTGAAAAGTATTGATCACAATTTCGTGCACCAATTCACATTTCTGGACTTTACTATGAGTTTGTGTGTTTTTCTGTGATTTCAGGCAATTTTTCGCTGAAATTAAGGGACCTGAGCAAAACTCTAATAAGGAGGCTGACAAAGGACTGCTGATGTTTTGGAATCTGACCTCCCTGCACTCGAAATGGATTTTCTGGAGGTACAGAACTCCAAATGGCGCGCTCTCAACGATGTTGGAAAGTAGACATCGAGAGCTTTCCAGCAATATATAATAGTTTATACTTTATTCGAGATTAGATGATGTAAACTGGCGCTCAACACTAGTTCCATGCTGCATTCTGGAGTCAAAGGCCAGAAACACGTCACGAACTAGAGTTGAATGCCAGAAACACGTTACATCTTGGTGTTCAACTCCAAAAGAAGCCTCTGCACGTGTAAAACTCAAGCTCAGCCCAAGCACACACCAAGTGGGCCCCGGAAGTGGATTTCTGCATCAACTACTTACTTCTGTAAACCCTAGTAGCTAGTCTAGTATAAATAGGACTTTTTACTATTGTATTAAGTGTCTTTGATTGTATTTTTTTGATCTTTTGATCACGTTTGGGGGCTGGCCATTCGGCCATGCCTGGACCTTCATCACCTATGTATTTTTAACGCTGAAGTTTCTACACACCATAGATTAAGGGTGTGGAGCTCTGCTGTACCTCAAGTTTCAATGCAATTACTACTATTTTCTATTCAATTCCGCTTGTTCTTATTCTAAGATATTCGTTGCACTTCAACATGATGAATGTGATAATCCGTGACACTCATCATCATTCTCACCTATAAATGCGTGACTGACAACCACTTCCGTTCTACCTTAGACCGGGCGCATATCTCTTGGATTCCTTAATCAGAATCTTCGTGGTATAAGCTAGATTGATGGCGGCATTCATGAGAATCCCGAAAGTCTAAACCTTGTCTGTGGACTTCCGAGTAGGATTCCAGGATTGAATGACTGTGACGAGCTTCAAACTTGCGATTGTTGGGCGTGATGACAAACGCAAAAGAATCAACCTTACTAAAATTTTCGAACAAGCCAAAGACAACCTTACTGAAATTTTCGAACAAGAGAAGGAGATGGCAGCCGAACCTAACAACAATAATGCAAGGAGGATGCTTGGTGATTATACTACACCTACTTCCAAGTTTGATGGAAGAAGCATCTCAATTCCTACCATTGGGGCAAACAATTTTGAGCTGAAACCTCAACTAGTTGCTCTAATGCAACAAAACTGCAAGTTTCATGGACTTCCGTCAGAAGATCCCTATCAGTTTTTAACTGAGTTCTTGCAATTCTGTGAGACTGTAAAGACGAATGGAGTAGATCCTGAAGTCTACAGGCTCATGCTTTTCCCTATTGCTGTAAGAGACAAAGCTAGAACATGGTTGGACTCTCAACCTAAAGATAGCCTGGACTCCTGGGATAAGCTGGTCACGGCCTTCTTGGCTAATTTCTTTCCTCCTCAAAAGCTGCGCAAGCTTAGAGTGGATGTTCAGACCTTCAAACAAAAAGATGGTGAATCCCTCTATGAAGCTTGGGAAAGATACAAGCAGATGACCAAAAGATGTCTTTCTGACATGTTTTCAGAATGGACCATGATAGATATATTCTATTATGGTCTATTTGAGTTCTCTAAGATGTCACTGGACCATTCTGTAGGTGGATCCATTCACCTAAAGAAAACGCTTGCAAAGGCTCAAGAACTTATTGACATGGTTGCAAATAACCAGTTCATGTACACTTCTGAGAGGAATTCCGTGAATAATGGGATGCCTCAAAGGAAGGGAGTTCTTGAAATTGATGCTCTGAATGCCATATTGGCTCAGAACAAAATGTTGAATGGATGGCAAAATGCATCCAACAGTACTAAAGAGGCATCTTCTGAAGAAGAAGCTTATGATCTTGAGAACCCTGCAATTGCAGAGGTAAATTACATGGGTGAACCTTATGGAAACACCTATAACTCATCATGGAGAAATCATCTAAATTTCTCATTGAAGGATCAACAAAATCCTCAACAAGGCTTTAATGATGGTGGAAGAAATAGGCTTAGCAATATCAAGCCTTATCCATCATCTTCTCAGCAACAGATAGAGAATTATGAACAGAGTATCTCTAACTTAGCAAATTTAGTCTCTGATCTGTCTAAGGCCACTTTAAGTCATGAGTGAGACAAGGTCCTCCATCAGAAATTTGGAGGCACAAGTGGGCCAGCTGAGTAAGAAAGTAACTGAAACTCCTCCTAGTACTCTCCAAAGCAATACTGAAGAGAATCCAAAAAGAGAGTGCAAGGCCATTGACATAATCAAAATGACCGAACCTAGGGAGGAACAAGAGGACGTGAATCCCAATGAGGAAGGCCTCATGGGATGTCTCTCAAGCAAGAAGGAGTTCCCTATTAAGGACCCAAAGGAATCTGAGGCTCATATAGAGACCATAGAGATTCCACTAAATCTCCTTTTGCCATTCATGAGCTCTGAAGACTATTCTTCCTCTGATGAGGATGAAGATGTAACTGGAGAGCAAGTTGCTCAATATCTAGGAGCTATTATGAAGCTGAATGCCAAGTTGTTTGGTAATGAGACTTGGGACGGTGAACCTCCCTTTCTCATTGGTGAACTAGATACATGGGTTCAGCAAACTTTACCTCAAAAGAAACAAGATCCTGGTAAATTCTTAATACCCTGTACCATAGGCACCATGACCTTTGAAAAGGCTCTATGTGACCTAGGGTCAGGCATAAATCTAATGTCACTCTCTGTAATGGAGAAGCTAGGGATCATTGAGGTACAACCTGCCATATTCTCATTACAATTGGCAGACAAGTCAGTAAGACAAGCTTATGGATTGGTAGAGGACGTGTTAGTAAAGGTTGAAGACCTTTACATCCCTGCTGATTTCATAATCTTAGACACTAGGAAGGAGGAGGATGAATGCATCATCCTTGGAAGAACTTTCCTAGCCACAACAGGAGCTATGATAGATGTTAACAGAGGAGAAATAGTCCTTCAATTGAATGGGGACTACCTTATGTTTAAGGCTCAAGGGTCTTCTTCTTTAACAATGGAGAGGAAGCATGAAAAGCTTCTCTCAATACAGAGTCAAACAAAGCCCCCACAATCAAACTCTAAGTTTGGTGTTGAGAGGCCACAGTGACGTTAGGACGTTTGTTAGTAAAGAATTTAATAAAAATAGTCGCGTTGTAGATATAGATTCTAAACCAACAGAAATCCCTTCGTACAAACATTTTGGTTGTCACAGGTAACAAACCCTTTTTAAAATTGATAGCCGAGTATTTAAACCTCGAGTCGTCTTCTCAAGGAATTGCAGGGAGGTATGTTTTTATTATTGGTTATGAGTTTGTAAATTGGGGTTTTGGAAGTAAGGTGGGAATATGTTATATGATAAGTAAAATAAAATAAAATAATACTAATAAAATCTCTTGGCAAGGTATGAAGAATTGCAAGTCCTATCCTTATCAATTGTGATGAGAATTGGATTTTAATCCCACTTTGTTAACCTCTAACTATGAAGGTAAGTTAAGTGGATGAATTAATTCCAATTTTCAATCAACAATGAGTTTGATAAATCAAGAGTTACCAATTATTTAACCAAGGCCAAAAGGGGAAAAACTAAATCTACTAGAATAACAATATCCTCAGATTGGGAATAATAAAAAGGAACAATCATAAACTGAAATGCTTCAAATATCATTAAATAAAATATTCAAATCTTAACATGGAAAAGTTCATAAGCCAATTAGGCAACATATCTAATACAAGCAAGCATTCAAATGTCTGAAAATAAGAAATAACAAAGAGTAAAAGAACATTGGACCTGAGATCGAGAGTTACTCCTAAAAGCTAAGAGAAATCCTAAATCCTAAGAAAGAGAGGAGAGAACCTCTCTCAAAACTGGATCTAAATCATCGAAAGTAACAAAAAATTTGGAGCCTCCCAATGGATGCATTCCTCCACTTCATAACCTCTGCTCTATGACTTTTGGACTTGGATTTGGGACAAAAAGGCTTCAGAATCCGCTATGAGCGTTTTCTGCAATTTCTGGTGCGTGGCCTCTGTCACGCGTCCGCGTGGGTCACGCGGTCGCGTCATTCGAAGTTCTCCTTGTCACGCGGTCGCGTCGGTCACGCGTCCGCGTCGTGTGTGATTTGCTCAAGTCGCGCGGTTGCGTCAATCATGCGGCCGCGTCGTTGCCTCTTCGCTTCTGGCACGTGATCGCGTCGTCCATGCGATCGCGTGGATGCCAGTTCCTTCAGAAACTCCATTTTGCACTTTCCTTCCATTTTTGTATGTTTCCTTTTCCATCCTTTAAGTCATTCCTGCCTTAGAAGATCTGAAACTACTCAACACACTAATCACGGCATCGAATGGAATTAAAGGTGAATAAAATAATTAATTTAAAAGCATAGGAAACATGTTTTTCACATACATCACATAATAAGGAAGGAGAATTAAAACCATACAATTAATATGAATAAATGGGTGAAGGATTAAATAAATCACTCAGATTAAGCATAAAATATATCATAAAATATGGGTTTATCAACCTCCCCACACTTAAACAATAGCATGTCCTCATGCTAAATCCAAGATGAAGATTAAGGTTAGGTTAAAGTGGTGGAATGTTATGCAATGCAACCTATTCTAAATGCATCTACCTAAATGAGTCATGCAATTCCAATTTATCCACTCATATATAAAGCTTACATGTAGCCAAATTAATTCACATTCTCAAGGAGTCATATATATATATATATATATATATATATATATATATATATATATATATATATATATATATATATATATATATATATATATATATATATATATATAGCCAACCCTCAAATAATAAAGCATTTTAGCAAATGAGATGGGAAAGAAAAATATTGTACAAACTTGCAAAACAATTAGTAATGTAAGCACAGATATATGTTGATGAGTTATTGAACCCTCACTGGATTTGTGTTTACTCTCTAGTCACCCAGTATTTATTGGGTTTATTCACTCTACTTTTCTTTTTATTCTTACTTTCTATAACTTTGTTCTTCATCTAACCAATCAACAATTATAGAATATAGTCACACCAAAAATCATGAGGTCTTTAATTAAGGTTGTAATGGGGCTAAGGTAAAGGTAAGGATATATGTATAAGGCTAAGTGAGCTAATAAGTGAATCCTTAATTAGACTAAGATCTCACTGAGAAACCCATATTTCATGAGTTATTTTGTGCTTAGTTTAAGTGATTTATTCAATCCTTCACCCACTTATTCATATTAATTGCATGGTTTTACTTTCCTTTCCTTATTATGTGATGTATGTGAAAAATATGTTTCCTAAGCTTTAAAATTAATTATTTTAATTACCTTTATTTCCATTCGATGCCGTGATTAGTGTGTTGAGTAGTTTCAGATTTTCTAAGGTAGAATGACTTAAAGGATGGAAAAGGAAACATACAAAAATGGAAGGAAAACACGAAACGGAGCTTCAAAGAAACTGGCACCCATGCGATCGCATGGACGACGCGATCGCGTGCCAAAGGCAAAGAAGCAGCGACGTGGCCGCTTGACTAACGCGACCGCATGCCTTAAGCAGAACGCATACGACGCGGACGCGTGACTGACGCGACCGCGTGGCAAAGAAAAGCTCTGAATGACGCGACCGCGTGACACACGCAGACGCGTGACAGAGGCCACGAATCAGAATTTACAGAATACGCCCCAGCGATTTCTGAAGCCCTTTTTGGCCCAGATCCAAGTACAGACAGCATAGACTAGAGGCTATAAAGTGTGGGAATGCATCCATTCAGAGAGAGCTTGCATTTTTATTTTCAATGATTTAGATTTAGTTTTGAGGGAGGTTCTCTTCTCTCTCTCTTAGGATTTAGGACTTCTCTTTGTTTTTAAGAGTGACTCTCGATCTAGGTTTTATATTCCTTTGTTTTAAGATTACCTTTCACTATGTTTATTTATTCCAACTTTGAATTGATTATTTACTTTTATGATTCAAGTTATGAATTATTCCATGTTACAGATTATTATTAATGATATTTGAAGTATTCCAGTTTATGATTGTTCCTTTTAATTATCATTGTTTCCGATTTGAAGATATTTTTATTCCAGTAATTTACTTTCTCTCTTTTGGTCTTGGTTAAGAAATCAGTAACTCAACAGTTATCAAACTCAGCATAATTGATAATCGTTATCTTGCTAATTGAACTGAACTTTGATAATCCCAACTTTTTCTTAGGAAATAAATAGGATTCGAAGGTCAACTAATTAGTCCCTTGACTTTCCTTTACTTTAAAGGTTGACTAAGTGGAAATTAGATACAACTTTCATTATTATTGAGAGAGATCACCAAGTTGGACTTCCAATTTCTCTTACCTTGCCAAAAGTTGTTTTTACAGTTATTAATTACTTTTAATCGCCATTTAAATTAATTGTCATTTAAATCACTTGCTTCTCATCTTCTAAACCCCGATTACAACCTTTATTGCCAATAATAAGAACATACTCCCTTGCAGTTCCTTGAGAAGACGACCCAAGGTTTGAATACTCGGTTAACAATTTTTAAAGGGGTTTGTTACTTGTGACACCCAAACGTTTGTACGAAGGGATTTTTGTCGGTTTAGAGACTATATCTACAACGCGACTATTTTTATGAACTTCTTTACTGGCAAAAATCCTAACGTCAAAATGGCGCCGTTGCCGGAGAACTGCTAACGTGTGCCTTATTATTGGTTATTGTAAATATTTTTCTTTTTTTGTTTATTTATTTTTAATTTTCCTTTTTAATTATATTTGCTACCATGAACTCTCACCCCTCTCGCTTTGAGTTTAGTTCTAACTTTGTTGAAGGAAATAGAAGTTATAGCAGGAATATGCATCAAGGTCAGACTAATCAAGGATGGATGGAGCCAATAGGATCTAATCAACCCTTTAGGCAATAACACCCTCCGAGATATCCTGGACAAAGACCATTCTACAATGCATACCCAGCTGAAAGATACGGTGGACAACCTTGTAACTACCAACAAGCCCCACCCCGTTCATATAGGCCACCCTCTCAACATAACCTCGAACCACCACACTCACAAGCTTCTTTTCACCAGTTGCCACCATATGATCCTTCCTTACCCCAATACCAACCCAATCACTCCCAATCACTACCATCCTATTTTGTATCATGTCTAAGTCCAGCAACCCGAGAAGCAGAGGTTCGCCTAAAGGACACAGTAGATAATCTTCAAACAACCATTCAACAACTGGAGCAAGCAGTAATTCAATGGATTTCTAGGTGCTCAGATACACAAGGATCAGCCACAGCCCCATGTGGACAGTCTAATGAAGAACGAAGCATGAAAGAGATACCAGAAACTCCAATGGACAAGGCGGAGAATGAATTCGTACTAGAACAAATAGAAGAAGCTGTCATTGTCCAAGAAGAAGAGTTGGTTGAGGATCTAGGAGATGCTGAACCTCCATGGGAATCCAGAACTAAGGAGAACTCCGTCAGGGACG
Source organism: Arachis hypogaea (assembly GCF_003086295.3). NCBI lineage: Eukaryota > Viridiplantae > Streptophyta > Magnoliopsida > Fabales > Fabaceae > Arachis > Arachis hypogaea. The sequence continues at coordinate 48,443,660 of NC_092045.1, forward strand.
TTACAATTAATGCTGAGGAGGATGGTACACAATCCCCAAGGCAAGTCGTTTATGAAGAATCAGACGGAATAATCCGAGAAGCAAATTCCCTTAATGATGACAGCCACAAGTCTAGCTCTCTTGGTAATGAACTTGCATCCGCAAGTGAATTCTCTGAGATCGAAGAATCTTCCCCAAGTGAATGCGAAGATGATGTGGAGGTAGACGTCTCTCAACCTCCAATCTATGACTCAAGTGATGAGGAAGACATAGGAGACTTCGACCAGGACACCGATACAATTGAGGACTCTTGCAAGGATGTAGAGAAATTCACAGAAGAGCATAAGGGAGTAGAACTTACAGAACCACCCGAAACACCTATCCCAAGGCCACTACCACCTAATACAAGCTTCAAGTGGGTACAATCCTAAACTTATAACTTTACTTATTCACTTGAATATGGTTTACTTGAAACAGATGGCCAACTTAGAGCTCTCTGCGGCTTTAAGAGTAAGAGGGAAATGGCTCGTACTCAGAGCTGGTGCACAAGGTTCAATAAAGTTCCACACTTCACCTCGAAGTACACGGATTGGTATCGTGCTTAATTGCATGGATCACGGAGAACGTTTGGTTACCATGGTGAGATTCTACTCTTTAAACCGCCCGGATGGAAACAGGTAGATTAAGACAGAGGCGGATTTAAAAGCAAGGCTTGGAATCCTGGGGTTTATTCTGACATTTATCACCCCGGGAACCTAAAAATCTGTTTGAAGCTGCTTAGAAGCTTCACATGCCTAGTTTGGGACCCCGGAGGCTATTCGCATTCCAACCACTGGTGGAGATTTTTGGACGAATTTAAGCATAAGCCACCATAACAGGAAGCTCCTCTAATGTCCAACTTAAGGACTTTAACTAAAAGTGCTAGATGGGAGACAACCCACCATGGTATGGTCGTTTCCTTTTCAGTTTATTTCAAGTTGTTTGTTTTTATTTTTATTTCCTTTTCATTTTACTTTAATGAACTTGGAATCATGCATAGCACTCATATTTATCACTGTATTATGCATTGTTCATGCACAAAAAAAAGGTGTACGACGCGACCGCATGCCCCATGCGATTGCGTCCTATTGCGAAAACACAACCCACGCGACCGCGTGACCCACGCAGCTGCGTGACCTAAAGATCGGCGTAAAAATCCAACATCCAGAAAGTTAGGCTGGAATCGTGCGGCCCCTGTGCGTTTTGCACAAAATTGGCCCACCCGATCGCATGCCCCACACAATTGCGTCATTTGCAAAAACAATATCCCATGCGACCGCATGAGCGACGCGATCGCATCGCATGGATTGCACTACAACCTCGAAGGAGACAGAGAGTTGCGCTGAAATGGCGCTGGAGTCGTGCGTTTAGCACAACTTCCAGCGACGCGATCGCGCGACCCATGCGATTGCGTCACCCCCATTTTCACCCCCACCACGCGACCGCGTGCCCCACGCGGCCGCGTGGATTTCAAAATATAACTCTCCCAGGTCACGCGAAAGCCTAATTCGCGCAGCCCACCCCCCCCCCCCCAATCTTCTCCCCCCTCTCTCTTCCCTCAACCCTCAACCACCACTCAGCCACCCTCGCCGCCACCTCCCCCACCGCCCAACCACCGGCGTCCACCCACAGTCGCCACCCAACCCCTTTTTTCCCCCTTCCTTTCTTCTTCTTTCTTCCCCTTCACCCCCTCCTCCGTCACTGCCCCCCTCCGCGCCACCACACACCGCCGTCACCCCTTCAACCAGCCGCACCCACCCCCAACCCCATCACCACCTCCCTTTATTTCTGATAACTACTATGAATTCTCACCCCTCTCGCTTTGAGTTTGGTTCTAACTTTGTTGAAGGAAATAGAAACCACAACAGGAATATGCATCAAGGTCAGACCAATCAAGGATGGATAGAGCCAAGAGGATCTAATCAACCCTTTAGGCAATAACACCATCCTAGATATCATGGACAAAGACCAGGTTATAATGCATCCCAAGCTGATAGATATGGTGGACCACCATGTAGCTACCAAAAAGCCCCACCCTATGCTCAGAGATCATCCTTTCAACACAACCTAAACCCACAAAACTCACAAGCCCCTTTCCGCCATTCACCTCCATATGACCCAACCCTCAACCACCATACCAACCACCTTATGAGCCATATGAACCATATATAGAACCACCCCAATTCCAACCCAATTACTCACAAGAACCACCACTTCAATATTTACCATCTCCATATCCATCAATCCAAGAGCATTATGATCCTACTTATGAAAACTGAGTGCATCAAGAGGCAAAGGATCGTCTCAAGGAAACAATGGATCGATTTCAGGCAACCACTCAACAACTGGGGTGAGTATTAATTCAATGGGCTTCTAGACGCTTAAATACACAAGGATCAGCCATAGCCCCATGTGGACAGTCTAGTGAAGAGCGTAGCATGAAGGAGATACCAGAAACCCCAGTGAACAAGACAGAGAATGAATTCGTACTAGAACAAGTAGAAGAAGTTGTCATTGTTCAAGAAGAAGAAGAAGTGGTTGAAGACTTAGGAGATGCAGAACCTCCATGGGAAAGTCAAGACATCGAGCCTCCTTCCAAGACGGTTGAAATTGATGCTGAGGAGGGTGTACAACTTCCAATGCATATCACAGTTGAAGACTTGGAAGAGGTTGATCAAGAGATGGAGATTTAAGAAGAAGAAGCACAACCTCCCATGCCCTTGGAAAGCAATGAAAAAGAGATTGAATTGAAAGAGAGCTACCAAGAGGAAGAGGTTGAAATTGAAGAAGTTTGCAAAGAGGTGGTAATTATCAAAGAAGAGCACAAGGGAGTGGAGCTTGCAATTTCATTAAAGATACCTCCCCCATGGCTTTCTAATCCCACTTGAATATGGGCTACTGGAGACGGATGGTCAACTTAGAGCTCTTTGTGGAATCAAGAGTAAAAGGAAGATGGTCAGTGGTAAGAATTGTCCTGCAAGGTTCATTATGGTTGGAAGCTTTAAGTTTAAACGCAAAGGTTGGTATAGAGCTCAACTGAATAGGTCTAGGAAACTGTTTGGTCGCTGCAGTGAGAATTCAGATCACCTTTCACCCGGCTGGAAAAATGCAGATCAAGACAAAAACGGGTGTAAAGGTAAAGTTTGGGATCCTGGAATCTGTTCTGACATTTGTCACCCCGGGAGCCTAAGAATCTATTTGAAGCTTCGTAAGGGCTTTACATGCTTAGTTTGGGACCCCGGAGGCTACTGGAAATACAAACATTGGTGGGGATTCCTGGATCAGTACAAGCACAAGCCACCATAGCAGGAAGCTCATCAAATGTCCAACTTAAGGACTATAACTAAAAGTGCTAGGTGGGAGACAACCCACCATGGTATGATTGTTCCTTTTTCATTTTTATTTAGTTTTATTTGTTTTCTAGTTTTATTTTATTTTATTTTATTTTATTGAACCTGGAATTTTGCATCACATTCATATTAACACTGCATTCTTCATTTTTCAGATAAAAAAATAAAAAAAAGAGAGCGAGCACGCGACGCGTCTGCGTCGCAAGGAGATGGGAGATAATATTAATATGAACAGAGAGTTTCGCAGGAGCAGCGCTGGAGGCGTGCCAATGGCACAAATCACCCCACGCGACCGTATCGCCGACGCGTCCGCGTCCCATGGGAACATTGGCCTCCCACGCGACCGCGTACCCACGCAGCCGCGTGACCTGAAATTGGCATAAAAAGGGTGTATGGCCGAAAGTTGAGCTAGAATTGGGCTGGACCCGTGCTAGCCGCACAAGCCCTGCCTCGCGAACGCGTCACCCTGACAAACCCCATTTGTAGGGCTTATCTTGTATTAACTTTAAGGGATTTTATCACCGTTCACCCACATTTATTCAATGAAATAGCATGGTTTTGTATATTCTCCTTTAATTGTGCTTAAGAGTGAAAACATGCTTTTTAGGTCTTAAAATAGATAAATGTAATTTACCTTGATTCCATTAGATGCCTTGATATGTTTGTTAAGTGATTTCAGATTTAGGAGGCAAAGATTGGATCAAGGGAATGAAGAAAAAGCATGTAAAGTTGGAGAACTCATGAAGAAATGAAAGAACCGGAAAGCTGTCAAGCCGACCTCTTCTCACTTAATTGACCATAACTTGAGCTACAGAGGTCCAAATGATGCGGTTCTAGTTGGGTTGGAAAGCTAACATCCGGGGCTTCGAAATGATATAAATTTTGCCATATGTTGCTTCGCGTTCAGGGGCGCGCACGCGCACTTTGCGCGCGCGCGCCGATTCTGCCCATGGCCACTTTAATGAAATCGTCCCCAGCGGTTTTAGGAGCCATGTGGGCCCAATCCAACTCATTTCTGATGCTATTTAAGTCAAGTATTGAAGGAGAATCAAGAGACTTTAGGTACTTTTGATCATTAGCTTAGTTTTAGGAGTTAGAGTTAGTTTTAGAGAGAGAAGCTCTCACTTCTCTCTAGGATTAGGAATTAGGGTTAGATTAGGATCTCATAATTCTAGGTTTAATTCAAGTCTCCTTCTACTTCTACCTTCAAGTGGTGATTGCTACACTTTGGTTCTTCTTTCTATCCCTATCCTCTTGTTGCAATTTCTCTTATTTTGTTTCTAGGTTTTGTAATTGAGATATTCTTGTTCTTTTGTTTTCTTTTAATAATGCAATTTGAGATAATTCATGTGATTGTGATGTTGTTGATTGTTGTTTTGTTAATTCTTTGTAATTGTTGGTTGTTGATTCCTTTTATTCTTACAAATAAAAATGCTTTCTTTCATTACCCTCCAAGTGTTTGATGAAATGCTTGAGAGGATGTTAGAGTAGGATTTTATGTTCTTGGCTTGAGAAGGTAACTTAGGATTTCTTGAGTCACTAGTGTCCAATTGATTGCTAGTTGATAGCCATTAACTCTAGCCTTCATTAATCCAATTAGTGGAAAGCTAGGACTTATGGACTAGGATTGATATAACTCACTTGACTTTCCTTTGTTAATTGATTTAAGGATGACTAAGTGGGATTAATCCTTGCAACTACCATACTTGTGGCTAGTGATAATGATGAAGACCCTTGACAACCAAATCTTGCCAAGACCATTTTCTTAATAAAGTTTTCTTACCATTTACTATTCATGTTTCTCCTCTAAAACCCCAAATATAACTCACAACCAATAACAAAACACTTTATTGTAAATCCTAGGGAGAACGACCCGAGGTTTAAATACTTCGGTTTATAGATTTTAGGGGTTTGTACTTGTGACAAACAAATTTTTGTATGAGAGGATTTTTGATTGGTTTAGAAACTATACTTGCAACGAGAATTCATTTGTGAAATTCTAAACCGTGAAAAATTCATTCGTCAAAATGGCGCCGTTGCCGGGGATTTGCAATGGTGTTATGTTATTGGTTATTGTACATATGTGAATATTGTGAATATGTTTGTCTTTTGCTTGTTTGTTAGTTTTCGTTAGGTTTAGGACTTCGTTGCTTATCTTTGTTAATTTTTGTTTTCTTTGCTATTATGAATTCTCATCCTCACTTTGGCTATGAGTTTGGCTCAAATTATGTTGTAAGAAATGGGAACTACAATGGTAATATGCATCAAGGATTTGGGCACAACCAAAGATGGGAAGAGCCTCAAGGGATTGATCAACCTTCTTGGCAACAACCTCCAACTCCTTATGGGTATAACTCTTATCCTAATGCATATCAATCTAATGGATGTGGTAACCCTTATTGTGATTGTCAACAACCACTACCACATGCCTATGAACTACCCACTCAACATGATTTTGAACCACCTTGCTCACAAGCCCCATATCACCAAAACCCTCCATATGACCCCAATCCTTATCCACCATACCCACCACCTTATGAGCCATATGAACCATACATGGAACCACCACCATTCCAACACAATTACTCTCAAGAACCACCTCAATGCACACCATCTCCATACCCTTACCAAGAAGAACCACCTTTCTACTATAAACCCTCTCTCCAAAATAATGAACCCTCTTATCCACCCCAAGCCCCAATAGATGACTCTCTCACATTGCTACTTCAAGGACAAGCGGATATGCAAAGGAACACCCTAGAGTTTGTGACTAACTTGACCGAGGTAGTGTCTACCTTAGCCTACAAATTTTTGAACACTCAAGGTGCTTCCATGGCCACATGTGAAGAATCCATTGAAGATCATAGCATGAAGGAGAGATTGGAAAATCCGGTGGAAAATGAGGGAGGCTATTTTGTATTAGAGCAATTGGAGGAGCCTATGGTTATTGAAGAAAAGGAAGAAGCGGTTGAGGATTTAGGAGACGTTGAGAGTCCATGGAAATGTAGCATCATGGAAAACTCTTCTAAGAAGCTTGACATTGATGTTGAGGAGGGTGCACAACCTCCAAAGCATATCATGGTTGAAGACTTTGAAGAGGTTGATCAAGAGATGGATTCAATTATTGATGAGTTCCTATCCACAATTGAATCCTCTCCCATTGAGCTTGACATAGAGGGTAAGGAAGAAGATACCTCACCCCCCATACCCTTGGTAAACCACGAAGAAAATATTAAATTGGAAGGAAGCTACCAAGAGGAAGAGGTTGAAGTTGATATAAGTTGTCAAGAGGTGGAAGTTACAAGGGAAGAGCACAAGAGCATAGACATCGCAATGGCTAAGTGTGGGGAGACCCCCCTTCCCAAGCCACCATCACCTAACATAACATTCAAGTGGGTAAAATTTCTATCCCTAAGCTTCACTTTCTCACTTGAATATGGGTTGATTGAAAATGATGGTCAACTTAGAGCTCTTTGTGGAGTTAAGAGTAAGAGGGAGTGGTGTAATGGTTGGAAAAAGAACGTTAGGCTCATTAAGGTTAAACCCTCAAGGCATAAATACTATGGTTGGAGGAATGCTAAATTGTATGGGTCTAGAAGGAGAATTTGGTGCATAAAGGAGAATTCTATATGCCTACCACCCAAGTTGAATCATGATGATCAACTAGAAGATGGGTGTGAAAATAAGATATGGGATCCCGGATCACAACATGAAGACCAATTTTGGGAGCTCATATCTTGGGTAGAACTTTGCCCAAGTTTGGTGAAGATGGTTGGAAATTCTGTCAACCAATTGAGAAGCAAAGATCCTTGGAGATTCAAGGATGAGTACAAACATAAGCCACCATGACAATAAGCTCCTCAAATGTCCAACTTAAGGACTTAAACTAAAAGTGCTAGGTGGGAGACACCCCACCATGGTAAACTCTTTCCATCCTCTTTTAGTTTTGTTTAATAAGTGATTTGAGTTGCCATTGTAGGCAGATTTTCATTTCATATTGATTTGTTGGTAAAGATTGGTTGTTAGTATGTTGTATTCATTAGTAGTAGATGAATAAATCCTAAAATCAAATTGCATTTATGTGAATTGTTTGATATGTGATTGAATAAAGAAGAGTTTTGGACATTATAGGGAGCTCTTGGGCATTTTTTCTGCTTTTTGGGCAAAAAAAAAAAAAAAACGGCCATGTGCGCGCAAGCACGCTGTGCGCGTGCGCGCACATTGCACTTCTGCAACTTCTGGTACAAAAACCAGAGAGTTGTGCGCGCGTTGTGCCAGCATTGTGCTGGGAGCACAAGCTCATCCACGCGTAAGCGCGCTGTGCGCGCGCGCGCGGATTCTCCCTGCTGCATCCACGCGTAAGCGCGCTGTGCGCGCGCGCGCGGATTTGCACCCTGCTTTTCTCTCTCCTCCTTTCTCCTTCTTTCTCCTTCTTTCCTCTTCTCTTCTTCTTTCTTTCTCATTTTTTTTCTTCTTCCTCTCTTGAAAGATTTTTTTTCTTTTCTCTTTTAATATAAAAAAAAATATTTTTTTAATAATAAAAAAAAAGAAAAAAAATATAATAATAAATAAATAAATAAAATACTAAAAAAATAAAAAAAAAATTTTCTCTTCTTCCATTTTCTTTTGTCTATTACATTTGCATACTTTTATTCTTTGCATTTCAATTTTGTTTCTATAATCCGTTCTCATTTTATTTTCTAAATTTCTCATTTTAATAATGGTGTTGAATTCTCTCACTCAATTATTGAGAATTTCTTGCATTTGTTTTGGTGCTTCATGACTTGTTACATTAATTGTAACATTTGTCAACACACAAGATTAGTGCTTTAGTCCTTCCTAATTCATTACCCTTTGTTTTTTTTCTTGTACCACTTCATCATTGAGTTAGGATAGAATCAAATGCTTTTCATTCGTATCACTAATCTTGTTTCTATCGATTCTTATTTGATCTTGATGCTCAATATACTCTCCATGTTTTAACTTTACTCTTGCATCAAGTATTAGTTAATATGCCATTGGCTTATATTGTTTTCTCTTTTACATGCTTAGCTACCATGTAGTGTGAGAATCATACTCTTATTTGGCATTAGCCCCCGCCTATGTTCTATTTACTTTGATATCTTTGTTGTAGGCTTAATTTTCTTTCTTTTTCTCTCCTTTTAGGTTGGCCACCAAGAAGGGGGAAAGGAAAAGCTTTTAAATGGGGCAACAAACAAGTCATCCGCACAACCCTTTGAAGAAACGCATCAATTATAGCAACCCGTCCACCTTGCTCTTCTTTGCATGCACCGAGGACGGTGCAATATTCAAGTGTGGGGAGGTCGTCCGACCGATCTCCATGGGTAACAATTTCCTTTTTCAACACCAATGTTAGCTAGCTATTGCATTGCATGATAGGTTGCATGTTAGTTAGAATTTGTACATATTTTTACCACTTCTTTCTTATTAGGACTACTTGGTTAGAGTGATGATTTCTTTTCCAAGAAACCATTTTAGGGCAGCCTACCAAATTGAAAAATTTTTGTTGAACTTGCTTGAAAGAATTTATTTTGGAACATGGTTTTTGAGCTAAGAACACAAGCATGTGAGTTTTGAGCCTAATTGTGTGGTTACATCTTATAACCACTTATTTTCCTTCTTGTGTGTAATTGTTCTCTTTCTATGATTGTAATCTTTGATTTGTTTGAATCTATATGTCCTATTATTCCTTGTATTCATGCATTTATATGATTGAGGCCATCATTTCATTAGCTCACTTACCCAAATAGCCTTACCTTTTATCTTCCTTTGTTAGCCAAATTTGAGCCTATGATTAACCCACTTTGTTCTTAATTTAGCACATTACAAGCCTTAAAGCGAAAAACAATAAAAGTCCTTATTTGGATCTTTGATTGGCTTAGGCTAGTGAGTGTGAGTGTCATCCAAGAGTGGAAGACTTTGGGACAGTGGTTGGGATAAAAAGGTGTTTGTGTTTTGTATTTTTATATTGGAAAATTGGGTACATACTCATGTATTGATTAAATGTATAGACCTTATGCATTGATGTTCGTGTGTATAGTTTGAAAGAAAAAGAAAAAAATGAAAAGGAAAAAATAAATAAAAGTGAAAAAAGAAAAGAAAAGAAAAGAAAAAAATGTATATAGAAAAAGAAAGAAATAAAAAGGGGACAAAATGCCCCAAAGTGAAGTCCAATAAGAGTCAATGCATAAGTATTGTGAAATGAAAAAGAAAATGCATGAGTATGTGAAAAAGTGAGGAATGGGTAGTTAGATTAGTGCTTAATTGTATAGGTCATTATATAGGTTAGGTGGGAAAGTTTAAGGTAATCAAAGATTCAAATCCTAAGTCCACTAGCCATATGTGATCCTACCTTGACCCTAACCCCATTACAACCTAAAGAAAAGACCTCATGATACATGTATGCATGCATTGAATAATTGTTGATTGTTAGATGAAAAACAAATCTTGGAAAGCATGATTAGGAGAGAATTGAGAGAATCAATCCCAAACACCGAGCGACTAGAGTGCAAACACTTTCGGTGAGGGTTCGATGCTCAATTCCTTGTTTCCCGGCTTTCACGAGCATTCTCCTTGCAAGTCCATGTGAATTTCATGTTTATACTTCAATTGGTAGGACTCATGAATCGTTATATGATCTTGGCCCTACTTGTGCGTATATGTCCTGGAGGATTGATTTATTTTTAACCAAGTAAGTAAAAACCATTTTGCATTTAGTTGCATATAGTTTAGGTTGCATATAGTTTATTTACATTGAATAAATGTTGATGCCCTTTGCTTTCTCTTGGCTTAAGCATGAGGACATGCTTGGTTTAAGTGTGGGGAGGTTGACAAACCCCATTTGTAGGGCTTATCTTGTATTAACTTTAAGGGATTTTATCACCGTTCACCCACATTTATTCAATGAAATAGCATGGTTTTGTATATTCTCCTTTAATTGTGCTTAAGAGTGAAAACATGATTTTTAGGTCTTAAAATAGATAAATGTAATTTACCTTGATTCCATTAGATGCCTTGATATGTTTGTTAAGTGATTTCAGATTTAGGAGGCAAAGATTGGATCAAGGGAATGAAGAAAAAGCATGTAAAGTTGGAGAACTCATGAAGAAATGAAAGAACCGGAAAGCTGTCAAGCCGACCTCTTCTCACTTAATTGACCATAACTTGAGCTACAGAGGTCCAAATGATGCGGTTCTAGTTGGGTTGGAAAGCTAACATCCGGGGCTTCGAAATGATATAAATTTTGCCATATGTTGCTTCGCGTTCAGGGGCGCGCACGCGCACTTTGCGCGCGCGCGCTGATTCTGCCCATGGCCACTTTAATGAAATCGTCCCCAGCGGTTTTAGGAGCCATGTGGGCCCAATCCAACTCATTTCTGATGCTATTTAAGTCAAGTATTGAAGGGGAATCAAGAGACTTTAGGTACTTTTGATCATTAGCTTAGTTTTAGGAGTTAGAGTTAGTTTTAGAGAGAGAAGCTCTCACTTCTCTCTAGGATTAGGAATTAGGGTTAGATTAGGATCTCATAATTCTAGGTTTAATTCAAGTCTCCTTCTACTTCTACCTTCAAGTGGTGATTGCTACACTTTGGTTCTTCTTTCTATCCCTATCCTCTTGTTGCAATTTCTCTTATTTTGTTTCTAGGTTTTGTAATTGAGATATTCTTGTTCTTTTGTTTTCTTTTAATAATGCAATTTGAGATAATTCATGTGATTGTGATGTTGTTGATTGTTGTTTTGTTAATTCTTTGTAATTGTTGGTTGTTGATTCCTTTTATTCTTACAAATAAAAATGCTTTCTTTCATTACCCTCCAAGTGTTTGATGAAATGCTTGAGAGGATGTTAGAGTAGGATTTTATGTTCTTGGCTTGAGAAGGTAACTTAGGATTTCTTGAGTCACTAGTGTCCAATTGATTGCTAGTTGATAGCCATTAACTCTAGCCTTCATTAATCCAATTAGTGGAAAGCTAGGACTTATGGACTAGGATTGATATAACTCACTTGACTTTCCTTTGTTAATTGATTTAAGGATGACTAAGTGGGATTAATCCTTGCAACTACCATACTTGTGGCTAGTGATAATGATGAAGACCCTTGACAACCAAATCTTGCCAAGACCATTTTGTTAATAAAGTTTTCTTACCATTTACTATTCATGTTTCTCCTCTAAAACCCCAAATATAACTCACAACCAATAACAAAACACTTTATTGTAAATCCTAGGGAGAACGACCCGAGGTTTAAATACTTCGGTTTATAGATTTTAGGGGTTTGTACTTGTGACAAACAAATTTTTGTATGAGAGGATTTTTGATTGGTTTAGAAACTATGCTTGCAACGAGAATTCATTTGTGAAATTCTAAACCGTGAAAAATTCATTCGTCACACCCACGCGTCCGCGTCCTATTGGAAATAAGGCCACCCGCGCGATCGCGTCGACCACGCGACCACGTCACCCTGGATTTTGGCAATACTAACGTTTTGAACAGAGAGTTGTGCAGCCGCGAGGCTGCACTCGCGCCACTAGCACAAATCGAGTCACGCGATCGCGTGCCCCACGCGTCCGCGTCGCCCAACCTTATCGCGCTCCACGCGACCGCGTCACCCACGCGACCGCGTCGCCAGCGTCGCACAACCTATCCAGATTAGTGCCAATTTTCTTATCTTCTCTTTTCTAATCCTAATTTCTTCCTTCTCTCTCCTTTCTCACTTTCTTTTTCTTCTTCTCCTCCTTTTTCCCTCTCATTTTATTTTATTTTATTTGCATACTTTCATTCATTGCATATTTTTATTTTTCTAAATTTATTCTTTTACCATTGGTGTTCAAATGTTTTTATTCAACTGTTATTTCTTCTCTGGTATTATCTTGGTGCTTATGACTTGTTTTATTCTGGTTAGGTAATATTATTTAAATCAATGCCAATCTTTTATACCTGTATTACTTTTGTATTGATTTTTAATTTATATTCTCTTTCCTTCCCCACTCTCTCCCCCATTGTTGCATATTCTGCACCATTGGTATGCCATGGCTTCTATTGTTTTCTTACATGTTGTAGCTACCATGTGAATGAGACCATTTTCATCTGGCATTAACCCAACCATACTCCATCTTTTAATTTCTATCTTTATTTTTGGGTTACTTTTCTTCCCTTTTTTCTTTCAGGATGGCCACCCGGAAGAGAACCGGAAGACGATCACATGGGAGAGACAAACAAGTTCATCAGCACAATCCTTGAAGAAAAGCATCAGTTGGAACAGCCCGTCCACCTGCACATCTCAGCATGCACCGAGGACGGTGCAATCTTTAAGTGTGGGGAGGTCGATACCGACTTCCATGGGTTAGTCACTTCATATTTTAGCACCAATGTTTAAATTTTCTTTGTAGTTCATTATTGCATTTGCATGATTGATTGCATATTTGTTTGATTTTTTTTGCATATTTTACCACTTGGTTGAAGTAATATTTTCTTTTTCAAGAAAAATTTTAGAGAATTTCACTAATTTGAATAAAAAAATTTTTTGTTACATGGTGCACGAAATTGCAATCACACTTTTGCAACTCCGCACAACTAACCAGCAAGTGCACTGGGTCGTCCAAGTAATACCTTGCGTGAGCAAGGGTCGATCCCACGAAGATTGTCGGCTTGAAGCAAGCTATGGTTATCTTGTAATTCTTAGTCAGGATATCAGAAATTATCAGGATTGATTGTGAAAGACAAAAGAACATGAAATGATTACTTGTTTTGCAGTAATAGAGAATAGGTTGAGGTTTTGGAGATGCTCCATCTTCTGAATCTCTGCTTTCCTACTGTCTTCTTCATCAAACACGCAAGGCTCCTTCCATGGCAAGCTGTATGTAGGGTTTCACCGTTGTCAATGGCTACCTCCCATCCTCTCAGTGAAAATGTTCCTATGCTCTGTCACAGCATGGCTAATCATCTGTCGGTTCTCGGTCAGGCCGGAATAGAATCCAGCGATTCTTTTGCGTCTGTCACTAACGCCCCGCCTGCTAGGCGTTTGAAGCACGTCACAGTCATTCAATCATTGAATCCTACTCAGAATACCACAGACAAGGTTTAGACCTTCAGAATTCTCTTGAATGCCGCCATCAATTCTAGCTTATACCACGAAGATTCCGATTAAAGAATCCAAGAGATAACTACTTAATCTAAGGTAGAACGGAGGTGGTTGTCAGGCACGCGTTCATAGTTGAGAATGATGATGATTGTCACGGATCATCACATTCATTCGGGTTAAGAACAAGTATCATCTTAGAATGGAAGCAAGCATGATTGAATGAGAAACAGTAGTAATTGCATTAATCCATCAAGACACAGCAGAGCTCCTCACCCCCAACCATGGGGTTTAGAGACTCATGCCGTGGAAAGTACACAAAGAAAGGTGTAAAGTGTCATGAGGTACAGATACAATGTCAAATGATCCTATTAATAGTAAACTAGTAGCCTAGGGTGTACAGAGATGAGTAAATGACTTAAAAATCCACTTCCGGGCCCACTTGGTGTGTGCTTGGGTTGAGCAATGAAGCATTTTCGTGTAGAGACCTTTTCTGGAGTTAAACGCCAGCTTTCATGCCAGTTTGGGCGTTTAACTCCAAGTTTTATGCCAGTTCCAGCGTTAAACGCTGGAATTTCTGAGGCTGATTTGCCACGCCGGTTTGGGCCATCAAATATTGGGCAAAGTATAGACTATCATATATTGCTGGAAAGCCCAGGATGTCTACTTTCCAACGCCGTTGAGAGCGCGCCTATTGGGCTTCTGTAGCTCCAGAAAATCCACTTTGAGTGCAGGGAGGTCAGAATCCAACAGCATCTGCAGTCCTTTTTGGTCTCGGAGTCAGATGTTTGCTCAGGACCCTCAATTTCAGCCAGAAAATACCTGAAATCACAGAAAAACACACAAACTCATAGTAAAGTCCAGAAAAGTGAATTTTAGCTAAAAACTAATAAAAATATACTAAAAACTAACTAGATTATACTAAAAACATACTAAAAACAATGCCAAAAAGCGTATAAATTATCCGCTCATCATTACACTTGTTTGAAGAAATATTATTTTGGAACATAGTTTAAAGCTTGAACACACAAAACCTGTGAGATTTTTGAGCCTATTTGAATTGGTTGCATTTTTTCAACCAATTTTTTATTTTTGATGTGTGTTTTTCTCTCTAAAATTGTGATCTTTGTCTTGCTTAATTCTATATTTCCATAATTTGATGTATGCATGCACTTATATGATTGAGGCCTTTGTTTCACTTAGCTTACATACCGACATGGCCTTACCTTTCATTATCCGTTGCAAACCAATTTGAGCCTATTTTACCCCTTTGTTCTTTACTTTAGCACATCATTAACTCTAAGCGGAAAACAATAATGTCCTTAATTTGAATCCTTGGTTAGCTTAGACTAGTGAGAGTGCTCATAAATTAAGTGTGGGAAAAGTGGGTTTGGAAACATCTGGTTTGAGAATTGAGTATGTTAGAATTTTCTGAAAATGTGAAAAAAAGTTTAGGACATGTTCATTGATGAGCGGATAATTTATACGCTTTTTGGCATTGTTTTTAGGTAGTTTTTAGTAAGTTTGAGCTACTTTTAGGGATGTTTTCATTAGTTTTTATGTTAAATTCACATTTCTAGAATTTACTATGAGTTTGTGTGTTTTTCTGTGATTTCAGGTAATTTCTGGCTGAAATTGAGGGACTTGAGCAAAACTCTGAAAAAGGCTGACAAAAGGACTGCTGATGCTGTTGGAATCTGACCTCCCTGCACTCGAAATGGATTTTCTGGAGCTACAGAACTCCAATTGGCGCGCTCTGAACGACGTTGGAAAGTAGACATCCAGAGCTTTCCAGCAATATATAATAGTCCATACTTTATTCGGAAATTGATGACGTAACTTGGCGTTGAACGCCAAGTACATGCTGCTGTCTGGAGTTAAACGCCAGAAAAACGTTATGATCCGGAGTTGAACGCCCAAAACACGTCATAACCTGGAGTTTGACGCCAAGAGAAGCCTCAGCTCGTGGATTGATCAAGCTCAGCCCAAGCATACACCAAGTGGGCCCCGGAAGTGGATTTATACATCAATTACTTACTCATGTAAACCCTAGTAGCTAGTCTAGTATATATAGGACCTCTTACTATTGTATTAGACATCTTTGGTCTCAGTTTTGTTTTATTCTTCATCTTAGGAGATCATTGATCAAGTTAGGGAGGCTGGCCATTCGGCCATGCCTGAACCCTTTGCTTATGTATTTTCAACGGTGGAGTTTCTGCACACCATAGATTAAGGGTGTGGAGCTCTGCTGTACCTCAAGTATTAATGAAATTCTATTATCTTTTATTCAAATCTCTCTTATTCTTATTCCAAGATATTCATTCGTACCCAAGAACATGATGAATGTGATGAGTTAGATAACCCTCATTATTATTCTCACTTATGAACGCGCGTGATTGACAACCACTTCCGTTCTACATGCAACAGAGCTTGAATGCGCATCTCTTAGATTCCCCAACAGAATCTTCGTGGTATAAGCTAGATAGATGGCGGCATTTATGAGGATCCGGAAAGTCTCACCTTGTCTGTGGTATTCCGAGTAGGATCCTGGGAATCCGGAAAGTCTAACCTTGTCTGTGGTATTCCGAGTAGGATTCCGGTAATGAATGACTGTGACGTGCTTCAAACTTGTAACCTGCTGGGCGTTAGTGACAGACGCAAAAGAGGGATTCTATTCCAGTAGGGGAGGGAACCAACCGGTGATTAGCCGTACTGTGACAGAGTGCGTGAGCATTAGTTTTCACTGCGAGGATGGGATGTAGCCATCAGCCATGGGTGATGCCTCCAGACTGGTTAGCTGTGCGAGTGACAGCCGCATAGGATATTTCCCCGAGAGGAAGAAAGTAGCCACAGTTGATGGTGAACCCCTATACAAAGCTTGCCATGGAAAGGAGTAAGAAGGATTGAGTAGAAGCAGTAGGAGAGCAGGCGTCCCTGGGCTCTACAGCATCTCCATCCGCTTATCTGAAATTCCAACCAATGAATCTGCATAAGTATTCTATCCCTTTTTATTATTCCTTTTTATTTATTCATTCCAATAATCACAATTACCCTTTAATCTCCCTAACTGAGATTTGCAAGGTGACCATAGCTTGCTTCATACCAACAATCTCTGTGGATTCGACCCTTACTCACGTAAGGTTTATTACTTGGACGACCCAGTACACTTGCTGGTTAGTTGAACGGAGTTGTGAATTTAACCAAGAGACACAATAGTTTTTGTGTATATGCTAAAGCTCAAAAGATAGTAATCACAATTTCGTCCACCAAGTTTTTGGCGCCGTTGCCGGGGATTGTTTGAGTATGGACAACTGACGGTTCATCGTGTTGCTCAGATTAGGTAATTTTCTTTTCAAAAATCTTTTTCAAAAATTTTTCTTTTATTTTTCGTTTTTCCAAAAATATTTTCGAAAAAAAATAATAAAATACAAAAAAAATCATAAAATCATAAAAACCAAAAATATTTTGTGTTTCTTGTTTGAGTCTTGAGTCAATTTTTAAGTTTGGTGTCAATTGCATGCTTTTAAAAAAAAAAATTTCTTGCATTTTTTCGAAAATCTCATGCATTCATAGTGTTCTTCATGATCTTCAAGTTGTTCTTGATAAGTCTTCTTGTTTGATCTTGATGTTTTCTTGTTTTATGTCTTTTCTTGTTTTTCATGTGCATTTTTGCATTCATATTTTCCATGCATTAAAAATTTCTAAGTTTGGTGTCTTGCATGTTTTCTTTGCATCAAAAATTTTTCAAAATTATGTTCTTGATGTTCATCATGATCTTCAAAGTGTTCTTGGTGTTCATCTTGACATTCATAGCATTCTTGCAGGCATTCATTGTTTTGATCTAAAAAAATTTCATGCATTGAGTATTTTTGTTGTTTTTCTTTCTCATAATTAAAATATTCAAAAAATCAAAAAAATATCTTTTCCTTATTTTCCTCCAAATTTTCGAAATTTTGGGTTGACTTGGTCAAAAATTTTCAAAATTAGTTGTTTCTTACAAGTCAAATCAAAATTTCAATTTTAAAAATCTTATCTTTTCAAAATCTTTTTCAAAAATCATATCTTTTTCATTTTTTTTTATTATTTTCGAAATTTTAAAAAAATTATTTTTCAAAATCTTTTTCTTATCTTTTATATCATATTTTCGAAAATTAGCTAACAATTAATGTGATTGGTTCAAAAATTTGAAGTTTGTTACTTTCTTGTTAAGAAAGGTTCAATCTTTAAGTTCTAGAATCTTATCTTGCAGTTTCTTGTTAGTCAAGTCAATTTTAAAATTAAATCTTTTTCAAAATATCTTTTTCAAATATATCTTTTTATCTTCTATCTTATCTTTTTCAAAAATTTTATCTTTTTCAAAATTTGATTTCAAAATATCTTATCTAACTTCTTATCTTCTTATCTTTTTCAATTTTGATTTCAAAATCTTTTTCAATCAACTAACTAACTTTTTGTTTGTTTCTTATCTTTTTCAAAACCACCTAACAACTTTTTCCTCTCTAATTTTCGAAAATTCTCCCTCTCTTTTTCAAAAATTCTTTTTGTTTTAAATTTTAATTTTAATTATATTTTGTCTTTGATTTTCAAAAATTACTAACCTCTTTTTCAAAAATTATTTTCGAAATCTTCCTTCTCTTTTCTTCTTCTATTTAATTATTTAATTACTAACACTTTTCTTCACCTCTCTTCATCCAAAAATCCGAATCCCCATCTCCATTCTTCTAACCCCTTTCTTCTTCTACTAACATAAAGGAATCTCTATACTGTGACATAGATGATTCCTCTTTCTTTTCTTGTTCTCTTCTTCCCTATATGAGCAGGAACAAGGAAAAAGACAAAAGCTTCCACCTCTGAGTCATGGGAGATGGAAAGACTAATATAAGCCGTCATAGCTCAGTGGTAGAACATGTGGCTGCAAATCAAGAGATCCCTGAGATACCTCAGGGGATAAATTGTCCTCCACACAACTATTGGGAGCAAATAATGATAAAAACACCAAAATCACTAGGGATCATGCAACAGAAGCAAGGAAGAGACATAAAGGAGCTCAAAAAGCACCATTGGATCTTCAAGAAGGCGCCACCCTCACTCAGGTGGACTCATTCCTTGTTCTAAATTTTTTTTTTCTTTTTCCTACTTTTCGTTTTTTTTTTATATGTTTATCTACTTCATGATCATTAGTATGTAGTAACTATGCCTTAAAGATTATGAATAATTCCATTAATCCTTCACCTCTCTTAAATGAAAAATGTTTTAATTCAAAAGAACAAGAAGTACATGAATTTTGAATTTATCTTTGAATTTAATTTAATTATATTGATGTGGTGACAATACTTTTTGTTTTCTGAATGAATGCTTGAACAGTGCATATTTTTGATCTTGTTGTTTATGAATGTTAAAATTGTTGGCTCTTGAAAGAATGATGAACAAAGAGAAATGTTATTGATGATCTAAAAAACATGAAATTGATTCTTGAAGCAAGAAAAAGCAGTGAAAAAGAAAGCTTGCGAAAAAAAAAAGTGGCAAAAAAAAATAGAAAGAAAAAGAAAAAGCAAGCAGAAAAAGCCAATAGCCCTTAAAACCAAAAGGCAAGGGTAAAAAGGATCCAAGGCTTTGAGCATCAATGGATAGGAGGGCCCAAGGAAATTAAATACAGGCCTAAGCGGCTAAATCAAGCTGTCCCTAACCATGTGCTTGTGTCATGAAGGTCCAAGTGAAAAACTTGAGACTGAGTGGTTAAAGTCGTGATCCAAAGCAAAAGAGTGTGCTTAAGAGCTCTGGACACCACTAACTGGGGACTCTAGCAAAGCTGAGTCACAATCTGAAAAGGTTCACCCAGTTATGTGTCTGTGGCATTTATGTATCCGGTGGTAATACTGGAAAACAAAGTGCTTAGGGCCACGGCCAAGACTCATAAGTAGCTATGTTCAAGAATCAACATGCTTAACTAGGAAAGTCAATAACACTATCCGAAATTCTAAGTTCCCAGAGACGCCAATCACTCAGAACTTCAAAGGAAAAAGTGAGATGCCAAAACTGTTCAGAAGCAAAAAGCTACAAGTCCCGCTCATCTAATTATAATTAATATTCATTGATATTTTGAAATTTATAGTATATTCTCTTCTTTTTATCCTATTTTATTTTCAGTTGCTTGGGGACAAGCAACAATTTAAGTTTGGTGTTGTGATGAGCGGATAATTTATACGCTTTTTGGCATTGTTTTTAGGTAGTTTTTAGTAAGTTTGAGCTACTTTTAGGGATGTTTTCATTAGTTTTTATGTTAAATTCACATTTCTAGAATTTACTATGAGTTTGTGTGTTTTTCTGTGATTTCAGGTAATTTCTGGCTGAAATTGAGGGACTTGAGCAAAACTCTGAAAAAGGCTGACAAAAGGACTGCTGATGCTGTTGGAATCTGACCTCCCTGCACTCGAAATGGATTTTCTGGAGCTACAGAACTCCAATTGGCGCGCTCTGAACGACGTTGGAAAGTAGACATCCAGAGCTTTTCAGCAATATATAATAGTCCATACTTTATTCGGAAATTGATGACGTAACTTGGCGTTGAACGCCAAGTACATGCTGCTGTCTGGAGTTAAACGCCAGAAAAACGTTATGATCCGGAGTTGAACGCCCAAAACACGTCATAACCTGGAATTTGACGCCAAGAGAAGCCTCAGCTCGTGGATTGATCAAGCTCAGCCCAAGCATACACCAAGTGGGCCCCGGAAGTGGATTTATACATCAATTACTTACTCATGTAAACCCTAGTAGCTAGTCTAGTATATATAGGACCTCTTACTATTGTATTAGACATCTTTGGTCTCAGTTTTGTTTTATTCTTCATCTTAGGAGATCATTGATCAAGTTAGGGAGGCTGGCCATTCGGCCATGCCTGAACCCTTTGCTTATGTATTTTCAACGGTGGAGTTTCTGCACACCATAGATTAAGGGTGTGGAGCTCTGCTGTACCTCAAGTATTAATGAAATTCTATTATCTTTTATTCAAATCTCTCTTATTCTTATTCCAAGATATTCATTCGTACCCAAGAACATGATGAATGTGATGAGTTAGATAACCCTCATTATTATTCTCACTTATGAACGCGCGTGATTGACAACCACTTCCGTTCTACATGCAACAGAGCTTGAATGCGCATCTCTTAGATTCCCCAACAGAATCTTCGTGGTATAAGCTAGATAGATGGCGGCATTTATGAGGATCCGGAAAGTCTCACCTTGTCTGTGGTATTCCGAGTAGGATCCTGGGAATCCGGAAAGTCTAACCTTGTCTGTGGTATTCCGAGTAGGATTCCGGTAATGAATGACTGTGACGTGCTTCAAACTTGTAACCTGCTGGGCGTTAGTGACAGACGCAAAAGAGGGATTCTATTCCAGTAGGGGAGGGAACCAACCGGTGATTAGCCGTACTGTGACAGAGTGCGTGAGCATTAGTTTTCACTGCGAGGATGGGATGTAGCCATCAGCCATGGGTGATGCCTCCAGACTGGTTAGCTGTGCGAGTGACAGCCGCATAGGATATTTCCCCGAGAGGAAGAAAGTAGCCACAGTTGATGGTGAACCCCTATACAAAGCTTGCCATGGAAAGGAGTAAGAAGGATTGAGTAGAAGCAGTAGGAGAGCAGGCGTCCCTGGGCTCTACAGCATCTCCATCCGCTTATCTGAAATTCCAACCAATGAATCTGCATAAGTATTCTATCCCTTTTTATTATTCCTTTTTATTTATTCATTCCAATAATCACAATTACCCTTTAATCTCCCTAACTGAGATTTGCAAGGTGACCATAGCTTGCTTCATACCAACAATCTCTGTGGATTCGACCCTTACTCACGTAAGGTTTATTACTTGGACGACCCAGTACACTTGCTGGTTAGTTGAACGGAGTTGTGAATTTAACCAAGAGACACAATAGTTTTTGTGTATATGCTAAAGCTCAAAAGATAGTAATCACAATTTCGTCCACCAAGTTTTTGGCGCCGTTGCCGGGGATTGTTTGAGTATGGACAACTGACGGTTCATCGTGTTGCTCAGATTAGGTAATTTTCTTTTCAAAAATCTTTTTCAAAAATTTTTCTTTTATTTTTCGTTTTTCCAAAAATATTTTCGAAAAAAAATAATAAAATACAAAAAAAATCATAAAATCATAAAAACCAAAAATATTTTGTGTTTCTTGTTTGAGTCTTGAGTCAATTTTTAAGTTTGGTGTCAATTGCATGCTTTTAAAAAAAAAAATTTCTTGCATTTTTTCGAAAATCTCATGCATTCATAGTGTTCTTCATGATCTTCAAGTTGTTCTTGATAAGTCTTCTTGTTTGATCTTGATGTTTTCTTGTTTTATGTCTTTTCTTGTTTTTCATGTGCATTTTTGCATTCATATTTTCCATGCATTAAAAATTTCTAAGTTTGGTGTCTTGCATGTTTTCTTTGCATCAAAAATTTTTCAAAATTATGTTCTTGATGTTCATCATGATCTTCAAAGTGTTCTTGGTGTTCATCTTGACATTCATAGCATTCTTGCAGGCATTCATTGTTTTGATCTAAAAAAATTTCATGCATTGAGTATTTTTGTTGTTTTTCTTTCTCATAATTAAAATATTCAAAAAATCAAAAAAATATCTTTTCCTTATTTTCCTCCAAATTTTCGAAATTTTGGGTTGACTTGGTCAAAAATTTTCAAAATTAGTTGTTTCTTACAAGTCAAATCAAAATTTCAATTTTAAAAATCTTATCTTTTCAAAATCTTTTTCAAAAATCATATCTTTTTCATTTTTTTTTATTATTTTCGAAATTTTAAAAAAATTATTTTTCAAAATCTTTTTCTTATCTTTTATATCATATTTTCGAAAATTAGCTAACAATTAATGTGATTGGTTCAAAAATTTGAAGTTTGTTACTTTCTTGTTAAGAAAGGTTCAATCTTTAAGTTCTAGAATCTTATCTTGCAGTTTCTTGTTAGTCAAGTCAATTTTAAAATTAAATCTTTTTCAAAATATCTTTTTCAAATATATCTTTTTATCTTCTATCTTATCTTTTTCAAAAATTTTATCTTTTTCAAAATTTGATTTCAAAATATCTTATCTAACTTCTTATCTTCTTATCTTTTTCAATTTTGATTTCAAAATCTTTTTCAATCAACTAACTAACTTTTTGTTTGTTTCTTATCTTTTTCAAAACCACCTAACAACTTTTTCCTCTCTAATTTTCGAAAATTCTCCCTCTCTTTTTCAAAAATTCTTTTTGTTTTAAATTTTAATTTTAATTATATTTTGTCTTTGATTTTCAAAAATTACTAACCTCTTTTTCAAAAATTATTTTCGAAATCTTCCTTCTCTTTTCTTCTTCTATTTAATTATTTAATTACTAACACTTTTCTTCACCTCTCTTCATCCAAAAATCCGAATCCCCATCTCCATTCTTCTAACCCCTTTCTTCTTCTACTAACATAAAGGAATCTCTATACTGTGACATAGATGATTCCTCTTTCTTTTCTTGTTCTCTTCTTCCCTATATGAGCAGGAACAAGGAAAAAGACAAAAGCTTCCACCTCTGAGTCATGGGAGATGGAAAGACTAATATAAGCCGTCATAGCTCAGTGGTAGAACATGTGGCTGCAAATCAAGAGATCCCTGAGATACCTCAGGGGATAAATTGTCCTCCACACAACTATTGGGAGCAAATAATGATAAAAACACCAAAATCACTAGGGATCATGCAACAGAAGCAAGGAAGAGACATAAAGGAGCTCAAAAAGCACCATTGGATCTTCAAGAAGGCGCCACCCTCACTCAGGTGGACTCATTCCTTGTTCTAAATTTTTTTTTTCTTTTTCCTACTTTTCGTTTTTTTTTTATATGTTTATCTACTTCATGATCATTAGTATGTAGTAACTATGCCTTAAAGATTATGAATAATTCCATTAATCCTTCACCTCTCTTAAATGAAAAATGTTTTAATTCAAAAGAACAAGAAGTACATGAATTTTGAATTTATCTTTGAATTTAATTTAATTATATTGATGTGGTGACAATACTTTTTGTTTTCTGAATGAATGCTTGAACAGTGCATATTTTTGATCTTGTTGTTTATGAATGTTAAAATTGTTGGCTCTTGAAAGAATGATGAACAAAGAGAAATGTTATTGATGATCTAAAAAACATGAAATTGATTCTTGAAGCAAGAAAAAGCAGTGAAAAAGAAAGCTTGCGAAAAAAAAAAAGTGGCAAAAAAAAATAGAAAGAAAAAGAAAAAGCAAGCAGAAAAAGCCAATAGCCCTTAAAACCAAAAGGCAAGGGTAAAAAGGATCCAAGGCTTTGAGCATCAATGGATAGGAGGGCCCAAGGAAATTAAATACAGGCCTAAGCGGCTAAATCAAGCTGTCCCTAACCATGTGCTTGTGTCATGAAGGTCCAAGTGAAAAACTTGAGACTGAGTGGTTAAAGTCGTGATCCAAAGCAAAAGAGTGTGCTTAAGAGCTCTGGACACCACTAACTGGGGACTCTAGCAAAGCTGAGTCACAATCTGAAAAGGTTCACCCAGTTATGTGTCTGTGGCATTTATGTATCCGGTGGTAATACTGGAAAACAAAGTGCTTAGGGCCACGGCCAAGACTCATAAGTAGCTATGTTCAAGAATCAACATGCTTAACTAGGAAAGTCAATAACACTATCCGAAATTCTAAGTTCCCAGAGACGCCAATCACTCAGAACTTCAAAGGAAAAAGTGAGATGCCAAAACTGTTCAGAAGCAAAAAGCTACAAGTCCCGCTCATCTAATTATAATTAATATTCATTGATATTTTGAAATTTATAGTATATTCTCTTCTTTTTATCCTATTTGATTTTCAGTTGCTTGGGGACAAGCAACAATTTAAGTTTGGTGTTGTGATGAGCGGATAATTTATACGCTTTTTGGCATTGTTTTTAGGTAGTTTTTAGTAAGTTTGAGCTACTTTTAGGGATGTTTTCATTAGTTTTTATGTTAAATTCACATTTCTAGAATTTACTATGAGTTTGTGTGTTTTTCTGTGATTTCAGGTAATTTCTGGCTGAAATTGAGGGACTTGAGCAAAACTCTGAAAAAGGCTGACAAAAGGACTGCTGATGCTGTTGGAATCTGACCTCCCTGCACTCGAAATGGATTTTCTGGAGCTACAGAACTCCAATTGGCGCGCTCTGAACGACGTTGGAAAGTAGACATCCAGAGCTTTCCAGCAATATATAATAGTCCATACTTTATTCGGAAATTGATGACGTAACTTGGCGTTGAACGCCAAGTACATGCTGCTGTCTGGAGTTAAACGCCAGAAAAACGTTATGATCCGGAGTTGAACGCCCAAAACACGTCATAACCTGGAATTTGACGCCAAGAGAAGCCTCAGCTCGTGGATTGATCAAGCTCAGCCCAAGCATACACCAAGTGGGCCCCGGAAGTGGATTTATACATCAATTACTTACTCATGTAAACCCTAGTAGCTAGTCTAGTATATATAGGACCTCTTACTATTGTATTAGACATCTTTGGTCTCAGTTTTGTTTTATTCTTCATCTTAGGAGATCATTGATCAAGTTAGGGAGGCTGGCCATTCGGCCATGCCTGAACCCTTTGCTTATGTATTTTCAACGGTGGAGTTTCTGCACACCATAGATTAAGGGTGTGGAGCTCTGCTGTACCTCAAGTATTAATGAAATTCTATTATCTTTTATTCAAATCTCTCTTATTCTTATTCCAAGATATTCATTCGTACCCAAGAACATGATGAATGTGATGAGTTAGATAACCCTCATTATTATTCTCACTTATGAACGCGCGTGATTGACAACCACTTCCGTTCTACATGCAACAGAGCTTGAATGCGCATCTCTTAGATTCCCCAACAGAATCTTCGTGGTATAAGCTAGATAGATGGCGGCATTTATGAGGATCCGGAAAGTCTCACCTTGTCTGTGGTATTCCGAGTAGGATCCTGGGAATCCGGAAAGTCTAACCTTGTCTGTGGTATTCCGAGTAGGATTCCGGTAATGAATGACTGTGACGTGCTTCAAACTTGTAACCTGCTGGGCGTTAGTGACAGACGCAAAAGAGGGATTCTATTCCATTAGGGGAGGGAACCAACCGGTGATTAGCCGTACTGTGACAGAGTGCGTGAGCATTAGTTTTCACTGCGAGGATGGGATGTAGCCATCAGCCATGGGTGATGCCTCCAGACTGGTTAGCTGTGCGAGTGACAGCCGCATAGGATATTTCCCCGAGAGGAAGAAAGTAGCCACAGTTGATGGTGAACCCCTATACAAAGCTTGCCATGGAAAGGAGTAAGAAGGATTGAGTAGAAGCAGTAGGAGAGCAGGCGTCCCTGGGCTCTACAGCATCTCCATCCGCTTATCTGAAATTCCAACCAATGAATCTGCATAAGTATTCTATCCCTTTTTATTATTCCTTTTTATTTATTCATTCCAATAATCACAATTACCCTTTAATCTCCCTAACTGAGATTTGCAAGGTGACCATAGCTTGCTTCATACCAACAATCTCTGTGGATTCGACCCTTACTCACGTAAGGTTTATTACTTGGACGACCCAGTACACTTGCTGGTTAGTTGAACGGAGTTGTGAATTTAACCAAGAGACACAATAGTTTTTGTGTATATGCTAAAGCTCAAAAGATAGTAATCACAATTTCGTCCACCATTCATGCATTCAATAAATTAATCATATGCATTCAAAAAAAAAAAAGCAAATAAGAAAAAGGGGACAAAATGCCCCAAAGTAAGTAGCGAAGGCAATGCATATGTACTGTACTTAAAATTAGAATGCATGAATATGTGGAAAACATGGTTAATGGATGGCTAGATGTTGTATTATGATTACATAGATTGTTTAAGTTAGGTGGAAAAGTTTCAGTTAATTAAGGATTAAAATTTTAGTCCACTTAGCCAAATACAATCCTACCTTGACCCTAGCCCCATTACAACCCTTAAAAGACCTCTTGATTTGTGTATTGGTGCATTAAATTTTTGTTGATTGTTAGATGAAGAGCAAGCTATAGAAAGCAAGATTAGTAGAGAATTGAGAGAATTGACCCTAGACACTTGAAAGTTAGAATGATATACACTACCAAGGGTTCAGTTCTCAATTCTATGTTCCCTGCTTTCATGAGCTATCTTCTTCTTGCAAGTTATTTGTATTGTATTTTGTGATTTGAATTAGTGAAATCCAGTTCATATTTGTCTTGAAGAACTTATTTATTTTTAACCAAGTAGGTAAAAACAATTTGCATTTAGTTGCATTTAATTTAGGTTGCATTGCATTCCATCACTTTAACCTTAATTATTTACCTTGTATTTAGCATGAGGACATGCTAGTGTTTAAGTTTGGGGAGGTTGATAAACCCATATTTCGTGAGCTCTTTTGTGCTTAATTTGAGTGATTTATATAATCCTTCACCTACTTATTCACATTAATTGCATGGTTTTACCTTCCCTTCCTTATTATGTCGTATTGTGAAAAACTTGTTTCCTAAGCTTTAAAAATTAATTATTTTAATTACCTTTATTTCCATTTGATGCCGTGATTAGTATGTTGAGTAGTTTCAGATTTTCTAAGGTGGAATGACTTAGAGGATGGAAAAGGAAACATACAAAAATGGAAGGAGAAAGCAAAACGGAGCTTTAAGGAAACTGGTGTTCACGCGATCGCATGGACGACGCGATCGCGTGCCAGAAGCGAAGATTCAGCGACGCGGCCACATGACTAACGCGACCGCGCGCCTTGAGCAGAATGCACATGACGCGGTCGCATGACTGACGCGACCGCGTGGCAAGGAAAAGCTCCGAATGACGCGACCGCGTGACCCACGCGGACGCGTGACAGAAGCCACGCACCAGAAAATTACAAAACACGCCCCAGCGAGTTCTAAACCCCTTTTTGGCCCAAATCCAAGTCCAGAAAGCATAGACCAGAGGTTATAAAGTGGGAAAATGCATCCATTCATAGGAGGGCTTTTCATAATTTACTTTTCCATGATTTAGATTTAGTTTTGAGAGAGGTTCTCTCCTCTCTCTCTTAGGATTAGGATTAGGACTTCTCTTAGTTTTAGGAGTGACTCTCAATCCCAGGTTCTTTATTTTTATTTAATTTATGAACTCTTCCATGTTACATATAATTTTCTTAATTAATGTTATTTGAGGTATTTCCATTCATGATTGCTTTCATTTATTTACATGATTAATGCTTCCCATCTGAAGACAATTTTTATTCAGCAAATTTACTATTTTCTTTTTGGCTTTGGTTGAGACATTGGTAACTCTTGAGTTATCAAACTCATTGTTGATTGAAAATTGGAATTAATTTGCCACTTAACTTACCTCCATAGTTAGAGGATAACTAGGATAGGACCTCCAGTTCTTAATACCTTGCCAAGAGTTTATTTTTATTGCTATTATTTTATTTCCTCTGCTATTTACTATTATTTCTTTTTATCTCATACTTTAAAAACCCCCAATTTACAATCTCCATAGCTAATAATAAGAACATACCTCCCTGCAATTCCTTGAGAAGACGACCCGAGGCTTAATACTCGGTTATCAATTTTAAAGGGGTTTGTTACTTGTGACAACCAAAACATTTGTATGAAAGGACTTTTGAAGGTTTAGAAACTATACTTGCAACGAGGATTTATCCGCAAATTTCTAGACCACGCAAAAGTTCTCTCATCAGGAACATTAAAACTTTAAAAGCCACCCTAAATAATTTTTTTTGTGAGAATAGTGGGAATGTTTAACTAAACCTGCATAACATATATGAATGATATATGATGCTTGAGTTAGAGAACACACAGCCTGTGAGTCTTGAGCTTAATTGTATGGTTGCATTTAAACCGTAATTTTATTCCTGTGTGTTTCGCTTCTTTTTATTCTGATGTTCTTTACTTTGCTTTAATCTATATGTCGAATTATAGAATATAGAATGTAGATACATACCAAAAGAATGATTGAGGCCATCATTTGATTTTAGCTCACTTACCCCAAAAATAGCTTACCTTTTACATCACCCTTGTTAGCCCCCCTTGAGCCTTTTAAAACCCCTTTATTCTATTTAGCCAAATTACTAGCCTTAAGTAGAAAAACAAAAGAAAATCCCAAGTGAATCCTTGGTTAGCTTAAGATAGAAAATTATAAATAGAGTAAATTGTGGAAAACCTTTTGGGAACATGGATGATAGAAACAAAAGGTATAAAAAGCTGAAAGAAATAAAATAACTTAAAAATTTTTGGAAGCATGCTCATGAGAAATCAAAGTGACTCAATTACCATGTGCAAAAAAAAATAAAAATAAATAAAAAAATAATAAGAATTGAGGCATGAGCATGTAACAACAAGTGGGAAAATATGGAAAAATAGGTAAACAAATTTTGTTGTATTAAATATGTATGTTAGGTGAGATCTTAGTCTAATTAAGGATTCACTTATTAGCTCATTTATCCCTATACATAAATCCTTACCTTTACCTTGGCCCCATTACAACCTTAATTAAAGACCTCATGATTTTTGGTATGACTATACTCTATAATTGTTGATTGGTTAGATGAAGAACAAAGTTATAGGAAGTAAGAATAAAAAGAAAAGTAGAGTGAATAAACCCAATAAACACTGAGTGACTAGAGAGTAAACACAAAATCCAGTGAGGGTTCAATAACTCATCAACATATATCTGTGCTTAAATTACTAATTGTTTTGCATGTTTGTACAATATTTTTCTTTCCCATCTCATTTGCTAAAATTCTTTATTATTTGAGGGTTGGCTATATATACATATGACTCCTTGAGAATGTGAATTAATTTGGCTACATGTAAGCTTTATATATGAGTGGATAAATTGGAATTGCATGACTCATTTAGGTAGATGCATTTAGAATAGGTTGCATTGCATAACATTCCACCACTTTAACCTAACCTTAATCTTCATCTTGGATTTAACATGAGGACATGCTATTGTTTAAGTGTGGGGAGGTTGATAAACCCATATTTCATGAGTTATTTCGTGCTTATTTTGAGTGATTTATTCAATCCTTCACCCACTTATTCATATTAATTGCATGGTTTTACTTTCCTTTCCTTATTATGTGATGTATGTGAAAAACATGTTTCATAAGCTTTAAAATTAATTATTTTAATTACCTTTATTTCCATTCGATGCCGTGATTAGTGTGTTGAGTTGTTTCAGATTTTCTAAGACAGAATGACTTAAAGGATGGAAAAGGAAACATACAAAAATGGAAGGAAAATACGAAACGGAGCTTCAAAGAAACTGGCACCCACGCGATCGCATGGACGACGTGATCGCGTGCCAAAGGCAAAGAAGCAGCGACGCGCCCGCATAACTGACGCAACCGCGCGCCTTAAGCAGAACGCATACGTCGCAGATGCGTGACTGACGCGACCGCGTGGAAAAGAAAAGCTCCGAATGATGCGACCGCGTGACTCACACGGACGCGTGACAGAGGCCACGAATCAGAATTTACAGAATACACCCCAGCAATTTCTGAAGCCCTTTTTGGCCCAGATCCAAGTACAGACAGCATAGACTAGAGGCTATAAAGTGTGGGAATGCATCCATTCAGAGAGAGCTCGCATTTTTCTTTTCAATGATTTAGATTTAGTTTTGAGGGAGGTTCTCTCCTCTCTCTCTTAGGATTTAGGACTTCTCTTTGTTTTTAAGAGTGACTCTCGATCCAGGTTTTATATTCCTTTGTTTTAAGATTACCTTTCACTATGTTTATTTATTCCAGCTTTGAATTGATTATTTACTTTTATGATTCAAGTTATGAATTATTCCATGTTACAGATTATTATTAATGATATTTGAAGTATTCCAGTTTATGATTGTTCCTTTTAATTATCATTGTTTCCGATTTGAAGATATTTTTATTCCAGTAATTTACTTTCTCTCTTTTGGTCTTGGTTAAGAAATCAGTAACTCAACAGTTATCAAACTCAGCATAATTGATAATCGTTATCTTGCTAATTGAACTGAACTTCGATAATCCCAACTTTTTCTTAGGAAATAAATAGGATTCGAAGGTCAACTAATTAGTCCCTTGACTTTCCTTTACTTTAAAGGTTGACTAAGTGGAAATTAGATACAACTTTCATTATTATTGAGAGAGATCACCAAGTTGGACTTCCAATTTCTCTTACCTTGCCAAAAGTTGTTTTTACAGTTATTAATTACTTTTAATCGCCATTTATGTTAATTGTCATTTAAATCACTTGCTTCTCATCTTCTAAACCCCGATTACAACCTTTATAGCCAAAAATAAGAACATACTCCCTTGCAGTTCCTTGAGAAGACGACCCGAGGTTTGAATACTCGGTTAATAATTTTTAAAGGGGTTTGTTACTTGTGACACCCAAACATTTGTAGGAAGGGATTTTTGTCGGTTTAGAGACTATATCTACAACGCGAATGTTTTTATGAACTTCTTTACTGGCAAAAATCCTAACGTCACTCACCTAACATACATATTTAGTAAAACAAAACTTGTTTACCTATTTTCCCATATTTTTCCACTTGTTGTTGCATGCTCATGCTTCAATTTTCATTTTTATCCCATGTGCATTGTTTTTATTTTGCATTGGGGAATTCTTGTGTATCCTTTTATTAAATACTGAAAAATAACTCTCTTTTTTTTTAATGCACATGGTAATTTAACTTTGATTTTTCATGAGCATGCTTCCCAAAGTTTCTGAGTTATTTTATTTCTTTCAACTTTTTTTAATCCTGGTGTTGAATGCCAGAGATGGGGTACTCTGGGCGTCCAACGCCTATTGAGGGGCAGGTAGCTTAAGCTTTGTAGCCTTCTCAGCCAGTGGGTCCCACACAAATCCTACAAACCCTACCCACTTCGAATTCAAACATTTTCCACCCATTCTTTCCTCCCATATGACCAACAAGGGACCTTGTTTTCTTTGCTTGAGGATAAGCAAACATTTTAAGTTTGGTGTTACTTTGAGCATCAATGCTTAAGAGGGTTAAAAATCAGCCTAAAAAGCTCAAATGTGCTGCTATCCCTAACTAAATGCTTGTGATGTGTAGGTTTCAAGTGAAAAGCTTGAGACTGAGTAGTTAAAGTTGTGTTCCAAAGCAAAAGAGTACGCCTAAGAACACTGGGCACCACTAACTGGGAATTTAAGCAAAGCTGAATTTGAATCCAAAGGGTTCCCCTAGTTAAGTGCCTGTGGCGTTTATGTATTCGGTGGTAATACGGGAAAACAAAACACTTAGAGTCATGGCTAGGCTCAAAAAGGTGCAAAGCACCAAAAAAAACGTTGTGTTCAAGAATTAAGAAGAGCTAAACTAAGAGAATTAATAATATCATCCGGATTCTAGTTCCAAGAGATGTCAATATTTCTGAACTTCAAAGGAAACTGAGATGCCGAAACCATTGAGAAGTAAAGAGCTGTTAGCCCCGCTCATCATTTGGAATTGGGCTTCATTGAAAAATTTTAAGACTTATTGTATCTCTCTCTTCCTTTTAGTCCTACTTTTTTTTCGTTGCTTAAGGACAAGCAACAGTTTAAGTTGGGTGTTCTGATGAGCGTATATTTTATACATTTTTTATGTCATTTTCTTAGTGTTTTTAGTATATTTTGTTAAGTTTTATTATGTCTTAGTAGTTTTTAATGAAAATTTCACTTTGTGGATACTACTTTGAGCTTTTGTATTTTTCTTATGATTTTAGGTGAATTTTGGGTGATTTTGGCAAAGTTCGATTCAGAGGCAAAGAAAGCGTAGCAGATGCTGTCAGGATGTGACATCCGTGCATTCAAATGAGCATTTATGGAGCTATAGTGGTCCAAATAATGCGTTCTCAATGGATTTGGAAAGATAACTTTCAGATCTTTCTAGAAATATATAAAGTTTATACTTTTCTTTGGATTGGACTACCCAAACTGGGTGTTGAACGCCCAAACTACCCTCTTTCTGGCGTTTAACACCCCAAAGGGACCAACCTCCCAAGTTGAATGCCCAAACTGGCATTCAATGCCACAAGGGGAGTAAGGAAGCAACATATTTATCTCCTTGTGGGTTTTCAATGCCTACTCCTTCAAGTTAGACGTCAAGCTCAACCCAAACACTCACCAAGTGGGCTTAAAAGTGGATTTTTGCCCCTTTTGCTTAGTTTATCCCATTTATTTAATTTTTAATTATTAGTAATATCTTTTAGGTCGAGTTTTTATTATAAATAACGGACTTCCTTCCTCCTGAGGACTATGCCTCCTAGGAGGGGAGAAGCACAGATACTATTTCTCTGATTCTTTGTAAAGCATGAGTCACTAAACCTCCCAGGTTAAGGTTAGGAGCTCTATTGATTCTCATGGATTAATAATATTACTATTTCTATTTTAATATATTTTTTATTCCATTCAAATATGCATTCTCGTTCTTCATCTTTATGAATCTGGGGTGGAACGGAAGTATGACCCCTTGTTCTACATGAGTTCTTGCGAGTCTCAGAAGTGATAACATTCAACTACAAGCTTGATGTGACATCTCTAGATAGCTAATCCATAATCTCATTGGGGATATGGGAACATCTGTTCTGTCAAGTTCTAGGGAGATTAGGGCCTTTGTGGTATAAACTAGAATCATAAAGCTTCATTCTCCGATCCGAAAGATCTGACCTTGTCTATGGCATTTTGATTAGGATCACCAGAGATTGAATTGATAGAGCTTCACCCTCGTTCAGATTGAAATGACCATTATCGTGGCATTTGATAAGGATTAGAGGAGATTAATAGCCATTGGCGTGGTGTTAATCACTTACAGTTTGCCATGAAATGAATCATTCATTATTGGAATAGATAGTAAGAAAGGTTAATCCAGAAAGATAAGGCATCTCCAAAGCCATAACTGATTTCTCAATATTGTTTCCTTGCTATTTCTTTATTGCTTTCTTATTTATTTTATACGCATTCAACAACAACCAGCCAATTTTCTATTCGCTTGACTAAGATCTGCAGGATAACCACTGCTTGCTCAGTCCAAAAATTCTCGTGGGATCGACTGATGACTTGCATCATCTACCTCTTTCTCTTATCTAAAAAGACCATAAAAAAATCATAATCTCATTCAATCAATGCAATTTCATGAAGTAATTGGTAAATATTATGGTGTAGTGCTTTGAAATGAGTTTGTGTTGAAGTTCAGGTGAAAAGAGCAACAATGGAAAGAGAAATCAAGAAAACGAAGTTGTGCGTGTGAAGTTGGGCGTGCCACTTGATACAAATGCCACTAAATAGTATGAGTGTGGCACGCGTGTGATGACTTGCATCTTTTACCCTTTTTACCTATCTAAAAGGACTATAAAAAGAACAAACATTCATTGTTTCAATGCATTCTCATGAATCAAATAATAAATATTATGGTTCATTGCTTTGAAATGGGTTTGTGTTGAATTTTAGGTGAAAAGAGCAACAAAAAGGGGAGAAAACAACAAAACAAAGCTGGGCGTGTGAAACTGGCGTGCCACTTTGAACAAATGCCATGAAAGTATGTGGGCGTGGCATGCCAGTAATGATTTCCATAAAGAATCCTCGAAGCTTTTGTATGGGCGTGGCACACCAGGAGGTGGGCATGGCACGCCAGTATCATTTTCCAGAGAGCAATATTGAAGGCCACAAAAGGGGCGTGGCACGCCAAGTCCATCACAACCACTTGGGCATGCTACTTGATGTCGAAGGCATGGCACTCCAACTCTCATCCTCACTTGGGCGTGCCACTTGAAGACCCAGGCGTGGCACGCCAACACTAGAGAAGGCCAAGCAAAGCTTGGTGTGCCACTTGAGGTCGAAGGCGTGGCACGCCAACTTTCATTATTCACCTGGGCGTGCCACTTGAATGCTGGGCGTGGCACGCGAGCTACTGGAGCAAGGAAGAATGCTGGGCATGGCACGCCACACACTGGGGGTGGCACGCCAGTTCTATTCTCCAGAGAAGTGAAAAGGTTCTCCACAGGCATGGCACGCCACCTGCTGGGCGTGGCACGCCAGTAGTAAATTCCAGAGAAGGAAGTGAAGCAACCACAATGGGCGTGGCATGCTAGATCTTGGGCATACCACGCTAGATCAACTGTCCAGAGAAGAAGCACAAGAAGGGAAAGCATGGGCGTGCCACTTGATTTCTAGGCGTGGCACGCCAACAAAGAAACCAAGCACATTTAAGAGGCATGGCACGCCAGACCTTGAGCGTGCCACGCTACTTCAACTTTCTAGAGAAGAGAAGAAGAAGACAAAGGCCTGGGCGTGCCACTTGGGCTCAAAGGTGTGGCACGCCAGGCTAACTAAGGCTTAAAAAGGCCTGGGCGTGCCACTTGGGGTCGAAGGCGGGTCGAAGGCGTGGCACGCCAGGCTAACCAAGGCTTAAAAAGGCCTGGGCGTGCCACTTGGGCTCGAAGGCGTGGCACGCCAGCTAACCAAGAATTAAAAAGACCATGGGCGTGCCACTTGGGCTCGAGGGCGTGGCACACCAGGGAGTTTAGCATATGGGGCATGCCACTTGGGGAGCTGGGTGTGGCACGCCAAGCCAAGACCATTGGCTAGGCGTGGCATGCCACTCAAGCGCCAGTCACATGCCAAGCCCGGAGAGTCACATTTTTGGAGTTTCTCTTTCCCTCCAGTTGTAATTTTCCTTTCTCTTTTGTATTTTCTTAATTCTAGTGCTAGGAGTAGTATAAATAACCCCTGAAGGATAGTTAGATTTACTTCTCACATCATCTCTTGTACTTTTCTCTTAAGCTATGAGTAACTAAAGTCCCTCTCATTGAGAGAGGGAGCTCTGTTGTACTTGATGGATTAATGATAGTGAATTTCTTCTTCTCTTCATCTTCTCTTTGATTTGCTAGAAGGAATTTCATTTTAATGTTAATATTCACTCATCTTGGGAAAGAGGTTGAATGCAAAACGGGTTTCCTGGGAACCTTGGAAAAGAAAACATGAAACCATGCTTGAAATCCATTCTCACACTTGAGTAGAATCTGGGTTTTGGTGATTGAATATGGCGACATATAATCCACCCACTACTTGGACCTTTGAGGATATGTGGTATAATCAGGGACCAAGCATATCTCTCTTCATGAGCAATTAGACCAAGGAATATGCTGATTATCAAGATTTGAGAGATTGAGTCACCAAGGGATTCGGGCTCAATCAATCATGATTGCCAAGAGGTCAATGAGTTGCATGATTGAAGATGGGATGAGCTGGATTTAATCCAAAAAGAACAACATCTCCTGATCTCAATGAATTTCCCTATTCTTATCTTCCACATTCTTTATAGCTTTCTTTACATTCCATTAATCCCCATTCCCATTTACAATTAAGTCATTTATGTTTCTGCACTTTACATTCTTGCCATTTCCTTTTCTGCACCTTACTGCTTTTCTTTACTTTTGAGTCATTTATATTCTTGCTCATTTACAATTCTGCAATGACACTCTATATTACTTAGTGGTGCACGGAATTGTGATCACACTTTTTACATCTCCGGTACAACTAACCAGCAAGTGCACTAGGTCATCCAAGTAATAAAACCTTACGCGAGTAAGGGTCGATCCCACAGAGATTGCCGGCTTGAAGCAAGCTATGGTCATCCTGTAAATCTTAGTCAGGAGGATTCAATTGGTTATGAGTTTTGATAATTGAAAGATAAATAAAATGCAAATTAAATAAAGATACTTATGTAATTCATTGGTGGCAATTTCAGATAAGCGTTTGGAGATGCTTTGTTGCTTCTGAACCTCTGCTTTTCTATTGTCTTCATCCAATCAAGCGTGCTCCCTTCCATGACAAGCTGTATGTTGGTGGATCACCTTTGTCAATGGCTACCATCTATCCTCTCAGTGAAAATGGTCCAGCTACGGTTTCTGTACGGCTAATCAACTGTCGGATTTCTCGTCTCGGATGAAAAATACCAAGCACAGCTAGCGCACAGCTAATCATCTATCGGTTCTCACTTGTGTCGGAATAGGATCTCTCTATCCTTTTGCACACTATCACTGCACCCAACATTTGTGAGTTTAAAGCTCGTCACAGTAATCCCGTGCCAGATCCTACTCAGAATACCACAGACAAGGTTTAGACTTTTCGGATCTCAGGAATGCTGTCAATTGGATCTAGCCTCTACCACGAAGGTTCTAATCTCACAGATTTGAATGTTCTGTTGTCAGGAGAGACAAGTCAGATCCATGGATTAGAGACCCAAGAGACTATACTCCAGCTTTCGTCCAATGACTACGTTGAACATCATGTAGACCGCTTGTGGTTGACAGGCACGCAGATCTTGGCTAAGCGAGTAATGAAGATAGTGGGTGACTGTCACGGGTCACCCCTTTATTCTGACTTAACTAAATTAAGTACGAGAGTATATCTTGGAGAAGAAGTAAGCGTGAATTAAAAGAGAAACAATAGTACTTGCATTAATTCATGAAGAACAGCAGAGCTCCGCACCTTAATCTATAAGGTGTAGAAACTCCACCGTTGGAAAATACATAAGAGAAAAAGTTCTAGGCATGGCTGAATGGCCAGCCTCCCAAATATGAAAATCGCATAAAAGTGATCAAAAGACAAAATACAATAGTAAAAAGTGCTATTTATACTAAACTAGTTACTAAGGATTACAGAAAATAAGTAACTAAGTGCACATAGTGCAGAAATCCACTTCCAAGGCCCACTTGGTGTGTGCTTGGGCTGAGCATTGAGCTTTACACGAGCATAGGCCTTTGCTGGAGTTAAATGCTAGCTTGGATGCTAGTTTGGGCGTTTAACTCCCGTTCTGGTGCCAGTTCCGGCGTTTTACGCCAAAAAAGGGGTCTTTGGTGGGCGTTTTAACGCTAGTATGGGCCATCAAATCTCGAGCAAATTATAGACTATTATGCATTTCTGGAAAGCCCAAGATGTTAGCTTTCCAGCCCAATTGAGAATGTGCCAATTGGACTTTTGTAGCTCTAGCTAAACTCGTTTGAGTGCAGGGAGGTCAGAATCCAACAGCATTTGCAGTCCTTTCTCAACCTCTGAATCAGATTTTTGCTCAGGTCCCTCAACTTCAGCCAGAAAATACCTGAAGTTACAGGAAAACACACAAACTCATAGTAAAGTCCAGAAATGTGATTTTCGCATAAAAACTAACAAAAATATAATAAAAAGTAACTAAAACATACTAAAAACTATGTAAAAACAATGCCAAAAAGTGTATAAATTATCCGCTCATCACAACACCAAACTTAAATTGTTGCTTGTCCCCAAGAAACTAAAAACAAAATAGGATAAAAAGAAGAGAAAATACAATAAATTTCAAAATATCAATGAAACTTAGTTCCAATTAGATGAGCGAGACTAGTAGCTTTTTGCTTCTAAACAGTTTTGGCATCTCACTTTATCCTTTGAAGTTCAGAATGATTAGCATCCATAGGAACTCATACTTCAGATAGTGTTACTGATTCTCCTAGTTTAGTATGTTGATTATTGAACACATCTACCTTATAAGTCTTGGCCGTGACCCTTAGCATTTTGTTTTCCAGTATTACAACCGGATACATAAATGCCACGGACACATAACTGGGTGAACCTTTTCAGATTGTGACTCAGCTTTGCTAGAATCCCCAGGTACAGGTGCCCAGAGTTCTTAAGCACACTCTTTTGCTTTGGATCATGACTTTAACCACTCAGTCCCAAACTTTTCACTTGGACCTACATAACACAAGCACATGGTTAGGGACAGCTTGAATTAGCCGCTTAGGCCAGGATTTTATTCCTTTGGGCCCTCCTATCCATTAATGCTCAAAGCCTTGGATCCTTTTTTACCTTTACCTTTTAGTTTAAAGGGTTATTGGCTTTTTTCTCTTGGCTTTTGGTTTAAAGAGCTATTGGCTTTTTCTGCTTGCTTTTTCTTTTTCTTTCTTTTCCTTTATTTTTTGCCATTTTTTTGCAAGCTTTGTGTTTTTCACTGCTTTTTCTTGCTTCAAGAATCAATTTTATGATTTTTCAAATTATCAATAACATTTCTCTTTTTTTATTATTCTTTCAAGAGCCAACAATTGTAACATTCTTAAACTTCACTATAAAAAATATGCATTGTTCAAGCATTCATTCAGAAAACAAAAAGTATTGCCACCACATCAAAATAATTAAACTATTCTCAAGATAGAATTTGAAATTGATGTACTTACTTTTCTTTTTCAGAAAATATTTTTCATTTAAGAAAGGTGAAAGATTCATGGAACATTCATAGCTTTAAGACATAGACACTAAACACTAATGATCATGTAATGAAGACACAAACATAGTCAAAACATAAAGCATAAAAACAAAAAACAGAAAAGAAAATAAATAAGGAGATTAAAGAACGGGTCCACCTTAGTGATGGTGGCTTCTTCTTCCTTTTGAAGAACTAATGGAGTGCTTTAGCTCCTCAATATCTCTTCCTTGCCTTTGTTACTCCTCCCTCATGGCTCTTTGGTCCTCTCTGATTTCATGGAGGATAATGGAGTGCTCTTGGTGCTCCATCCTCAGTTGCTCCATGTTAGAATTCAATTCTCCAAAAGAGGTGTTGAGTTGCTCCCAATAGTTGTGTGGAGGGAAATGCATCCCTTGAGGCATCTCAAGGATTTCTTGATGAGGGACTTTCTCATGCTCTTGTTGAGGTCCATGAGTGGGCTCTCTTGTTTGCTCCATCCTCTTTTTAGTTATGGAATTGTCTGCTTTAATGAGGATGTCTTCCGCTATGACAATTCCGGCTAAATTACATAGGTGATAGATAAGATGAAGGAAGGCTAACCTTGCCAAAGTAGAGGGCTTGTCAACCACCTTGTATAGTTCTAAAGGTATGATCTCATGAACTTCCACTTCTTCTCCAATTATGATACTGTAGATCATGATAGCCCGATCCACAGTTACTTCGGACCGGTTGCTAGTAGGAATAATAGAGCATTGGATGAATTCCAACCATCCTCTAGCCACGGGTTTGAGGTCAGGCCTTCTCAGTTGAACCGGCTTGCCTTTGGAGTCTCTCTTCCATTAGGCTCCTTCTACACAGAAATCCATGTGGACTTGGTCCAACCTTTGATTAAAGTTGACCCTTCTAGTGAAAGGATGAGGATCTCCTTGCATCATTGGCAAGTTGAATGCCAACCTCACGGTTTCCAGACTGAAATCCAAGTATTTCCCCCGAACCATTGTGAGCCAATTCTTTGGGTTCGGGTTTACACTTTGATCATGGTTCTTAGTGATCCATGCATTAGCATAGAACTCTTAAACCATTAAGATTCTGACTTGTTGGATGGGGTTGGTGAGAACTTCCCAACCTCTTCTCCGAACCTCACGTCGGATCTCCGGATATTCACTCTTTTTTAGCATGAAGGGGACCTCGAGGATCACCTTTTTCTTGGCCATAACTTCATAGAAGTGGTCTTGATGGATCTTTGAGATGAATCTCTCCATCTCCCATGACTCAAAGGTAGAAGCAACTGCCTTCTCTTTCCTCTTTCTAGAGGTTTCTCCGGCCTTAGGTGTCATTAATGGATATAGAAAACAAAATGCAGAGTTTTTCCCACACCAAACTTAAAAGGTTGCTCATCCTCGAGCAAAAGAAGAAAGAAGGGAGAAGAAGAAGAAAAGAAATAAAGGATATAGAAGGGTAAGAATAGTTCTGCCACAGGGGTTATGAAGTGTTTGTGATGTGTGAAAGTGGAGGAGTAAGGAGGGGTATTTATAGGATAAGGGTGAGAGGGAATCCGTGTGGAAAGGGGTAGGTTTGGGAGAAAAATATTTTGAATTTGAATGATGAGGTAGGTGGGGCTTTATGATGGGTTTTTGGGGAATAGTGGATGGATATGAGTGGTGAAGAGATTATGGAGAAGAGGGTAGGATTTGATAGGTGAATGGTGTTTGGGAAAGAGTGTGATGGAAAGGTGTAAAGAGGAGAGAGAGTGAATTGGGGTAGGTGGGGATCCTGTGGGTCCACAGATCCTGAGGTGTCAAGGATTTCTCATCCCTGCACATTTCTGGCATTTAAACGCCCTATGTGTGTCGATTCTGGCATTTAACGCCAGCTCTGCTGCCCATTCTGGCGTTAAACGCTAGACTGATGCCCCTTTCTGGCGTTTAATGCCAGACAGACACCAAACACCATTTTTTGGCGTTAAACGCCAGTCTGTCTGCCAATTTTGGCGTTTAATGCCCAGAATGCTGCCAGATTAGTCGTTAAACGCCCATTCTGCTATCCTTACTGCTTTTAAATGCCAGTAAGCATGTCCTCCAGGGTGTGCTATTTTTTATGCTATTTTTGATTTTGCTTTAATTCTGCAGCTATTTTTGTGACTCCACATAATCATCAACCTAAAGAAAACATAAACTAACAATGGAAAATGAAATGAAAAAGGAATTAACATAGATAAATAAGATTGGGTTGCCTCCCAATAAGTGCTTCTTTAATGTCAAAAGCTTGACATGAAGCTCTTACAGAGATTCACAATTGCTCAGAGCATGATTATGGCCTCCCAACACCAAACTTAGTGTTTGAGTGTGGGGGCTTTGCTTGACTCTGTATGGAGAGAATTGGATGAAGCTTTTCATGCTTTTTCTCCATGTTTACAAAAGAAGATCATTGAGCCTTAAACACAAGGTAGTCCTCATTCAATTGAAGGACTAACTCTCCTCTGTCCACATCAATCACAGCCCTTGCTGTGGTTAGGAAGGGTCTTCCAAGGATGATGGATTCATCCTCATCCTTCCTAATGTCTAGGATTATGAAGTCAGCAGGGATGTGAAGGCCTTCAACCTTTACTAAGACATCCTCTGCAAGTCCATAAGCATGTTTCATTGATTTGTCTGCCATCTCTAGCGAGATTCTTGCAGCTTGTACCTCAAAGATTCCTAGTTTCTCCATTATAGAGAGTGGCATAAGGTTTATACTTGACCCCAGGTCACAGAGAGCCTTCTCAAAGGTCATGGTGCCTATAGTACAAGGTATTAAGAACCTTCTGGGATCCAATTTCTTCTGAGGTAATTTCTACTGAACCAAGGCAATCAGTTCATTGATGAGCAATAGAGGTTCATCCTCCCAAGTCTCATTACCAAATAACTTGGCATTCAGCTTAATGATTGCTCCTAGATACCGAGCAACTTGCTCTTCAACAAAATCGTCATCTTCTTTGGAGGAAGAATACTCATCAGAGCTCATGAATGGTAATAGTAAGTTCAGTGAAATCTTTATTGTCTCTGTATGAGCCTCAGATTCCTTTGGTTCCCCATTAGGGAACTTCTTAGTGGTTAGTGGACGTCCATTGAGGTCTTCCTCACTGGAAATCACTGCCTCTTCCTCCTCTATAGGTTCGGCCATTTTGGTTATATTGATGGCCATGCACTCTCTCTTTGGATTCTCTTTTGTATTGCTTGGGAGAGTACTAGGAGGAGTTTCAGTAACTCTTTTACTCAGCTGACTGATGGAGTGCAGAAGCTGTTGATTAAAAATTTATTAAAATGGTTACGTTGCAAGTATAGTTCTTAACTCACCGAAAATCTGCCTATCAATTTAGAAATATGCCACTGAAAGTTTAAATTAAAATTACTGGGAGTTTTAAGTCCCAGGTCGTCTCCCAACGAGTTGCAGAAAAATGTGCTGTTTTATTAATCAGATATTCCAAAAAGAGTTGAGCTAAGTAAATTGGGATTTAAATTGAGGAAATTTAAATAATAAAAATAAGAGGCCTTGACTGGGAATTGATTGGTTAGAATCTCTATCATTGATGGTGTGATTGTAGATTAATTTATAATTAATAGTTGTTCTGTTTGGTTATCCCTTACTAGGTAAGAGAAAGTCAAACAAGTGGAAATGCCAGATCTGTTCACAAGTTGCAACCCACTTAGTTCAAAGGGATTGGCGTCGGTGACAGGATAGCAATCCAACATTCAACCCAATTACAAATTTTTCTTTCAAACCTTCCAACTCAAGAGTTCCTTTTAATCAACTCCCCATCAAGTAATGAAACTACTCACGCATTGTAAATAAAGAATCCATGGCACATGAAAGGGAATTAAAAGAAGACATGATTATTGGAATGGAATTTAAATTAAAAAGAAATAATCCTTGCATTAATTAATCATAAAAATATCTGAATGACAAAATTGAACATAACAAAGAACATGGAAGAATAAAACCAAGTTAAGAGAACAAACTAGAGTGATGAAATCTTGATGAGGAAAATAACTCTTCTCAATGTTCCAATGCTAAGATCAATTGAAAATTAAAATTCTTAAAACTAGAGAGAAAAAAACTCAGAGAGTCAAAAACTAGATCTAAACTACTTCATGAAGGTTTTATCTGTTGTTTCTGCATATTCTCTGACTCTGGTCTGCTGTTCCGGGCTGAAATAGGGTCCAAAATTGCTGGTTTCAGATTCTGCAGTTTATGCAGATCGCGCATGTCACGCGATCGCGTCGTCCATGCGGACGCGTCGCTGGCGCTTTTCCTCTTCACGCGTTCGTGTCGTCCACGCTACCGCGTTGCTTGTGCTTTCCAATCCGCACGGCCGCACAAGCCATGCGGCCGCATCACTGCGATTTGCGCTCCTTCGCGCGGTCGCGTGAGATATGCGACCGCATCACTTTTCGCTGGTTATCTCCTCAAACTCTTGTGTTCCTTCCATTTTTGCTAGCTTCCTCTCCAATCTCCGTCTCATTCATGCCCTATAAAGCCTGAAATGCTTGACACACAGATTACGGCATCGAATGGAATAAAGGAGAATTAAAATTAAATAATTAAAGTCTCTGGGAAGCAATTTTCAAACATGTAATAAATTCAGGAAGGAAATCTAAATGCATGCTAAATTGATGAATAAGTGGGTAAGGATCACGACAAAACCACACAATTAAACACAATATAAACTATAAAATAGTGGTTTATCACTGACCCACTTGTGCCTCCAAATTTCTGATGGAGGACCTTGTTTCAGTCATAAAATTGAGAGTGGCCTTAGATAGATCAGAGATTATGGTTGCTAAGCCAGAGAGTTTCTGCTCAGAGTTCTCTATCTATTGTTGAGAAGATGATGGAAAAGGCTTGCTATTGCCAAACCTTTTTCTCCCACCATTATTGTTATTGA
This sequence comes from Arachis hypogaea, assembly GCF_003086295.3. Lineage (NCBI taxonomy): Eukaryota > Viridiplantae > Streptophyta > Magnoliopsida > Fabales > Fabaceae > Arachis > Arachis hypogaea. The sequence goes on from NC_092045.1 coordinate 48,487,296, forward strand.
AGCCTTGTTGAGGCTTCTGTTGATCCTTCCATGAGAAGTTTGGATGATTTCTCCATGAAGGATTATAGGTGTTTCCATATGATTCTCCCATTTAATTCACCTCTTCCATTGCAAGATTCTCAGGGTCATAAGCTTCTCATTCAGAGAAGGCTTCTTTAGTACTGTCGGATGTAGCTTGCAATCCAGTCAGATTCTGAGAAATTATATTGACTTGCTGAGTCAATATTTTGTTCTGAGCCAATATGGCATTCAAAGTATCAATGACATCTTGGACAATTCAGACAGACCATCATAGAATATATCCAAGATGCTCCATTCTGAAAGCATGTCAGAAGGACACCTTCTGATCAATGGCTTGTATCTTTCCCAAGCTTCATAGAGGGATTTACCTTCTTTCTGTCTAAAGGTCTGGACGTCCACTCTAAGCTTGCTCAGCTTTTGAGGTGGAAAGAACTTGGCCAAGAAAGTAGTAACCAACTTATCCCAAGAGTTCAGGCTTTCTCTAGGTTGTGAGTCTAACCATATCTTATCTCTGTCTCTTACAGCAAAGGGGAAAAGCATAAGTCTGTAGACCTCGGGACCAACCCCATTGGTCTTAACAGTATCACAGATCTGCAAGAATTCAGCTAAGAACTGATGAGGATCATCCGATGGAAGTCCATAAAACTTGCAATTGTGCTGCATTAGAGAAACTAATTGAGGCTTAAGCTCAAAGTTGTTTGCTTCATTGGAAGGAATTGAGATGCTTCTTCCATAGAAGTTGGAAGTTGATGCAGTATAGTCACCAAGTATCTTCCTTGCATCTCTAGCATTGTTGTTGGGTTCGGCTACCATGTCTGCTTCTTTTTCGAGATTTTTTGTGAGGTCCTCTCCGGAGTGTTGTGCTTTAGCTTCTCTTAGCTTCCTCTTCAGAGTCCTTTCAGGTTCAGGATCAGCTTCAACAAGAATATCCTTATCCTTGTTCCTACTCATATGAGAAAGAAGAGAACAAAGGAAGTAGTGGAATCTTCTATGTCACAGTATAGAGATTCCTTTATGTGAGTATAAGAATAGAAGAATGAGAAGAAAGAGGGGATGGGTAATTCGAACAGAGAGAAGAGAGCGGGGTTTGAATTATGAGTAGAAGAGAAGTGTTTGTGATTAAATAGAATAAATAGAAAGAGATGAGAGAGAGTATTCGAATTTTAAAAGAGGGAAAAGAAAAATATTTTTATTTTTATTTAATTAATTAACTTATTTTTATTTTTATTTAATTAATTAACTTAGTTTCAAAAATATTAAAAGAAATAGAATAAAATTAGAACTTAAAACAATTAGTTAATTAGAAAGAATTTTGAAAAAGTGGTGGGTGATTTTCAAAAATTAGAAGTGGAAGCAGTAGTTAGGTAGTTTTGAAAAAGATAAGGAATAGTAAACTTTTTTTAAGATTAAAACAAACAAGTCAAATAGTTAGTTGAAAAAGATTTGAAAATAAATTTTGAAAAGATAAGAAGTTAGAAAAAGATTTTGAAATTAAAAATTTTTAAAAAGATATGATTGAAATTTATTTTGAAAAATAATTGAAAAAGAAATTAAAAGGATTTTATTTTTAAAATTAAAGTTGATGACTTGACTAACAAAAAAACTAAAAGATATGATTCTAGAATTCAAAGGTTGAACCTTTCTTAACAAGAAAGTAACAAACATGAAATTTTTGAATCAAAACATTAATTATTAGCAAGGATTTCGAAAATATGAAATAAAATTAAGAAAAAGATTTTGAAAAATTAATTTTAAAATTTCTGAAAACATTAAACGAAAAAAAAAAAAGATAAGATAGAAAAAGATGATATAAAAAAGATAAGATTTTAAACTATAAAATGGGATGAAAAATATAGCCATTTAAAATTATGAATTAAAACACGAAAATTCAAAAAAAATTGAATTGGAAATGAAATTACCTCCCCCTTGCTGTTCTGGCGTTAAATGCCCAAAATGATAGCCATTCTAGCGTTTAACGCACATCTGGTACCCATTTTGGGCGTTTAACGCCCAGCCAGGTACCCTGGCTGGCGTTAAACGCCAGAAATTATTTGTTACTGGGCTTTTTTCTGAACGCCCAGGATGCTGCTGTTTCTGGCGTTAAATGCCCAGAATGTTACCCATTCTGGCGTTTAACACCTAGAATGATACCTTTACTAGCGTTAAAACGCCCAAAATGATAGCCATTCTGGCGTTTAACGCCCAAAGTGCCTCTTTACTGGCATTTTAACGCCAGTTAGCTCTTTTTCTCTGTGATTCCTCTGCTTTATGTTCTGAACCTTCATTTCTCTGTGATTCCTCTGCTTTATGTTCTGAACCTTGAAAGCTCAACAATGGGCATGCCACTTGATATCGAAGGCATGGCACGCCAACCTTACTCATGACTTGGGCATGCTACTTGATGTCGAAGGCGTGGCACGCCAGCTCTAGCACCCAATGGAAAAGAAGACTAGGCGTGCCACTTGAGACTTAAGGCGTGGCACGCCAGGGCAAGATAACTATGGGCATGCCATTTGAATGTTGGGCGTGGCACGCCTATCACTTCTCATTCATGCATTATCAAGGGCGTGGCACGGCACCTACTGGGCGTGGCACACCAGTATTGTTTTCCAGAGAGGATGGATGGAGTGTATACTACGGGCGTGGCACGCCAGACCTGGGCGTGCCACACTAGTTCAAGGTTCCAGAGAAGAAGAGCAAAAGAGAAGAGCCTAGGCGTGCCACTTGAGCTCAAAGGCGTGGCACGCCATGCTAACTATGCAAATGAGAAGGTCCTGAGCGTGCCACTTGGGCTCGAAGGCGTGGCATGCCAGGGTGGTTGATGGAAAAGGTGTGCCACTTGCAAGCCAAGTGTGGCACGCCAAGCCAAGATGAGAAGCTAGGCGTGGCACGCTACTCAAGCACCAGCCACACACCAAGCATATGGGCCACATTTTATGAGTTTTTCCTTTTCCTTCCAGCTGTAATTTTCTTTTCCCTTTTGTATTTTCTTAATTTTAGTGATAGGAGTAGTATAAATAATCCCTAGAAGTACTGAAAAGGGCAATTGGATTAGCAAGTTAGTTTTACGTTTACACTTCACTTCATCTCTTCCACTTTTCTCTAAGCTATGAGTAGCTAAACTTCCTCTCATTGGGAGAGGGAGCTCTGTTGTACTTGATGGATTAATGATAGTGAATTTCTTCTTCTTTTCATCTTCTTTTTGATTTGCTAGAAGGAATTTCGTTCTTCATGCTAGTGTTCAATAATCTTGGGAAAGATGTTGAATGCAAAATGGGTTTCATGGGAACCTTGGAAAAGGAAACATGAAACCATGCTTGAAATCCCTTCTCACACTTGAGTAGATCTGGGTTTTGGGATTGGATATGGTGACATATAATCCACCTACTATTTGGATCTATGAGGATGTGTGGTATAATCAGGGACCAAGCATATCTCTCTTCATGAGCAATTAGACCAAGGAATTGGCTGATTATCAAGATTCGAGAGATTGAATCACGAAGAGATTGGGGTTCAATCAATCATGATTGCCAAGAAGTCAATGAGTTTCATGATTGAAGATGAGAAGAGCTGAATTTAATCCAAAGAGAGCAACATCTCCTAATCCCAATGAATTTTCCCTATTCTTATCTTTCCTATTCTTTATAGCTTTTCTTTAATTTCTGTTATTCCCCATTCCCATTTATATTTCAGTCATTTATGTTTCAGCACTTTACATTCTTGCTATTTATTTTTTTGCACTTTATTACTTTTCTTTAATTTTGAGCCATTTACATTTCTGTTGATTTAGAATTCTGTTTGCAACAATCACTCTTAATTAGCTTGACTAATTAACCCATTAATTAAAATTGCTCAATCGATCAATCTCTGTGGGATTTGATCCCACTCCTAGTGGGTTATTACTTGACGATATTTGGTGCGCTTGTCAAAGAACGATTCATTTTATATGGGGAGTGGATTCTGGTCATCATCGATTCTCACTCACCTGAGGTATTACTTGGACGACCCAATGCACATGCTGGTTCAGTTGTGCGAGTTCTAATTTTGCACACCATTTTCCATGATTTTATTGGTAAGTTTATGGAAATTTACATTGATGATATAGTAGTAATGTCGGAATTGAAAGAATCTCATTTAGAAAATTTAGAGATTGCTTTTAAACGAATGGGATATTATCAACTCAAAATGAGCTCATTAAAATGTGCTTAGTGTATCTGCAGGAAACTCTGTAGGAAACTTTTTGGATTCATTGTGCAGAAAAAAGGAATTGTTGTCAATACTAACAAGTGCAAAGCTATTTTTGACTCATAACCTCCCAAAAACAAGAAAAAACTTCAATATTTCTTAGGTAAAGTGAGTTTTCGTCGATGTTTCAACCTGTCAAGAAAAACAAGGATATTTACTCCTTTGTTGAAATTGAAATAGGGAGAAGAATTCAAATGGGAAGAGGAACACCAACAAGCATTCGACCAAATTAAGCAGTATTTGACTTCACCATCGATCTTGGCAGCTATTAAGTGATAAACCCCAATTTTTTGGTTTATCTTGTGCTTATTTTGGGGGGATTTTATCACCTTTTCCCACATTTATTCAATGAAATAGCATGGTTTTGTAATTCTCCCTAAATTTGTGCTTAAGTGTAAAAACATGCTTTTTAGGCCTTTAATTGATAAATTTTATTCACCTTTGATTCTACTAGATGCCTTGATGTGTTTGTTAGTGAATTCATGTTGAAAAGGCTAGGGATTGATCAAAGGAGTGAAGAGAAAAGTATGCAAAGTGGAGAACTCATGGAAAAAACAAGGATTTGGAGTGCACCACTGACGCGCACGCGCAATAGACGCGCACGCGTAGATATAATGTCGCATGGCAACGCGTACGCGTAGATGGAAAAATGCCAAGCGACTCGTACGCTTGAACCACGCGTACGCGTCACTGCTCGCATGTGACCTCGTTAAAGTGAAAACGCTGGGGGCAATTTCTGAGCTGCCCAGGTCCAAATCCAACCCATTCCTGATGCTATTTCATGCAGAATTCAAGCTTAGACAAAGGGGGAGTACTTAGTGAGTCATGATGAGGCTTTAGTTAGTTTTCTAGAGAGATGTGCTCCCTCTTTTCTCTAGAATTAGGTTAGGATTAGGTTAATTTCTTTTGGATCTAGATTTGATTACTTGATTTCATCTTGTTTCCTTCACAATCTCTTGTTCTAATACTTCAATTCTTCTTGATTCTCTTGTTAATTTTACTTTCATGCCTCTTTTATGCTCATGCACTCATGTTGGATTTGGATCTCTTTTAATGAAATTTGATGTTGATGTTCTTCTATTGATGATTTGAGTTGTTGATTTGCTTCCCTTGCAATTTGTAGTTGGTAGATTTATATTTCTTGTACTTTTACTATGCTTTCCTTTTATGCCTTCCAAGTGTTTGACAAAATGCTTGGTAGGATGTTAGAGTAGATCTTGCGCATTCTTGGCTTGAAAAGAGTAATTAGGCAATCTTGAGTCATAGATACCCAACTTATGTTGGTGATCTAGAGTGTTAGTTAATATGATTTCCATTGACTCTAATCTCTTACTAATTTAATTAGTAAGTGATTAGGACTTATAGATTGAGATTAGCTAGTCTTATTAGACTTTCTTGGAGTGTGAGGATAATATGATACCTTCTTCTATCGTCCGGGATGAGGTAATAAGATAAATTCTTGTTTATTATTGTGATATGATTAACTACTCTTATTTGACGTTCTCCCTATGTGAAGTTAACATGATACCTTCTTCCATTTATTAGAGTTGATTAAATAAGATGAATTAATCATTGTATGACTAGGAAAGAGAGTCTACATTCTCAACCCTTGCCAAGAATGTCTCTCTTTATTACTTGCTTTCTTTAATTGCTTGCTTGATTTACTTTTCTTGCCCCTTTTCTTTTTTGTACCTTTATCAATCAAGTCCTTTAATTGCTAGTTCAATTTCCTTTTGTTGCCATTTATTTTCTTGCCAATTATAGAATCAAACCCCTTTGCATCCTCATAGCCAATAATTGACCACTTCATTGCAATTCCTTGTAAGATGACCCGAAATTTAAATACTTCGGTTAATTTTCATTGGGGTTTGTACTTGTGACAACACCAAATTTAATTTGATTCGAAGATTGATTATCGGTTTGGATTATACTAATAACGGAATTATTTTGTAGAATTCTGAACTGATATATATTCTTGCTATCATTAAGCAAGGTCGACCACTAAGGTTATATATAGCTGTGCCAGAAACAACTCTAGAGGGCATGCTGACCCAAAGGGACGAAGATGGCAATGAGAGAGTAGTTTACTATCTAAGATTGAGTATATGGACTAAAAGTCTGAGTAGTCTGAATAGGTTGAAGAAATTTTGTTTCAGCACGAACTGACTGATCCACTCCTCGATAAAAAATATTGTTGATATTAGCAAATTGAGAGGAAGTTCCTTTCTGGGATGGCTTTGATGGCAATATATTAGAATAAAAAATAAAAAATTGCAAGTACAAGATGAAAACAGTTGCGACAGATATCGTTAAGTACATACCTTTGAGGTTGCAGGTCGGACTCGTTGAAGGTTGGGTGGTTCAGCTCCCGATAGAATATCAATAGGACCACGTTTTTTTGAGGATCGGGTTGCACCACTCGACCTTCTTCTGTTCCGACCTCCCCCATGTTTGGTCTTTGATACAAATTTGATTCGATACATTGTCGAAAAATCCTATTGAGATTATCAAAAATCAAATGAAACAACATAAATACATTTGTGACTGATTTTAGTAACTAATTTTAATGTATAAATAACATTTTTAACTATAAATTGACATAAAAAAATTAATGCAACAAATTATATTTTTTAATTAAATATACAGGATAACCGGGTATTCAGATTGGATCGATTTTCACAAGACTGAATTTGATATCCGATATAAATAAGAACAAATATAATAAAATTGTATCCGATTACTTGTTGGATACTAAATTAAATTGAATCCGTTTAATTTTAATCAAATAATCGAGTTACTTTGTTTACAATACTAACGACATGACCGTCAACATGACTAAAATTATTTATATGGTTTAAAGATAAATTTTTATTTTGATCAATTATTTTTTAATATTAAAAAAATATATAAGAAAGGTGTACATAGAAATAATGTATATAATATTTTTTATTTTTGTAATTATTATTTTATAAATAAAAAAATTTAATTATTCTTTTAATTCATATAATTTTATTAAATTTTCAATTAGATTTTTATATTTTTTTTTATTTAGACTCTTATACTTTATCAGATTTTATAATTAAGTCCCTACTGTAATAAAAATACTGAAATTAATGGAATATTCTTTTAAACTATGTAAAATATTCAGTTAAGTATCAGGTATATTCATTTTGTTTAATAAAATATTTTATTAATTTTAATATTTTTGTCATAATATGAACTTAATTACAAAATTTGATATAATATAAGAATTCAATAAAAAAAAATATAAAATTCTAATAAAAATTCAGTAAAACTATATAGAAACTAATCGAATAATTAAACTACGGAAAAATCCACTTCCATATATAGCATGGAAATGAACTTTAAAAGTATACTTTATATCAAGCATGACTATTTATTCTTGCACTTATCATCCTACCATTCTAAGAATAAATAAACTTATTCACATAATAATTTTCATATTGAATAACCTTAACTAAAAGCGTGCGTTATAAACTTATAATAATCAAATAGTTACTTTTAAATCGGTATAGAGATTCAATTCTGGGATTTCTTATTTTACTCTCTCCTTTTATTATGACTTTTCCTCAAAAGTGCATGCATATTCCGATTTGAGCCAATAAAAGAAAGAGAAACTTTTCAAACAAGGCAAGTAATCCCATGTCAATAATTATGTACATTTATCATGTATTATTGTTACCTAGTTAGCTCCTTCCTAAAGTATATCCAAAACCCTGAATGAGAGCACATGAATTTATTGAACTTTAAAGTGGATTAACAAACTTCTAAAAATAACTAACTATGCAAAAAGAGAGCTTTTACTTCTTTGATAGCGACATGGTGAAAATTTTGATCACAGTGGCATCTCGAATTTGGTTAGCACACGGAACAAAAAGTACTTTTAGATCGAAGAAATGAAAGATGATGAACTAATTTTTAAATCAATGTCAATGATTCAGGCATACTGGATGGTCACAGCCCACAGTGATAAGAAAATGGATAATGCATCCTCAAATACTTCAGCCACTGCATGTAAAGGAATGTACAAGTTAAATGTGAATGTTTATACGATAAAAGTTCTTTAACTTGTATTGATATTAGGCTTGGTTGTATATATAAATATATATGTATACATTTTATATTATATAGAAACATAAAATCAATTATAATTTAATAATTATTTGTAAATAATTCTCGTGTACTAAAGCTATAAAAATTATTTCAAAAAAAAATATCTTGTATAAAATAGAAAGAATTATTACTACTATTAAGATAATAAAGAAAGAGCTTTATTTGGGGCCTCGGGGGTACTACTACTAGTGATTAGTGAAAGAAGCGTTTCACATGGGATGTTGAAAAACGGCACAGGGAATTACGTTTTAGTAGAATGGACAATTGGCACTGTGGGCCCCACTAGTAGGGGCTATGGGGCAAAAAATAAATTAAAATTCTTCGATACCATAGCATAGAGGCACAAATTGGCACTATAATATACAGCCAGCACTATCGCTGGCAAGTCATGGTCGTAACGATGACGTTTTACCCCTAACCCTCTCCTGTTGTTGATCCAAGGGGAGTAGGGGAAAAAGGGTCCCACTGTTGATTTATTAAATTCAATCTCAACCGTCCAACTAATCAGTGCGCTCATCAATATTCCTTTGCGATCATCCTCTTTTTAAGCTCACTCAAACCCCCACTCTCACACTCTCTCTCTACTCAAAATAGCAAAATTAGAAAGAGAAAGAGGAAGAGAAAGAGAGCGTGTGGAAGAAGACAATGAGCGATTGTAAACGCTGTGTACCGTTAGCTTCTGCCATGGAAGCTTCTTCTTCCAGCGAAGATAATGTTTCTAAGAAAAGGAAGACCACCACTTCGTATGAGTTTTTGTTAACCTCTACTTCGGATGCGCCGCACCGCCAGCGTCTTCCTAGCTTCGGTTATTCTCTCGCCGCGGCTAGGTTCAACGACGTCACCGTGTCGCCGGAAGGTTCGCTCAATTCCTCCGGCACGGTTGTTTCCTTCGAATTCTGCTCAGATCGCTCTCCGCGCTCTTTCTGTAGCTCCGCCTTTGAAGTCGCGAAGGAGCTCGACACGACGCCGTTAGATCTGGAGGTTCGGTTTTCGAAATTCTGCTTCTGTGATACGCTTTCGTTTTCGCATTCTTCAGTTACTTTTTCAATTTCTGTTATAATCTTCGTTAAGCCACAAATTGTTCAATTTTGCAGTTTCAACTTTCAAATTGTTAACGTACTTAATTTTTTTTTTAAATTTAATTTATTGAGAATAACATTGGCGAATTCATGTGATCCTTCAGGTTCAGACCAAGGGTTTCGTAACTGTGGACTCAACGTTCCACAATTTCAAATCCAGCAGGTTCTCAAGTTTTTATTCTTAGTCCTCTTTCTCCGCTTACACGTTCTATTATTCTCTCAAACGAAAAATATAGCTACATTATTCAAACAGCACTACCTACATTTTTTTTCTTCTGCGTTTTCGGTTTTCTAGTTTGTTGAGTGAGCAGTGTGGAGACTCGGAAGAATCGGCGGCTGTGGTGAGGCAGCATGAGCAAAAATCTACGGCAGCGAAGAAGGAGAAGGTGCCAGAGGTGGAGATTGAAGAGTTCTTCGCAATGGCTGAGAAGTACGAACAAAAACGGTTCGCTGAGAAGTAAGTACTGGGAGTGATAATGTAATATAGTGCTGTTGTTTTTTCTTTCTATTTTTGTGAGTGTGCAGGATAAGGAATGTAAGCGAGGTCGCACTCTAGCAGTTGCCAGAAAGAATCGAACCCTAACTAACTAACAACTTTGCTTTGCGTGTAGGTACAACTTTGATATTGTTGCAGATATGCCGTTGGAGGGTCGGTACCAGTGGGTTCGTTTACAGTGAATGCCTTGTAAGAGAGAGAGAGAGAGAGAGAGAGAGAGAGAGAGAGAGAGAGAGAGAGAGAGAGAGAGAGAGAGAGAGAGAGAGAGAGAGATTCTGTGTTTATTTGTAGAGTGTAGTGGATAGTGCTGTGTAGTGGAAGAAAGAAGCTAATTAACCTGACAGGAGGTAACACGAAATTGAGGTTGCAAATTCTGGTTGCTCCGGGTAGACGGTGATGGCTGGTGTTGGCGGCGCGTGGTGCGTTGGTTGGTTTTTTAATTTTACTTTTTGTGTACAGATAACTGTTTAGTACAACTAGCTGGCTACTTTTATTCCTTAATTATTCCCTTTCTGCAATAACGCAACCTTCGCGATCATAGATAGAACTTGTAGGGAGAAAAAGAGAGAGAAAGAGAGAAAGGAACTGGGTTAAGTGGGAAAACAAAAAAAATATACAAAGAGCACAGAAATTCCCATAGTGAATTAGTGGCTTAATGTTTTAGAATTTGTAGTTTGAGACCGTCTCTTTCAGTGTTTCCAGAAGAACAAAGGGGTTCAGCTAATTCTTAGGGCTGTTTTATTACTCATTATTGGAAGAATTCATGGATAGAGATGACATTAATTGTTATTTGGTAATTTTCTATGAAAAGTGTCTTTTGTTCGAGCTTCCTTTTGGCAGTTTCCTTTTCAGCTTTCCATAGCTTCATTTACCTTTTTTTTTTGTTAGAAATGCTAATAAATATTAAATAAAATAAGATTTTTTTAATATTATTATAACAATTAGTAAATATTAAATAAAATAATTTTTTTTTTTATCTTTAACATTATCGCTTTTTTATTTTATGGCTTCCTTTTACTTTTGATTTCTTTACGATAAACCTTTAGGCCATTTTGGAATATCCTCTCCATCACAAGTAATGATTCCCTCATTTGGTGCGGGGACCATGTGCCAGGCACATAAAGAAATGACTGCATTAACCAATTAACTCGTCTTTTTCCTCAGCTCTCCGCGGGTTAATGATTGATGGTATAAGCTTACCAACATGCACAAAATTAACAACCACTTACAATGACCACCCAACCTACACCCTTACCATATTTTATAACAACCAAGCCTATACGGCTATGCCCAAAATTATGCAGCTGCAACTTCTGGTTAATTTTTGGAAGAAACCATGTTCTCATTAATCATTATCTCATATGCATTAATAATTTTTCTACTGCTAGAATCATTCCTTTAATAATGAAAATATAAGGTTAGGTGAGAATCTCCTAATTTTGGAAGTGTTATTAACTCATTTTGAGTGGTCTTTATAGTTTCTTAGTGTATACGATTCATATAATTAAACATTTATGTACTTGATACTATCATTAACATAAAAAAAATCAAAAGTGATTATCAGAAGCCTTAAATTGAAAGTGAAGGCTTGACGGTTCACATGACACTGTCATTATAATGTATGAATCAAGCAAAATTAACAAGTGCTGCCATGGAGAGCTAATTATCCGTTTGAACAAAGAGGGAAAAGGAAAATACCTTTATTTATTGTTGTTAGTTTTGTTTGTTTCCTTTATTTTTCACTTTTGCAGTTTTGCTTCTTGTTTAACGGTTGCTCAGAAAAAGTATACATAGACGTGACATAATATTCGTTGTGAATGAGAGTGATGAGAAGGAAGCAAAAGGAACAGGGTCCATAGTCCATAGGTTCTCCCATGTAGAATGTCATGTCATGATTACACACGTGTCCAAAATGGAAGCAAGTGCAACACCACCCTTATCTATGCCATCATGGATCCAAATGTGCATAGTTTCCAGCCTTCCAATGTTCATCCCATCTTATTCCCTTTTTATATAATAACAACATAAAAGAATATGGGACATTAAAGAAATCCCACAATGAACAAGAAAACAAAAGAAGAAAAATGATGAGAGTAGAAGACTTGCACGTGGTGTGGTGTGGTAATATTGGTTTTTGAGAGAGAGAGAGAGAGAGGGGGTGGGGAGGGGTGTTGAAAACTTGAAATTGCTTTGGATCTGATGCTAATTTTTTAAAAATATAGAGAGTTGCAGAGAAGCGGAACGAGAGAGTGAGAGAGAGACACAGAGGTTGCATAGGGTACTGGTAGGGATGGAATGTTGCTTATTAATGAAGGGTACATACACCAGCATCGGTTTCCGATTCAAATTCATTTCTTTAATTAGTTTTAAATTTCTAATTTTTTATGTGCAAAAACAATTGAAATTGGTAGCCCTTTTTCTCCGGTCTATCCTTACTCTTTACGAAGCTCAAATTTTTTTGTGCTTTTCTAATATGCACGAAAAAATAATTTATAAATATGTTTTATATAAAAATTTAATAATAATTATCATTTTTTATATTTATTATAAATATTTTTTAAATTTATTTAATAGAATTTTAATTTGTTTTTGTAAATTCATTACACTCTTCAATTTATCTATAAAATCACCATCACCTACTCCACTTTTTTCTAGCCTCTGTCATTGCTATTGTCGTCTAATCCAATATTCGCTGCCGGTCTTAGCCCATCTCCCGGCGTCTCTCTCTCTCTCTCTCTCGTTCATTCTCAGTATATTTCTGCTATCTTCTCTCTTCTCTCTTCGAGTCATCATCAGCATCATGGTATTCCGTCTCTCCTTTCATCCTCCACTTTCAGAATTTCAATGGAGCCTCAGCCTCAACTATGAATTTTCTACGTTGATTTCACTTTTTTTCGTTATTTTTATGTTCTTGCTATATAAATTTGCTTCATTAAAATCATTCAATTGTTTTTTTCTGTTCTACTTATTTTTTGTTTAGGTTTTTTGTGTGAATTTGTTTCATTAATTTCGTTCAATTATTTTTTCTGTTCTGTTTATTTGGTTGTTTGCATTTTTTTGGGTTTTGTTTATGAGGGTTAAAAAATTTTAGAATTTATTTTTTTGATTTGGATTTCAATTTTTGTGTTTATGTTTTTGTCGATGATGATTTAATTCTATTTTTTGTTCTATTTTTTATTTGTTATTACTGTTTGATTTTTTAGTCTATTTGTGAATTTAGAAATTAGTATTGTGATTATGTTTTCAAATTCAGCGGTCACTGGTTAGTTTTGATTGTTTGATTATAAAATTCTAACTAATTTGTGCTATTTTGCTGGGTAAATAACTTAAGTCACCATAAATTACAGGTAGCATTAAATAGTCAAAGACATACAATGGATGAAAATACGAATAATGTTAGTGATTATGTGGATGAAGATGGAACTACTGATGCAGTGGATATGGATCAATATCATATAAACTCTTGGAAAGATGTTGGTAAAATCAATTTTTTGGATCAATCTATAGAAAATATTTATCAATTTTACTTTGATGATCTTGGCTTGGCATTCGAATTTTATAATTCATATGCTAAGATGAGGGGGCTTCAGTGTACAAAAAAATAGGAGTAGAAAAGTTAATGAAAAAGTTAAAGAAAAAGCATATGTTTGTTCTTGTGAAGGCTATTGATTAGAAAAATTGAACCATATGAAAAATGAGTTAGGGAGCCAAAACCAGAGACAAAATGTGATTGTATGAGTAGATTTCATATTTTCATGGAAGCGATAACTGAAAGTTGGGTAGTGAGAAATTTTTGTGATGAACACAACCACGAGCTTGTTGTCCCAAAGTTAATAAGAATATTAAGATCTCACAAAAAAATGATGGAGCCTCACATTAGTTAATGGAACCATATAAAAGAGTTGGGGACTAGCATACGAAGCATATTTGGGTCATTAGCTAGCCAGTGTGGTGGGTATGGGAATGCTAATTTTTCAATTAAGGATATGCACAATCAAGTTACAAAGCAAAGAAGACAATTACCTGATGATTTAAACTCTACAATGGCTTACCTGAAAACGCTACCAATAAGGGATCAAAACTTGTTTTATAGTGTTAAAAAGGACAAAGAAGGAGTGTTTCGACAACTTTTTTGGTGTGATGGCCAATGTCAGTTGGACTACGATTTGTTCGGAGATGTGCTAGCATTTAACACCACATATAAGAAGAATAGATACAGATTATTGGCGGTAATATTCTCGGGAGTTGACAACCATAATCAAACTGTTGTATTTGATTCTGCAATATTTTCCAAAAACATAAACTCTTTCCACCCTTTAAACAGCCTTAAAACATAATTCTCTTCCAAATGGCTTGTACCCAAAAATACAATGCTTTCCTTAGGAAACAAAGCTAAATCATAACCCTCTTTTCAAAAATTCTTTCAAAACATAATTTTATCACTTTCAAAAATAATTCAAGTAAAGATAATAAAAGTCTTAAATTCACAATTCTCCAAGTAAAATAGTTAAGGCCTTAAATTCGTGATTTCCCAAATAACATCTTCAAACAAAGTCTCAGATTTTACAGGAATTTCGACAGCACCTCTCCTAAAACTTGAAGTCTGCCACCCTTTCCGGGTCCCAATCAAACCATTCCACAATCCTCTTTCACGGGTTCAAAACCAAGTCAGTTCAAAATCAAGTTGGTTTCATTTTCAGATATCAAGAGCACCAATTCAAACTCAAACAAATTTTTGATAGATTAGCTTGATTTCAAAACTTTTAAGAAACAACTTTAAAGAAGTACTTCAAGAACAGTCTGTTTTACAAAATAGAAAAATAATCTAGTCAAATAAGCATTCATATTCATCCAAGGCAACCAACATTACATAAGACTTATACTATCACTCAAGGATCCATCTTTACCACATAATATCCATATATAATAATTCCAATTTATAAAATATACTTTCCTGAAAAGGCCCCTACCTCGACAAGCCGAAGCCCAAAAACCAAATGCATAAAGAAAACCTTTTCTCTTAGTGCACAATCTGCGGCAGCCGCATCCACAACAATTTTAATCATGTCACGTAAAAACCGAACTCAAACCTAAAGCATTAACATTGCAAGGACCTTAGAAACATATCACAGAATAGCGACTAAAAGAAATCAGAACAAGGAATAGCCTACCAAAGTTACGAATAGCCGAGAAAATGGAACGGCGGCGACTCCGTTGACAATGCGGCAACTTGATGTCGCATGCACGACTACTGGTGCGTGCGTACGCAAAACCCCCACACCTTTTCATACAGCATGCAGTAGCCGAGAAAACGGAACAGTGGCGACTCCGTTGACAATGCGGCAACTCGATGTTGCATGCACGACTACTGGTGCATGCGTACGCAAAACTCCCACACCTTTTCATACAGCAGGCAGTACCAGCAAGTACACTAGGTCGTCCAAGTAAAACCTGAGCGAGTTAGGGTCAATCCCACGAGTATTGTGGCTTGAAGCAAGCTTTTGGTTGTCTTGCAGGTCTTAGTCAGGTAGAATCAGAAGGTTGTTGATTGTATGTTGAATTTTATATTTTTAAAATAAGTGTTTCAAAGAATGGAATAGAGTTGATAGGATTAGAGTTGAGAGTCAGAGTTGCTTTGTCTTTCTAAAGTAACTCTGGTACTACTATCTTTCTGTAGCTTTTGGTTTAGTGCGGATCCATTCTGATTGAGGGTGAAGCTCATACTGGTTCTAGCCTCTACCACAGAGACCCTAATCTCCCTGGAAATTGGCTGAACTGATGTTTTGAGAAGTCCCCAACGAAGTCGCGAATTAGCCATCTGAGAGATTGGTGGACGAAATTGTGATCAACAATATTGGCTCTTTGGTATGTGCATTTATTAACTCAACACTTTCTTTCCACAACTCCGTTCAACTAACCAGCAAGTGTACTGGGTCGTCCAAGTAATAAACCTTACGTGAGTAAGGGTCGATTCCACAGAGATTGTTGGTATGAAGCAAGCTATGGTCATCTTGTAAATCTCAGTCAGGCGGATTCAAATGTAATTGGATTAGATATTTAAAAGATAAATAAAAAAGGATAGAAATACTTATGTAAATTAATGGTGGAAATTTCAGATAGGCGTATGGAGATACTGTGCCCTTTCTTTTTCTACTTTCCTACTTCTTCCTTCTGGTTTCTCATCACTCCTTCCTATGGCAAGCCGTATGTAGGGCATCACCATTGTCAATGGCTACATCCCATCCTCTCAATGAAAAAGGTCCAAATGCTCTGTCACAGCACGGCTAATCATCTGTCGGTTCTCAATCAGGTTGGAATAGAATCCCTTGATTCTTTTGCGTCTGTCACTAACGCCCAGCCTTCAGGAGTTTGAAGCTCGTCACAGTCATTCAATCCCGGAATCCTACTCGGAATACCATAGACAAGGTTAGACTTTCCGGATTTCCATGAATGCCGCCATCAATTCTAGCTTATACCACGAAGATTCTGATTAAGGAATCCAAGAGATATGCGCCCGGTCTAAGGTAGAATGGAAGTGGTTGTCAGTCACGCGCGTTCATAGGTAAGAATGATGATGAGTGTCATGGATCATCACATTCATCAAGTTGAAGTGCAACGAATATCTTAGAATAGGAATAAATCGAATTGGATGGAAAATAGTAGTAATTGCATTAAAACTTGAGGTACAGCAGAGCTCCACACCCTTAATCTATGGTGTGTAGAAACTCCACCGTTGAAAATACATAAGTGAAAGAGGTTCAGGCATGGCCGAATGGCCAGCCCCTATGATCTGAGAACTAATCGTCCAAAGATGTCTAACACAATAGTAAACTGTCCTGTTTATACTAGACTAGCTACAAGAGTAAGTAATTGATGCATAAATCCACTTCCAGGGCCCACTTGGTGTATGTTTGGGCTGAGCTTGATCTATCTACGAGCTGAGGCTTCTTTTGGAGTTGAACGCCAAGTTGTAACGTGTTTTGGGCGTTCAACTCCGGTTCGTGACGTGTTTCTGGCGTTTGACTCCAGACAGCAACATGGAACTGGCGTTGAGCGCCAGTTTATG
Organism: Arachis hypogaea; assembly: GCF_003086295.3. Classification (NCBI taxonomy): domain Eukaryota; kingdom Viridiplantae; phylum Streptophyta; class Magnoliopsida; order Fabales; family Fabaceae; genus Arachis; species Arachis hypogaea. The sequence goes on from NC_092045.1 coordinate 48,504,337, forward strand.
TCATTTAATCACGAATAAAGTATAAACTATTATATATTTCTAGAAAGCTCTGGATGTCTACTTTCCAACGCCGTTGAGAGCGCGCCATTTGGAGTTCTGTAGCTTCAGAAAATCCATTTCGAGTGAAGGGAGGTCAAATTCCAACAGCATCAACAATCCTTTGTCAGCCTCCTATCAGAGTTTTGCTCAGGTCCCTCAATTTCAGTCAGAAATTACCTGAAATCACAGAAAAATACACAAACTCATAGTAAAGTTCAGAAATGTGAATTTAGCATAAAAACTAATGAAAACATCCCTAAAAGTAACTAGATTATATTAAAAATTACCTAAAAACAATGCCAAAAAGCATATAAATTATCCGCTCATCACAACACCAAACTTAAATTGTTGCTTGTCCCCAAGCAACTAAAAATCAGTTAGGATAAAAAGAAGAGAATATACTATAAATCCCAAAATATCAATGAATATTAATTCTAATTAGATGAGCGGGACTTGTAGCTTTTTGCTTGTGAACAGTTTTGGCATCTCACTTTTTCCCTTGAAGTTTAGAATGATTGGCTTCTCTAGGAACTTAGAATTTCGGGTGGTGTTATTGATTCTCCTAGTTAAGTATGTTGATTCTTGAACACAACTACTTTTATGAGTCTTGGCCGTGGCCCTAAGCACTTTATTTTCCAGTATTACCACCGGATACATAAATGCCACAGACACATGACTGGGTGAACCTTTTCAGATTGTGACTCAGCTTTGCTAGAGTCCCCAGTTAGAGGTGTCCAGAGCTCTTAAGCACACTCTTTTTGCTTTGGATCACGACTTTAACCACTCAGTCTCAAGCTTTTCACTTGGACCTTCATGACACAAGCACATGGTTAGGGACAACTTAATTTAGCCGCTTAGGCCTGGATTTTAATTCCTTGGGCCCTCCTATCCATTGATGCTCAAAGCCTTGGATCCTTTTACCCTTGCCTTTTGGTTTTAAGGGCTCTTGGCTTTTTCTGCTTACTTTTTCTTTTTCTTTCTATTTTTTTTCGCAAGCTTTTGCTTTTTCATTGCTTTTTCTTGCTTCAACAATCAATTTCATGATTTTTCAGATTGTCAATAACATTTCTCTTTGTTCATCATTCTTTTAAGAGCCAACAATTTTAACATTCATAAACAACAAGATCAAAAATATGCACTGTTCAAGCATTCATTCAGAAAACAAAGAGTATTGTCACCACATCAATACAATTGAACTAAATTCAAGGATAATTTCGAAATTTATGTACTTCTTGTTCTTTTGAATTAAAACATATTTCAATTAAGAGAGGTGAAGGATTTATGGAATTTATTCATAGCTTTAAGACATAGTTACTACATACTAATGATCATGAAGTAGAGACACAAAACATAGATAAAAATGTAACATAAAAATCGAAAAACAGAAAAATATAAGAACAAAGAATGAGTCCACCTTAGTGGCGTCTTCTTCTTGAAGGACCAACAATGTCCTTAAGCTCTTCTATGTCCCTTCCTTGCCTTTGTTGCTCCTCCCTCATTCCTCTTTGATCTTCTCTTATTTCATGGAGAATGATGGAGTGCTCTTGATGTTCCACCCTTAATTGTTCCACATTGTAACTCAAATCTTCTAAGGAAGTGTTGAGTTGTTCCCAATAGTTGTTGGGAGGAAAGTGCATCCCTTGAGGCATCTCCGGAATTTCTTGGTGATGAGCTTCCTCATGTGTCCCTTGGGTTCCATGAGTGGGCTCTCTTGTTTGCTCCATCCTTTTCTCTGTGATGGGCTTGTCCTCCTCAATGAGGATGTCTCCTTCTATGATAACTCCACCTGAGTAACATAGATGGCAAATAAGATGAGGAAAAGCTAGCCTTGCCAAAGTAGAGGACTTATCGGCTATTTTGTAGAATTCAGGGAAGTTGACTTCATGAACTTCTACTTCCTCTCCGATCATGATACTATGAATCATGATGGCCCGATCCACATTAACTTCAGATTGGTTGCTAGTGGGGATGATGGAGCGTTGAATGAACTCCAACCATCCTTTAGCCACAGGCTTGAGGTCCAGTCTTCTTAGTTGAACCGGCTTGCCTTTGGAGTCTCTTTTCCATTGAGCTCCTTCCACACATATGTCCATAAGGACTTGGTCCAACCTTTGATTAAAGTTGACCCTTCTAGTGTAGGGGCGTTCATCTCCTTGCATCATGGGCAAGTTGAATGCCAACCTTACATTTTCCGGACTAAAATATAAGTATTTCCCCCGAACCATTGTGAGATAATTCTTTGGATTCGGGTTCATACTTTGATCATGGTTCCTAGTGATCCATGCATTGGCATAGAACTCTTGAACTATTAAACTTCTGACTTGTTGCATGGGATTGGTTAGGACTTCCCAACCTCTTCTTCGGATCTCATGTCAGATCTCCAGATACTCATTTTTCTTGAGCTTGAAAGGGACCTCAGGGATCCCTTTCTTCTTTGCCACAACATCATAGAAGTGGTCTTGATGGCTTTTGGAGATGAATCTTTCCAACTCCCAGACTCGGAGGTGGAAGCTTTTGTCTTCCCTTTCCCTTTTCTAGAGGATTCTCCGGCCTTAGGTGCCATTAATGGTAATGGAAAAACAAAAAGCTTATGCTTTTGCCACACCAAACTTAAAATATTGCTCGCCCTCAAGCAAGAGAAGAAAGAAGAGAAGAAGAAGAAGAGAAAATATGGAGGAGAGTGAGGGAAGGTGTTTTCGGCCAAGGTATAGAAGAGGGGGTTGTGTTGTGTGAAAATGAAGTAGAATAGAGGGGTATATATAGGGAGGGGGAGAGGGTAGGTTCGGCCATATTGGGTGGGTTTGGGAGGGAAACTTATTTTGAATTTTGAAGGTGGGTGGGGTTTATAGGGAAGAGTGGATGGATGTGAGTGGTGAAGGGGGTAATTGGGAAGAGAGATTGAAGTTGTTGGGAAGTGTGTTTATGGGGAAGAGAGAATGAATAGTGAGAAGAGGGGAGAATATGTTAGGTGGGGATCTTGTGGGGTCCACAGATCCTGAGATGATCCTGTGGGGTCCACAGATCCTGTGGTGTCAAGGATTTACATCCCTGCACCAATTAGGCATGTAAAATGCCTTAGCATACCATTCTGGCGTTTAAACGCCGAAGTGGTGCACATTCTGGGCGTTCAATGCCCATGTGCAGCATGTTTCTGGCGTTGAACGCCAGTTCCATGCTTGTTACTAGCGTTCAGCACCAGCTTTCCTCAGGGCACATTCCTGGCGTTCAAACGCCAGGATGTTGCTTGTTTCTGGCATTCAGTACCAGATACATGCTCTGTTCTAGCGTTGAACGCCAGCCAGATGCACCTTACTGGCGTTTAAACGCCAGTAAGTCCTTCCTCCAGGGTGTGATTTTTCTTCTGCTATTTTTGATTCTGTTTTTAATTTTTGTATTTTTTTCGTTACTCCACATGATCATGAACCTAATAAAACATGAAATAATCAAAAAAATAAAATTAAAATTAGATAAATAAAAATTGGGTTGCCTCCCAATAAGCGCTCTTTTAATATCACTAGCTTGACAGTGGGCTCTCATGGAGCCTCACAGATATTCAGAGCATGATGAGGGCCTCCCAACACCAAACTTAGAGTTTAAATGTGGGGGCTTCTCAACACCAAACTTAGAGTTTGGTTGTGGCCTCCCAACATCAAACTTAAAGTTTGACTGTGGGGGCTCTTTTTGACTCTGTACTGATAGAAGCTTTTCATGCTTCCTCTCCATGGTTGCAGAGGAAGGTCCTTGGGCTTTAAACACAAGGTAGTCCCCATTCAATTGAAGGACTAATTCCCCTCTGTTAACATCAATCACAGCTTCTGCTGTGGCTAGGAAGGGTATTCCAAGGATGATGCATTCATCTTCTTCCTTCCTAGTGTCTATGATTATGAAATCAGCAGGGATGTAAAGGCCTTCAACCTTTACTAACACGTCCTCTACTAATCCATAAGCTTGTCTTACTGACTTGTCTGCCAATTGTAATGAGAATAAGGCAGGCTGTACCTTAATGATCCCTAGTTTCTCCATTACAGAGAGTGGCATAAGATTTATGTCTGACCCCAGGTCACATAGAGCCTTGTTAAAGGTCATGGTGCCTATGGTACAGGGTATTAAGAATTTACCAGGATCTTGTCTCTTTTGAGGTAAAGTTTTCTGAATCCATGTATCTAGTTCACTAATGAGCAAGGGGGGTTCTCCTTCCCAAGTCTCATTACCAAGCAACTTGGCATTCAGCTTCATGATAGCTCCTAGATATTGAGCAACTTGCTCTCCAGTCACATCTTCATCCTCTTCAGAGGAAGAATAGTCTTCAGAGCTCATGAATGGCAGAAGGAGATTTAGTGGAATCTCTATGGTCTCTATGTGAGCCTCAGATTTGTTTAGCTCCTCAATAGAGAACACCTTCTTGCTTGAGAGACGTCCCAGGAGGTCTTCCTCACTAGGATTTTCATCCTTCTCCTCCCTTGTGCATTCGGCCATATTGATTACCTCAATGGCCTTGCACTCTCCTCTTGGATCTCTTCTGTATTGCTTGGGAGAGTACTGAGAGGAGTTTCAGTGACTTTCTTACTCAGTTGGCCCACTTGTGCCTCCAAATTTCTAATGGAGGATCTTGTCTCACTCATGAAACTTAAAGTGGCTTTTGACAAATTAGAGACTAAGTTTGATAAATTAGAGGGGCTCTGCTCAGAGTTCTCTGTCTGTTGCTGAGAAGATGATGGATAAGGCTTGATATTATTGAGCCTATTTCTTCCACCATTATTAAAGCCTTGTTGAGGCTTTTGTTGATCCTTCCATGAGAAATTCGGATGATTTCTCCATGATGAATTATAGGTGTTTCCATAAGGTTCACCCATGTAATTAACCTCTGCCATTGCAGGGTTTTTAGGATCATAAGCTTCTTCAGAAGCTGCCTCTTTAGTACTGTTGGATGCATTTTGCCATCCATTCAAACTTTGAGAGATCATGTTGATTTGCTGGGTCAACACTTTGTTCTGAGCCAATATGGCATTCAGAGCATCAATTTCAAGAACTCCCTTCCTCTAAGGCGTTCCACTATTCACGGAATTCCTCTCAGAAGTGTACATGAATTGGTTATTTGCAACCATGTCAATAAGTTCTTGATCTTCTGCAGGTGTTTTCTTTAGGTGAATGGATCCACCTACAGAATGGTCCAATGACATCATGGAAAACTCAGATAGACCATAATAGAATATATCTAATATGGTCCATTCTGAAAACATGTCAGAAGGACACTTTTTGGTCATCTTCTTGTATCTTTCCCAAGCTTCATAGAGGGATTCACTATCTTTTTGCTTGAAGGTTTGAACATCCACTCTAAGCTTGCTCAGCTTTTGAGGAGGAAAGAATTTATCCAAGAAGGCCGTGACCAGCTTATCCCAAGAGTCCAGGCTATCTTTAGGTTGTGAGTTCAACCATGTTCTAGCTCTGTCTCTTACAGCAAAAGGGAAAAGCATGAGCCTGTAGACTTCAGGATCTACTCCATTCGTCTTTACAGTCTTACAAATCTGCAAGAACTCAGTTAAAAACTGGTAAGGATCTTCAGATGGAAGTCCATGAAACTTGCAGTTCTGTTGCATTAGAGCAACTAATTGAGGTTTCAGCTCAAAATTGTTTGCTCCAATGGCAGGAATTGAGATGCTTCTTCCATCGAATTTGGAAGCTGGTTTAGTGAAATCACCAAGCATCCTCCTTGCATTATTGTTGTTGGGTTCGGCCGCCATCTCCTTTTCTTATTCGAAAATTTCAGAAAGGTTGTCTCTGGATTGTTGTAATTTAGCTTCTCTTAATTTCCTCTTCAGAGTCCTTTCAGGTTCAGGATCAGCTTCAACAAGAATGCCTTTTTCCTTGTTCCTGCTCATATAGGGAAGAAGAGAACAAGAAAAGAAAGAGGAATCCTCTATGTCACAGTATAGAGATTCCTTTATGTTAGTAGAAGAAGAAAGGAAATAGGAGTGAAGAAGAATGAATAGGTAGGAGCAGTGATTTGAGATGAAGAGAGTTGAAGAGAAGTGTTAGTAGATAAATAAATAAATAGAAGAAGGGGAGAGGGAAAAAATTTCGAAATTAAATTTGAAAAGAAGTTAAATGATTTTTGAAAATAAAAGATAAGATATAATTAAAATTGAAACAATTAATTAATTAAAAAGAATTTTTGAAAAAGGATGAGATATTTTCGAAAATTAAAGAGAGAAAAGTAGTTAGGTAGTTTTGAAAAAGATAAGAAATAAACAAAAAGTTAAATAGTTAGTTGAAAAAGATATTAAAATCAAATTTGAAAAGATAAGAAGATAAGAAGTTAGATAAGATATTTTGAAATCAATTTTTTGGAAAAGATAAAATTTTGAAAAAGATATGATAAAAAGATAAGATAAAAAGATATGATAAAAAGATATGGTTGAAAAAGATTTAATTTTTAAAATTAAAATTAATTACTAAACTAACAAGAAATTAAAAGATAAGATTCTAGAATTTAAAGATTGAACCTTTCTTAACAAGAAAGTAACAAACTTCAAATTTTTGAATCAATCACATTAATTGTTAGTGTAATTTCGAAATTTTGAAATAAAATTAAGAAAAAGATTTTGAAAATAATTTTTAGAATTTCGAAAATTCTAAAAAAAACGAAAAAGATGTGATTTTTGAAAAAGATTTTGAAAAGATAAGATTTTTAAAATTGAAAATTTGACTTGACTTGTAAGAAACAACTAATTTTTAAAATTTTTTTGACCAAGTCAACCCAAAATTTCGAAAATTTGGAGAGAAAAAAGGAAAATATATTTTTTTGATTTTTGAATTTTTAATTATGAGAGAGAAAAACACAATTATGACCCAAAACATGAAAATTTTGGATCAAAACATATGCATGCAAGAACACTATGAATGTCAAGATGAACACCAAGAACACTTTGAAGATCATGATGAACATCAAGAACATATTTTTGAAAAGATTTTTTGATGCAAAGAAAATATGCAAGACACCAAACTTAGAAATCTTTAATGCATGGACATTATGAATGCAAAAATGCATATGAAAAACAACAATCAACACAAAACAAGAAAATATCAAGATCAAACAAGAAGACTTGTCAAGAATAACTTGAAGATCATGAAGAACACCATGAATGCATGAATTTTCAAAAAATGCAAGAAAATTTTTTTAAAGCATGCAATTGACACCAAACTCAAAAATTGACTCAAGTCTCAAACAAGAAACACAAGATATTTTTGGTTTTTATGATTTTATGATTTTTTTTGTATTTTTATTATTTTTTTTGAAAAGAGGTAATGACCAATTCGGTATTCGAAAGATTCAAACGCTGACATTTTGGTACCCAACTATTGATATTGACAAAAAGGTACCTGAATGATTTAAAATTTTGCCAAGCGTGTCCAAGAGCTTGCCGGAACATAGCTCCGGTGAGTACGATGCTTACGTGGTGGCCGGTTTTTGCTGACAAGGTTAGTGTTATATTAGATGGAATTTCCAATTTTAATTATGCTTATCCTACTTGGAAATTAAACTAAACCTAATTTGAACATTAGTTTTGCCCAAAATTAATTTTGCCCTAAAACCCAATTTTGCTCTCCTCGCTCTCTCGTAGAGCACGATCCCAATCTGGAAGATGCAAGTAGCTAGGGCTTGTGGAAAAGGTGGAATCATGAGAAAGCACTTATCCATAGCCTTCGACGTTGATGGTGGTTCTGGAGTTGGTAGTAAAATCTACGATGGGTGTTGCTTTTGTCCCCATCCGGTGGTTCCGTTGAAGTCGAAGACAAGTAGCAACCCTGATAGATGGTTTCTACGTTGCCCTCTGTGGAAGTAAGGTTAAAATGTTGATGTTACGTGAGGAAATGATGCATTCTTCTTGGGTTTATTTTCTCCACTTTTCAGATTTACTTTCCGATCTTCTCCGATTCATGAAATTTTTGTGCCATGCTAGAACACACAAAGACGTTGTGGGTATTTTCAATGGTTGGATGAAATTGAAGACCAATGTGTGGAAGGAGAAGTTTCTTCGGAGAATAGCAACATGGTGGGCATAGCAGACCCAAAAACGAAAAGCAGAATCAACTAGGAAGGTAGTGATGGCCGGGAAAGGGATAGGATGATGATGGTGCTTCCTGTGGTTAATGACATGAAGGAGAAACTGAAGAGGGTTGAGTTCTTGTTGATTGTTATCTGTGTATTGCTTGGGTTAAATCTGGTTTTGAGTCTGCTGTGTATGGCTAAGTAGGAAGACAATGGTCAAATTTAAGATTTTAGGAATGAAATTTTGTTTATTTGTAATGTTCTCCTAATTGTAATTGAGATGAATTAATGGATGCACTCTTATTTGTCTTCTATGACTGAGTTATTGCTTTTGAATTGTAAGCAAGCCATATATAAGATAGGTTAGCCATTGATGAAAAAATGGCATAAACAGAAGCTGTATAAAAACACCTGTCTCATAGCATGAAAACATAATCCATAAGTATCCAGAGTAACATACCTCAGACCCAAAATAACAAAAGTTTTGCCCCAAAAAACCTATCATGGCATAATGACAGTAATGTTGATAACAAGTAATACTAAATCAGGTCCAACATGGAACTAAAAACTAAACAAGTAACATGTGCATCATAATCATTGGATTCATAAAACCAATACTTATCCAAAAATGCTATAACAAAAAAGAAATAATAGTTTTACCTCCTGCATTCTGAGTAGCTGCTTCCTCTGCCCTCATCTCATCCACCAAGGGTTCTTCATTGTTAGCACCTTCATTGGCAACATGTGCATCATCATCATTCCTCTCATGTATTTGTTCATTTACTGTTTCAGCTTCTAGAGGATCACCCTCATTATATCCAGGGTAACCCAGGTCTGAAAACAACCCCTCAACAAAAAATAAATTACATGTCTCCACATTCCCCCTGTGTATCTCAGTGACTAAACCCCCTTCGTATATCACATTCCCATCTCTAACCTTTTTCAAGCAACCCATGTGATGATACACAAACGTAACTAAATGATCCATCTAAGAAATAGTAGAGAGAAGATACAATGAATAAACAGGATGTCACCAGCAAACGCAACAAAACCAGAACTTAAACAAAGAACATGAAGCAGAACGTACCTCTTCGTAGGGTTGCTCCTTGCGAACAATGGTGATCCCACGATGCCACTTGAGAACCGTTACCCTTGATTCGACAATGCCTCTCGCCTTGTATCCTTCTTCTTTGCGCCAAGCTTCGAGAGCAACGTCTCTTCCTCTCTACATGACCTTTGATTTTCACTAGTGACACACTAACCACAGTAACTCAGTAACTAGTAACTTGGTATATGCTAATTTGGTTTTAGGGCAAAATTAATTTAGGGCAAAACTAATGTTCAAATTAGGTTTAGTTTATTTTCCAAGTAGGATAAGCATAATTAAAATTAGAAATTCCATCTAATATAACCCTAACCTTGTCAGCAAAAACCGGCCACCACGTAAGCATCGTACTCACCGGAGCTATGTTCCGGCAAGCTCTTGGACACGCGTGACAAAATTTTAAATCATTCAGGTACCTTTTTGTCAATATCAATAGTTGGGTACCAAAATGTCAGCGTTTGAATCTTTCGGGTACTGAATTGGTCATTACCTCTTTCGAAAAGTATATTTTTGAAAAACGAAAATAAAGAAAAAATTTTGAAAAAATTTTTGAAAACTTTTTGAAAAGAAAATTACCTAATCTGAGCAACAAGATGAACCGTCAGTTGTCTATACTCGAACAATCCCCGGCAACGGCGCCAAAAACTTGGTGGACGAAATTGTGATCAACAATATTGGCTCTTTGGTATGTGCATTTATTAACTCAGCACTTTCTTTCCACAACTCCGTTCAACTAACCAGCAAGTGTACTGGGTTGTCCAAGTAATAAACCTTACGTGAGTAAGGGTCGATCCCACAGAGATTGTTGGTATGAAGCAAGCTATGGTCATCTTGTAAATCTCAGTCAGGCGGATTCAAATGTAATTGGATTAGATATTTAAAAGATAAATAAAAAAGAATAGAAATACTTATGTAAATTAATGGTGGGAATTTCATATGGGCGTATGGAGATACTGTGCCCTTTCTTTTTCTACTTTCCTACTTCTTCCTTCTGGTTTCTCATCACTCCTTCCTATGGCAAGCCTTATGTAGGGCATCGCCGTTGTCAATGGCTACATCCCATCCTCTCGATGAAAAAGGTCCAAATGCTCTGTCACAGCACGGCTAATCATCTGTCGGTTCTTGGTGCACGAAATTGTGATCAATACTTTTCACAAATCAAATAATCCCCGGTAATGAATCCAAAAACTTGGTGTTCAATACCATGGCATAAACACAACTTCGCACAACTAACCAGCAAGTGTGCTGGGTCGTCCAAGTAATAAACCTTACGCGAGTAAGGGTCGATCCCACAGAGATTGTTGGTATGAAGCAAGCTATGGTCACCTTGTAAATCTTAGTCAGGCAGACTCAAATGGATATGGGTGATATACGAATAAAACATAAAGATAAAGATAGAGATACTTATGTAATTCATTGGTGGGAATTTCAGATAAGCGTATGAAGGTGCTTGTCCCATCCGTCTCTCTGCTTTCCTACTGTCTTCATCCAATCCTTCTTACTCCTTTCCATGGCAAGCTTATGCAAGGGTTTCACCGTTGTCAGTGGCTACCTCCCATCCTCTCAGTGGAAATGTTCAACGCACCCTGTCACGGCACGGCTATCCATCTGTCGGTTCTCAATCAGGCCGGAATAGAATCCAGTGATTCTTTTGCGTCTGTCACTAACGCCCCACCTTCAGGAGTTTGAAGCTCATCACAGTCTTTCAATCATTGAATCCTACTCAGAATACCACAGACAAGGTTAGACCTTCCGGATTCTCTTGAATGCCGCCATCAGTTCTAGCCTATACCACGAAGACTCTGATCTCACAGAATGGCTGGCTCGGTTGTCAGGCGATCAATCATGCATCGTGTATCAGGAATCCAAGAGATATTCACCCAATCTAAGGTAGAACGGAGGTGGTTGTCAGGCACACGTTCATAGGTGAGAATGATGATGAGTGCCACAGATCATCACATTCATCAAGTTGAAGAACAAGTGATATCTTGGAACAAGAACAAGCGGAATTGAATAGAAGAACAATAGTAATTGCATTAATACTCGAGGTACAGTAGAGCTCCACACCTTAATGTATGGTGTGTAGAAACTCCACCGTTGAAAATACATAGGAACAAGGTCTAGGCATGGCCGAATGGCCAGCCTCCCAAAGAGGGTTCAATCATAAAAACATGATCAAAAGCTCCAAATACAATAGTAAAAGGTCCTATATATAGAGAGCTAGTAGCCTAGGGTGTACAAAGATGAGTAAATGACATAAAAATCCACTTCCGGGCCCACTTGGTGTGTGCTTGGGCTGAGCATTGAAGCATTTTCGTGTAGAGACTCTTCTTGGAGTTAAACACCAGCTTTAGTGCCAGTTTGGGCGTTTAACTCCCGTTTTGGTGCCAGTTCCGGCGTTTAACGTTGGGATTTCTGAGGGTGACTTTGAACGCCGGTTTGGGCCATCAAATCTTGAGCAAAGTATGGACTATCATATATTGCTGGAAAGCCCAGGATGTCTACTTTCTAACGCCGTTGAGAGCACGCCAATTGGGCTTCTGTAGCTCCAGAAAATCCACTTCGCGTGAAGGGAGGTCAGAATCCAACAGCATCTGCAGTCCTTTTTAGTCTCTGAATCAGATTTTTGCTCAGGTCCCTCAATTTCAGCCAGAAAATACCTGAAATCACAGAAAAACACACAAACTCATAGTAAAGTCCAGAAAAGTGAATTTTAACTAAAAAATAATAAAAATATACTAAAAACTAACTAGATCATACTAAAAACATACTAAAAACAATGCCAAAAAGCGTACAAATTATCCGCTCATCACAACACCAAACTTAAATTGTTGCTTGTCCTCAAGCAACTGAAAATCAAATAAGATAAAAAGAAGAGAATATGCAATGAATTCCAAAAACATCTATGAAGATCAGTATTAATTAGATGAGCGGGGCTTTTAGCTTTTTGCCTCTGAATAGTTTTGGCATCTCACTCTATCCTTTGAAATTCAGAATGGTTGGCTTCTTTAGGAACTCAGAATCCAGATAGTGTTTATTGATTCTCCTAGTTAAGTATAATGATTCTTGAACATAGCTACTTATTGAGTCTTGGCCGTGGCCCAAAGCACTCTGTCTTCCAGTATTACCACCGGATACATACATGCCACAGACACATAATTGGGTGAACCTTTTCAGATTGTGACTCAGCTTTGCTAGAGTCCCCAATTAGAGGTGTCCAGGGTTCTTAAGCACACTCTTTTTGCCTTGGATCACAACTTTATTTATTTCTTTTTCTTTCTTTTTCGTTTTCTCTTCTTTTTTTTTCGAAATTTTTTTTGTATTCACTGCTTTTTTCTTGCTTCAAGAATCATTTTTATGATTTTTCAGATCCTCAGTAACATGTCTCCTTTTTCATCATTCTTTCAAGAGCCAATATTCATGAACCACAAATTCAAAAGACATATGCACTGTTTAAGCATACATTCAGAAAACAAAAGTATTGCCACCACATCAAAATAATTAAACTGTTATAAAATTCAAAATTGATGCAATTCTTTTCTTTTTCAATTAAGAACATTTTTCATTCAAGAAAGGTGATGGATTCATAGGACATTCATAACTTTAAGGCATAGACACTAAGATACTAATGATCACAAGACACAAACATAGACAAACATAAGCACTAAAATTTTGAAAAACAGGAAAATAAAGAACAAGGAAATTAAGGAACGGGTCCACCTTAGTGATGGCGGCTCTTTCTTCCTCTTGAAGATCCTATGGAGTGCTTGAGCTCCTCAATGTCTCTTCCTTGTCTTTGTTGCTCCTCTCTTATGATTCTTTGATCTTCTCTAATTTCATGGAGGATAATGGAGTGTTCTTGATGCTCCACCCTTAGTTGTTCCATGTTGGAACTCAATTCTCCTAGGGAGGTGTTTAGTTGCTCCCAATAGTTTTGTGGAGGAAAGTGCATCCCTTGAGGCATCTCAGGGATCTCATGATGAGTGGGGTCTCTTGTGTGCTCCATCCTCTTCTTGGTGATGGGCTTGTCCTCATCAATAGGGATGTCTCCCTCTATGTCAACTCCAACTGAATAACAGGGGTGACAAATGAGATGAGGGAAGGCTAACCTTGCCAAGGTAGAGGACTTGTCCGCCACCTTATAAAGCTCTTGAGCTATAACCTCATGAACTTCTATTTCTTCTCCAATCATGATGCTATGAATCATGATAGCCCGGTCTATGGTAACTTCGGACCGGTTGCTAGTGGGAATGATTGAGCGTTGGATAAACTCCAACCATCCTCTAGCCACGGGTTTGAGGTCATGCCTTCTCAATTGAACCGGCTTCCCTCTTGAATCTCTTTTCCATTGGGCGCCCTCTTCACATATGACTGTGAGGACTTGGTCCAACCTTTGATCAAAGTTGACCCTTCTAGTGTAAGGGTGTTCATCTCCTTGCATCATGGGCAAATTGAATGCCAACCTTACACTTTCCGGACTAAAATCCAAGTATTTCCCCCGAACCATAGTAAGATAATTCTTTGGATCCGGGTTCACACTTTGATCATGGTTCTTGGTGATCTATGCATTGGCATAGAACTCTTGAACCATTAAGATTCCAACTTGTTAAATGGGGTTGGTAAGAACTTCCCAACCTCTTCTTCGGATCTCATGTCGGATCTCCGGATATTCACCCTTTTTGAGTGAAAAAGGGACCTCGGGGATCACCTTCTTCAAGGCCACAACTTCATAGAAGTGGTCTTGATGCACCCTTGAGATGAATCTTTCCATCTCCCATGACTCGGAGGTGGAAGCTTTTGCCTTCCCTTTCCTCTTTCTAGAGGTTTCTCCGGCCTTGGATGCCATAAATGGTTATGGAAAAACAAAAAGCAATGCTTTTACCACACCAAACTTAAAAGGTTTGCTCGTCCTCGAGCAAAAGAAGAAAGAAGAGAGTATAATAAGAAGAAATGAGGAAGAAGGGAATGGCTTTGTGTTCGGCCAAAAGGGGGAGAAGTGGTGTGTATGTTGTGTGAAAATGAAGGAGGGAAGGAGGGTTTATATAGGAGTGGGGGAGGGGTAGGGTTCGGTCAAGTGAGGGTGGGTTTGGGTGGGAAAGTGTTTTGAATTTGAATGGTGAGGTAGGTGGGGTTTTATGAAGGATGGATGTGAGTGGTGAAGAGAAAGAAGGGATTTGATAGGTGAAGGGTTTTTGGGGAAGAGGTGTTGAGGTGATTGGTGAATGGGTGAAGAAGAGAGAGAGTGGTGGGGTAGGTGGGGATCCTGTGGGGTCCACAGATCCTGAGGTGTCAAGGAAAAGTCATCCCTGCACCAAATGGCAAGCAAAATCTCGTTTTGTGCAAATTCTGGCGTTAAACGCCGGGCTGGTGCCCATTTCTGGCGTTTAACGCCAGCTTCTTGCCCTTTTCTGGCGTTTAACGCCAGTCTGGTGCCCTTTTCTAGCGTTAAACGCCCAGAATGGTGCCAGATTGGGCGTTAAACGCCCAACAGCTAGCCTCACTGGTGTTTAAACGCCAGTGGGTTCTTCCTCCAGGGTGTAATGTTTTTCCTTCTGTTTTTCATTCTGTTTTTGCTTTTTTCATTGATTTTGTGACTTCTTATGATCATCAACCTACAAAAAATATAAAATAACAAAAGAAAATAGATAAAATATAACATTGGGTTGCCTCCCAACAAGCGCTTCTTTAATGTCAGTAGCTTGACAGAGGACTCTCATGGAGCCTCAGAAATGCTCAGAGCTATGTTGGAACCTCCCAACACCAAACTTAGAGTTTGACTATGGGGGCTCTGTTTGGCTCTGTTTTGAGGGAAGCTCTTCATGCTTCCTCTCCATGATGACAGAGGGATATCTTTGAGCCTTAAACACCAAGGATTCTTCATTCACTTGAATGATCAACTCTCCTCTATCAACATCAGTCACAACCTTTGCTGTGGCTAGGAAGGGTCTGCCAAGGATGATGGATTCATCCATGCACTTCCCAGTCTCTAGGACTATGAAATCAGTAGGGATGTAATGGTCTTCAACTTTTACCAAAACATCCTCTACAAGTCCATAGGCTTGTTTTCTTGAATTGTCTGTCATCTCTAGTGAGATTTTTGCAGCTTGCACCTCAAAGATCCCTAACTTCTCCATTACAGAGAGAGGCATGAGGTTTATACTTGACCCTAAGTCACACAAGGCCTTCTTGAAGGTCACGGTGCCTATGGTACAAGGTATTGAAAACTTCCCAGGATCCTGTCTCTTTTGAGGCAGTTTCTGCCTAGACAAGTCATCTAGTTCCTTGGTGAGCAAAGGGGGTTCATCCTCCCAAGTCTCATTTCCAAATAACTTGTCATTTAGCTTCATGATTGCTCCAAGGTATTTAGCAACTTGCTCTTCAGTGACATACTCATCCTTTTCAGAGGAAGAATACTCATCAGAGCTCATGAATGGCAGAAGTAAGTCCAATGGAATCTCTATGGTCTCATTTTGAGCCTCAGATTCCCATGGTTCCTCTTGGGGGAACTCATTGGAGGCCAGTGGACGTCCATTGAGGTCTTCCTCAGTGGCGTTCACAGCCTCTCCTTCCTCCTAAAATTCGGCCATGTTGATGGCCTTGCACTCTCCTTTTGGATTTTCTTCTGTATTGCTTGGAAGAGTACTAGGAGGGAGTTCAGTAATTTTCTTGCTCAGCTGACCCACTTGTGCCTCCAAGTTTCTAATGGAGGACCTTGTTTCAGTCATGAAACTTTGAGTGGTTTTGATTAGATCAGAGACCATGGTTGCTAAGTCAGAGGTATTCTGCTTAGAACTCTCTGTCTGTTGCTGAGAAGATGATGGAAAAGGCTTGCTATTGCTAAACCTGTTTCTTCCACCATTATTATTGTTGAAACCTTGTTGAGGTCTCTGTTGATCCCTCCATGAGAAATTTGGATGATTTCTCCATGAAGGATTATAGGTGTTTCCATAGGATTCTCCCATGTAACTCACCTCTTCCATTGAAGGGTTCTCAGGATCATAGGCTTATTCCTCAGATGAAGCCTCCTTAGTACTGCTTGGTGCATTTTGCATTCCAGACAGACTTTGAGAAATCATATTGACTTGTTGAGTCAATATTTTGTTCTGAGCCAATATGGCATTCAGAGTGTCAATCTCAAGAACTCCTTTCTTCTGACTAGTCCCATTGTTTACAGGATTCCTTTCAGAAGTGTACATGAATTGGTTATTTGCAACCATTTCAATCAGCTCTTGAGCTTTTGTAGGCGTCTTCTTCAGATGAAGAGAGCCTCCAGCAGAGCTATCCAAAGACATTTTGGATAGTTCAGAGAGACCATCATAGAAAATACCTATGATGCTCCATTCAGAAAGCATATCAGAAGGACACTTTCTGATTAATTGTTTGTATCTTTCCCAAGCTTCATAGAGGGATTCTCCTTCCTTCTGTCTGAAGGTTTGGACTTCCACTCTAAGCTTACTCAATTTTTGAGGTGGAAAGAACTTTGCCAAAAAGGCATTGACTAGCTTTTCCCAAGAGTCCAGGCTTTCTTTAGGTTGTGAGTCCAACCATGTTCTAGCTCTGTCTCTTACAGCAAAAGGGAATAGCATAAGTCTGTAGACCTCAGGGTCAACCCCATTAGTCTTGACAGTGTCACAGATTTACAAGAATTCAGCTAAGAATTGATGAGGATCTTCCAATGGAAGTCCATGGAACTTGCAATTCTGTTGCATTAGAGAAACTAATTGAGGCTTAAGCTCAAAGTTGTTTGCTCCAATGGCAGGGATAGAGATGCTTCTCCCATAGAAGTCGGGAGTAGGTGCAGTAAAGTCACCCAGCACCTTCCTTGCATTGTTGGCATTGTTGTTGTTTTCGGCTGCCATGAGTTCTTCTTCTTTGAAGAATTCGGTTAGGTTCTCTACAGAGAATTGTGCCTTAGCTTCTCTTAGCTTTCGCTTCAAGGTCCTTTCAGGTTCAGGGTTAGCCTAAACAAGAATGCTTTTGTCTTTGCTCCTACTCATAAGAAAGAGAAGGGAACAAGGAAATGTGGAATCCTCTATGTCACAGTATAGAGATTCCTTGAGGTGTCAGAGGAAAAGAAAAATAGAAGGCAGAAGTAGAAAATTTGAACTTATCAAAGAAGATGGAGTTCGAATTTTGCATTTAGGAATAGTGTTAGTCCATAAAATAGAAGGATGTGAGAAGAAGGGAAGTAATTTTCGAAAATCAAGTAAAAGATTTTGAAAACATTTTGAAAAACACTAATTGATTTTCGAAAATAAAAGTGGGAAAGAAATCAAGTGATTTTTTTGAAAAAGAGTTTGAAATTAGAAATAAAAAAGATTTGATTGAAAACTATTTTGAAAAAGATGTGGTTAAGAAGATATGATTAGTAAAAAAAAGTGTGATTGAGAAGATAAGATTTGAAAAACATTTTAAAAAAGATTTGATTTTGAAAATTAATGACTTGGCTAACAAGAAAAGATATGATTCAAACATTAGACCTTTCTCAACAGAAAAAGCAACATACTTGAAATGTTGAATCAAATCATTGATTGATAGCAAGTATTTTTAAAAATAGAAAGAAATTGATTTTGAAAACATATGATTGAAAAGATATGATTTGAAAAAGATTTGATTTTAAAAAAATTTGAAAACTGAAAAAAAAATCTGCATTAAAAACAGAATCTTCCCTCTTGTGCCATCCTGGCGTTAAACGCCCAGAATGGTGCACATTCTGGCGTTTAACGCCCAAAACTATACCCTTTTGGGCGTTAAACGCCCAACCAGGTACCCTGGCTGGCGTTTAAACGCCAGTCTGTCCTTCTTCACTGGGCGTTTTGAACGCCCAGCTTTTTCTGTGTAATTCCTCTGCTGTATGTTCTGAATCTTCAATTCTCTGTATTGTTGACTTGAGAAGACACAAATTAAAAATATTTTTGGATTTTTAATAATAAGGAAAAATCAAAATGCAACAAGAATCAATGCATGCAAGACACCAAACTTAGCAGTTTGTATACTACTGACACTAATGAGAATGCATATGAGACACATAAACACTCAAGTCAAGAGAATTCAAAGATTAGAGTAAGAAATCATCAAGAATTATTTGAAGATCCTTAAGACACATGAATGAATGCATGCAATTGACACCAAACTTAAAATGAAACATTAGACTCAAACACGAAATTTTTGGGTTTTATGATTTTGTAAATTTTTTTGTGCTTTTTCGAAAATCTAGTGGAAAAAGGTATCAAAATTCTTAATGAGAATTCCAGGAATCAGTGCAATGCTAGTCTAAGACTCCGGTCCAGGAATTAGACATGGCTTCAAAGCCAGCCAAGCTTTCAAGGAAAGCTTCGGTCCAAAACACTAGACATGGCCAATGGCCAGCCAAGCCTTAGCAGATCACTGCTCCAAAAGCAAGATTGATAGAAATCAACAAGCTCTTGTGATGATAAGTTGAAACCTCGGTCCAATGAAATTAGACATGGCCTCTCAGCCAGCCAGACTTCAACAAATCATCATGAAACTCTAGAATTCATCTTCAAGAATTCCGAAAAAAAAATACCTAATCTAAGCAACAAGATGAACCGTCAGTTGTCCAAACTCAACAATCCCCGGTAACGGCGCCAAAAACTTGGTGCACGAAATTGTGATCAATACTTTTCACAAATCAAATAATCCCCGGTAATGAATCCAAAAACTTGGTGTTCAATACCATGGCATAAACACAACTTCGCACAACTAACCAGCAAGTGTACTGGGTCGTCCAAGTAATAAACCTTACGCGAGTAAGGGTCGATCCCACAGAGATTGTTGGTATGAAGCAAGCTATGGTCACCTTGTAAATCTTAGTCAGGCAGACTCAAATGGATATGGGTGATATACGAATAAAACATAAAGATAAAGATAGAGATACTTATGTAATTCATTGGTGGGAATTTCAGATAAGCGTATGAAGATGCTTGTCCCTTCCGTCTCTCTGCTTTCCTACTGTCTTCATCCAATCCTTCTTACTCCTTTCCATGGCAAGCTTATGCAAGGGTTTCACCGTTGTCAGTGGCTACCTCCCATCCTCTCAGTGGAAATGTTCAACGCACCCTGTCACGGCACGGCTATCCATCTGTCGGTTCTCAATCAGGCTGGAATAGAATCCAGTGATTCTTTTGCGTCTGTCACTAACGCCCCGCCTTCAGGAGTTTGAAGCTCGTCACAGTCATTCAATCATTGAATCCTACTCAGAATACCGCAAACAAGGTTAGACCTTCCAGATTTTCTTGAATGCCGCCATCAGTTCTAGCCTATACCACGAAGACTCTGATCTCACGGAATGGCTGGCTCGGTTGTCAGGCGAGCACTCGGTTGTCAGGCGATCAACCATGCATCGTGTATCAGGAATCCAAGAGATATTCACCCAATCTAAGGTAGAACGGAGGTGGTTGTCAGGCACACGTTCATAGGTGAGATTGATGATGAGTGTCACGGATCATCACATTCATCAAGTTGAAGAACAAGTGATATCTTGGAACAAGAACAAGCGGAATTGAATAGAAGAACAATAGTAATTGCATTAATACTCGAGGTACAGCAGAGCTCCACACCTTAATCTATGGTGTGTAGAAACTCCACCGTTGAAAATACATAGGAACAAGGTCTAGGCATGGCCGAATGGCCAGCCTCCCAAAGAGGGTTCAATCATAAAAACATGATCAAAAGCTCCAAATACAATAGTAAAAGGTCCTATATATAGAGAGCTAGTAGCCTAGGGTGTACAAAGATGAGTAAATGACATAAAAATCCACTTCCGGGCCCACTTGGTGTGTGCTTGGGCTGAGCATTGAAGCATTTTCGTGTAGAGACTCTTCTTGGAGTTAAACGCCAGCTTTAGTGCCAGTTTGGGCGTTTAACTCCCGTTTTGGTGCCAGTTCCGGCGTTTAACGCTGGGATTTCTGAGGGTGACTTTGAACGCCGTTTTGGCCATCAAATCTTGGGCAAAGTATGGACTATCATATATTGCTGGAAAGCCCAGGATGTCTACTTTTCAACGCCGTTGAGAACGCGCCAATTGGGCTTCTGTAGCTCCAGAAAATACACTTCGAGTGCAGGGAGGTCAGAATCCAACAGCATCTGCAGTCCTTTTTAGTCTCTGAATCAGATTTTTGCTCAGGTCCCTCAATTTCAGCCAGAAAATACCTGAAATCATAGAAAAACACACAAACTCATAGTAAAGTCCAGAAAAGTGAATTTTAACTAAAAACTAATAAAAATATACTAAAAACTAACTAGATCATACTAAAAACATACTAAAAACAATGCCAAAAAGCGTACAAATTATCCGCTCATCAGTTCTCAGTTAGGTTGGAATAGAATTCCTTGATTCTTTTGCATCTGTCACTAACGCCCAGCCTTCAGGAGTTTGAAGCTCGTCACAGTCATTCAATCCCGGAATCCTACTCGGAATACCACAGACAAGGTTAGACTTTCCGGATTCCCATGAATGCCGCCGTCAATTCTAGCTTATACCACGAAGATTCTGATTAAGGAATCCAAGAGATATGCACCCGGTCTAAGGTAGAACGGAAGTGGTTGTCAGTCACACGCGTTCATAGGTGAAAATGATGGTGAGTGTCACGAATCATCACATTCATCAAGTTGAAGTGCAACGAATATCTTAGAACAGGAATAAATCGAATTGGATGGAAAATAGTAGTAATTGCATTAAAACTTGAGGTACAGCAGAGCTCCACACCATTAATCTATGCTGTGTAGAAACTCCACCATTGAAAATACATAAGTGAAAGAGGTTCAGGCATGGCCGAATGGCCAGCCCCCATGATCTGAGAACTAATCGTCCAAAGATGTCTAATACAATAGTAAACTGTCCTATTTATACTAGACTAGCTACAACAGTAAGTAATTGATGCATAAATCCACTTCCAAGGCCCACTTGGTGTATGTTTGGGCTGAGCTTGATCTATCCATGAGCTGAGGCTTCTTTTGGAGTTGAACGCCAAGTTGTAACGTGTTTTGGGCGTTCAACTCCGGTTCGTGACGTGTTCTGGCGTTTGACTCCAGACAGCAACATGGAACTGGTGTTGAGCGCCAGTTTACGTCATTTAATCACGAATAAAGTATGGACTATTATATATTTCTAGAAAGCTCTGGATGTCTACTTTCCAAAGCCGTTGAGAGAGCGCCATTTGGAGTTCTGTAGCTCCAGAAAATCCATTTCGAGTGCAGGGAGGTCAGATTCCAACAGCATCAGCAATCCTTTGTCAGCCTCCTATCAGAGTTTTTGCTCAGGTCCCTCAATTTCAGTCAGAAATTGCCTGAAATCACAGAAAAACACAAAAACTCATAGTGAAGTCCAGAAATGTGAATTTAGCATAAAAAATAATGAAAACATCCCTAAAAGTAATATATTAAAAATTACCTAAAAATAATGCCAAAAAGCGTATAAATTATCCGCTCATCAGAGACTTATATTCAAGCTGGAGGTTCATCATTGTCTGATGAAAGATGCACTCTAAACCCATGTAGAATGTGATAACCTTTTGCCAGTTCAACGCATTCATAGTGATGTAGAACGGATATACATCTTTGAGTTAATCAAACACGGATCGAAGAAGAAACAATAGTACTTTTATTAATTCATAGGACTCATCAGGGCTCCTCCCCTCAACCTAGTAGGTTTAGAAACTCATACTGAGGTAGAAGACAATGTAAAACGAAAATAGGGTTGAAGATAATCCGAATTACATAAACATAAGCCTTTAAATACTAAACAGATGACTAGTAAGGGCAAAACAATCTATTTAGTACTAAAATCCACTTCTGGGGCCCACTTGGTGAGTGTTTGGGCTGAGCTTTGATGAGATCCACGTGCATTGAGGTCTCTTGGACGTGGAATGCCAGCTAGGGGGTCCTCTCTGGGCCTTTGGACGCTGGGCTCAGCTCTTTGGGCGCTGGACACCTAGAAGGGGGCAGGAAGCTGGCGTTGGATGCCAGTTTTGGGCCTTCTAATACCATACAAAGTATAGACTATTATATATTGTTGGAAAGCTCTAGAAGTCAGATTTCTATAGCCGCTAGAAGTGCCCATTTGGACTTCTGTAGCTCCAGAAAAGCTCTTCCGAATGCAGGCAGGTCAGATTTGGACAACTGATGAGGGAAAATTGGATTTCCACGCAATCTAACTGGCAAGTGTACCGGGTCGCATCAAGTAATAATAACTCACAAGAGTGAGGTCGATCCCACAGGGATTGAAGGATTGAGCAACTTTAGTTAGGTGATGAATTTAGTTAGGCGAATATTGATGAATTGAGTGGAATTGTGATGAGCGGATAATTTATACGCTTTTTGGCATTGTTTTTAGGTAGTTTTTAGTAAGTTCAAGCTACTTTTAGGGATGTTTTCATTAGTTTTTATGTTAAATTCACATTTCTGGACTTTACTATGATTTTGTGTGTTTTTCTGTGATTTCAGGTAATTTCTGGCTGAAATTGAGGGACTTGAGCAAAACTCTGAAAAAGGCTGACAAAAGGACTGCTGATGCTGTTGGAATCTGACCTCCCTGCACTCGAAATGGATTTTCTGGAGCTATAGAACTCAAAATGGCGCGCTCTCAATGGCGTAAAGTGGCGCTCAACGCCAAGTACATGCTGCTGTCTGGAGTTAAACGCCAGAAACACGTCACAACCTGGAGTTGAAAGCCCAAACCACGTTATAACCTGGAGTTCAACTCCAAGAAAAGCCTCAGCTCGTGGATAGATCAAGCTCAGCCCAAGCATACACCAAGTGGGCCCCGGAAGTGGATTTATACATCAATTACTTACTCATGTAAACCCTAGTAGCTAGTCTAGTATAAATAGGATAAGTTACTATTGTATTAGACATCTTTTGACAGTTTAATCTTTTGACTTTGTAGTCTTTGATCATTCGGTCTCTTGATCATTCAGGGGGCTGGCCATTCGGCCATGCCTGAACCTTTCACTTATGTATTTTCAACGGTGGAGTTTGTGCACACCATAGATTAAGGGTGTGGAGCTCTGCTGTAGCTCAAGTTTCAATATAATTACTATTATTTTCTATTCAATTCTCTTTTATTCCTATTCTAAGATATTCGTTGCACTTCAACTTGATGAATGTGATGATCCGTGACACTCATCATCATTCTCACCTATGAACGCGCGTGATTGACAACCACTTCCGTTCTACTCTAGGCCAGGCGCATATCTCTTAGATTCCCCAACAGAATCTTCGTGGTATAAGCTAGATAGATGGCGGCATTCATGAGGATCCGGAAAGTCTAAACCTTGTCTATGGTATTCCGAGTAGGATTCTGGGATTGAATGACTGTGACGAGCTTCAAACTCCTGAAGGCTGGGCGTGATGACAAACGCAAAAAAATCAAGGAATTCTATTCCAACCTGATTGAGAACCGACATATGATTAAGCGTGCTGTGACAGAGCATAGGACTATTTTCACTGAGAGGATGGGATGTAGCCATTGACAATGGTGATGACCTATATACAGCTTGCCATGGAAAGGAGTAAGAAGGATTGGATGAATGTAATAAGAAAGTAGAGATTCAAGAGGAGCACAGCATCTCCATACGCCTATCTGAAATTTCCACTATTGATTTACATAAGTATTTCTATCCCTTTTATTTTCTTTTTATTATTAATTTTCGAACTCATCATAAACCAATTTAATCTGCCTAACTGAGATTTACAAGGTGACCATAGCTTGCTTCATACCAACAATCTCTGTGGGATCGACCCTTACTCACGTAATGTATTACTTGGATGACCCAGTACACTTGCTGGTTAAGTTGAACGGAGTTATGATCACACCAGGTATTATTGAGATCCCAATTTATCACACCATGATCTCTTTGGGGTATTTTTGATTTCATACAAATACAAAGAGACCAACTTTGAGGATCACAATTTCGTCCACCAAGTTTTTGGCGCCGTTGCCGGGGATTGTTCGAGTATGGACAACTGACGGTTCATCTTGTTGCTCAGATTAGGTAATTTTCTTTTCAAAAATTTTTTTTCAAAAATCTTTTTCAAAATTTTTTTCTTTTCTTTTTCGTTTTTCCAAACTTTATTTTCGAAAAAAATTAATAAAAATACAAAAAAATCATAAAATCATAAAAATAAAAAATATTTTGTGTTTCTTGTTTGAGTCTTGAGTCAATTTTAAGTTTGGTGTCAATTGCATGCTTTAAAAATTTTTCTTGCATTTTTCGAAAATCTCATGCATTCATAGTGTTCTTCATGATCTTCAAGTTGTTCTTGACAAGTCTTCTTGTTTGATCTTGATGATTTCTTGTTTTGTGTTGTTTGTTGTTTTTCATGTGCATTTTTCGTTTGTTAGAGTCCATGCATTAAAGATTTCTAAGTTTGGTGTCTTGTATGTTTTCTTTGCATCAAAAATTTTTCAAAAATATGTTCTTGATGTTCATCATGATCTTCAAAGTGTTCTTGGTGTTCATATTGACATTCATAGTGTTCTTGCATGCATCTTGTGTTTTGATCCAAAATTTTCATGTTTTGGGTCATGTTTGTGTTTTTCTCTCTCATAATTAAAAATTCAAAAATAAAAAAATATCTTTTCCTTATTTTTCTCATAATTTTCAAAAATTTGAGTTGACTTAGTCAAAAATTTTCAAAATTAGTTGTTTCTTACAAGTCAAGTCAAATTTTCAATTTTAAAAATCTTATCTTTTCAAAATCTTTTTCAAAAAAAAAATTTTATATCTTTTTCATTTTTTTTCTATTTTTCAAAAATTTCAAAAATCTTTTTCAAAATATTTTCAAAATCTTTTTCTTATCTTTATATCATATTTTCGAAAATTAGCTAACAATTAATGTGATTGATTCAAAAATTTGAAGTTTGTTACTTTCTTGTTAAGAAAGGTTCAATCTTTAAGTTCTAGAATCTTATCTTGTAGATTCTTGTTAGTGAAATAAGTAATTTAAAAATTTTAAAAATTAAATCTTTTTATCCTTTATCTTATCTTTTTCAAAAATTTTATCTTTTTCAAAATTTGATTTCAAAATATCTTATCTAACCTCTTATCTTCTTATCTTTTCAAATTTGATTTTAATATCTTTTTCAACTAACTCTTTGACTTTTTGTTTGTTTCTTATCTTTTTCAAAACCACCTAACTACTTTTCCCTCTCTAATTTTCGAAAATATCTCATCTCTTTTATCAAAAAATTCTTTTTGTTTTAAATTTTAATTTTAATCTTATCTTATTTTTAATTTTCGAAAATTACTAATCCCTTTTTCAAAATTATTTTCGAAATTTTCCCTCTCTTTTCTTATTCTATTTAATTATTTATTTACTAATACTTCTCTTCACCTCTCTTCATCTAAAAAAAAATCCGAACCCAATCTATCCCTTGAGTTTGGATTCTTCACTTTTCTTTCTTCTATCATTTCTTCTTCTACTAACATAAAGGAATCTCTATACTGTGACATAGAGGATTCCTCTTTCTCTTCTTGTTTTCTTCTCTTTCATATGAGCAGGAACAAGGATAAATGCACTCTTGTTGAAATTGATCCAGAACCTGAAAGGACTCTGAAGAGAAAATTAAGAGAAACTAAGTTACAACAATCAAAAGGTAACCTTTCAGAAATATTAGAACAAGAGAAGGAGATGGCAGCCGAAAATAATAATAATGCAAGGAGAATGCTTGGTGACTTCACAAAGCCAACATCCAAATTTGATGGAAGAAGCATCTCTATTCCTGCCATTGGAGCCAATAATTTTGAGCTAAAACCTCAGCTAGTTTCCTTAATGCAACAAAACTGCAAGTTTTATGGACTTCCATCTGAAGATCCTTACCAGTTTTTAACTGAGTTCTTGCAGATTTGTGAGACTGTAAAGACGAATGGAGTTGATCCTGAAGTCTACAAACTCATGCTTTTCCCTTTTGCTGTAAGAGACAGAGCTAGAATATGGTTGGATTCACAACCCAAGGATAGCCTGGACTCCTGGGATAAGCTGGTCACTGCCTTCTTGGATAAATTCTTTCCTCCTCAAAAGCTGAGCAAGCTGAGAGTGGATGTTCAAACCTTCAAACAAAAAGATGGTGAATCCCTCTATGAAGCTTGGGAAAGATACAAGCAGCTGACCAAAAGATGTCCATCTGACATGTTTTCAGAATGGACCATATTAGATATCTTCTATTATGGTCTATCTAAATTTTTGAAAATGTCATTGGACCATTCTGCAGGTGGATCTATTCACCTAAAGAAAACGCTTGAAGAAGCTCAAGAACTCATTGACATGGTTGCAAACAACCAATTCATGTACACTTCTGAGAGGAATTCCGTGAATAATGAGATACCTCAGAAGAAAGGAGTTCTTGAAATTGATGCTCTGAATGCCATATTGGCTCAGAACAAAGTGTTGACTCAGCAAGTCAACATGATCTCTCAAAGTCTGAATGGATGGCAAAATGCATCCAACAGTACTAAAGAGGCAGCTTCTGAAGAAGCTTATGATCCTGAGAACCCTACCATGGCAGAGGTTAATTACATGGGTGAACCTTATGGAAACACCTATAAATCATCATGGAGAAATCATCCAAATTTATCATGGAAGGATCAACAAAAGCCTCAACAAGGCTTTAACAATGGTGGACGCAATAGGCTGAGTAATAGCAAGCCATATCCATCATCTCCTCAGCAACAGACAGAGAATTCTGAACAAAACACTTCTAATTTAGCCAATCTAGTCTCTGATCTGTCAAAGGCCACTTTCAGTTTCATGAGTGAAACAAGGTCCTCCATCAGAAATCTGGAGGCACAAGTGGGCCAGCTGAGTAAGAAAATCATTGAAACTCCTCCCAGTATCCTCCCAAGCAATACAGATGAGAATCCAAAAGGAGAGTGCAAGGCCATTGATGTAATCAAAATGGCCGAATGCACAAGGGAGGAGGAGGACAAAAATCCTAGTGAGGATGACCTCCTGGGACGTCCCTCAAGCAAGAAGGAGTTTCCTATTAAGGATCCACAGGAATCTGAGGCTCATATAGAGACCATAGAGATTCCATTAAATCTCCTTCTGCCATTAATGAGCTCTGAAGACTATTCTTCCTCTGAAGAGGATGAAGATGTGACCGAAGAGCAAGTTGCTCAATATTTAGGAGCTATCATAAAGCTGAATGCCAAGTTGTTTGGTAATGAGACTTGGGACAGTGAACCTCCCTTGCTCATTAATGAACTAGATACTTGGATTCAGCAAACTCTACCTCAAAAGAAACAAGATCCTGGCAAGTTCTTAATACCTTGTACCATAGGCACCATGACCTTTGAAAAGGCTCTATGTGATCTGGGGTCAAGGATAAATCTTATGCCACTCTCTGTAATGGAGAAGCTGGGGGATCATTGAGGTACAACTTGCCTTGTTCTCATTACAATTGGCAGATAAGTCATTAAGACAAGCTTATGGAATAGTGGAGGACGTGTTAGTAAAGGTTGAAGGCCTTTACATCCCTACTGATTTCATAATCTTAGACATTAGGAAGGAAGAGGATGATTGCATCATCCTTGGAAGACCTTTCCTAGCCACAGCAGAAGCTGTGATAGATGTCAACAGAGGTGAATTAGTCCTTCAATTGAATGGGGACTACCTTGTGTTTAAGGCACATGGCCATCCCTCTGTGACAAAAGAGAGTAAGCATGAAAAGCTTCTTTCAGTTCAGAGTCAAGAAGAGCCCCCATAGTCAAACTCTAAGTTTGGTGTTGTGAGGCCACAACCAAACTCTAAGTTTGGTGTTAAGATCCCATATCCAAACACTAAGTTTGGTGTTGGAACTATACAACATTGACCTGATCACCTTTGTGGCTCCATGAAAGCCACTGTTAAGCTATTGACATTAAAGAAGCGCTTGTTGGGAGGCAACCCAATTTTATTTATCTAATTTTTATTTTATTGTTATTTTGTGTTTTATTAGGTACATGATCATGTGGAGTCACGAAAAAAATCATAAAAATTAAAAACAGAAGCAAAAATAGCAGAAAAAAATTTGCACCTTGGAGGAAGCACAGGCTGGCGTTCAACGCCAGAACAGAGCATGAATCTGGCGCTGAACGCCAGAAACAAGCAACATTCTGGTGCTGAACGCCAGGAATGTGCCTAGAGGAAAAAGCTGGCGCTGAACGCCAGTAGCAAGCATGAAACTGGCGTTCAACGCCAAAAACATGCTTTACATGGGCGTTGAACGCCCAGAACATGCACCACTCGGCGTTTAAACGCCAGAATGGTGTGCAAAGGCATTTTTAAATGCCTATTTGGTGCAGGGATGGAATTCCTTGACACCTCAGGATCTGTGGACCCCACAGGATCACCTCAGGATCTGTGGATCTCACAGGATCCCCACCTACTATATTCCCACCTTACCTCCTAATCCTATTTTGTGATGAGTATTCCCCATGTCACACTTCCCAACACTCTTCACCAATCACCTCAATCCCTCTTCCCAATCACCCCCTTCGCCACTCACATCCATCCACTCTTCCCCATAAACCCCACCTACCTTCAAAAATTCAAAACCATTTTCCCACCCATTCCCACCCTAGATGGCCGAACATACACTCCCCCCTCTCCCTATATATACCCTTCTATTCTACTTCATTTTCACACAACACAACCCCCTCTTCTTCACCTTGGCCGATCCTACATCTCTCCCTCTCTACCATATTCTCTTCTTCTTCTTCTTCTCTTCTTTCTTCTATTGCTCGGGACGAGCAATATTTTAAGTTTGGTGTGGTCAAAGCACAATCTTTTTTGTTTTCCACTACCATCAATGGCACCTAAGGTCGGAGAATCCTCTAGAAAAGGAAAAAGGAAGACAAAAGCTTCCACCTCCGAGTCATGGGGGATGGAAAGATTCATCTCCAAGAGCCATCAAGACCACTTCTATGATGTTGTGGCAAAGAAGAAGGTGATCCCTGAGGTCCCTTTCAAGCTCAAGAAAAATGAGTATCCGGAGATCCGACATGGGATCCGAAGAAGAGGTTGGGAAGTCCTAACCAACCCCATGCAACAAGTCGGAATCTTAATGGTTTATGAGTTCTATGCCAATGCATGGATCACTAGGAACCATGATCAAAGTATGAACCCGAATCCAAAGAATTATCTCACAATGGTTCGGGGAAAATACTTAGATTTTAGTCCGGAAAATGTGAGGTTGGCGTTTCACTTGCCCATGATGCAAGGAGATGAACGCCCCTACACTAGAAGGGTCAACTTTAATCAAAGGTTGGACCAAGTCCTAATGGACATATGTGTGGAAGGAGCTCAATGGAAGAGAGACTCCAAAGGCAAGCCAGTTCAACTAAGAAGACTGGACCTCAAGCCTGTGGCTAGAGGATGGTTGGAGTTCATTCAACGCTCCATCATTCCTACTAGCAACCGATCTGAAGTTACTGTGGATCGGGCCATCATGATTCATAGCATCATGATTGGAGAGGAAGTAGAAGTTTGTGAGGTCATCTCCAATGAAATCTACAAAATAGCCGACAAGCCCTCCACCATGGCAAGGCTAGCGTTTCCTCACCTTATTTGCCATCTATGTTACTCAGCTGGAGTTATCATAGAAGGAGACATTCCTATTGAAGAGGATAAGCCCATCACCAAGAAGAGGATGGAGCAAGCAAGAGAGACCCTTCACGGTTCTCAAGAGATGCATGAGGAAGCTCATCATCAAGAAATCCCTGAGATGCCTCAAGGGATGCACTTTCCTCCCAACAACTATTGGGAACAACTCAACACTTCCTTAGAAGATTTGAGCCACAATGTTGAACAATTAAGGGTGGAACTTCATGAGCACTCCATCATTCTCCATGAAATAAGAGAAGACCAAAGAGCAATGAGGGAGGAGCAACAAAGGCAAGGAAGGGACATAGAAGAGCTTAAGGACATTGTTGGTCCTTCAAGAAGAAGACGCCACTAAAGGTGGATTCATTCCTTGTTCTTATTTCTTTCTGTTTTTTGGTTTTTAATGTTGTGTTTATCTATGTTTTGTGTCTCTACTTCATGATTATTAGTATGTAGTAACCATGTCTTAAAGTTATGAATAATTCCATTAATCCTTCACCTCTCTTAAATGAAAAATATTTTAATTCAAAAGAACAAGAAGTAAATGAATTTCGAATTTATCCTTGAATTTAATTTAATTATATTGATGTGGTGACAATACTTTTTATTTTCTGAATGAATGCCTAAACAGTGCATATTTTTGATCTTGTTGTTTATGAATGTTAAAATTGTTTGCTCTTGAAAGAATGATGAACAAAGAGAAATGTTATTATAATCTGAAAAGTCATAAAATTGATTCTTGAAGCAAGAAAAAGCAGTGGAAAACAAAAGCTTGCGAAAAAAAGTGGCGAAAAAAAATAGAAAGAAAAAGAAAAAGCAAGCAGAAAAAGCCAATAGCCCTTAAAACCAAAAGGCAAGGGTAAAAAGGATCCAAGGCTTTGAGCATCAATGGATAGGAGGGCCCAAGGAAATAAAATCCAGGCCTAAGCGGTTAAATCAAGTTGTCCCTAACCATGTGCTTGTGTCATGAAGGTCCAAGTGAAAAGCTTGAGACTGAGTGGTTAAAGTCGTGATCCAAAGCAAAAAGAGTGTGCTTAAGAGCTCTGGACACCTCTAACTGGGGACTCTAGCAAAGCTGAGTCACAATCTGAAAAGGTTCACCCAGTCATGTGTCTGTGGCATTTATGTATCCGATGGTAATACTGGAAAACAAAGTGTTTAGGGCCACGGCCAAGACTCATAAGTAGCTGTGTTCAAGAATCAACATGCTTAACTAGGAAAGTCAATAACACTATCCAAAATTCTAAGTTCCTAGAGAAGCCAATCATTATAAACTTCAAAGGAAAAAGTGAGATGCCAAAACTGTTCAGAAGCAAAAAGCTACAAGTCCCGCTCATCTAATTAGAATTAATATTCATTGATATTTTGGAATCTATAGTATATTCTCTTCTTTTTATCCTAATTGATATTCGGTTGTTTGGGGACAAGCAATAATTTAAGTTTGGTGTTGTGATGAGCGAATAATTTATACGCTTTTTGGCATTGTTTTTAGGTAGTTTTTAGTAAGTTCAAGCTACTTTTAGGGATGTTTTCATTAGTTTTTATGTTAAATTCACATTTCTGGACTTTACTATGAGTTTGTGTGTTTTTCTGTGATTTCAGGTAATTTCTGGCTGAAATTGAGGGACTTGAGCAAAACTCTGAAAAAGGCTGACAAAAGGACTGCTGATGTTGTTGGAATCTGACCTCCCTTCACTTAAAATAAATTTTCTGGAGCTACAGAACTCAAAATGGCGCGCTCTCAACCGCGTTGGAAATTAGACATCCAGAGCTTTCCATCAATATATAATAGTCCATACTTTATTCGGAAATTGAAGACGTAAAGTGGCGCTCAACGCCAAGTACATGATGCTGTCTGGAGTTAAACGCCAGAAACACGTCACAACCCGGAGTTGAACGCCCAAAACACGTTATAACTTGGAGTTCAACTCCAAGAAAAGCCTTAGCTCGTGGATAGATCAAGCTCAGCCCAAGCATACACCAAGTGGGTCCCGGAAGTGGATTTATACATCAATTACTTACTCATGTAAACCCTAGTAGCTAGTCTAGTATAAATAGGATAAGTTACTATTGTATTAGACATCTTTTGACAGTTTAATCTTTTGACTTTGTAGTCTTTGATCATTCGGTCTCTTGATCATTCAGGGGGCTGGCCATTCGGCCATGCCTGAACCTTTCACTTATGTATTTTCAACGGTGGAGTTTGTGCACACCATAGATTAAGGGTGTGGAGCTCTACTGTAGCTCAAGTTTCAATATAATTACTATTATTTTCTATTCAATTCTCTTTTATTCCTATTCTAAGATATTCGTTGCACTTCAACTTGATGAATGTGATGATCCGTGACACTCATCATCATTCTCACCTATGAACACGCGTGATTGACAACCACTTCCGTTCTACTATAGGCCAGGCGCATATCTCTTAGATTCCCCAACAGAATCTTCGTGGTATAAGCTAGATAGATGGCGGCATTCATGAGGATCCGGAAAGTCTAAACCTTGTCTACGGTATTTCGAGTAGGATTCTGGGATTGAATGACTGTGACGAGCTTCAAACTCCTGAAGGCTGGGCTTGATGACAAATGCAAAAGAATCAAAGGATTCTATTCCAACCTGATTGAGAACCGACAGATGATTAGTCGTGCTGTGACAGAGCATAGGACCATTTTCACTGAGAGGATAGGATGTAGCCATTGACAACGGTGATGCCCTACATACAGCTTGCCATGGAAAGGAGTAAGAAGGATTGGATGAATGTAATAAGAAAGTAGAGATTTAAGAGGAGCACAGCATCTCCATACGCCTATCTGAAATTTCCACTATTGATTTACATAAGTATTTCTATCCCTTTTATTTTCTTTTTATTATTAATTTTCGAACTCATCATAAACCAATTTAATCTGCCTAACTGAGATTTACAAGGTGACCATAGCTTGCTTCATACCAACAATCTCTGTGGGATCGACCCTTACTCACGTAAGGTATTACTTGGATGACCCAGTACACTTGCTGGTTAAGATGAACGGAGTTATGATCACACCAGGGATTATTAAGATCCCAATTTATCACACCATGATCTCTTTGCGGTATTTTTGATTTCATACAAATACAAAGAGACCAACTTTGAGGATCACAATTTCGTCCATCAAATTGATTTAACAGAAAGTAAATGATAAGGAATTTAGATTGCTGAAAGTAAATTGGCAGGAAGTAAATGGCATAAAAATAAATTTGACAGAAACTTAAGGTGCAAGAAATTAAAATTGCTGAATCTTAAAGTGAAAGAAAAGTAAAGAGCTGAATCTTAAAATACAGGAATGAAAAGTGCAGGAATACAAAATAGCAAGGAAACTCAAATTGCATGAATAATAAGGGGATTTGGGTATTGGGAATCAAACAGAACTAACAAATGTATGTTGCAGCAAGTGCAGAGGAATCAAAGTGAAGGAAATTCAAAGGAAGTGATTCATCAGGGATTGGAGATACTATAATCCTTCATGAATCAACTGGGTCTCAACTTCTTTCTCAATCATCTAGTAGATCTATGGCAGATTAAAAATGATTGGATCCCAATTCCTTGGCAATCTAATCTCTCAAATCACAATCAATCTTGCCCATTCCTTGATCCAATTGTCATGAGAAGAGGTTAAGTGCAAATATCTCATCCATAAGCCACAATAACTCCCAAGATCTCAATTCCTCCCGAATGGTATCGATCAAGAGAGGAGTGAAGGATAGAGCTCCAATTCTAATGCAAGTGATTCCCCTTCAGAGGCTCACACAAGCATTCAGGAATTCAACCTCCTTCCTGAGTGAAGAATTCTAAATCAAAACCGAAGGTACCCAATAGCTACAAAGATGAATTGAGAAGAAGAAGAATATCATTGATTCATGGGAATTACAATAGAGCTCCTCCCCCTAATGAAGGTGGGGTTTAGTTCATAATTGCTCTAGAACCCAAAATAGAAAATCAATTGCAGAATAAGAAAATGATGAACATAAATAAAAAAATAAACTCAGATCTAAAAATTCCAAGAAATAACTAAAAGAAGGCTAAAAATCAAAATATCCCAAGAGAAGGTCCCTAATGAAATTGAATGTTCTCCTATTTATACATTTTCTAATTTTGTCATCCCAGTACTTGAAGTGGGCTTTCTGGCCTTTGATGAAACAGATCAGAATGGGTTCTCATCTGGTGTGGTTTGAGGGTTGCTTTAGGAGAACGTAGCGTTCTTAGAGTGAACGATGCGTTCATTCACCGATGCGTGTGCACCCTTGGTGCGTGCACGTCCCTGGCTTTTTCCCTATCGACGCATGCGTGTATTGCATGTGTGCGCATCGATGCTGTCTTCTGCCTCAACCATGTTCACGCGTACCATGTGTGCGTCTGTGTCCTTGGTAGCGTTCATGAACTGAACGCTACGTTCGTGCCATGAACGCTGTCCACATGTGCGCGTCTTGTGCTCGTGCGCGTGGATGATGAAGTGCCACTTCTACGTCCAGCGTCATGTATGTGTCTGCGCCCATCACCACTCTTGTCATATCGACGCATGCACGCCATGTACGCGTGCGCGTCGATGCCCATCTTCGAATTCAAACTTGAAAGTATCTCAGGAGTTTGCTCCAAGTGAATGTAGCATTCATTTCTTATGAACGTTAATCTTCAATCCACGCGTGCACGCCATGCGTGCGTACGCGTGGATTTCCAAATTGCTCATCCACGTGGAAGCGCCTGGTACGCGTGCGCATCGCGTGTGAACGTAGCGTTCATCAAATGATCGCAGCGTTCATTTTAACCTTGCTTCTCTGCCTTTTTCTTTTCATCATTATGCACCGAAAATTAACCAATCAAGCAATCAAAGCCTAGCCAAAATCACAAGGTTTTACATCATTCATAATAATCAACTAAATTGTGTATAAATCTCATGATTTTGCATAAAATCAACAATGTTTAATTGTGTCAAGGTAAATGTGAAATTGCACTCTGATTACTTACTTATCATGCAAGAAAGTGTAATAAACCTAATAAAAGAAAAGAAAAGTGCTAGTAAAACTAGCATAAGATGGCTTGTCAACAACAACATATGTAGTGCTTTCTCTGTCTCTGAATCAAAATTCTGCTCCAACTCCCAATTTCAGCCAGAAAATACCTGAAATTGTATAAAAATACAAAAACTCATAGTAGAATCCACAAATGTGATTTTAACACTAAAACCTCTAAAAACTTAATAAAAACTAAATAAAAACTACTAAAAACTATATGAAAGTGATGTCAAAATGTGTATAAAATATCCGCTCATCAACTACTGAACTCAGCATGCACGAACCGCAACTCAATCCTATATTACCATCATCTCAGTAACTCTAACAGGCTATGACAAAAGACTGATTTCAAATGTTTCAGAGACAATAAGGCTTACCCAGGAAAAAGGCCTTCAATGGCAGTTTCCGGTGGCAGAGGCAGCGAGGAACGGCGACAAAGGCGTGGTGGTCTCCCTAACCTGTGTGCACTCTCCCACTCTCTTCCTCGGATCTCCTCCATGGATGACAGTGACTCTGACTTCACGATGAGCACAACTGCGGCGGGGTACAGCAGCGGCGGTGGTGGGGTTTACGGATGTGATTGGGTGCAGTGGTCCCTAGGCCTGCGACCTGCTCCCTCACTTGCGACCACTGTCACCTTGCAACTCTGTTCCTGACGGCGACATGGCGTGGTGCGGCGGGATGGACGGTGGCTGTGGCAAGGCGGCGGTCCTAAGCAACGTGGCGGTGGTGGGCGAGCTCCTTATACCGGCGCGGTCTTCTTGCTCTCCTCCTCTCCT
This sequence comes from Arachis hypogaea, assembly GCF_003086295.3. Classification (NCBI taxonomy): domain Eukaryota; kingdom Viridiplantae; phylum Streptophyta; class Magnoliopsida; order Fabales; family Fabaceae; genus Arachis; species Arachis hypogaea. Next base: position 48,539,960 of record NC_092045.1, read on the forward strand.
TCTTTGTAGCCCCTTCCCCTTTCCCCATTCTTCTTTCTTTTTCTTTCTTTCTTCATTCTTTTTCTGGTGTTTCTGCGTGTGTGTGTGCTTGTGGGAGTGTGAGTGCCATGTGTGAGGGGTGAGCGGAGAGGTGAGTGTAGAGTTAGGGTTTTGGGGTGGTGTGGGTTAGGTTAGGGGTTTTTACAAAAAAAAAAGGAAATAGTAGTGTAATTTTATAAAATAATTAAAGAGTAGAATAATAATTAAAAATCAAATTAAATATAAAGTATCCATCTTTAAAACACCTTTTAATTACCAATTTGTAAATTATTTTCAATTAAATACCAATTTAATAAGAATTGGAGATAAGTAAATTAATTTTCCTTTATTTATAAAATAAGGTTAAAAATATTTAAATTAAGACATATAAAATACTCAATATTTTTAAATTATAAAAATTCTAAATTGTAAATAAGGATTTGCCTGGTATATATATATATATATATATATATATATATATACAAAATCTCAAAAATCTAATCTCAAGTAATTATAATAAATCATAAATAATTTATTAATAACTTTCCAAAATGTGGGGTTTTACATCCTACCCCAGTTATAAAAACTTTCGCCCTCGAAAATTCAAGTAATATATAATATAATACATAGTTTTAGTACTCTACTTTTAAATACTTTCTAGAAAAGTAAGAAATCTTAGCATATATATAAATGTTCAAATTCCAAATAACCATAAGATTTAAATATAAAGGTAAGGTATGATGTAAGGCAAAAGATTCAAGAAGGCTCAATGCATAGATGTTATATAGTTTCAAGACTTTATCAAAATTGGAAAAACACAATAGAGGGCAAGTTTTATAAGATAGGCATTCACAAAGTAGGGCGGTATTTAAAGTGGCAAAAGGCTACAAAGCAGGCTGGTATTAAGGCAACGGATATAATGTTCGCTCACAGATATCGTACACTTCAGAATTTTAACTTTCCAACTCCATCAGTTGCTTTATGACCCTATAACCGGTCACAAACCTAACACCTGGAAACTCTCTTGCAAGGAACAAAACCCCACAACTCCTCATAACGTTGCACACTTACCGCTCCATCTTTTCACGTTCACGAACTGCATTCTAAAGAGACTAACGCTTCCCTTGCTATGCCTAACGGTCATACGTGACTCTAAGGCATTCCTCGAGTTTATTCAGAAGGATACAAGACCTTGGAAAAGGACAAGTGGCAAGGACAAAAACCACAAGAGCTTGAAAGGATTGATGAGATCACAAGTAATTAAGAATGTACAAGGAGTGAAGAATGACGGAAAGAAAATCACTTTGGCAACCTCAAAAAATAACACCCGAATCAAAGAAGTCTGATAGGAATGATAAAAGAAAAGGTAGCATAGTAGTTTGAACAAAATCAAGCTGAGTCAAAAAAGTATAAGGTTTACAAAAGCAGAATGCCTAAAACTAAAAAGAGAGCTTACAAGACTCAAGAGTAGGATTAAAATACTTTTGAATGCGTTGCTCATGAAGAGTGAAAAACTTTTCAAAAACTATTTTATGTTTCCAAAGAAAAGGTGCGCAACAAACACCTTGTAAAAGAATAAGAAAAGTATAAATGTGGCATTACTTTAATACAATTCCATGTTGAAGTAGATTATGTAGAGTTTTAAAACAAAATGAACATGGGTTTGGCTAAGAGCTAAAATATTTCCTCAAATATTTTAGAAAGGTAGTTAGGTGTACAACTTAACCAAAAGTAATTCATAAAACTCGAAAGAAAATCAAATGCTTGTTCAAAAATTCTCAAAGTTCATATTCAAACAAGCGTGTATAAAAATTATGGCAATTACGAAAGAGGAAGTTAAACTCTATTTTGAAAAGAAAATCTGAGGTAAAAATTTACTTATAAGTTGGTAAAGGAAATAAGTAGTGCGTTACAAACGGGCAGGTTTCTACTAAATAAGGAAGCTTTTCAAAACTTTATTTAAAATATCGCATGCCAACTTTAAAACAACTTTGTCAAAAATTGAAGAATGGTTTCAATTACAATCAAGCAATAGAAAAATTTGACTTAAAATATCCTTAAAGAGGAATCAAAACATGTTTAAAAAGTTCAAAACAAAACTCCGAGATTATACTTGAAATCACTACCTCACAAAAACATTCAAGAAGATTAGGACGTACTAAAAGGAATCAACTCATCAATAGCAATTCTCGAGAAAGAATCTTTGACTAAGAACTCTGGCAAAAATAATGAGAGGATAAACGATACACAAAATTGAAATAAATCAAGTTGACTCATATAAGGATGAGATTCACAAGAGAAGGGAAGTTGAGATTGATGGTAGTGCTCACAAGAGGTAGAAGAATGATTAAAAACAAAATCAAGTATGAGATTCATAGAGATGAAAAGCTTAAGAAAGAATGATCCGTTCATAAGAAGAAACATATCAGTCCAACATTTTCAAAAGAACAACAGTGGCATAAAAAATGTAGTATGCTAAACCAAACTCAAATAAAAAATAAATTAGGTGAAGTTTATCAAACGAAAATCAACTGGAGTAAAAGCAAAAAATCTTTTCTTTTCAGAATTTAGAAAAATACCTAAATACATAATCAAATAAAGATATGCTTTGGAACTGTAGTAAAATTATTAGAAAGTCAACTAGTATTTAAAGTAAGTGTAGTTTCATAAACCAGTAAAAGTACAGGTGATGACATGTCATCATATACCTATTTTTCTATGCTTTTTCATACAAGAAATTGATGATTTGTGCTTAAATATTGAATGCTTTTGTACTTAAATGATATATTTTCTTGATATTTTAATTTTATAAATCTTGTAGGAAATAAGAAGAAAAAGAAGCAAAGAAGCACAAAAAAAAGGAGAAAAAAAGAGCTTTCGGACACACTTTGAAGTTGGAGCACACTTTGGAGCCTTATGCCACACTTTTAAAAGGGTGGCCCATGACCAAATCAAGGAAGAAAACAACCAGCACGCACACTGCCCTGCCCTTGCCAAGGGCAGGGCAGAATCATGATGAAGCAAAGTGAGGATGAAGCAAATTTTCGCTAAGTTAAAATCTGGGCGCTCACAGCATGACCATGCCTACTTCAAAGGGCTATAACTTGAGCTACAGACGTCCAATTGATGTGCTTCTAGTTGCGTTGGAAAGCTGACATTCATAGCTTTCCAACGATATATAGAAATCCATATTTGGCGTACAATTGAGGCAGGAACGGAAAGCATCTTTAAGGGCCAAAAACAAGCAAAAATAAACCAAGGAAAAGAAGTAGCGTGTGCATCCACCAAGTCTCGAACGCGGAGCTTCATTTTTGGAAACATTGCCCTGCCCTCCGCGAGGGCAGGGCAGCATTTTGTTGTGGCACAATTCTGGCGCACCAAGGCACCATTCTGGCGCACCGCAGCATCATCTGGCAGCACCAGCAGCGCACCAAGGCACCAATCTGGCGCACCAAATTTTTCTGCCTTGCCCTCCGCGAGGGCAGGGCAGCATCCTGCGCACCAAGCCTGCACCACGCCCGCACCACGCACGCACCAAGCACCAAATCCTGCCCTGCCCTCCACAAGGGCATGGCAGCCTCCTGGGAGCAACATATGGGCCAAAATTCAATTTAATTCAATTCCTCACCAAATTGAATCAAGGCCAACCAAACCCATTTCTCCTCAAATCCAAAGCAAGCTAAGCCCACATCATCACTCACAGGCACAAGAACAAGCTAGAATTAGGATTTTCATTTAATTTGTTTTTCATTTCAATTTCATTTTATTTTGTAAAGCCTATATAAGGCATCATTTCCATCTTTGTAGGGGAGGCTAGCTCCACGAGGGAGTATTAGGATTTGAGAGCTCTCTCTCTTAGTTTTCATTTCTGTTTTGAAATTTTGGATTGAGGTTGGAGGAATCCTGTTTCAATCTTTAATCTGAAATCCATCTTTGTTCATCTTCTGCATAATTTTTACGGCTTCCATCTTTCTTTCTTCTTCAATCTGCTTTCTACTTTGATCAAGGAAGGGATTGAGATCTAGACTTGTTTTCTAGTCTCATTGATTCCCTGAGATCTTGTCTCTTTAAATTTCACAATTGAGCTTAATTACATTCTGTGTTGCTTCTTCAAGCAATTTTTCATTTCTGTTTAAATCTGTTGCACTACATCTTTTACTTCTCTGCTTGATTGCTCTTTACATTTTCTTGTTGAATTTTAAATTCCCTGCACCCATTTACATTTAATGCAATTTACATTTCGTGCAATTTAAGTTTCAGCTATTTTACTTTCTTGCTCTTTAAGTTTCCTGCAATTTTATTTTCTGCATCTTTTAAATTCCTTGCAATTTACTTTCTGTTGATCAACTTCACACAATTCACTCAATGTTAGCTTGACTAAACTAATCACCCACTAAAGTTGCTTGATCCATCAATCCCTGTGGGATCGACCTCACTCTTGTGAGTTATTATTACTTGATGCGACCCAGTACACTTGCCGGTTGGATTTGTGTGTTGGAAAATTCGTTTTCCGCAAAAACACCATCAAGTTTTTGGCGCCGTTGCCGGGGATTGATTAGATCAACAATGATTAAGTGGGTGAGAAGTCTAGATCAAGCATTTTCTTTATTTTTGTTCTCTGTTCTAAGTTGAAACCAAGGTGTTTGAGTTATTGCCTCACTAAGAAATTCATCTTTGAGATATGAATTTCAATTTCCCTTGGTGTTGTGTTTTACAAATTTCAAATGGAGTTCAACTCATCTTATGATCAAACAAATTTTATGGGATATTACCCACCATCACCAATCTCTAATGGTGGCTGGGAATATCACCAAGAGAATACACATTCTGAGCACTCCAATTCATGGAGATTTGCTTCAGAGACACAAGATGAGCAAGAAAATCATATGGGATACCAACCACCACCACAAAATGATTCATATCATTATCCTCATGGTGGATGGAAGTATCACCAAAGAATGGAAGAGCATCCACCCTCACGTCCTAGTTTCTCATTTGAAAGTTCTTCATCACTTGATTATGATTACTCTCAACCTTCATCTCTTGAACTAACAGATTGGGATTACCTTCAAGCCATTGAAATACATAGAAAACTCGTGGAAAGATACACACAACCCCAATCCTGGACAGAAATCGTATTCAAGAAGATGAATGAGTTCTCAGAGCAAACAAGGAGGAACTTAGAACCATCCAACAGTGAGGATGAAGACAAATTTCTGAAGGATAAAGTGGAAGAGCAAGATAAGGAGGCTACTGCATCAAGTGAACTTTCAATGAAGAATGAGGTGGTTGAAAATGAAACTGCACTTGAGATGAAAAAGGAACATGAACATTCACAACCCTCACAAACTTTCCTTGAATCTGTGATCGAAAAATATGAAGAGGAGATGAAGAAATCTTGGGAAGAACAACAAACCTCCTCCATAAAAGGACTATTAAGTCAAATGTTGGGTGCAAGGGAGGAAGTGGAGGAGCAAGAAAGTGAGGAAGTCATTCCAAACTCAAGTGAAGCAGAGAAGTACATAGAGGAAAAGCTCATGGAGCCACCAATTCAAAAGGCTCTGGATGAATACAAAACTCCAATAATTACACAGCAACCAAGTCTTGAATTCAAGGAAGTGAAGGCAATTAACAAAAGCACCGAGAAGAGGATTGTGACCAAGCTACCAAGGACAACATTCAAGAGGAGGTCAACCACAAGCAATCCAACCCCTGGACCAATAGCAAGCAAGCTCAATCAAGCCATGTACAAAAGAAAGCTTGCTGAGAAGAAGCCAAGACAGGGGACACTAGCTGAAACTTCTCCCCTCTTGGAGTCATTCCTCTTAACAAACTGGAAGAAGAGGAAGAAAGTGAGGAACAACATGTCAAGCTAATGACACTAAAAGAGCACTTGTTGGGAGGTAACCCAACCGTAGGTAACATTTCTTCTCCGCTTTGTTTTCTTTCTGTGGTTTGTTTAAATTTCAATAAATTGGCATGTGATTACATTCTAAGTTTGGTGTTGCCTTGCAACAAATTATTTTCAATCTTTTTGGATGATTGCATCAAATCAAAAATGAAAGTGACACACCAAGATTCTAAGTTTGGTGTGCCACTTATTTTCTATGCAAATCATTCAAGCAACATCACTTGTCTGCATAATCATATTGCCTTTTGCAGTGTTATTTTTCTTCTTCTTAGTTGGATAATTTTTGTTTTCTCTTTGTTTCATTTATTTACTTACTTTTAATGCTTTCTTTCATTAACTGTTTTTGTTAATACATCACCAAAACATCCTTATTCATGACAGACTCTTCATTTGGTGATTGTATTTAACATATAACAGTTTCTTTTATTTAAGTTTTAGTTCAAATAAATTGACATATGGTTGCATTCTAAGTTTTGTGTTGCTATGCAACAAAATTTTATTCTAATTCTTACAAGATACTTGCATTAATTCCAAGTGAAAGTGTCACACTAAGTTTGGTGTGCCACTTATTCTTTATGCAAAGTATTGTGCACACCTTCTTATGCTTGCAATCAAAATGTCGCTGCCTCTTGTGCCTTGATTGTTATTTTTCATTTTTGCTTGCTTGCAACACATGTAATGCTAACATTTCATTATGTAAGACATTCATGATCTATCTTAGCCCCATAGCCACTGTTCTAATTATTGTTTGAGGATGAACAAGCATACTGAGTTTGGCAAGGGAAAGAGGAAAAATAGAGGAAAAAGGACAACAATAATGAAGATGAACTACAAGGTTGTAGAGTTCCTTTTCTTCTCATTTATTTCCAGCACTTTAAATTGCATGATTGTCTTTATATTTTCTGTATACATGTGTGGTATGACTAAGCATAGCTTGAATTTGATTTGAAATATGTTGTTGTGACATTATGACTACCAACTTGAGTTTTGTGAATTCAAAAGCAATAAAGCATCATGATCATAAACAAACAAGGAATTAAAGAAGATTTTAGCATGTGCATACAAGTATTGGATAGCTAGTATGATTAATTGTTGCTCAATTGCATTGGATTTTATTTAATTGAAGTTTTTCATCTAGTACATTTTGTGAAATCTTTTGAAATCATGAAAACCTTGAAGAAGAAAATACAATTAAAGCAAGAAAAGAAAAAGGGAAAGAATGAGAAAGCTGAAGGCTCTGAGTACCAATGGCAATTTATTTGCTAAGTGCTTGTGGTGTTTATGTATCAAGCCAATTGCTTGAAAACAAAACACTTAGAAGTCAAGGTTAGGCTCAAGTGCAAAAGCACTCCCTCAAAGCTCAAGGCTCTGAGCATCAATGATTAGAGAGTCAAGAAAAGAAAAGAAAAATGAGCTTAATGAAGTCCCTTAATTAAATGCTTGTGGTGCTTATGTATCAAGTGGTAATACTTGAAAACAAAGCATTTAGAAGTCGTAGCTTTGTTATTTACACATAGGGCAAAGCACCCAAAAGGAGAAGCTAAAAAAAAAATCAAAAGCTTGTTTCAAGGAAGAATTATGAGAAAAAGATTTCATAAAATAAGCTAGATAGAAGCATCAATCATTTACATCTCTTTTGTAATTGTAGCATGCATAGAAAACTAGCTAACCATGAACATTGAGTTGCTATTCTTCTTACCTTGGATTGTCAATCTTTATTGCATAATTCTTTTCTTGCTTGGGGACAAGCAAGGTTTAAGGTTGGTGTTGTGATGACATGTCATCATATACCTATTTTTCTATGCTTTTTCATACAAGAAATTGATGATTTGTGCTTAAATATTGAATGCTTTTGTACTTAAATGATATATTTTCTTGATATTTTAATTTTATAAATCTTGTAGGAAATAAGAAGAAAAAGAAGCAAAGAAGCACAAAAAAAAGGAGAAAAAAAGAGCTTTGGGACACACTTTGAAGTTGGAGCACACTTTGGAGCCTTAGGCCACGCTTTTAAAAGCGTGGCCCAGGACCAAATCAAGGAAGAAAACAACCAGCACGCACACTGCCCTGCCCTTGCCAAGGGCAGGGCAGAATCATGATGAAGCAAAGTGAGGATGAAGCAAATTTTCGCTAAGTTAAAATCTGGGCGCTCACAGCATGACCATGCCTACTTCAAAGGGCTATAACTTGAGCTACAGACGTTCGATTGATGTGCTTCCAGTTGCGTTGGAAAGCTGACATTCATAGCTTTCCAACGATATATAGAAATCCATATTTGGCGTACAATTGAGGCAGGAATGGAAAGCATCTTTAAGGACCGAAAACAAGCGAAAATAAACCAAGGAAAAGAAGTAGCGTGTGCATCCACCAAGTCTCGAACGCGGAGCTTCATTTCTGGAAACATTGCCCTGCCCTCCGCGAGGGCAGGGCAGCATTTTGTTGTGGCATAGTTCTGGCGCACCAAGGTACCATTCTGGCGCACCGCAGCATCATCTGGCAGCACCAGCAGCGCACCAAGGCACCAATCTGGCGCACCAAATTTTTCTGCCCTGCCCTCCGCGAGGGCAGGGCAGCATCCTGCGCACCAAGCCTGCACCACGCCCGCACCACGCACGCACCAAGCACCAAATCCTGCCCTGCCCTCCACAAGGGCATGGCAGCCTCCTGGGAGCAACATATGGGCCAAAATTCAATTTAATTCAATTCCTCACCAAATTGAATCAAGGCCAACCAAACCCATTTCTCCTCAAATCCAAAGCAAGCTAAGCCCACATCATCACTCAAAGGCACAAGAACAAGCTAGAATTAGGATTTTCATTTAATTTGTTTTTCATTTCAATTTCATTTTATTTTGTAAAGCCTATATAAGGCATCATTTCCATCTTTGTAGGGGAGGCTAGCTCCACGAGGGAGTATTAGGATTTGAGAGCTCTCTCTCTTAGTTTTCATTTCTGTTTTGAAATTTTGGATTGAGGTTGGAGGAATCCTGTTTCAATCTTTAATCTGAAATCCATCTTTGTTCATCTTCTGCATAATTTTTACGGCTTCCATCTTTCTTTCTTCTTCAATCTGCTTTCTACTTTGATCAAGGAAGGGATTGAGATCTAGACTTGTTTTCTAGTCTCATTGATTCCCTGAGATCTTGTCTCTTTAAATTTCACAATTGAGCTTAATTACATTCTGTGTTGCTTCTTCAAGCAATTTTTCATTTCTGTTTAAATCTGTTGCACTACATCTTTTACTTCTCTGCTTGATTGCTCTTTACATTTTCTTGTTGAATTTTAAATTCCCTGCACCCATTTACATTTAATGCAATTTACATTTCGTGCAATTTAAGTTTCAGCTATTTTACTTTCTTGCTCTTTAAGTTTCCTGCAATTTTATTTTCTGCATCTTTTAAATTCCTTGCAATTTACTTTCTGTTGATCAACTTCACACAATTCACTCAATGTTAGCTTGACTAAACTAATCACCCACTAAAGTTGCTTGATCCATCAATCCCTGTGGGATCGACCTCACTCTTGTGAGTTATTATTACTTGATGCGACCCAGTACACTTGGCGGTTGGATTTGTGTGTTGGAAAATTCGTTTTCCGCAAAAACACCATCAAGTTTTTGGCGCCGTTGCCGGGGATTGATTAGATCAACAATGATTAAGTGGGTGAGAGGTCTAGATCAAGCATTTTCTTTATTTTTGTTCTCTGTTCTAAGTTGAAACCAAGGTGTTTGAGTTATTGCCTCACTAAGAAATTCATCTTTGAGATATGAATTTCAATTTCCCTTGGTGTTGTGTTTTACAAATTTCAAATGGAGTTCAACTCATCTTATGATCAAACAAATTTTATGGGATATTACCCACCATCACCAATCTCTAATGGTGGCTGGGAATATCACCAAGAGAATACACATTCTGAGCACTCCAATTCATGGAGATTTGCTTCAGAGACACAAGATGAGCAAGAAAATCATATGGGATACCAACCACCACCACAAAATGATTCATATCATTATCCTCATGGTGGATGGAAGTATCACCAAAGAATGGAAGAGCATCCACCCTCACGTCCTAGTTTCTCATTTGAAAGTTCTTCATCACTTGATTATGATTACTCTCAACCTTCATCTCTTGAACTAATAGATTGGGATTACCTTCAAGCCATTGAAATACATAGAAAACTCGTGGAAAGATACACACAACCCCAATCCTGGACAGAAATCGTATTCAAGAAGATGAATGAGTTCTCAGAGCAAACAAGGAGGAACTTAAAACCATCCAACAGTGAGGATGAAGACAAATTTCTGAAGGATAAAGTGGAAGAGCAAGATAAGGAGGCTACTGCATCAAGTGAACTTTCAATGAAGAATGAGGTGGTTGAAAATGAAACTGCACTTGAGATGAAAAAGGAACATGAACATTCACAACCCTCACAAACTTTCCTTGAATCTGTGATCGAAAAATATAAAGAGGAGATGAAGAAATCTTGGGAAGAACAACAAACGTCCTCCATAAAAGGACTATTAAGTCAAATGTTGGGTGCAAGGGAGGAAGTGGAGGAGCAAGAAAGTGAGGAAGTCATTCCAAACTCAAGTGAAGCAGAGAAGTACATAGAGGAAAAGCTCATGGAGCCACCAATTCAAAAGGCTCTGGATGAATACAAAACTCCAATAATTACACAGCAACCAAGTCTAATTCAAGGAAGTGAAGGCAATTAACAAAAGCACCGAGAAGAGGATTGTGACCAAGCTACCAAGGACAACATTCAAGAGGAGGTCAACCACAAGCAATCCAACCCCTGGACCAATAGCAAGCAAGCTCAATCAAGCCATGTACAAAAGAAAGCTTGCTGAGAAGAAGCCAAGACAGGGGACACTAGCTGAAACTTCTCCCCTCTTGGAGTCATTCCTCTTAACAAACTGGAAGAAGAGGAAGAAAGTGAGGAACAACATGTCAAGCTAATGACACTAAAAGAGCACTTGCTGGGAGGTAACCCAACCGTAGGTAACATTTCTTCTCCGCTTTGTTTTCTTTCTGTGGTTTGTTTAAATTTCAATAAATTGGCATGTGATTACATTCTAAGTTTGGTGTTTCCTTGCAACAAATTATTTTCAATCTTTTTGGATGATTGCATCAAATCAAAAATGAAAGTGACACACCAAGATTCTAAGTTTGGTGTGCCACTTATTTTCTATGCAAATCATTCAAGCAACATCACTTGTCTGCATAATCATATTGCCTTTTGCAGTGTTATTTTTCTTCTTCTTAGTTGGATAATTTTTGTTTTCTCTTTGTTTCATTTATTTACTTACTTTTAATGCTTTCTTTCATTAACTGTTTTTGTTAATACATCACCAAAACATCCTTATTCATGACAGACTCTTCATTTGGTGATTGTATTTAACATATAACAGTTTCTTTTATTTAAGTTTTAGTTCAAATAAATTGACATATGGTTGCATTCTAAGTTTTGTGTTGCTATGCAACAAAATTTTATTCTAATTCTTACAAGATACTTGCATTAATTCCAAGTGAAAGTGTCACACTAAGTTTGGTGTGCCACTTATTCTTTATGCAAAGTATTGTGCACACCTTCTTATGCTTGCAATCAAAATGTCGCTGCCTCTTGTGCCTTGATTGTTATTTTTCATTTTTGCTTGCTTGCAACACATGTAATGCTAACATTTCATTATGTAAGACATTCATGATCTATCTTAGCCCCATAGCCACTGTTCTAATTATTGTTTGAGGATGAACAAGCATACTGAGTTTGGCAAGGGAAAGAGGAAAAATAGAGGAAAAAGGACAACAATAATGAAGATGAACTACAAGGTTGTAGAGTTCCTTTTCTTCTCATTTATTTCCAGCACTTTAAATTGCATGATTGTCTTTATATTTTCTGTATACATGTGTGGTATGACTAAGCATAGCTTGAATTTGATTTGAAATATGTTGTTGTGACATTATGACTACCAACTTGAGTTTTGTGAATTCAAAAGCAATAAAGCATCATGATCATAAACAAACAAGGAATTAAAGAAGATTTTAGCATGTGCATACAAGTATTGGATAGCTAGTATGATTAATTGTTGCTCAATTGCATTGGATTTTATTTAATTGAAGTTTTTCATCTAGTACATTTTGTGAAATCTTTTGAAATCATGAAAACCTTGAAGAAGAAAATACAATTAAAGCAAGAAAAGAAAAAGGGAAAGAATGAGAAAGCTGAAGGCTCTGAGTACCAATGGCAATTTATTTGCTAAGTGCTTGTGGTGTTTATGTATCAAGCCAATTGCTTGAAAACAAAACACTTAGAAGTCAAGGCTAGGCTCAAGTGCAAAAGCACTCCCTCAAAGCTCAAGGCTCTGAGCATCAATGATTAGAGAGTCAAGAAAAGAAAAGAAAAATGAGCTTAATGAAGTCCCTTAATTAAATGCTTGTGGTGCTTATGTATCAAGTGGTAATACTTGAAAACAAAGCATTTAGAAGTCGTAGCTTTGTTATTTACACATAGGGCAAAGCACCCAAAAGGAGAAGCTAAAAAAAAAATCAAAAGCTTGTTTCAAGGAAGAATTATGAGAAAAAGATTTCATAAAATAAGCTAGATAGAAGCATCAATCATTTACATCTCTTTTGTAATTGTAGCATGCATAGAAAACTAGCTAACCATGAACATTGAGTTGCTATTCTTCTTACCTTGGATTGTCAATCTTTATTGCATAATTCTTTTCTTGCTTGGGGACAAGCAAGGTTTAAGGTTGGTGTTGTGATGACATGTCATCATATACCTATTTTTCTATGCTTTTTCATACAAGAAATTGATGATTTGTGCTTAAATATTGAATGCTTTTGTACTTAAATGATATATTTTCTTGATATTTTAATTTTATAAATCTTGTAGGAAATAAGAAGAAAAAGAAGCAAAGAAGCACAAAAAAAAGGAGAAAAAAAGAGCTTTGGGACACACTTTGAAGTTGGAGCACACTTTGGAGCCTTAGGCCACGCTTTTAAAAGCGTGGCCCAGGACCAAATCAAGGAAGAAAACAACCAGCACGCACACTGCCCTGCCCTTGCCAAGGGCAGGGCAGAATCATGATGAAGCAAAGTGAGGATGAAGCAAATTTTCGCTAAGTTAAAATCTGGGCGCTCACAGCATGACCATGCCTACTTCAAAGGGCTATAACTTGAGCTACAGACGTTCGATTGATGTGCTTCCAGTTGCGTTGGAAAGCTGACATTCATAGCTTTCCAACGATATATAGAAATCCATATTTGGCGTACAATTGAGGCAGGAATGGAAAGCATCTTTAAGGACCGAAAACAAGCGAAAATAAACCAAGGAAAAGAAGTAGCGTGTGCATCCACCAAGTCTCGAACGCGGAGCTTCATTTCTGGAAACATTGCCCTGCCCTCCGCGAGGGCAGGGCAGCATTTTGTTGTGGCACAGTTCTGGCGCACCAAGGTACCATTCTGGCGCACCGCAGCATCATCTGGCAGCACCAGCAGCGCACCAAGGCACCAATCTGGCGCACCAAATTTTTCTGCCCTGCCCTCCGCGAGGGCAGGGCAGCATCCTGCGCACCAAGCCTGCACCACGCCCGCACCACGCACGCACCAAGCACCAAATCCTGCCCTGCCCTCCACAAGGGCATGGCAGCCTCCTGGGAGCAACATATGGGCCAAAATTCAATTTAATTCAATTCCTCACCAAATTGAATCAAGGCCAACCAAACCCATTTCTCCTCAAATCCAAAGCAAGCTAAGCCCACATCATCACTCAAAGGCACAAGAACAAGCTAGAATTAGGATTTTCATTTAATTTGTTTTTCATTTCAATTTCATTTTATTTTGTAAAGCCTATATAAGGCATCATTTCCATCTTTGTAGGGGAGGCTAGCTCCACGAGGGAGTATTAGGATTTGAGAGCTCTCTCTCTTAGTTTTCATTTCTGTTTTGAAATTTTGGATTGAGGTTGGAGGAATCCTGTTTCAATCTTTAATCTGAAATCCATCTTTGTTCATCTTCTGCATAATTTTTACGGCTTCCATCTTTCTTTCTTCTTCAATCTGCTTTCTACTTTGATCAAGGAAGGGATTGAGATCTAGACTTGTTTTCTAGTCTCATTGATTCCCTGAGATCTTGTCTCTTTAAATTTCACAATTGAGCTTAATTACATTCTGTGTTGCTTCTTCAAGCAATTTTTCATTTCTGTTTAAATCTGTTGCACTACATCTTTTACTTCTCTGCTTGATTGCTCTTTACATTTTCTTGTTGAATTTTAAATTCCCTGCACCCATTTACATTTAATGCAATTTACATTTCGTGCAATTTAAGTTTCAGCTATTTTACTTTCTTGCTCTTTAAGTTTCCTGCAATTTTATTTTCTGCATCTTTTAAATTCCTTGCAATTTACTTTCTGTTGATCAACTTCACACAATTCACTCAATGTTAGCTTGACTAAACTAATCACCCACTAAAGTTGCTTGATCCATCAATCCCTGTGGGATCGACCTCACTCTTGTGAGTTATTATTACTTGATGCGACCCAGTACACTTGGCGGTTGGATTTGTGTGTTGGAAAATTCGTTTTCCGCAAAAACACCATCAAGTTTTTGGCGCCGTTGCCGGGGATTGATTAGATCAACAATGATTAAGTGGGTGAGAGGTCTAGATCAAGCATTTTCTTTATTTTTGTTCTCTGTTCTAAGTTGAAACCAAGGTGTTTGAGTTATTGCCTCACTAAGAAATTCATCTTTGAGATATGAATTTCAATTTCCCTTGGTGTTGTGTTTTACAAATTTCAAATGGAGTTCAACTCATCTTATGATCAAACAAATTTTATGGGATATTACCCACCATCACCAATCTCTAATGGTGGCTGGGAATATCACCAAGAGAATACACATTCTGAGCACTCCAATTCATGGAGATTTGCTTCAGAGACACAAGATGAGCAAGAAAATCATATGGGATACCAACCACCACCACAAAATGATTCATATCATTATCCTCATGGTGGATGGAAGTATCACCAAAGAATGGAAGAGCATCCACCCTCACGTCCTAGTTTCTCATTTGAAAGTTCTTCATCACTTGATTATGATTACTCTCAACCTTCATCTCTTGAACTAATAGATTGGGATTACCTTCAAGCCATTGAAATACATAGAAAACTCGTGGAAAGATACACACAACCCCAATCCTGGACAGAAATCGTATTCAAGAAGATGAATGAGTTCTCAGAGCAAACAAGGAGGAACTTAAAACCATCCAACAGTGAGGATGAAGACAAATTTCTGAAGGATAAAGTGGAAGAGCAAGATAAGGAGGCTACTGCATCAAGTGAACTTTCAATGAAGAATGAGGTGGTTGAAAATGAAACTGCACTTGAGATGAAAAAGGAACATGAACATTCACAACCCTCACAAACTTTCCTTGAATCTGTGATCGAAAAATATGAAGAGGAGATGAAGAAATCTTGGGAAGAACAACAAACGTCCTCCATAAAAGGACTATTAAGTCAAATGTTGGGTGCAAGGGAGGAAGTGGAGGAGCAAGAAAGTGAGGAAGTCATTCCAAACTCAAGTGAAGCAGAGAAGTACATAGAGGAAAAGCTCATGGAGCCACCAATTCAAAAGGCTCTGGATGAATACAAAACTCCAATAATTACACAGCAACCAAGTCTAATTCAAGGAAGTGAAGGCAATTAACAAAAGCACCGAGAAGAGGATTGTGACCAAGCTACCAAGGACAACATTCAAGAGGAGGTCAACCACAAGCAATCCAACCCCTGGACCAATAGCAAGCAAGCTCAATCAAGCCATGTACAAAAGAAAGCTTGCTGAGAAGAAGCCAAGACAGGGGACACTAGCTGAAACTTCTCCCCTCTTGGAGTCATTCCTCTTAACAAACTGGAAGAAGAGGAAGAAAGTGAGGAACAACATGTCAAGCTAATGACACTAAAAGAGCACTTGCTGGGAGGTAACCCAACCGTAGGTAACATTTCTTCTCCGCTTTGTTTTCTTTCTGTGGTTTGTTTAAATTTCAATAAATTGGCATGTGATTACATTCTAAGTTTGGTGTTTCCTTGCAACAAATTATTTTCAATCTTTTTGGATGATTGCATCAAATCAAAAATGAAAGTGACACACCAAGATTCTAAGTTTGGTGTGCCACTTATTTTCTATGCAAATCATTCAAGCAACATCACTTGTCTGCATAATCATATTGCCTTTTGCAGTGTTATTTTTCTTCTTCTTAGTTGGATAATTTTTGTTTTCTCTTTGTTTCATTTATTTACTTACCTTTAATGCTTTCTTTCATTAACTGTTTTTGTTAATACATCACCAAAACATCCTTATTCATGACAGACTCTTCATTTGGTGATTGTATTTAACATATAACAGTTTCTTTTATTTAAGTTTTAGTTCAAATAAATTGACATATGGTTGCATTCTAAGTTTTGTGTTGCTATGCAACAAAATTTTATTCTAATTCTTACAAGATACTTGCATTAATTCCAAGTGAAAGTGTCACACTAAGTTTGGTGTGCCACTTATTCTTTATGCAAAGTATTGTGCACACCTTCTTATGCTTGCAATCAAAATGTCGCTGCCTCTTGTGCCTTGATTGTTATTTTTCATTTTTGCTTGCTTGCAACACATGTAATGCTAACATTTCATTATGTAAGACATTCATGATCTATCTTAGCCCCATAGCCACTGTTCTAATTATTGTTTGAGGATGAACAAGCATACTGAGTTTGGCAAGGGAAAGAGGAAAAATAGAGGAAAAAGGACAACAATAATGAAGATGAACTACAAGGTTGTAGAGTTCCTTTTCTTCTCATTTATTTCCAGCACTTTAAATTGCATGATTGTCTTTATATTTTCTGTATACATGTGTGGTATGACTAAGCATAGCTTGAATTTGATTTGAAATATGTTGTTGTGACATTATGACTACCAACTTGAGTTTTGTGAATTCAAAAGCAATAAAGCATCATGATCATAAACAAACAAGGAATTAAAGAAGATTTTAGCATGTGCATACAAGTATTGGATAGCTAGTATGATTAATTGTTGCTCAATTGCATTGGATTTTATTTAATTGAAGTTTTTCATCTAGTACATTTTGTGAAATCTTTTGAAATCATGAAAACCTTGAAGAAGAAAATACAATTAAAGCAAGAAAAGAAAAAGGGAAAGAATGAGAAAGCTGAAGGCTCTGAGTACCAATGGCAATTTATTTGCTAAGTGCTTGTGGTGTTTATGTATCAAGCCAATTGCTTGAAAACAAAACACTTAGAAGTCAAGGCTAGGCTCAAGTGCAAAAGCACTCCCTCAAAGCTCAAGGCTCTGAGCATCAATGATTAGAGAGTCAAGAAAAGAAAAGAAAAATGAGCTTAATGAAGTCCCTTAATTAAATGCTTGTGGTGCTTATGTATCAAGTGGTAATACTTGAAAACAAAGCATTTAGAAGTCGTAGCTTTGTTATTTACACATAGGGCAAAGCACCCAAAAGGAGAAGCTAAAAAAAAAATCAAAAGCTTGTTTCAAGGAAGAATTATGAGAAAAAGATTTCATAAAATAAGCTAGATAGAAGCATCAATCATTTACATCTCTTTTGTAATTGTAGCATGCATAGAAAACTAGCTAACCATGAACATTGAGTTGCTATTCTTCTTACCTTGGATTGTCAATCTTTATTGCATAATTCTTTTCTTGCTTGGGGACAAGCAAGGTTTAAGGTTGGTGTTGTGATGACATGTCATCATATACCTATTTTTCTATGCTTTTTCATACAAGAAATTGATGATTTGTGCTTAAATATTGAATGCTTTTGTACTTAAATGATATATTTTCTTGATATTTTAATTTTATAAATCTTGTAGGAAATAAGAAGAAAAAGAAGCAAAGAAGCACAAAAAAAAGGAGAAAAAAAGAGCTTTGGGACACACTTTGAAGTTGGAGCACACTTTGGAGCCTTAGGCCACGCTTTTAAAAGCGTGGCCCAGGACCAAATCAAGGAAGAAAACAACCAGCACGCACACTGCCCTGCCCTTGCCAAGGGCAGGGCAGAATCATGATGAAGCAAAGTGAGGATGAAGCAAATTTTCGCTAAGTTAAAATCTGGGCGCTCACAGCATGACCATGCCTACTTCAAAGGGCTATAACTTGAGCTACAGACGTTCGATTGATGTGCTTCCAGTTGCGTTGGAAAGCTGACATTCATAGCTTTCCAACGATATATAGAAATCCATATTTGGCGTACAATTGAGGCAGGAATGGAAAGCATCTTTAAGGACCGAAAACAAGCGAAAATAAACCAAGGAAAAGAAGTAGCGTGTGCATCCACCAAGTCTCGAACGCGGAGCTTCATTTCTGGAAACATTGCCCTGCCCTCCGCGAGGGCAGGGCAGCATTTTGTTGTGGCACAGTTCTGGCGCACCAAGGTACCATTCTGGCGCACCGCAGCATCATCTGGCAGCACCAGCAGCGCACCAAGGCACCAATCTGGCGCACCAAATTTTTCTGCCCTGCCCTCCGCGAGGGCAGGGCAGCATCCTGCGCACCAAGCCTGCACCACGCCCGCACCACGCACGCACCAAGCACCAAATCCTGCCCTGCCCTCCACAAGGGCATGGCAGCCTCCTGGGAGCAACATATGGGCCAAAATTCAATTTAATTCAATTCCTCACCAAATTGAATCAAGGCCAACCAAACCCATTTCTCCTCAAATCCAAAGCAAGCTAAGCCCACATCATCACTCAAAGGCACAAGAACAAGCTAGAATTAGGATTTTCATTTAATTTGTTTTTCATTTCAATTTCATTTTATTTTGTAAAGCCTATATAAGGCATCATTTCCATCTTTGTAGGGGAGGCTAGCTCCACGAGGGAGTATTAGGATTTGAGAGCTCTCTCTCTTAGTTTTCATTTCTGTTTTGAAATTTTGGATTGAGGTTGGAGGAATCCTGTTTCAATCTTTAATCTGAAATCCATCTTTGTTCATCTTCTGCATAATTTTTACGGCTTCCATCTTTCTTTCTTCTTCAATCTGCTTTCTACTTTGATCAAGGAAGGGATTGAGATCTAGACTTGTTTTCTAGTCTCATTGATTCCCTGAGATCTTGTCTCTTTAAATTTCACAATTGAGCTTAATTACATTCTGTGTTGCTTCTTCAAGCAATTTTTCATTTCTGTTTAAATCTGTTGCACTACATCTTTTACTTCTCTGCTTGATTGCTCTTTACATTTTCTTGTTGAATTTTAAATTCCCTGCACCCATTTACATTTAATGCAATTTACATTTCGTGCAATTTAAGTTTCAGCTATTTTACTTTCTTGCTCTTTAAGTTTCCTGCAATTTTATTTTCTGCATCTTTTAAATTCCTTGCAATTTACTTTCTGTTGATCAACTTCACACAATTCACTCAATGTTAGCTTGACTAAACTAATCACCCACTAAAGTTGCTTGATCCATCAATCCCTGTGGGATCGACCTCACTCTTGTGAGTTATTATTACTTGATGCGACCCAGTACACTTGCCGGTTGGATTTGTGTGTTGGAAAATTCGTTTTCCGCAAAAACACCATCAAGTTTTTGGCGCCGTTGCCGGGGATTGATTAGATCAACAATGATTAAGTGGGTGAGAGGTCTAGATCAAGCATTTTCTTTATTTTTGTTCTCTGTTCTAAGTTGAAACCAAGGTGTTTGAGTTATTGCCTCACTAAGAAATTCATCTTTGAGATATGAATTTCAATTTCCCTTGGTGTTGTGTTTTACAAATTTCAAATGGAGTTTAACTCATCTTATGATCAAACAAATTTTATGGGATATTACCCACCATCACCAATCTCTAATGGTGGCTGGGAATATCACCAAGAGAATACACATTCTGAGCACTCCAATTCATGGAGATTTGCTTCAGAGACACAAGATGAGCAAGAAAATCATATGGGATACCAACCACCACCACAAAATGATTCATATCATTATCCTCATGGTGGATGGAAGTATCACCAAAGAATGGAAGAGCATCCACCCTCACGTCCTAGTTTCTCATTTGAAAGTTCTTCATCACTTGATTATGATTACTCTCAACCTTCATCTCTTGAACTAATAGATTGGGATTACCTTCAAGCCATTGAAATACATAGAAAACTCGTGGAAAGATACACACAACCCCAATCCTGGACAGAAATCGTATTCAAGAAGATGAATGAGTTCTCAGAGCAAACAAGGAGGAACTTAAAACCATCCAACAGTGAGGATGAAGACAAATTTCTGAAGGATAAAGTGGAAGAGCAAGATAAGGAGGCTACTGCATCAAGTGAACTTTCAATGAAGAATGAGGTGGTTGAAAATGAAACTGCACTTGAGATGAAAAAGGAACATGAACATTCACAACCCTCACAAACTTTCCTTGAATCTGTGATCGAAAAATATGAAGAGGAGATGAAGAAATCTTGGGAAGAACAACAAACGTCCTCCATAAAAGGACTATTAAGTCAAATGTTGGGTGCAAGGGAGGAAGTGGAGGAGCAAGAAAGTGAGGAAGTCATTCCAAACTCAAGTGAAGCAGAGAAGTACATAGAGGAAAAGCTCATGGAGCCACCAATTCAAAAGGCTCTGGATGAATACAAAACTCCAATAATTACACAGCAACCAAGTCTAATTCAAGGAAGTGAAGGCAATTAACAAAAGCACCGAGAAGAGGATTGTGACCAAGCTACCAAGGACAACATTCAAGAGGAGGTCAACCACAAGCAATCCAACCCCTGGACCAATAGCAAGCAAGCTCAATCAAGCCATGTACAAAAGAAAGCTTGCTGAGAAGAAGCCAAGACAGGGGACACTAGCTGAAACTTCTCCCCTCTTGGAGTCATTCCTCTTAACAAACTGGAAGAAGAGGAAGAAAGTGAGGAACAACATGTCAAGCTAATGACACTAAAAGAGCACTTGTTGGGAGGTAACCCAACCGTAGGTAACATTTCTTCTCCGCTTTGTTTTCTTTCTGTGGTTTGTTTAAATTTCAATAAATTGGCATGTGATTACATTCTAAGTTTGGTGTTTCCTTGCAACAAATTATTTTCAATCTTTTTGGATGATTGCATCAAATCAAAAATGAAAGTGACACACCAAGATTCTAAGTTTGGTGTGCCACTTATTTTCTATGCAAATCATTCAAGCAACATCACTTGTCTGCATAATCATATTGCCTTTTGCAGTGTTATTTTTCTTCTTCTTAGTTGGATAATTTTTGTTTTCTCTTTGTTTCATTTATTTACTTACTTTTAATGCTTTCTTTCATTAACTGTTTTTGTTAATACATCACCAAAACATCGTTATTCATGACAGACTCTTCATTTGGTGATTGTATTTAACATATAACAGTTTCTTTTATTTAAGTTTTAGTTCAAATAAATTGACATATGGTTGCATTCTAAGTTTTGTGTTGCTATGCAACAAAATTTTATTCTAATTCTTACAAGATACTTGCATTAATTCCAAGTGAAAGTGTCACACTAAGTTTGGTGTGCCACTTATTCTTTATGCAAAGTATTGTGCACACCTTCTTATGCTTGCAATCAAAATGTCGCTGCCTCTTGTGCCTTGATTGTTATTTTTCATTTTTGCTTGCTTGCAACACATGTAATGCTAACATTTCATTATGTAAGACATTCATGATCTATCTTAGCCCCATAGCCACTGTTCTAATTATTGTTTGAGGATGAACAAGCATACTGAGTTTGGCAAGGGAAAGAGGAAAAATAGAGGAAAAAGGACAACAATAATGAAGATGAACTACAAGGTTGTAGAGTTCCTTTTCTTCTCATTTATTTCCAGCACTTTAAATTGCATGATTGTCTTTATATTTTCTGTATACATGTGTGGTATGACTAAGCATAGCTTGAATTTGATTTGAAATATGTTGTTGTGACATTATGACTACCAACTTGAGTTTTGTGAATTCAAAAGCAATAAAGCATCATGATCATAAACAAACAAGGAATTAAAGAAGATTTTAGCATGTGCATACAAGTATTGGATAGCTAGTATGATTAATTGTTGCTCAATTGCATTGGATTTTATTTAATTGAAGTTTTTCATCTAGTACATTTTGTGAAATCTTTTGAAATCATGAAAACCTTGAAGAAGAAAATACAATTAAAGCAAGAAAAGAAAAAGGGAAAGAATGAGAAAGCTGAAGGCTCTGAGTACCAATGGCAATTTATTTGCTAAGTGCTTGTGGTGTTTATGTATCAAGCCAATTGCTTGAAAACAAAACACTTAGAAGTCAAGGCTAGGCTCAAGTGCAAAAGCACTCCCTCAAAGCTCAAGGCTCTGAGCATCAATGATTAGAGAGTCAAGAAAAGAAAAGAAAAATGAGCTTATTGAAGTCCCTTAATTAAATGCTTGTGGTGCTTATGTATCAAGTGGTAATACTTGAAAACAAAGCATTTAGAAGTCGTAGCTTTGTTATTTACACATAGGGCAAAGCACCCAAAAGGAGAAGCTAAAAAAAAAAATCAAAAGCTTGTTTCAAGGAAGAATTATGAGAAAAAGATTTCATAAAATAAGCTAGATAGAAGCATCAATCATTTACATCTCTTTTGTAATTGTAGCATGCATAGAAAACTAGCTAACCATGAACATTGAGTTGCTATTCTTCTTACCTTGGATTGTCAATCTTTATTGCATAATTCTTTTCTTGCTTGGGGACAAGCAAGGTTTAAGGTTGGTGTTGTGATGACATGTCATCATATACCTATTTTTCTATGCTTTTTCATACAAGAAATTGATGATTTGTGCTTAAATATTGAATGCTTTTGTACTTAAATGATATATTTTCTTGATATTTTAATTTTATAAATCTTGTAGGAAATAAGAAGAAAAAGAAGCAAAGAAGCACAAAAAAAAGGAGAAAAAAAGAGCTTTGGGACACACTTTGAAGTTGGAGCACACTTTGGAGCCTTAGGCCACGCTTTTAAAAGCGTGGCCCAGGACCAAATCAAGGAAGAAAACAACCAGCACGCACACTGCCCTGCCCTTGCCAAGGGCAGGGCAGAATCATGATGAAGCAAAGTGAGGATGAAGCAAATTTTCGCTAAGTTAAAATCTGGGCGCTCACAGCATGACCATGCCTACTTCAAAGGGCTATAACTTGAGCTACAGACGTTCGATTGATGTGCTTCCAGTTGCGTTGGAAAGCTGACATTCATAGCTTTCCAACGATATATAGAAATCCATATTTGGCGTACAATTGAGGCAGGAATGGAAAGCATCTTTAAGGACCGAAAACAAGCGAAAATAAACCAAGGAAAAGAAGTAGCGTGTGCATCCACCAAGTCTCGAACGCGGAGCTTCATTTTTGGAAACATTGCCCTGCCCTCCGCGAGGGCAGGGCAGCATTTTGTTGTGGCACAGTTCTGGCGCACCAAGGTACCATTCTGGCGCACCGCAGCATCATCTGGCAGCACCAGCAGCGCACCAAGGCACCAATCTGGCGCACCAAATTTTTCTGCCCTGCCCTCCGCGAGGGCAGGGCAGCATCCTGCGCACCAAGCCTGCACCACGCCCGCACCATGCACGCACCAAGCACCAAATCCTGCCCTGCCCTCCACAAGGGCATGGCAGCCTCCTGGGAGCAACATATGGGCCAAAATTCAATTTAATTCAATTCCTCACCAAATTGAATCAAGGCCAACCAAACCCATTTCTCCTCAAATCCAAAGCAAGCTAAGCCCACATCATCACTCAAAGGCACAAGAACAAGCTAGAATTAGGATTTTCATTTAATTTGTTTTTCATTTCAATTTCATTTTATTTTGTAAAGCCTATATAAGGCATCATTTCCATCTTTGTAGGGGAGGCTAGCTCCACGAGGGAGTATTAGGATTTGAGAGCTCTCTCTCTTAGTTTTCATTTCTGTTTTGAAATTTTAGATTGAGGTTGGAGGAATCCTGTTTCAATCTTTAATCTGAAATCCATCTTTGTTCATCTTCTGCATAATTTTTACGGCTTCCATCTTTCTTTCTTCTTCAATCTGCTTTCTACTTTGATCAAGGAAGGGATTGAGATCTAGACTTGTTTTCTAGTCTCATTGATTCCCTGAGATCTTGTCTCTTTAAATTTCACAATTGAGCTTAATTACATTCTGTGTTGCTTCTTCAAGCAATTTTTCATTTCTGTTTAAATCTGTTGCACTACATCTTTTACTTCTCTGCTTGATTGCTCTTTACATTTTCTTGTTGAATTTTAAATTCCCTGCACCCATTTACATTTAATGCAATTTACATTTCGTGCAATTTAAGTTTCAGCTATTTTACTTTCTTGCTCTTTAAGTTTCCTGCAATTTTATTTTCTGCATCTTTTAAATTCCTTGCAATTTACTTTCTGTTGATCAACTTCACACAATTCACTCAATGTTAGCTTGACTAAACTAATCACCCACTAAAGTTGCTTGATCCATCAATCCCTGTGGGATCGACCTCACTCTTGTGAGTTATTATTACTTGATGCGACCCAGTACACTTGCCGGTTGGATTTGTGTGTTGGAAAATTCGTTTTCCGCAAAAACACCATCAAGTTTTTGGCGCCGTTGCCGGGGATTGATTAGATCAACAATGATTAAGTGGGTGAGAGGTCTAGATCAAGCATTTTCTTTATTTTTGTTCTCTGTTCTAAGTTGAAACCAAGGTGTTTGAGTTATTGCCTCACTAAGAAATTCATCTTTGAGATATGAATTTCATTTTCCCTTGGTGTTGTGTTTTACAAATTTCAAATGGAGTTCAACTCATCTTATGATCAAACAAATTTTATGGGATATTACCCACCATCACCAATCTCTAATGGTGGCTGGGAATATCACCAAGAGAATACACATTCTGAGCACTCCAATTCATGGAGATTTGCTTCAGAGACACAAGATGAGCAAGAAAATCATATGGGATACCAACCACCACCACAAAATGATTCATATCATTATCCTCATGGTGGATGGAAGTATCACCAAAGAATGGAAGAGCATCCACCCTCACGTCCTAGTTTCTCATTTGAAAGTTCTTCATCACTTGATTATGATTACTCTCAACCTTCATCTCTTGAACTAACAGATTGGGATTACCTTCAAGCCATTGAAATACATAGAAAACTCGTGGAAAGATACACACAACCCCAATCCTGGACAGAAATCGTATTCAAGAAGATGAATGAGTTCTCAGAGCAAACAAGGAGGAACTTAGAACCATCCAACAGTGAGGATGAAGACAAATTTCTGAAGGATAAAGTGGAAGAGCAAGATAAGGAGGCTACTGCATCAAGTGAACTTTCAATGAAGAATGAGGTGGTTGAAAATGAAACTGCACTTGAGATGAAAAAGGAACATGAACATTCACAACCCTCACAAACTTTCCTTGAATCTGTGATCGAAAAATATGAAGAGGAGATGAAGAAATCTTGGGAAGAACAACAAACCTCCTCCATAAAAGGACTATTAAGTCAAATGTTGGGTGCAAGGGAGGAAGTGGAGGAGCAAGAAAGTGAGGAAGTCATTCCAAACTCAAGTGAAGCAGAGAAGTACATAGAGGAAAAGCTCATGGAGCCACCAATTCAAAAGGCTCTGGATGAATACAAAACTCCAATAATTACACAGCAACCAAGTCTTGAATTCAAGGAAGTGAAGGCAATTAACAAAAGCACCGAGAAGAGGATTGTGACCAAGCTACCAAGGACAACATTCAAGAGGAGGTCAACCACAAGCAATCCAACCCCTGGACCAATAGCAAGCAAGCTCAATCAAGCCATGTACAAAAGAAAGCTTGCTGAGAAGAAGCCAAGACAGGGGACACTAGCTGAAACTTCTCCCCTCTTGGAGTCATTCCTCTTAACAAACTGGAAGAAGAGGAAGAAAGTGAGGAACAACATGTCAAGCTAATGACACTAAAAGAGCACTTGTTGGGAGGTAACCCAACCGTAGGTAACATTTCTTCTCCGCTTTGTTTTCTTTCTGTGGTTTGTTTAAAATTCAATAAATTGGCATGTGATTACATTCTAAGTTTGGTGTTGCCTTGCAACAAATTATTTTCAATCTTTTTGGATGATTGCATCAAATCAAAAATGAAAGTGACACACCAAGATTCTAAGTTTGGTGTGCCACTTATTTTCTATGCAAATCATTCAAGCAACATCACTTGTCTGCATAATCATATTGCCTTTTGCAGTGTTATTTTTCTTCTTCTTAGTTGGATAATTTTTGTTTTCTCTTTGTTTCATTTATTTACTTACTTTTAATGCTTTCTTTCATTAACTGTTTTTGTTAATACATCACCAAAACATCCTTATTCATGACAGACTCTTCATTTGGTGATTGTATTTAACATATAACAGTTTCTTTTATTTAAGTTTTAGTTCAAATAAATTGACATATGGTTGCATTCTAAGTTTTGTGTTGCTATGCAACAAAATTTTATTCTAATTCTTACAAGATACTTGCATTAATTCCAAGTGAAAGTGTCACACTAAGTTTGGTGTGCCACTTATTCTTTATGCAAAGTATTGTGCACACCTTCTTATGCTTGCAATCAAAATGTCGCTGCCTCTTGTGCCTTGATTGTTATTTTTCATTTTTGCTTGCTTGCAACACATGTAATGCTAACATTTCATTATGTAAGACATTCATGATCTATCTTAGCCCCATAGCCACTGTTCTAATTATTGTTTGAGGATGAACAAGCATACTGAGTTTGGCAAGGGAAAGAGGAAAAATAGAGGAAAAAGGACAACAATAATGAAGATGAACTACAAGGTTGTAGAGTTCCTTTTCTTCTCATTTATTTCCAGCACTTTAAATTGCATGATTGTCTTTATATTTTCTGTATACATGTGTGGTATGACTAAGCATAGCTTGAATTTGATTTGAAATATGTTGTTGTGACATTATGACTACCAACTTGAGTTTTGTGAATTCAAAAGCAATAAAGCATCATGATCATAAACAAACAAGGAATTAAAGAAGATTTTAGCATGTGCATACAAGTATTGGATAGCTAGTATGATTAATTGTTGCTCAATTGCATTGGATTTTATTTAATTGAAGTTTTTCATCTAGTACATTTTGTGAAATCTTTTGAAATCATGAAAACCTTGAAGAAGAAAATACAATTAAAGCAAGAAAAGAAAAAGGGAAAGAATGAGAAAGCTGACATTCATAGCTTTCCAACGATATATAGAAATCCATATTTGGCGTACAATTGAGGCAGGAATGGAAAGCATCTTTAAGGGCCGAAAACAAGCGAAAATAAACCAAGGAAAAGAAGTAGCGTGTGCATCCACCAAGTCTCGAACGCGGAGCTTCATTTTTGGAAACATTGCCCTGCCCTCTGCGAGGGCAGGGCAGCATTTTGTTGTGGCACAGTTCTGGCGCACCAAGGTACCATTCTGGCGCACCGCAGCATCATCTGGCAGCACCAGCAGCGCACCAAGGCACCAATCTGGCGCACCAAATTTTTCTGCCCTGCCCTCCGCGAGGGCAGGGCAGCATCCTGCGCACCAAGCCTTTACCACGCCCGCACCACGCACGCACCAAGCACCAAATCCTGCCCTGCCCTCCACAAGGGCATGGCAGCCTCCTGGGAGCAACATATGGGCCAAAATTCAATTTAATTCAATTCCTCACCAAATTGAATCAAGGCCAACCAAACCCATTTCTCCTCAAATCCAAAGCAAGCTAAGCCTACATCATCACTCAAAGGCACAAGAACAAGCTAGAATTAGGATTTTCATTTAATTTGTTTTTCATTTCAATTTCATTTTATTTTGTAAAGCCTATATAAGGCATCATTTCCATCTTTGTAGGGGAGGCTAGCTCCACGAGGGAGTATTAGGATTTGAGAGCTCTCTCTCTTAGTTTTCATTTCTGTTTTGAAATTTTGGATTGAGGTTGGAGGAATCCTGTTTCAATCTTTAATCTGAAATCCATCTTTGTTCATCTTCTGCATAATTTTTACGGCTTCCATCTTTCTTTCTTCTTCAATCTGCTTTCTACTTTGATCAAGGAAGGGATTGAGATCTAGACTTGTTTTCTAGTCTCATTGATTCCCTGAGATCTTGTCTCTTTAAATTTCACAATTGAGCTTAATTACATTCTGTGTTGCTTCTTCAAGCAATTTTTCATTTCTGTTTAAATCTGTTGCACTACATCTTTTACTTCTCTGCTTGATTGCTCTTTACATTTTCTTGTTGAATTTTAAATTCCCTGCACCCATTTATATTTAATGCAATTTACATTTCGTGCAATTTAAATTTCAGCTATTTTACTTTCTTGCTCTTTAAGTTTCTTGCAATTTTATTTTCTGCATCTTTTAAATTCCTTGCAATTTACTTTCTGTTGATCAACTTCACACAATTCACTCAATGTTAGCTTGACTAAACTAATCACCCACTAAAGTTGCTTGATCCATCAATCCCTGTGGGATCGACCTCACTCTTGTGAGTTATTATTACTTGATACGACCCAGTACACTTGCCGGTTGGATTTGTGTGTTGGAAAATTCGTTTTCCGCAAAAACACCATCAACAGGCGAGGTATTAGAAATAAATAGTTGCTAAACTGTGAAAGAAATTTCAAAGTTTTATATAGATAAGTGTATATCGAATTAACAACAATTTTATAAAAATTTCAAAATTGGTTGTAATTACTGTCAAATAAGAGAAAAAACTAAATCACAATTTCTTTAAAAATGGACTCGGAATAAGGACTTAAAAGGAACAGCGCATCAAGACAAGTTCAAAGCTATATCAAAGAATACATGAATCAATAAGAAGAATTTAAACAGAGAAAGATAGATACAACAAGGATTTCAAACAAACATATGCAATTAGGATCAAACAAGAATGCATATGAATAGAGGAATAGGGTTGAAAAAATCAAACTACTTTTCAAAAGGATTAGCAAACAAGAACTTCAAGTTAGGCTATGAAAGAACAAGTCGACTCGAACAAAATTCAAGACACATACTGAATAACCTCGAGAAATAGTTTCTAACGTTCCCAAAACCCACTAATCACATTACCTATTACTCGTATGTCGTCTATGACAACCCATTAGTGCTCCCATATACATAATTCACTAGTTTTAAGCCGGCCAAATTTAATACCAAGAAGTATGCAATGCAAGACTAACAGCATTAATCAATAGACCGTTATGTTCATAAAGCTCTAATTCTCGTCATTTGACAAGACTATTGCATGACAGACACTTAGAGTATGCAATTGAAGTATAGTTGATGAGCGGATAATTTATACGCTTTTTGGCATTGTTTTCATATAGTTTTTAGTAAGTTTAAGCTACTTTTAGGGATGTTTTCATTAGTTTTTATGATAAATTCACATTTCTGGACTTTACTATGAGTTTGTGTGTTTTTCTGTGATTTCAGGTAAATTCTGACTGAAATTGAGGGACTTGAGCAAAACTCTGAAGAAGGCTGACAAAAGGACTGCTGATGCTGTTGGATTCTGACCTCCCTGCACTCGAAATGGATTTTCTGGAGCTACAGAACTCCAATCGGCGCGCTCTCAACGGCGTTGGAAAGTAGACATCCAGGGCTTTCCAGAAATATATAATAGTCTATACTTTATTCGAAGAAAGATGACGTAACTTGGCGTTAAACGCCAAGTTCATGCTGCTGTCTGGAGTTAAACGCCAGAAAAACGTCATGATCCGGAGTTGAACGCCCAAAACACGTCATAACCTGGAGTTTGACGCCAAGAAATGCCTTAGCTCGTGGAATGATCAAAGCTCAGCCCAAGCATACACCAAGTGGGCCCCGGAAGTGAATTTATGCATCAATTACTTACTCATGTAAACCCTAGTAGCTAGTCTAGTATATATAGGACATTTATCTATTGTATTAGACATCCTGGATTGTATTTTGAATCCTGTGATCAAGTTAAGGGGGCTGGCCATTCGGCCATGCCTGAACCTTCCACTTATGTATTTTCAACGGTGGAGTTTCTGCACACCATAAGATTAAGGGTGTGGAGCTCTGCTGTACCTCAAGTATTAATGAAATTCTATTTTCTTTTATTCAAATCTCTCTTATTCTTATTCCAAGATATTCATTCGTACCCAAGAACATGATGAATGTTATGAGTCAGATTACCCTCATTATCATTCTCACTTATGAACGCGCGTGATTGACAACCACTTCCGTTCTACATGAAACAGAGCTTGAATGCGTATCTCTGAGATTCCCCAACAGAATCTTCGTGGTATAAGCTAGATAGATGGCGGCATTTATGAGGATCCGGAAAGTCTCACCTTGTCTGTGGTATTCCGAGTAGGATCCTGGGAATCCGAAAAGTCTAACCTTGTCTGTGGTATTCCGAGTAGGGTTCCGGTAATGAATGATTGTGACGTGCTTCAAACTTGTAACCTGCTGGGCGTTAGTGACAAACGCAAAAGAGGGATTCTATTCCAGTAGGGGAGGGAACCAACCGGTGATTAGCCGTACTGTGACAGAGTGCGTGAGCATTAGTTTTCACTGCGAGGATGGGATGTAGCCATCAACCATGGGTGATGCCTCCAGACTGGTTAGCTGTGCGAGTGACAGCCGCACAGGATATTTCCCCGAGAGGAAGAAAGTAGCCACAGTTGATGGTGAACCCCTATACAAAGCTTGCCATGTGGTGCACGAAATTGCAATCACACTTTTGCAATCCCGCACAACTAACCAGCAAGTGTACTGGGTCGTCCAAGTAATACCTTGCGTGAGCAAGGGTCGATCCCACAGAGATTGTCGGCTTGAAGCAAGCTATGGTTATCTTGTAAATCTTAGTCAGGATATCAGAAATTATCAGGATTGATTGTGAAAAGCAAAAGAACATGAAATGATTACTTGTTTTGCAGTAATGGAGAATAGGTTGAGGTTTGGAGATGCTCCATCTTCTGAATCTCTGCTTTCCTACTGTCTTCTTCTTCAGTCACACAAGTCTCCTTCCATGGCAAGCTGTATGTAGGGTTTCACCATTGTCAGTGGCTACCTCCCATCCTCTCATTGGAACGATTCCTAATGCCCTGTCACGGCACGGCATTCCATCTGTCGGTTCTCAATCAGGCCGGAATAGAATCCAGTGATTCTTTTGCGTCTGTCACTAACGCCCCACCTTCAGGAGATTGAAGCACGTCACAGTCATTCAGTCATTGAATCCTACTCAGAATACCACAGACAAGGTTTAGACCTTCCGGATTCTCTTGAATGCCGCCATCAGTCTAGCTTATACCACGAAGATTCCGGTTAAGGAATCCAAGAGATAACTACTTAATCTAAGGTAGAACGGAGGTGGTTGTCAGTCACACGTTCATGAATGAGAATGATGATGACTGTCACGGATCATCACATTCATCCGGATTAAGAACAAGTATTATCTTAGAATGGAAGCAAGCATGATTGAATGAGAAACAGTAGTAATTGCATTAATCCATCAAGACACAGCAGAGCTCCTCACCCCCAACCATGGGGTTTAGAGACTCATGCTGTGGAAGAAAACGTGTAAAAATGTCATAAGGTCATCAAAAGTTGCATAAGGTTCTGATACAATGTCAAAAGATCCTATAAATAGTAAACTAGTGTCCTAAGGTTTACAGAAATGAGTAAATGACAGAAAAATCCACTTCCGGGCCCACTTGGTGTGTGCTTGGGCTGAGCAATGAAGGAATTTCGTGTAGAGACCTTTTCTGGAGTTAAACGCCAGTTCTCATGCCAGTTTGGGCGTTTAACTCCAAATTTTATGCCAGTTCCGGCGTTTAACGCTGGAATTTCTGTAGGTGACTTTGAGCGCCGGTTTGGGCCATCAAATCTTGGGCAAAGTATGGACTATTATATATTGCTGGAAAGCCCAGGATGTCTACTTTCCAACGCCGTTGAGAGCGCGCCAATTGGGCTTCTGTAGCTCCAGAAAATCCGCTTCGAGTGCAAGGAGGTCAGAATCCAACAGCATCTGCAGTCCTTTTTGGTCTCGGAATCAGATTTTTGCTCAGAACCCTCAATTTCAGCCAGAAAATACCTGAAATCACAGAAAAACACACAAACTCATAGTAAAGTCCAGAAAAGTGAATTTTAACTAAAAACTAATAAAAATATACTAAAAACTAACTAAATCATACTAAAAACATACTTAAAACAATGCCAAAAAGCATACAAATTATCCGCTCATCACAACACCAAACTTAAATTGTTGCTTGTCCCCAAGCAACTGAAAATCAAAATAGGATAAAAAGAAGAGAATATACTATAGACTCCAAAATATCAAGGAAACATAGCTCCAACTAGATGAGCGGGACTAGTAGCTTTTTGCCCCCGAACAGTTTTGGCATCTCACTCTATCCCTTGAAGTTCAGAATGATTGGCATCTATAAGAACTCAGGACTCAGATAGTGTTATTGATTCTCCTAGTTAAGCATAATGATTCTTGAACATAGCTAGTGTATGAGTCTTGGCTGTGGCCCAAAGCACTCTGTCTTCCAGTATTACCACCGGATACATTCATGCCACAGACACATAATTGGGTGAACCTTTTCAGATTGTGACTCAGCTTTGCTAAAGTCCCCAATTAGAGGTGTCCAAGGTTCTTAAGCACACTCTTGTTGCCTTGGATCACAACTCTTTATTCTTTTATTTTTCTTTTTCTTTTCTTTTTCTTTTTTTTTTCGAAATTTTTTTTTTCACTGCTTTTTCTTGCTTCAAGAATCAATTTGATGATTTTTCAGATCCTCAATAACAGTTCTCTTTCTCCTCATTCTTTCAAGAGCCAACAATTTTTAACATTCTTAAAACAGCAAATTCAAGAGACATATGCACTGTTCAAGCATTCATTCAGAAAGCAAAAAGTATTGTCACCACATCAAACTAATTCAACTAGTTTCAATGATAAATTTTGAAATCCTGTACTTCTTGTTCTTTTGTGATGAAAGCATTTTTCATTTAAGAGAGGTGATGGATTCATAGGACATTCATATCTTTAAGGCATAAAATTTCAATTTTTTTAATTATAAATCAAAATAAGACTCAAAAATAGATATAAAATGAAACTAAAAAAATGAAAAATAAGAACAAAAGAAAGGAAAAAAAAAACGCAAACATAGGCTCCTAAGGATAGAGGTTTTCACAGAGTTAGGACTCAACAACCTTGATTTTGAGAAGTGGATGCTCCCTCAGCTTGAGAGGAGAACTTTTGGCGTTTCTTGGAGTTCACGCCCCTGCTTCTCTTGCTCCTTCCATTGTCTTCTTGGTGATTGGATGTTCAATGGGTATGAATTCATCTTCTTCTATCTTCACCCCAGCCTCTTTACAAAGCAAGGAGATCAAGCTTGGGTAAGCCAATTTGGTTACAGTGGAATTCCTATTTGCAATTGTGTAGATCTCACAGGCAATCGTATGATGAACCTCCACTTCTTTTCCAAGCATGATGCAATGAATCATCACTGCTCTCTTGATGGTGACCTCAGAACGGTTGCTAGTGGGCAATATGGAACGCCCAATAAAGTCTAGCCAACCTCTTGCAATTGGCTTGAGGTCTCCCCTCTTGAGTTGGTTTGGGACACCCTTTGAATTGGTTATCCACTTAGTCCCAGGGAGGCAAATGTCCTCTAGAACTTGATCCAACCCTTTATCTACTCTCACCATCCTCCTATTGAAGGAGTCAGGATCATCTTGTAGTTGAGGTAGTTTGAAGATTTCTCTTATTTTGTCCAGATGAAAGTACATAACTTTCCCTCTGACCATGGTTCTGTAGGTATGGTAAGCAGTTCCAGTCATTCTCTGCTTATCTGTCAGCCACAGATTAGAGTAGAATTCCTGAACCATGTTCCTTCCAACCTTTATTTCAGGATTGGTCAGAACTTCCCATCTTCTGTTTCGAATTTGCTCTTGGATCTCCGGATATTCATCTTCTTTCAGATCAAATTTAACTTCCGGGATCACTGACCTCAGACCCATTATTTTGTGATAATGGTCTTCATGTTCTTTGGTTAAGAACTTCTCTTGATTCCAAAGGTTCTTTGGATTAATCTCTTTCTTTCCTCTTGAGTTGGTTTGTTTTCCCTTGGGAGCCATGATCTTGATGAATCTTGGCTTAGTGATCACGGAAAAGCACACCAAACTTAGAGGTTTTGCTTGTCCTCAAGCAAAAAAAGAAAAGAAAGAAGAGAAGAGAGAGAGAGAGGAAGAGGAAATTCGAATGGTGTGAGGAAGGAGGGGTGAGGAACGTTCATTTATAGAGTGGGGGGAGGAGAATTTCGAAAACAAAAGAGAGATTTGAAAGGAAATTTGAAAAGATATGGAAAGAAATTGAGAAAAGGGTGAGTCTTTGAAGAAGATTTGGGATTATTTTGAAATAGATTTGAAGAATGGTTTTGATTTGTGAAGATTTGAAAGTGAATGATGAAGTGTTGAAGTGCATTTATGTGGAAGAGTATGGGTAAAAAGAGGAAAGTTTAAAAAAATTTGAGTTTAAAACAAAAATGTGGTCCCCCCACCTTTCTGGCGTTAAACGCCCAGAATGGCACCCATTCTGGCGTTTAACGCCCACTTGGCACCCCTTTTGGGCGTTTAACGCCCAGCCAGGTACCCTGGCTGGCGTTAAACGCCAGAAAGCCTTCCTCACTGGGCGTTTTTCTGAACGCCCAGTGATGCTGCACACCTGGCGTTAAACGCCCAGAATGGTGCCCATTCTGGCGTTTAACGCCCAAAATGGCACCATTCCTGGCGTTAAACGCCCAGAATGGTACCCATTCTGGCGTTTAACGCCCAAAATGCCCCTTACTGGCGTTTTTTCGCCAGTAAGCTTATTTTCTCTGCTTTTTGAGCTGAATCCTTCTGTAACTCTGTGAATTCCTTCATTTTTGATATTTTCCTCTGTAGGAACTAATCATATAACCTCCTAATGACTGGGTTGCCTCCCAGCAAGCGCTTCTTTACTGTCTTTAGCTGGACTTTCACTGAGAATCACTCAAGTCTCAGTTTTGAGCATTCCTGCTCAAAATTTCCTTCAAGATAGTGCTTGATTCTCTGTCCATTAACAATGAACTTCTTGTCAGAATCAATATCCTGAAGCTCAACATATCCATATGGTGACACTCCTGTAATCACATACGGACCCCTCCAACGGGATTTGAGTTTTCCTGGAAACAGTTTGAGCCTAGAGTTGAAGAGCAGAACTTTTTGTCCTGGCTCAAAGACTCTGGTTGACAACTTCTTGTCATGCCATTTCTTTGCCTTTTCCTTATAAATTTTTGCATTTTCAAAGGCATTGAGTCTGAACTCCTCTAGCTCATTTAGCTGGAGCAGTCTTTTTTCACCAGCTAACTGTGCATCCATGTTTAGGAATCTGGTTGCCCAGTAGGCTTTATGTTCCAGTTCCACAGGCAAATGGCAGGCCTTCCCATATACCAGTTGGTATGGGGAGGTTCCTATAGGAGTCTTGAATGCTGTTCTGTATGCCCACAGAGCATCATCCAAGCTCTTTGCCCAATCCTTTCTTCGGGCCATCACAGTCCGTTCCAGGATTCTTTTTAGTTCTCTGTTAGAGACCTCAGCTTGCCCATTTGTCTGTGGATGATACGGAGTTGCCACTTTGTGGCTAATTCCATACCTAACCATAGCAAGGTGTAGCTGTTTATTGCAGAAATGAGTGCCCCCATCACTGATTAGCACTCTGGGAACACCAAATCTGCTGAAAATGTTTTTCTGGAGGAATTTCAGTACGGTCTTAGTATCATTGGTGGGTGTAGCAATCGCTTCTACCCACTTAGATACATAGTCCACTGCCACCAGAATGTAAGTGTTTGAGTATGATGGTGGGAATGGCCCCATGAAGTCAATTCCCCATACATCAAACAACTCTATCTCTAATATCCCTTGTTGAGGCATGGCATATCCATGAGGCAGGTTACCAGCTCTTTGGCAACTGTCACAGTTACGCACAAACTCTCGGGAATCTTTATAGAGAGTAGGCCAGTAGAAGCCACATTGGAGGACTTTAGTGGCTGTTCGCTCACTTCCAAAATGTCCTCTATACTGTGATCCATGGCAGTGCCATAGGATCCTCTGTGCTTCTTCTCTGGGTACACACCTGCGGATCACTCCGTCAGCACATCTCTTAAAGAGATATGGTTCATCCCAGAGGTAGTACTTGGCATCTGAAATTAATTTCTTTCTCTGCATGTAACTGTACTCTTTGGGTATGAACCTCACAGCTTTATAATTTGCAATATCTGCAAACCATGGAGCTTCCTGAATGGCAAATAGTTGCTCATCTGGGAAAGTCTCTGAGATCTCAGTAGAAGGGAGGGACGCCCCAGCTACTGGTTCTATCCGGGACAGATGATCTGCTACTTGGTTCTCTGTCCCTTTTCTGTCTCTTATTTCTATATCAAACTCTTGCAGAAGCAACACCCATCTAATGAGCCTGGGTTTTGAATCCTGCTTTGTGAGTAGATATTTAAGAGCAGCATGGTCAG
Organism: Arachis hypogaea; assembly: GCF_003086295.3. Classification (NCBI taxonomy): domain Eukaryota; kingdom Viridiplantae; phylum Streptophyta; class Magnoliopsida; order Fabales; family Fabaceae; genus Arachis; species Arachis hypogaea. The sequence continues at coordinate 48,576,406 of NC_092045.1, forward strand.
TGTATACAACCACTTTGGATCCCACTAAATAGGATCTAAACTTGTCAATGGCATAAACCACTGCAAGTAACTCTTTTTTTGTTGTTGTGTAGTTCTTCTGTGCGTCATTTAGAATACGGTTGGCATAGTAAATGACGTGCAGAAGCTTGTTATGCCTCTGTCCCAACACTGCACCAATGGCATGGTCACTGGCATCACACATTAGTTCAAATGGCAATGTCCAATCTGGTGCAGAGATAACTGGTGTTGTGACCAACTTAGCTTTTAGGGTCTCAAATGCCTGCAGACACTGTGTGTCAAACACAAATGGTGTGTCAGCAGCTAGCAGGTTACTCAGAGGTTTTGCAATTTTCGAAAAGTCCTTTATAAACCTTCTGTAGAATCCTGCATGCCCAAGAAAGCTTCTGATTGCCTTAACATTGGCAGGTGGTGGTAATTTTTCAATTACCTCCACCTTTGCCTTATCCACCTCTATTCCCTTGCTTGAAATTTTGTGCCCAAGGACAATTCCTTCAGTCACCATAAAGTGACATTTCTCCCAGTTTAAAACCAGGTTAGTCTCTTGGCACCTTTTCAAGACAAGTGCTAGGTGATTAAGACAGGAGCTAAAAGAGTCTCCATATACTGAAAAGTCATCCATGAAGACTTCCAGAAATTTCTCTACCATATCTGAGAAGATAGAGAGCATGCACCTCTGAAAGGTTGCAGGTGCATTGCACAGACCAAAAGGCATTCTCCTATAGGCAAACACGCCTGAAGGGCAAGTGAATGCTGTTTTCTCTTGGTCCTGGGGGTCTACTGCAATTTGGTTGTAGCCTGAATAGCCATCCAAAAAGCAGTAATAATCATGGCCAGCTAGTCTTTCTAGCATTTGGTCTATGAATGGTAAAGGAAAATGATCCTTTCTGGTGGCTGTATTGAGCCTTCTGTAGTCAATACACATGCGCCACCCTGTGACTGTCCTTGTAGGAACCAGTTCATTTTTTTCATTATGAACCACTGTCATGCCTCCCTTTTTGGGAACAACTTGGACAGGGCTCACCCAGGGGCTATCAGAAATAGGATAAATAATCCCAGCCTCTAGTAATTTAGTGACCTCTTTCTGCACCACCTCCTTCATGGCAGGATTTAGCCTCCTCTGTGGTTGAACCACTGGTTTGGCATTATCCTCCAATAGGATCTTGTGCATGCATCTAGCTGGGCTAATACCCTTAAGATCACTTATGGACCACCCAAGAGCTGTCTTGTGTGTCCTTAGCACTTGAATCAGTGCTTCCTCTTCCTGTGGATTTAAAGCAGAGCTTATGATCACTGGAAAAGTATCACCCTCTCCCAGAAATGCATATTTCAGGGATGGTGGTAGTGGTTTGAGTTCAGGCTTGGGAGGCTTATCCTCCTCTTGAGGAATTTTCGAAAATTCCTTTGCCTCCTCTAGCTCTTCTTGATCAGGCTGAGCATCTTTGAAGATGTCCTCAGGCTCTGATTCTAGGCTTTCAGCCATATTGATCTCTTCTACCAGAGAGTCAATAATGTCAGCGCCCATGCAGTCATTTGGTGTGTCTAGATGCTGCATGGCTTTTACAGCATTCAACTTGAACTCATCCTCATTGACCCTCAAGGTTACTTCCCCTTTTTGTACATCAATGAGAGTTCGTCCAGTTGCTAGGAAGGGTCTTCCTAGAATGAGAGTTGCACTCTTGTGCTCCTCCATTTCCAGCACCACAAAGTCAGTTGGAAGGGCAAATGGCCCAACCTTGACAATCATGTCCTCAATTATGCCTGATGGGTATTTAATGGAACCATCAACAAGTTGGAGGCATATCCGGGTTGGTTTGACTTCTCCAGTCAATCCAAGCTTTCTGATAGTGGATGCAGGTATTAGATTGATGCTTGCTCCAAGATCACATAGAGATGTCTTGGTGCAAGCACCTTCTAATGTGCATGGTATCATAAAGCTTCCTGGATCTTGAAGCTTTTCTGGTAAGCTTTTTAATATGACTGCACTGCATTCTTCAGTGAGAAACACTTTTTCAGTTTCTCTCCAATCCTTCTTATGACTTAAGATTTCTTTCATGAACTTAGCATAAGAAGGTATTTGCTCAAGTGCCTCTGCAAACGGAATCTTTATTTCAAGAGTCCTTAGATAGTCTGCAAAGCGGGCAAATTGTTTATCCTGCTCCGCTTGGCGGAGTTTTTGAGGATAAGGCATCTTGGCTTTATATTCTTCAACCTTAGATGCTGCAGGTTTATTCCTTACAGAAGTGGTTGAAGAAGCCTTGTTAGAGGGATTACTGTCAGCACTCTCAGGTGTCTGATCTTCTCTTGGCGTTTGAACGCCAGGAATGGGTGAAGTTTGGGCGTTAAACGCCAACTTCTCTCCCTTTTCTGGCGTTTGAACGCCAGAACTGGGCAAGGAATGGGCGTTTAACGCCAGCTTTCCTTCCCTTTCTGGCGTTTGAACGCCAATAGCATTCCTCTCTGGGCTCTTACTGTCCTCAGAGGGATTTTGAACAGTGGTTTGGTTGTCCTCTGTCAATTGTTCCTTGTTTGGCTTTTTACTCTTTTGAGCAGTGTTATTCAGGGTCTTCCCACTTCTCAATTGAACTGCTTGACATTCCTCTGTTATCTGTTTGGATAATTGCTGTTTTGCTTGATTTAACTGCAGTTCTATACTCTTGTTAGCAACTTTAGTTTCATGGAGCATCTCTTTAAAGTCTGCTAACTGTTCTGTCATCAGGAGCAATTGCTGATTAAGCTCATTTATCTGTTCTTGAGGACTAGGGTCAGTGACTACTGCCATGACCTCCTCTTTTGGAGAGAACTCATTGCTAGAGTACAAATATTGGTTTCTAGCAACAGTGTCTATAAGCTCTTGAGCTTCTTCAATTGTCTTCCTCATGTGTATAGATCCACCAGCTGAGTGGTCTAAAGACATCTGAGCTTTTTCTGTAAGCCCATAGTAGAAAATGTCTAACTGTACCCACTCTGAAAACATTTCAGAGGGACATTTCCTTAGCATACCTCTATACCTCTCCCAGGCATTATAAAGGGATTCATTATCCTCTTGTTTAAAGCCTTGGATGTCCAGCCTTAGCTGTGTCATCCTCTTAGGAGGGTAAAAATGATTCAGGAATTTGTCTGACAACTGTTTCCATGTCTTTATGCTTGCTGTAGGTTGGTTATTCAACCACCTCTTAGCTTGATCTTTTACAGCAAATGGAAACAGTAGTAGTCTGTAGACATCCTGATCAACCTCTTTATCATGTACTGTGTCAGCAATTTGTAAAAACTGTGCCAGAAACTCAGTAGGTTCTTCCTGTGGAAGACCGGAATACTGGCAATTTTGCTGCACTATGATAATGAGCTGAGGATTTAGTTCAAAGCTGCTTGCTTTGATGGGAGGTGTACAGATGCTACTCCCATATGCAGCTGTAATGGGGTTAGCATATGACCCCAGAGTCCTTTTGGACTGATTGATCCCACTTAAGTCCATGATGGACAAAAGGGAAATGATAATGATTGCAAAGAGATAAATTTTGTTTTTTTTTTTTTGAATTAACGAAAAAAATGAAATAAAACAAAAGAAAATTAAAATAAAAATTCGAAAATCTAAAATAAAATAAGATCAAAGCAAATTGAAAACTGAATCAATTAGTTAATTAAAAAGATTTCTAAAACAGCAATTAAAAAGATATGATTGAAAAATTTTTATGAAAAAGATTTGATTTTTAAAAAGAGGAAAGAGAAAAACACAAAAAGACACCAAACTTAAAATTTTAGAAAATCAAACACAAAATTTTCGAAAATTTTTAAGGGAAAAACACAAAGAGGACACCAAACTTAGAATTTTTATGAATCAAAAAGGGACTAAGAACATGCAAAGAAAAGTCGAAAATTAAAAGAAAAACAAAGGCATGCAAATGACACCAAACTTAGAATATAAAACTAGACTCAACTAAAAAAAAGACTCTAAACCAACAAAACAAAAAGTCCTAATCTAAGCAACAAGATAATCCGTCAGTTGTCCAAACTCAACAATCCCCGGCAACGGCGCCAAAAACTTGGTGCACGAAATTGCAATCACACTTTTGCAATCCCGCACAACTAACGAGCAAGTGTACTGGGTCGTCCAAGTAATACCTTGCGTGAGCAAGGGTCGATCCCACAGAGATTGTCGGCTTGAAGCAAGCTATGGTTATCTTGTAAATCTTAGTCAGGATATCAGAAATTATCAGGATTGATTGTGAAAAGCAAAAGAACATGAAATGATTACTTGTTTTGCAGTAATGGAGAATAGGTTGAGGTTTGGAGATGCTCCATCTTCTGAATCTCTGCTTTCCTACTGTCTTCTTCTTCAGTCACGCAAGTCTCCTTCCATGGCAAGCTGTATGTAGGGTTTCACCATTGTCAGTGGCTACCTCCCATCCTCTCATTGGAACGATTCCTAATGCCCTGTCACGGCACGGCATTCCATCTGTCGGTTCTCAATCAGGCCGGAATAGAATCCAGTGATTCTTTTGCGTCTGTCACTAACGCCCCGCCTTCAGGAGATTGAAGCACGTCACAGTCATTCAGTCATTGAATCCTACTCAGAATACCACAGACAAGGTTTAGACCTTCCGGATTCTCTTGAATGCCGCCATCAGTCTAGCTTATACCACGAAGATTTCGGTTAAGGAATCCAAGAGATAACTACTTAATCTAAGGTAGAACGGAGGTGGTTGTCAGTCACACGTTCATGATTGAGAATGATGATGACTGTCACGGATCATCACATTCATCCGGATTAAGAACAAGTATTATCTTAGAATGGAAGCAAGCATGATTGAATGAGAAACAGTAGTAATTGCATTAATCCATCAAGACACAGCAGAACTCCTCACCCCCAACCATGGGGTTTAGAGACTCATGCTGTGGAAGAAAACGTGTAAAAATGTCATAAGGTCATCAAAAGTTGCATAAGGTTCTGATACAATGTCAAAAGATCCTATAAATAGTAAACTAGTGTCCTAAGGTTTACAGAAATGAGTAAATGACAGAAAAATCCACTTCCGGGCCCACTTGGTGTGTGCTTGGGCTGAGCAATGAAGGAATTTCGTGTAGAGACCTTTTCTGGAGTTAAACGCCAGTTCTCATGCCAGTTTGGGCGTTTAACTCCAAATTTTATGCCAGTTCCGGCGTTTAACGCTGGAATTTCTGTAGGTGACTTTGAGCGCCGGTTTGGGCCATCAAATCTTGGGCAAAGTATGGACTATTATATATTGCTGGAAAGCCCAGGATGTCTACTTTCCAACGCCGTTGAGAGCGCGCCAATTGGGCTTATGTAGCTCCAGAAAATCCGCTTCGAGTGCAAGGAGGTCAGAATCCAACAGCATCTGCAGTCCTTTTTGGTCTCGGAATCAGATTTTTGCTCAGAACCCTCAATTTCAGCCAGAAAATACCTGAAATCACAGAAAAACACACAAACTCATAGTAAAGTCCAGAAAAGTGAATTTTAACTAAAAACTAATAAAAATATACTAAAAACTAACTAAATCATACTAAAAACATACTTAAAACAATGCCAAAAAGCATACAAATTATCCGCTCATCACCATGGAAGGGAGTAAGAAGGATTGAGTAGAAGCAGTAGGAGAGCAGGCGTCCCTGGGCTCTACAGCATCTCCATCCGCTTATTTGAAATTCCCACCAATGAATCTGCATAAGTATTCTATCCCTTTTATTATTCCTTTTTATTCATTTATTCCAATAATCACAATTACCCTTTAATCTCCCTAACTGAGATTTACAAGGTGACCATAGCTTGCTTCATACCAACAATCTCTGGGGATTCGACCCTTACTCACGTAAGGTTTATTACTTGGACGACCCAGTACACTTGCTGGTTAGTTGAACGGAGTTGTGAATTCAACCAGTGCCATAATAAAGCTTTCATTCAAAATCCAAAGAACGCATAAATCACAATTTCGTCCACCAAGTTTTTGGCGCCGCTGCCGGGGATTGTTCGAGTATGGACAACTGACGGTTCATCTTGTTGCTCAGATTAGGTAATTTTCTTTTCAAAAATCTTTTTCAAAAATTTTTCTTTTATTTTTCGTTTTTCCAAACCATATTTTCGAAAAAATTTTAATAAAAATACAAAAAAAATTAGAAAATTATAAAAATCAAAAATATTTTGTGTTCTTGTTTGATTCTTGTGTTAATTTTTAAGTTTGGTGTCAATTGCATGCTTTTAAAATTTTTCTTGCATTTTTTCGAAAATCCCATGCATTCATAGTGTTCTTCATGATCTTCAAGTTGTTCTTGACAAGTCTTCTTGTTTGATCTTGATGAATTCTTGTTTTGTGTCTTTTGTTGTTTTTCATGTGCATTTTTGCATTCATATTTTTCATGCATTAAAGAATTCTAAGTTTGGTGTCTTGCATGTTTTCTTTACATCAAAAATTTTTCAAAAATATGTTCTTGATGTTCATCATGATCTTCAAAGTGTTCTTGGTGTTCATCTTGACATTCATACCATTCTTGCATGCATTCATTGTTTTGATCTAAAAATTTCATGCATTGAGTATTTTTGTTGTTTTTCTCTCTCATTATTAAAAATTCAAAAATCAAAAAAATATCTTTTCCTTATTTCCGTCCAAAATTTCGAAATTTTGGGTTGACTTGGTCAAAAATTTTCAAAATTAGTTGTTTCTTACAAGTCAAGTCAAAATTTCAATTTTAAAAATCTTATCTTTTCAAAATCCTTTTCAAAAATCATATCCTTTACATTTTTTATATAATTTTCGAAAATTTCAAAAATTATTTTTCAAAATATTTTCAAAATCTTTTTCTTATCTTTTTATCAAATTTTCAAAAATTTAGCTAACAATTAATGTGATTGGTTCAAAAATTTGAAGTTTGTTACTTTCTTGTTAAGAAAGGTTCAATCTTTAAATTCTAAAATCTTATCTTGTAGTTTCTTGTTAGTTAAGTATTTTTTAAAATAAAATCTTTTTCAAAATATCTTTTTATTAAAATTTTTATCTTATCTTTTTATCTTTTATCTTATCTTTTTTTTAAAAATTTTATCTTTTTCAAAATTTGATTTTAAAATATCTTATCTTTTTCTTATCTTCTTATCTTTTTCAAATTATGATTTCAAATCTTTTTCAATCAACTAACTAACTCTTTGTTTGTTTCTTATCTTTTTCAAAACCACCTAACTACTTTCCCCTCTCTAATTTTCGAAAATTCTCCCTCTCTTTTTCAAAAATTCTTTTTGTTTTAAATTTTAATTTTAATTATATCTTATCTTTAATTTTCGAAAATTACTAACCTCTTTTTCAAAATTATTTTTCGAAAATTTTCTTCTCCTCTCTTATTCTATTTAATTATTTAATTACTAACACTTCTCTTCACCTCACTTCATCTAAATCCGAATCCTTCTTCATTCTTCTACCCCCTTCTTCTTCTACTAACACAAAGGAATCTCTATACTGTGACATAGAGGATTCCTCTTTCTTTTCTTGTTTTCTTCTCTTTCATATGAGCAGGAACAGGGAAAAGGGCACTCTTGTTGAAATTGATCCAGAACCTGAAAGGACTCTGAAGAGAAAATTAAGAGAAGCTAAATTACAACAATCCAGAAACAACCTTTCAGAAATTTTCGAACAGGAGAAGGACATGGCAGCCGCAAATAATAATGATAATAATGCAAGGAGAATGCTTGGTGACTTCACAAAGCCAACATCCAAGTTTGATGGAAGAAGCATCTCCATTCCTGCCATTGGAGCCAATAACTTTGAGCTTAAGCCTCAACTAGTTGCATTAATGCAACAAAACTGCAAGTTTTATGGACTTCCATCTGAAGATCCTTATCAGTTTTTAACTGAATTCTTGCAAGTCTGTGATACTGTAAAGACGAATGGAGTTAATCCTGAAGTCTACAGACTCATGCTTTTCCCTTTTGCTGTAAGAGACAGAGCCAGAACATGGTTGGATTCACAACCTAAGGATAGCCTGGACTCCTGGGATAAGCTGGTCACTGCCTTCTTGGATAAATTCTTTCCTCCTCAAAAGCTGAGCAAGCTGAGAGTGGATGTTCAAACCTTCAAACAAAAAGATGGTGAATCCCTCTATGAAGCTTGGGAAAGATACAAGCAGCTGACCAAAAGATGTCCATCTTACATGTTTTCAGAATGGACCATGTTAGATATATTCTATTATGGTCTCTCTGAATTTTTGAAAATGTCACTGGATCATTCTGCAGGTGGATCTATTCACCTGAAGAAAACTCCTGAAGAGGCTCAAGAACTCATTGACATGGTTGCAAACAACCAGTTCATGTACACCTCTGAGAGGAATTCCGTGAATAATGGGATACCTCAGAAGAAAGGAGTTCTTGAAATTGATGCTCTGAATGCCATATTGGCTCAGAACAAAATGTTGACTCAACAGGTCAACATAATCTCTCAAAATCTGAATGGATTGCAACATGCATCCAACAGTGCTAGAGAGGCAGCTTCTGAAGAAGCTTATGATCCTGAGAACCCTGCCATGGCAGAGGTTAATTACATGGGTGAACCTTATGGAAACACCTATAACCCATCATGGAGAAATCATCCAAATTTCTCCTGGAAGGATCAACAAAAGCCTCAACAAGGCTTTAACAATGGTGGACGCAATAGGCTGGGCAATAATAAGCCATATCTATCATCTTCTCAGCAACAGACAGAGAACTCTGAACAAAATAATTCTAATTTAGCTAATATAGTCTCTGATCTGTCAAAGGCCACTTTCAGTTTCATGAATGAAACCAGATCCTCCATTAGAAATTTGGAGGCACAAGTGGGCCAGCTGAGTAAGAAAGTTATTGAAACTCCTCCCAGTACTCTCCCAAGCAATACAGAAGAAAATCCAAAAGGAGAGTGCAAGGCCATTGATTTAATCAAAGTGGCCGAATGCATAGGGGAGGAGGAGGACGAAAATCCTAGTGAGGAAGACCTCCTGGGACGTTCCTCAAGCAGGAAGGAGTTTCCTATTAAGGATCCTGAGGAATCTGAGGCTCACCTAGAGACCATAGAGATTCCATTAAATCTCCTTCTGCCATTCATGAGCTCTGAAGAATATTCATCCTCTAAAGAAGATGAAGATGTGACTGGAGAGCAAGTTGCTCAATATCTAGGAGCTATCATGAAGCTGAATGCCAAGCTATTTGGTAATGAGACTTGGGAAAGTGAACCTCCCTTGCTCATTAGTGACTTAGATGCTTGGATTCAGGAAACTCTACCTCAAAAGAAACAAGATCCTGGCAAGTTCTTAATACCTTGCACCATTGGCACCATGAGCTTTGAAAAAGCTCTATGTGATCTTGGGTCAGGGATAAACCTTATGCCACTCTCTGTAATGGAGAAGCTGGGGATCATTGAGGTACAACCTGCCTTGTTCTCATTACAATTGGCAGACAAGTCAATGAGACAAGCTTATGGAATGGTAGAGGACGTACTAGTGAAGGTTGAAGGCCTTTACATCCCTGCTGATTTCATAATCCTAGACACTAGGAAGGAAGATGATGAATGCATCATCCTAGGAAGACCTTTCCTAGCCACAGCAGAAGCTGTGATAGATGTTCACAGAGGAGAGTTAGTCCTTCAATTGAATGGGGAATACCTTGTGTTTCAGGCACATGGCCATCCCTCTGTGACAAAAAAGAGTAAGCACAAAGAGCTTCTCTCAGTTCAAGGTCAAGAAGAGCCCACACAGTCAAACTCTAAGTTTGGTGTTGTGAGGCCACAACCAAACTCTAAGTTTGATGTTCAAATTCCATATCCAAACTCTAAGTTTGGTGTGGAGACAACACAATAAATTGACCTGATCATCTTGTGGCTCCATGAGAGCCACTGTCAAGCTATTGACATTAAAGAAGCGCTTGTTGGGAGGCAACCCAATTTTATTTATCTAATTTTATTTTATTTTGTTTTGGTGTTATTTTTGTGTTGAATTAGGTACATGATCATGAGGAATCACGAAAAAAATCAAAAAAATTAAAAACAGAGTCAAAAACAGAAGAAAAAATTTTCACCCTGGAGGCAGCGCAGACTGGCGTTCAACGCCAGTAAGATGCATCTGGCTGGCGTTCAACGCCAGAACAGAGCATCTTTCTGGCGCTGAACGCCCAAAACAAGCAACAACCTGGCGTTTAACGCCAGGATGTGCACACAGAGGGCAATCTGGCGCTGAACGCCAGAAACAAGCATGAAACTGGCGTTCAACGCCAGAAACATGCATTACATGGGAGTTTAACGCCTAGAACATGCACCAATGGGCGTTTAAACGCCAGAATGATGCATGAAGGCAATTTACACGCCTATATGGTGAAGGAATGGTATTTCTTTTCACCTCAGGATCTGTGGACCCCACAGGATCCCTTACCTCAGGATCTGTGGACCCCACAGGATCCCCACCTACCACATTCCCACCTTCTCTTTAATCCTAATCACACTCTCCTAATCCAAATCTCATTTTCAATGTCACACTTCCCAAAAACCTTCACCAATCACCTCAATTCCTCTTCCCAATTACCCCATTCACCATTCACATCAACCTCCTCTTCCCCATAAACCCCACCTACCCTCATAAAATTCAAATTCAATTTCCCACCCATTCCCACCCAAATTGGCCGAACCTATACCCCCCCTCCCTATAAATACCTTTCCTTTCTTCTTCATTTTCACACAACACAACCCCTTCTTCTCCCATATAGCCGAACCCACTTCTCTCCCTCTCTTCCAAATTCTCTTCTTCTTCTTCTACTCTTCTTTTCTTTTTGCTCGAGGGCGAGCAAATTTTAAGTTTGGTGTGGTAAAAAGCCTAAGCTTTTTATTTTTCATTCACCATCAATGGCACCTAAGACCGGAATTTCCTCAAGAAATGGAAAAGGGAAGGCAAAAGCCTCTACATCCGAGTCATGGGAGAAGGAGAGATTCATCTCCAAAAGCCATCAAGACCACTTCTATGATGTTGTGGCAAAGAAGAAGGTGATCCCCGAGGTCCCTTTCAAGCTCAAAAAGAATGAGTATCCGGAAATCCGACATGAAATCCAAAGAAGAGGGTGGGAAGTCATAACCAACCCCATGCAACAAGTCGGAATATTGATGGTTCAAGAGTTCTATGCCAATGCATGGATCACTAGGAACCATGATCAAAGTATGAACCCGAATCCAAAGAACTATCTCACAATGGTTCGGGGGAAATACTTAGATTTCAGTCCGGAAAATGTGAGGTTGGCGTTTCATCTACCCATGATGCATGGTGATGAACGCCCCTACACAAGAAGGGTCAACTTCAATCAAAGGTTGGACCAAGTCCTAATGGACATATGTGTGGAAGGCGCCCAATGGAGAATAGACTCCAAAGGCAAACCGGTCCAACTAAGAAGACTGGACCTCAAGCCTGTAGCTAGAGGATGGTTGGAATTCATCCAAAGATCCATCATCCCTACAAGCAACCGATCTGAAGTTACTGTGGATTGGGCCATCATGATTCATAGCATCATGATTGGAGAGGAGGTGGAAGTTCATGAAGTCATATCCAATGAACTCTACAAAATAGAAGACAAGCCCATCACCAAGAAAAGGATGGAGCAAACAAGAGAAGTTCCTCACGGCCCTCAAGAAGAACATGAGGAAGTTCATCATCAACAAATGCCTCAAGGAATGCACTTTCCTCCCAACAACTATTGGGAGCAACTCAGTGCCTCTTTAGAAGATTTGAGCCATAATGTTGAACAACTAAGGGTGGAACATCATGAACACGCCCTCACTCTTCAAGAAATAAGAGAAGATCAAAGAGCAATGAGGGAGGAGCAACAAAGGCAAGGAAGGGACATAGAAGAGTTGAAGAACATCATTGGTCCTTCAAGAAGAAGACGCCACTAGAGGTGGATTCATTCCTTGTTCTTTATTTTCTTTCTGTTTTCGGTTTTTAAGTATTATGTTTATCTATGTTTTTGTGTCTCTACTTCATGATCATTAGTGTGTAACCATGCCTTAAAGCTATGAATAAAATCCATTAGTCTTTCACCTCTCTTAAAAGAAAAATGTTTTAATTCAAAAGAACAAGAAGTACATAATTTTCGAAATTATTAGTAAATTTAATTTAATTATATTGATGTGGTGGCAATAATTTTTGTTTTCTGAATGAATGAATGAACAGTGCATATTTTTGATCTTGTTGTTTATGAGTGTTAAAATTGTTGGTGCTTGAAAGAATGATGAACAAAGAGAAATGTTATTGATGATCTGAAAAACATCATGAAATTGATTCTTGAAGCAAGAAAAAGCAGTGAAAAAAAAAAGTGGCGAAAATTTTAAAGCAAGGATCCAAGGCTTTGAGCATCAATGGATAGGAGGGCCCAAGGAAATTAAAATCCAGGCCTAAGCGGCTAAATCAAGCTATCCCTAACCATGTGCTTGTGTCATGAAGGTCCAAGTGAAAAGCTTGAGACTGAATGGTTAAAGTCGTGATCCAAAGCTAAAGAGTGTGCTTAAGAGCTCTGGACACCACTAACTGGGGACTTGAGCAAAGCTAAGTCACAATCTGAAAAGGTTCACCCAGTTATGTGTCTGTGGCATTTGTGTATCCGGTGGTAATACTGGAAGACAAAGTGCTTAGGGCCACAGCCAAGACTCATAAGTAGCTGTGTTCAAGAATCAACATGCCTAACTAGGAAAGTCAATAACACTATCTGAAATTCTAAGTTCCTAGAGATGCCAATCACTCTGAACTTCAAAGGAAAAAGTGAGATGCCAAAACTGTTCAGAAGCAAAAAGCTACAAGTCCCGCTCATCTAATTAAATTAATATTCATTGATATTTTGGACTTTATAGTATATTCTCTTCTTTTTATCCTATTTGATTTTCAGTTGCTTGGGGACAAGCAACAATTTAAGTTTGGTGTTGTGATGAGCGGATAATTTATACGCTTTTTGGCATTGTTTTCATATAGTTTTTAGTAAGTTTAAGCTACTTTTAGGGATGTTTTCATTAGTTTTTATGATAAATTCACATTTCTGGACTTTACTATGAGTTTGTGTGTTTTTCTGTGATTTCAGGTAAATTCTGACTGAAATTGAGGGACTTGAGCAAAACTCTGAAGAAGGCTGACAAAAGGACTGCTGATGCTGTTGGATTCTGACCTCCCTGCACTCGAAATGGATTTTCTGGAGCTACAGAACTCCAATTGGCGCCCTCTTAACGGCGTTGGAAAGTAGACATCCAGGGCTTTCCAGCAATATATAATAGTCTATACTTTATTCGAAGAAAGACGACGTAACTTGGCGTTAAACGCCAAGTTCATGCTGCTGTCTGGAGTTAAACGCCAGAAAAACGTCATGATCTGGAGTTGAACGCCAAAAACACGTCATAACCTGGAGTTTGACGCCAAGAAATGCCTTAGCTCGTGGAATGATCAAAGCTCAGCCCAAGCATACACCAAGTGGGCCCCGTAAGTGAATTTATGCATCAATTACTTACTCATGTAAACCATAGTAGCTAGTCTAGTATATATAGGACATTTATCTATTGTATTAGACATCCTGGATTGTATTTTGAATCCTGTGATCAAGTTAAGGGGGCTGGCCATTCGGCCATGCCTGAACCTTCCACTTATGTATTTTCAACGGTGGAGTTTCTGCACACCATAAGATTAAGGGTGTGGAGCTCTACTGTACCTCAAGTATTAATGAAATTCTATTTTCTTTTATTCAAATCTCTCTTATTCTTATTCCAAGATATTCATTCGTACCCAAGAACATGATGAATGTTATGAGTCAGATTACCCTCATTATCATTCTCACTTATGAACGCGCGTGATTGACAACCACTTCCGTTCTACATGAAACAGAGCTTGAATGCGTATCTCTGAGATTCCCCAACAGAATCCTCGTGGTATAAGCTAGATAGATGGCGGCATTTATGAGGATCCGGAAAGTCTCACCTTGTCTGTGGTATTCCGAGTAGGATCCTGGGAATCCGGAAAGTCTAACCTTGTCTGTGGTATTCCGAGTAGGGTTCCAGTAATGAATGACTGTGACGTGCTTCAAACTTGTAACCTGCTGGGCGTTAGTGACAAACGCAAAAGAGGGATTCTATTCCAGTAGGGGAGGGAACCAACCGGTGATTAGCCGTACTGTGACAGAGTGCGTGAGCATTAGTTTTCACTGCGAGGATGGGATGTAGCCATCAACCATGGGTGATGCCTCCAGACTGGTTAGCTGTGCGAGTGACAGCCGCACAGGATATTTCCCCGAGAGGAAGAAAGTAGCCACAGTTGATGGTGAACCCCTATACAAAGCTTGCCATGGAAGGGAGTAAGAAGGATTGAGTAGAAGCAGTAGGAGAGCAGGCGTCCCTGGGCTCTACAGCATCTCCATCCGCTTATCTGAAATTCCCACCAATGAATCTGCATAAGTATTCTATCCCTTTTATTATTCCTTTTTATTCATTTATTCCAATAATCACAATTACCCTTTAATCTCCCTAACTGAGATTTACAAGGTGACCATAGCTTGCTTCATACCAACAATCTCTGTGGATTCGACCCTTACTCACGTAAGGTTTATTACTTGGACGACCCAGTACACTTGCTGGTTAGTTGAACGGAGTTGTGAATTCAACCAGTGCCATAATAAAGCTTTCATTCAAAATCCAAAGAACGCATAAATCACAATTTCGTCCACCAATAGTCAGTACATTCCTAAGGTTCTACAAGAAAGACAGCTCTGATACCATAATGTAACACCCTAACTATCAAAGCTAACGCTTCTGGCTGCGCGACTCTGATAGCTCTGGTGTTACGATGACTCTCAGAGTATTTAATACATAAACATGAGCCTGCTAAAACTTTAAACCGTATTACCGCTCCAAATTCCGTTTTGATAGGCAACATACCTCCATACATACAATATAACTTACAATACTCATAAAGAATACTTATAAGTACTTATTATTAATTTACAAGTATTTCATATCAAAAACCTATCCCTCTCATAGAACTTGCAAAATTTAAGGCGAGAGAAACATAAATACTAAAACAATCCAAAATATCGTCTAAGCAGAAAGAAATAAGCCCTTCAGAACCTCATCATCCATAACCTAAAAAGAGAAAAGACCTGTAGGGGAGTGAGAACATCGTCCTCGAAAGGGTTTTCAGTAGAAGGTTTTTGAGAATTACTACAATAGGATACGTGAAATAAAATTGTTACAGTGATCAATAACCATCTTATGCATACTTTCAAAACCCGATGATTTACCATTAAAATTATGAAATCTTTTATGAAAGAGGAAACTGTTATTTCTTCAAAATTCAAAAGACTTTCAAAAGGTTTTTCCTAGATAGTATGAATGACCAACCTGTTCCAAGTATAGGTTCATTAAGTCTATGCTGAACCAGTTTAGTTTTTCATACTTTTCTAAACTAGAAACACAAGCCAAACATGGCCTTCGACCCACCTCATGATCAACCACGGCCCTAGGTTCAAACAATCCAAACAACAACCAATCACCACAATCCAACATAATTTCAGTCACAAACACAAGTAGGAAAGTTCAAGCACAAACAAACAATTACTTCAAGTAGAGCAAATAGCAATTAAACATAATTATTCATATAGGCAAACCAAGTACAATATGCACAGCCAAATAATATCACATAGATACATATGATGAATGCCTGTCCTAGTGGCTGATGAGTCTCATTTATCGGTTACAAAGCCAACCCGGCAAGTACTGGTAGCTAACCATTGGACTGTCCTCCTGTCATGCATCCCTAACTCGAGTTATTCTCAATATAATCATAATCATATAACACCCACACTGGTGTTCATCCACGAGGGCGAGCTCATCCGGAATTTCATAGTGTCTGGCCACACTTACAACATGGGGTCAGCAGAGTATCGAGTCTCAACTTAGAATACGTGGTGGCTAGCCACTGCTTTTACCCAGGGAACTCGTATCTCAGATAAGTGGAAGTGCAACAATCACCTTATCAACTCAATAATCATCCATATTGATACTTAGCCATCCGGCTCATAACATACTCTACAATCAGCCATAATTCATTATCATATACAACCATCTGGCTCATAACGTAACAGCACTTCCACCACCCAACATCATCAAACCCATAAAATCATCATTCAAGTCATAAATCACTTTTTCGCAAATCACTTTACTTTGAAATAAAAAATCAATTCCTTCCCGCCTTTGCTTTAAAATCCCTATTTCTCAAATAGTTTCAAGCTTATAAGCCATTTTTCCTCAAACATAATTCCCTCCTTCCAAAAATAAGACCTTCCTCATCATCCTTCCATAACCTTTCAAAAACCACACCAAATCAAAAGTCCTTTCAGAGAGATTTAAAATCATTTATTCTAAAACATGATTTGATAACAAACGTTCCTCAGAAGTGTCTCAAGTCTTTAAGGGAGGATAACATAATTCATTTCCTCAAGTTTGTTTAAAATCCTTAAAACCTTGGATTCCTGATGTAAGTAATAAAAATAGAATCTAAGCCAAACCGAGTCATATAATCAATTACTCCAACCACATTTTCAATACAATTTCTTTTACTTGAACCAAAACCAATTTCAACCCCATGACAAAAATCTGAATCGTTTCCAACGGCTCAAAAATCATTTTAGTTTTGCTAAATCAAAATTCAAAGAATACTTCAAAACTTTTCTAAACTGCCGAAAATTGAGGTTTATAAATCGAAACCCAAGTTCTTTCAAAGTCACTAAAACTCCTGTAACTGAAATCTTTTAAGTCAAATTAAAAAACATAAACCGTGTTTAAGTCAAATCCAAAAACATAAACTCTTTCCACCCTTTAAACAACTTTAAAACATAATTCTCTTCCAAATGGCTTGCACCAAAAAATAGAATGCTTTCCTTAGAAAACAAAGCCAAGTCATAGTCTTTTTTTAAAAAATTCTTTCAAAACATAATTTTAGCACTTTCATAAATAATTCAAGTAAAGATAATAAAAGTCTTAAATTCACAATTGCAAGTAAAATAGTTAAGGCCTTAAATTCATAATTTCCTAAATAACATCTTCAAATAAAGTCTCAAATTTTACAGAAATTTCGACAGCATCTCCCCTAAAACTCGGACTTTGCCACCCTTTCTGGGTCCCAATCAAACCATTCCACAACCCTCTCTCACAAGTTCAAAACCAAGTTAGTTCAAAATCAAGTTGGTTTCATTTTCAGATATCAAGAGCACCAATTCAAACTCAAACCAATTTCCAACAGATTAACTTGATTTCAAAACTTTTAAGAACCAACTTTAAAGAAGTACTTCAAGAACAGTTTATTTTACAAAATAGAATAATAATCCAGTCAAACAAGCATTCATATTCATCCAAGACAACCAACATTACATAAGACTTATCCAATCACTCAAGGATACATCTTTACCACATAATATCCATATATAATAATTCCAATTTATAGAATATGTTTTTCTGAAAAGGCCCCTACCTCAACAAGCCAAAACCTAAAAACCAAACGCGTCAA
The DNA here is from genome assembly GCF_003086295.3 of Arachis hypogaea. Taxonomy (NCBI): domain Eukaryota; kingdom Viridiplantae; phylum Streptophyta; class Magnoliopsida; order Fabales; family Fabaceae; genus Arachis; species Arachis hypogaea. The sequence goes on from NC_092045.1 coordinate 48,593,962, forward strand.
GAAAACATTTTCTCTTAGCGCACAATCCGCGGCAGCCGCATCCACAACAATTTTGATCACGACACGTGAGAACTGAACTCAAACCTAAAGCATTAACGTTGCAATGACCTTAGAAACATATCACATAATAGCAACTAAAAGAAATTGGAACAGGGAACAGCCTACTAAACTTACGAATAGCCGAGAAAATGGAACGACGGCGACTCCGTTGATGACGCGACAGCTTGATGTTGCATGCACGACTACTGAACTCAACATGCACGAACCGCCACTCAATCATATGTTACCATCATCTCAGTAACTCTAATAGGCTATGACGGAAGACTGGTTTCAAAGGTTTCAAAGACGATAAGGCTTACCCAGGGAAAAAAAAAGACTTCAGTGGCGGTTTCCGACGGCAGTGGTGGCGAGGAGTGATGACGAAGGCGCGGCGGTCTCCCTCCCGTGCGTGCACTCTCCCACTCTCTTCCTTGGATCTCCTTGATGGATGACGGTGACTCTGACTTCATGATGAGGACAACGGCGGTGCGGGTACAGCAGCGGCGGTGCCAGGGTTCACGGACGTGACTGGGTGCAACGGTCGCCAGGCCCGTGACCTGCTCCCTCACTCGTGACCACTCTCTCCTTGCGAATCTGTTCCTGACAGTCACTATGTTCATTTGTGTAGTTTTCACTTGTACCTCTTAGAGGTTGGATGGAGAACTAGGAGTTTATATTATGTATTTCGAGTACTTTTAGGATGTATATTTATACTTATGTATGTAATATTCTCCGGCCGGCCTTGGCTTTGTAGGTTCGGCCTAGAGCTTGATATTATGTATCTTTTGTCACTCCACTCTTGTTATATATATGTGTATTTACTTTTCTTCGTACGCAAGTTTCTGTACGTGAGCGTTGTGCTTTTTTTTTTCACGCTTTTGCTTAAACCATCCTTCAAGGCTTCTCGAGTATTAAATTCTTTCAACTATTATTATATATTATGTATATATTTTATTTTATGGCTTAAGCATAAAGCTCTGTGTGGTAGGCTGTCAAATTATGGTATTAGAGAAGTTTATTCATGTAGACACTACAAGAAAATAAGCTTTCTTCCACGCTTTTAAAGCATGCAAAAACGTGCTTAAAAGCGTGCCATAGCTTTTCACCACACTTTTTGAGCTATCGGCACGCTTTGAAAGGGTCACATCCGCGAGCGTGTCGATTGCTCTATCGCCACGCTTTTGTGGATCTATCGGCACGTTTTTTTTGCCACGCTTTCATCTCTTGCCACGCTTAAAAAGGGTGGCCATATCTATTAACCTATAGCTATGCTTTAAAAGTGTACTGAAAAGTGTACATATTGCCACGCTTTTGATGTGTGCCGATTAGGTTGGTTTTCGGTATGCTTTCAAAGCATACAGATAGAGCCCATACAATCACACATCAAAGGCTTGGCTTGCCAGCTAAAATCTTTTGAAAGCATGGCCTATTCCTTTGTCAAATTAAAAAAAAGGAGAAAATTAGAAGGTATAAAGAATTGATTTTTTATTGATTTACATGAATTATTTACATGCTAAAATTATAATTAAAAAATTACAATACGGTAACAAAACTAATAATTGAATTAGGACAAAATAAGTTCATCATTAGAACTTAGGAGATCATTAGAACTATCAAAATTGTCATTCGAACTTATCACCAGTCTTGCTCTTTGATGCAGTCTCTCGTAGGTATGCTACCATTTTATTGGCACCTTTAGATTCACATTCCTACATGAAAGAGATAGATTTGTAAAATAAACCTTTACACTTAACCATGCTCATTTTACTAAGAAAATCAAAAGATAAAACTGAAATGCCAAGATCATGCTACAAATGAAACTTCAATTGCAGCTATGATGATACCTACCTCATCGTCATATCTAGAAAAGAAATTTCTTCCATAAGTTGCCCAGTGTTCCTTCACAATATCAGCCACAGAGATCAGTTTCTCCCCTACCTTCTTGTCTTTGTTGCGGTGCGCAATAATAGAAAGCCAAGCTAAAACAGCTTTGTTAACACAAGATACACAACAATTTTTCTTTTCTTGGAGAACACATAGACGTTACCATTCTAAATGGTCAACATTGTTTTTCAGAATTCTAATAATTTCAAGATATACCAAAGTAATAGCCCAGAAACATTAAACTAAATCAAATTTTATAAACTTACAAAAACATGTGGAATACTTACCAGATGCCATCCTTCTCACGAATGTGGTCAGAGCATGTTCCAAAACTTTCTTCAAGCCGCAAACTGATAACTTCCTAGCATCTATAAGATTCCTAAAAAAATTCCAACCAGTTGGGACCTGAACCCAACCTGAACCCAAGTCATTCTCTGTTATCAAAGAAATATGCTTATAAATATATGTGACTCCATTTAAAATAGTTTTAGAAAATATAAACAATTATACAAAATAAAATAAATTAAAGCTTGCCTCAAAAAAGGGAAGGTTTAATTTCTCTGCAACACAATCTAGAGCACCACTTGTTGGCATTGATCTAGCAAGACCCTAAAATCAAAATGAAGGAAAATGGAAATATTTTCCCTGTAAAAATTTACACCTAACAATAACGAGTGGATACAATTTCTACCTTAACACCATCCTTGAAGTATGGAATTGCTTCTCTTGCATTGGCTGCAATAACTGCTACAGAATCTGAAGGAGTAATAAAGAAACATCTTCCTAAAATCATATTTCTATCACCATCACCTGGAGAAAAATCAATAAAAATGAAATACTTGAAAAACATTAAGTAAACAGACAAAACATTGTCGTGCAAGCATACATCAGTTGCATCTTCTGCAATATGTTGAAAATTATGGTGGACCCATATTACATGAGATAGATCATTTCTCATAAATGTACCATAACAATATTTGCACAACAAATACAATATGAACATTGAATTTTAATTGTTTACTGAGGAAATTAGATGTGGAGAAACAAACAAAAGAAACTCATGAAACTCACATACCATCACTATCAGCTCCAAAATCAGGACCATTTTCAGCATATAAAATGTTGACAAGATCCTTTGCATATCTGTCCAATGAATAATCCATCAAATATATTTATCTCGAGTGAAAAGACAATTTAATAAAGTAAAGAGTTAAACTCACGTTAGATTAGGATCAGGATGACCATGTCCAAAATCTTCCAAAGGGATTCTATTTGCAATTGAATCCTATATTGCATAATTAAAACATGTTATCAACAACTACAAATAAATTACTTTCAACTCATTAAAAAAGGTTTTAAAGGGGCAAAACATACTAGGCTAGCACCAAGTTTATCAACAAAAATAGGTTTGGTATAAGCGCTAGTAACTGCATGCATTCCATCAAATGTAAACCTGAAACATAAAAAAGATGTAATGAATTTCAAGACTGAGACTTTCATAAATTGTGAGCATAATAACTAGCAATATACATCAGCCATGATATGCTCACTTTGTTCAAAACATGATAAATTTTATATATCGAATCTTAAGAACAACCAAGAAAGATTAGACAACCAAAAGAAGATATGCAAGATCCAGGAAGTCAAGCCATAAGAATTGCAAGGAAGAATAGAAAGCTCAACCTCTTAAATTACAAATAAGATTGACTAAACAGAAAAAACTAGAAACTAAAAACCACAGTGCATTAAAAGAATAAATTTTTTTGTCAAATAGGAAATCTCGTATTATTGAGAGCAAGGTATTAGACAGAGAACTTCTTTCATTAATGCCACAGTAAACAAGAATATGTGAAACAACAATTGTAGAAAATTAGAGCTGCAAAGCAGAAAAGAAAAAAGAAAAAAAAAAGAGACAGAGAAACAACGAGACGAAGAGGCCAAGGGGAGAACCAAATACGAAACAAAATGGGACATGCAATCCCATAATGTTAGCATTAGCAATTCAGATATGAAGAAAATTGTACCTAAAATCTGGCCTTGATATAAGACTTCTTATTAGCTGAAAATTAAATACACTCTGCACAGAAGTAGAATAATAAATAAATAAAATGAAGCTATAGCAGTAAGATCAAGTAACATGAATTGCCCTGTTAGATTCTGATTATATAGACAAATTATTCTCACCTCTAGTAGCTCCAAATAGTCGGAAACAAGGTCTATTACTTCAACACTAGAGCTTCCTTTGAAAACTAATTTACAATATTACTTTTATTAGTGAAGATAGTAAAAACCAAATTTTTACCTTATATTGTTTATACTTTTCACGTATAGCATTTAGGGAACTGGCTTTGGTGTTGAGCTGCAAATCTACAAGTGCAAGAACAACAGTTTCAAGCTCTGAGGCTTTGTAGTTTGTCTAGTGCTTGATGGTTAGATTTTTGATGGTATAGAATTTCACAAATGAATTCTCGTTGCAAGTATAGTTTCTAAACCAATCAATAATCCTTTCATACAAAAAGTTGTTTGTCACTAGTACAAACCCCTAAAATTTATAAACCGAAGTATTGAACCTCGGGTCGTTCTCCCTAGGAATTACAATAAAGTGTCTTGTTATTGGTTGTGAGTTATTTTGGGGTTTTTGAGATTTTAGACAAGAAATATAAATGGCAAAGGAAATAAACTAACAACTAACAAAGCTCTTGGCAAGATATGAGTACTAGAGGTCATATCCTAGTTATCCTCCTCAATTGTGATAGCAAATTGTCCATTACTCCCACTTAGTTAACCTCTAACCATGGAGGAAAGTCATGTGGATGAATCAATTTGATTCCTCAAGTCCTAATCAACTCCTCAAGGAAAGACTAGCTTTAGAGGCATTCAAATCAATTAGAAACTTCTAATTATCAATCAACAAAGGAATTAGATAACTTAAGAGTCACTAATTACTCTACCTAGGCCAAGAGGAACAAAATCTATACTAAAATCCAACCAAGAATTTTATCAAATACTTAGAAGGCATGAAAGAAAAGTATAGTAAATTGACAACAACAATGAAATCTAACAACAATTATTGTAATAAATTAACAACAACAATTAAAAAAAAATAATTATTATGAATTACCTCTAATTGAATGGAAAAAAAGAAAAGGAACAATAGTAGATCTACAACAAAGTATAAGAACAACATAAAGGAAATTACAACAAAAGAATAGAGGAAGATAAATGTAACAACAAGAAATTGAAAGGTAGAAGTAGAAGAAAGAATGAATGAAAACCTAGATCTAAGATTATTGAACAAAACCTAATCCTAATTCTAGAGAGAAGTGAGAGCTTCTCTCTCTAGAAACTAACTCTAACTACTAAACTAAGCTAAACTAAACTAATGATCAAAAGTATGTAAACGTATGTTGATTCCCTTTCAATGCTTGGCTTAAATAGTATCAGAAATGAGTTGGATTGAGCCCACAAGGCTTTAGAATTTGCTGGCCACGTATTGCTTTAAGTGGATCATATGGCAACAACGACGTGTGCGCGTATAGTGCACATACGCATCGCCGTACGTGTAGTAACTATGGCAAATCTTATATCATTTCGAAGCCCCAGATGTTAGCTTTCCAACATAACTAAAACCGCATCATTTGGACCTCTATAGCTCAAGTTATGGCCGATTAAGTGCGGAGAGGTTGGCTTGACAGCTTTTGCGATTCCTTCATTTCTTCATGAGTTCTCCATTTTTACATGCTTTTCCTTTATTCCCTTTATCCAATCTTTGCCTTCTAAATCTGAAATCACTTAACAAACATATCAAGGCATCTAATGGAATCAAGGTAAATTACATTTAGCTATTTTAAGACCTAAAAAGCATGTTTTCACTCTTAAGCACAATTAAAGGAGAATATACAAAACTATGCTATTTCATTGAATAAATGTGGGTAAAAGGTGATAAAATCCCCAAAAATCAATACAAGATAAACCCTACAAATGGGGTTTATCAGTGCTCCAGGGTTAGATTCTGCAAAATTAAAACATGGATTTAACTAAAAAAATAATAATTATCATAACAAGGAAAGGGGAGGCCAAACAGAACCTAAAATGTTAAACAAAGAAGGAAACAAAGACACAGGAAGCAATAACATTGCTGCACGAATGTTCACTTTCCACGAACTAGCTGCTACTACAAAGAACTTCAGGTAGGAGTGCCAAATTGGGGAAGGTAGGTTTAGTAGGGTTTATAAAGGACATACCAAATGCAAAGGAGTGACACCTTCTCTTTATGTTAATTAGTCCAAAATAGAGAAGAAATAGAGACACAAAGAAACAGAGAATCAGAGAAGAAAGACTTACCAGTGTTTACGGTGCCGATTGAAGGAGAGACCACTGAGACAAAGACAGAGACAGAGGGTTGGGTTTGTGAGGGTTTGTGAGACAGAGGGTTGGGTTTGCAACTATTTTCGAGTAGGAGGTCACACCAATGCCTGGGCACGCCGAGAGACCGATTGAAGGAGAGACCACTGTGACAGAAACAGATATAGAGTGTTGGGTTTTCGAGTAGGGTGCAAGAGACCGTTGATGGTGCGAGGGTTGCGTACGACAGAGAGAGGGCTGGGTGTGACAGTTAGATGAAGGGCTGGGTGTGAGGGTTAGATGAACATTGGTGCGACAGCGAGCTGGGTGGTGCGACGGTCACCGCGATATGCAGTGATGAACTTGGTGCGATAGCTTGCTGATGGGTACGATGGCGGCTTGCTTCTAAGTTATCTTAGATTAAAAGTGAATTTGGGAATAAATTAAAAGTGAATTGTGTATGTAGTATGCGCTGTTATCACTTAGAAAGTTAACATAGAAAAAAGTTGTGTGTGAAAAGAAGGGGGTGGGAAATTAAATTTTGGGGTAAACACTATCGGTACGCTTTTGCAGGGTGTCTAATTACACACAGCATATTGGCACGCTTTAAAAATGTCACTGTTAGAAGACAAATTCGTCACGCTTTTAAAGCGTGTTGGTTTCTCTCTATGGTCACGCTTTTAAAGCGTGGCAAAAACACAAATTAGTAGCCACCCATGTGAAAGTGTGCGGTTTTCCTTTATGGCCACGCTTTTTAAGCGTGACAAAAAAAGACGTGACCAAATTACAAATCAGTGGCATCCCTCAAAAAAATGTGGCCATTGACCACTTTTGGGTACACTTTAAAAGCGTGGCAAGAAAAAAGTGTGTCGATAGGCCTTTTTTCTTGTAGGGAGAGCCTGAGGGATAGGATGACTATGCTTCTAGGCATACTCTGGGCGTCTGAACATGCTAAATAGGATATCTAATCGATATATGGCATGAATATTCATGAGCATAGATTTGGACTTTGAAGCACTAGACTTGCGATATTGAGACAGATCAACTTGATTTCACTTGTTTGAAGTGAACAAGGATCCGATGTCGACTCGTGGATGCGATCGTGGTCGAGGGAGAGGTAGGACTAGTAATACAGAACCCAAAACAATTGTGAATAATCCCGTAAACTTCATGACTTCCCTGGAGAATATGGCTGTTCTTATGTAGGCCATAGCTACAACGTTAGGGGATCAAGCCGGCAATAAGAACGGGGGTAACGCCGGAAATGGGTCGATGACCTTAGCAACTTTCATGAAGATCAATCCACCAGTATTTAGAGGAACCACTAATCTGACAGAAGCTGATAATTGGTTCCAGGTAATGGAATGAGCGTTACAAGTGCACAAGTGCCGGCAGAGCAATGTATCAAGTTTGATACTTACCAAATGGTGGGTGAAGCTTAGCATTGGTGGCAAGGAGCCCAACGCCTTCTGTAGCAAGACAATGCTGTGATTCCCTGGGATGACTTTCAGATAGAATTTTATAAGAAAAATTTCTCGAATTCAGTTTGGACGGCCAAGGAGCTCGAGTTATTACAGTTGAAACAGGATTCAATGTTGGTATCTGAGTACACTAGTCGATTTAAGGAACTGTGTCGGCTCTCCAAGATTTGTCAGGGTGCTCCAGGCTACTTTGAGGAGTGGAAGTGTATTAAGTACGAAGGTGGACTCTGGAGTGAGATTTTGAGTACAGTAGGCCTGATGGAGATTATAACTTTCTCTGAACTGATATCCAAAAGCATAATTTCTTAGGATTGTGTGAGAAAAGAAGCCTTGGATAGGGGTGACGATTGAGCCTTTGTTAGGAGAGATCAAGGGAGAAACTTTGCATTAATGGGCCAAAAGTTCAAGAGGAGTGGCAGCTGCCAGGAGGATTGTAAAGGGAAACAAACAACGATTTACTCAGAGGATGTGAGGTGCCAAAGGTGTGAAAGTTTCCATCCGAATAGGCCGTGCCGAAAGTGTTTAGGTTTGTGTTATAGGTGCGAGGGGCCAAGTCATATCTCCAAAGATTGCTCCTGCAGGAGGACTCATGAAGCCGATGGAGCTTAACCACCAAGTGGAGGTAATCCTGAAAGCATTAATTGAATTTTAATTACATTATATGGTACTAGAAATACTGCATTTCATCATAGTGTATGACGGAGGTAAGGGTTTAGAGCTGAAAGTGTTAAGACTTAGTTGTGACTCGAGTATGCATATACCAACTTCTCAACTTGTAGTACTTAAACTTGAGGTTCCTTCATGCTTCTTGCTGATAGGATTGGACCAGTTGTCAATGCACCACATGTTGCTAGATTGCTTTGAATATACAATTCGATTTATATTCAAAGAGTCTGAAAAAGCTAATGTTCACGAGGGGTAGTGTTTGAATTCTATGACAGTGAGCTATAATGAAGAGAGATTGATTGTGCGATAGGCTTAGTATCCATTGACATTCGTGACCTGAGCTATTTTTTTCTTATAACTTTCTCAAGATTTTGTTTCGGATTCTTTATCTGCAAAAGATTTAATTGTCTCCCCAATTCTATTTCTTACTAGCACATAATCGTGCATGAACTTTTTACTTTCCGAGGATAGCTTAATTCCATTTTGATACAACCAAGCAATTCTTGAATCCTTAAAAACTTGTAGCAAATTGCTTTTCTCCATGAACTTGTGTTTCTTCAAAATCGACGAAGACTTTCTTAATTTAATATGCCTTGCTTCTTTCAAATAAGAGTGTTCAATTTAGCTTCCTTCTTTTTTATACATCTTAATTCTTATCCTGTGCATTTCATAAAATTTTCTACAACTTTATTTAATCAAAACACAAGACATGCTTCTGATTTCTTGCAAACACCGTTTGGGTTATTCGTTCATCCTTTGAGCTTAGAATCTTTTTGGAAATCAACTCAAGCTCGATTTTGTGTCATGCACAATTCTTAGATATAACTCTCAGGGAGTTAGTTCCTTAGAACACGATTGGTGGACATAGAAGATGAAGCTTGTGCGTATACAGAATCATGATGAGTTGTGAAGTTTAATTTCGGTAGAATGAACCGTAAGGATGCACCGTTTGTATGGACGTTCGATCGTGGGGAGAGTTGTTAAACTTTGAAGGAGAAATTAACAACAATGCTAGTACTCACGATTACCTGAACTAATAAACCGTTTAAGGTTTACTGCAATACATTATCAAAAGGCTTAGGTGGTGTGTTGATGCAATATTATGATCTATTGGCGGATGCCCTGAGCTGGAAGTATTTTAGTGTTGTTTGGAGGACAATTAGGGAGAAGGAACCGTTAAGTAAGTTTCGAATATTAGGTTGGGAGATGAGAAAGTGGATGGAGGTGTTAGATTGGATCAATTGCAAATGTTAAACAATTGTAAAGTTGGAATTCGGAGACTGCAGTAAGAGGATAAGGAGCTACTAGGAATATCAAAGCTTGTTGAGCAAGGAAATCAAGAAGAGATCAATGGAAAATAGGAATGGAATTTAAATGTATAAGAAAAGACTTAGTGTGTTGAATGTCGAAAGTTGACACGTGAATTATTGTTTGAAGAATACATGAGCAAACCTTCAATTCACCTTAAAGTTACTAAGATGTATCACGAAAGATGAAGTAGCAGTGCATGTAACTCAACATTTGACAAATTATAGGAAAGGCTATTCTTTGAAAACTCAAGCATCCTAGGTCCCAAATTGAAAGCCAAGACAACGGAGAAAACTAAGCGTATTCAAGTTGAGATTTCGCCTGAGCAAAGCCGACAGGGGAGTTATGTGGACCTAGAGACAAAACTAGATAGTTTGAAGAAAGAAGTTGCACTTCTTCGAAGTTGCTTTAATATCCTGGAATCGAGGGGCAATCATGACTAAGGGGATGAAATCGAGGTGTATTGAGCCATTTGAAGTATTAAGATGGATTGGTGGCCGATGACGTATCGAATAGTTTTTCCATTACATTAGTTCAATTAGAACAAGATTTAACGTTTCAAGTACTTCCGGTTAGAATGGACGATACCAGTGTTAAGCAACTACGCAAAAGTGTAGTACTGTTAAAAAAGATTTCTTGGAATTGAGCTGGATTTGAGAAACACACTTGCGAGCTTGAAATCCAGAATGGGAAGTGACTACCCACACCTATTATCAGGTAATTGAACTTGAATTTTGAGGGCAAAATTCCTAATTAGGTGGGTAGGATGTAAAACTCGCGAAATTGATAAATAATTAGCTAATAAATTAATTATTATTTAAAAAAATTATAAAATTAAATTTTTTAGTTTTGAATGGGAGAAATAATTAAAATACAAATTTTGACACTAATTTTAAAGATTTTGGCCCAAACTTGGGCCAAACGGGCCAAACTGGTTAAACTTGGCCCAAGGCCCAACCCAACATCACGTTAATAAATGGCTTCAACCACTCTCTCCCCCACATTATGAGTTTCACACTGAAAACATAAAGGGAGAAGGGGAAGAACTTCCAAAACCTAACCTCACCTTTAATCTCATGTATCTTTTTATCCGAAGCTCCAATTGACGAGTCAGCGGCCACTAACCAATTTGGTAAAATTTTCAATTTTTCTCACCCAGATTTTATGTCATCAGTTTCAAATATATATGGGGTTTTTTATTGAGGATTTTGTGATTTTGATGTTTTAGGATTGAATTAGCTAGTAGAAACTGTTTGGTCTTGTTCATTTGAGCTGTGGGTAAGGTAAAGAACTCCTATTTCGTGGTGAATTTCTAATTTAGTGAACTCTATATTGATGATAGTGATAATATGTGATAGTAGATTAAAATTGGTAATTAGTTGAAGTCAAATTGGTGAAGCAGAGCAAGTGACGCGGGTTTGAGCTTATTGAATTGAGAATAGGAGGAATTGGAGCTTGTGGTGGTGAAGATTTATAAAGGAAATCATCGGTTCGAAATTTTCACAAAATAATTCCATCGCAAGTATAGATCCAAACTAAGAATTAACCTTCAATCAAAGTTTAATTTGTTTGTCACTTAAGCAAACCCAATAAAAACCGAGAATATTTAAACCTCGGGTGGTCTCTCAAAGGAATTGCAGGGAAGTGTGCATATTATTGGTTATGGGTGTATAGTTTTAGGGTTTTGGGTTTGATAGACATGAAAATAAAACCAACAACTAAGAAATTTAAATGCTAAAAGCTACCCAAGGCAAGGATTAAGAGTCAAGGTATGCTATCTTGGATCATTGACCACAACATGGTGATTACAAAGAGTCAATTGCATTTAGTTTTCTTCTAACATATGAGGGGTAAGTCAAGTGGACATTATTGATCCTAAACCAATTAACAATCCTAAATCACCAATAAAATTGGGCATCAATGATATCATGGCACCTAAGTCCTCAATCAGAAGCCAAGAGTACCAAAATCTACTCTAAAATCTAACCAAGCATTTTTATCAAACACTTGGAAGGCATAAAAGGAAAGCATGGCGCAATAACAAGAAATAATAAAATCTAAAATTACCAAAAGCAGGAAAGCAAAAATAATAACTCAATCAAACAATAAGGAACATAAAACCTCAAATTTCATTAAATGAAAATCAAAATCAACAAGGGTTCATAAACATAAAAGTGACCAAGATAAGAAATTAACAATAATAACTATGAAAATTAGAGTAATAGAACAAGGAAGAGTAAAGGAAACTAGATCAAGACAAGAAATTAAACCTAAATCTAAGATACAATTAACCTAATTCTACCCTAATTCTAGAGAAAAGAGAGAGCTTCATTCTCTAGAATATAACCTAAAGCATGTTTCTAAAACTCTATTATGACTACTTGGCTCATTTCCCTTCAATCCATGGTTCAATAGCATCAGAAAATGGGTTAAATTGGGCCTAAAATACCACAGAAATTGCTGGTGACGTGTTCTGATTAATAAGGCACATTTTTCTCACTATGCGTACGCATACTATATGCTTGCATACGCATAGATGTTGAAGTCAGGCTGCGTACGCAGGTCAGGTGTATTTGGCACATTGGATGCTCATGTGGACATCTTAACACATGTCCACCATAACAAATTGATATTATTTTGAAGCCCCAGATGTTAGCTTTCTAATGCCACTAGAACTGCCTCATTTGGAGCTTTGTAGCTCAAGTTATGATCACTTTAGTGCAAAGAAGTCAAGATTGACAGCTTAGCAAATCCTTCACTTCTTCTTGAATCCTCCACTTTTGCATGCTTTTCCTTCATCCTTCCAAGCCATCCTTGCATTCTAAAACTTCAATCACTTAAACAAACACATCAAGTTATCGAATGGAATAAAAGTGAAATTAAAATTATCAAATTAAAGGCCTAAGAAGCATGTTTCTACTCTTAAGCACATTTCAGGAAGAATTCGCAAAACCATGCTATTTCATTGAATAAATGTGAGAAAAGTGGATAAAATTCATTAAATTCAACACAAGATAAACTACATAATTGGAGTTTATCCTGGTGTTTCGAGCATAGGGAGGAATCAACCAAAGTATGGTTTTGGTTTCTTATAGATAATATATAATATTTCATGAAAACTTAGACTAGATGACTATAGGATACGCTGTATGATATGGAAGGTTGAGGTTTAGTGACTTGTTGTTGGAAATTGTTGAGTGGGTAGTTAAAATGCATGATGATTGATTATTAATGATTGTGAATAATGATGATGAGAATGATTGATGATTGATGATTGATGAATGATGTTGAATTATAATGATAAGATTTGAAATGAATAATGAATGTGATGAATACTGTTGATAGTAAATGATTATGAGGATAGGTTATGGAGATTTGTTGAATATATATATATATATATATATATATATATATATATATATATATATATATATATATATATATGGATCTATGTATGTATGTATGTATGTATGTATGTATGTATGTATTTGTGGATGGTTGAGTGGTTTGGGTGGTGATATGTTAAAGAATGAATGAATCGGGTGAGATTACGAATCTAGTTATATTTAGTGCTGTTTTGATGATGAGTTATTAGTTTGAAATGAGTAATTGAAAGGAATATGGTTTTTTGAAGATTTTGATAAAAACCTGATTTTTGACCAAATTCTGACAGGCTATAACTCGACTTCCAGTTCCCCAATCTTTTTCAAAATTATCTTAAATGAAAATTAGGTCCATTAAGTTTATGTTGTTTGAAGAACCGACAAAAATGTTTTTAACAAAAAAGTTATACTCGTTGGACGATTGGTGTGTAAAAGGAGATTCTACAGAATTTAACAATTTTGGAGGACTTGCGTACGGGAGTACACACGCGACGTGGCCATGTGCTTTTGTCCAAGGGGGCTCATGTACGCTGACAGTGGTCGCGTACACAAGCTGGGTAAAATGCACCCTCGCGTACGTGAGATCAGGCTTGCGTACGTAAGACCCTGTTTTTAGCAACATGGTGTTTTTGTGAGTTTACACATGATTTTTAAACATCTAAACCTCTATCCTTATTCCCTAAGACCCTAAAAATTAGTTTTTACCGCCCACCAAATTTTAAAGAAAATTATTTTGTGGGGATCATGCTTATTTACCACCCACCGTATTTGATATGAAATTGTTTTGTAGGGATCATGGTTAGTTACCGCCCAGCTGTGTGCCGTTTTCCATTTGAAAACATTTGTGGGGGTCAAGGTAGTTTACTGCCTACAGATGGTGGGGATTGAGGTGGTTTATAGCGCTCCTAGGTGAGGATCGTGGTACTGTACCGCTCACCAGTTTTCAAGAGGACAATGTCTGGGTTAGCTAATGGACATGTTAGATTGGCTTTATAACCAACATATGAGACTTGTCAGCCATAGGGAAGGCATACAACATATGCATACATGTGTTTTGTTTGATTGTGCATTAACTAAGTTTGCCTATGTGATTATTATGCTTACCTGCTATATTTGCTACCTACTGTATCTGTATCCTATTTGTGTTTGTTTTGTCTGTATTGCTTGTCTGTGCGCCAGAGTTTTGGAGAATTAGAGGAAGGTGAGAAGGCAAGAAACTGAGGGTATATGTTAGAATTACGTTAGTGTTGAGTTAGAACTAAGAACCTTAGACAACTACCATGCTTATGGATTACAGTGTTAATCTTAAAGTTTTAAATTTGAATGTCGATGTTATAGGATTGCCCGTGGCTTTTCCAGGACCTTATATATTATGTATGTAGGCCTTATTACCATGCTGAGAATCCATGGTTCTCATTCCATACATATGTTGTTATTTTCAGATGCAGGTCGAGAGGCACCTCTCTGGGCGTCTGGAGTTTCTTTTGCAAGCGAAGTCGGGTTTATGTATTTTGATATCTTAAGCTATATATATATATATATATATATATATATATATATATATATATATATATTTGTGCTTAGATTTCTCCTTTGTGTATTTTTTACTTTGTACCTCTTAGAGGTTAGATGGAGAACTAGGAGTTTATGTTATGTATTTTGAGTACTTTAGGGATGTATATGTATACTTTATGTATGTAATATTCTCCGACTGGCCTTGGCTTCGCAGGTTAGACCCGGAGTTTGATATTGCGTATCTTTTGACACTCAACTCTTGTTACACATATGTGTATTTACTTTTCTATGTATGCAAGTTTCTGTACATGAGTATTGCGCTTTTCTTTTCATACTTTCGCTTAAACCATGCTTCAAGGCTCCTCGAGTATTAAATTCTTTCAACTATTATTATATATCATGTATATATTTTATTTTAGAGATCTTAATACCACACCACCTCTATTTTATGAATTAAGCGTAAAGCTCTATGTAGTAGGGTATTACACGTGCGCACAAGCCGTGCGTACGCATAAATTCCAAGTGATGTGTACGCACAAGGCATGCGTACACACAACCATGGAATTCTCCAATCTTCATTTCTTCATGAATTCTCCACTTTTGCATGCTTTTTCTTTATTTCTTCAAGCCATCCTTGTCTTATAAACCTTCAATCACTCAAACAAACATATCAAGTCATCGAATGAAATAAAATTGAATTAAATTTGATAATTTGCAAGCATGAAAAATATGTTTTCACAATTAAGCACAATTAGGAAAAATTCACAAAATTATGTATTTTTTATGAATAAATTCAAGTTGATAAACTCTACATTTTTCTATCTAAAAATCATCATAAAATAAAGGTTTATCATAGCTCATTAGCCTTCTTATTTGTAATTTTGATCTAGGAATATTTTGATTCCTCAACATATTACGAAGAGAGTGGTGGCGAGACTGAGTCCTCAACGGATTTCGATTTTAATGGTATAAAATGTTTTAAGTTTTATTTTTTATTTTTTTATTATACTTACTTTACTTTTTAAAATTTAAAAATATATATCTTAAATTTCAAGGAAAAATGATGATGAAGCAGAGTTGTAAACCATCCATTGCGTCAATTAAAGAAGAGTTTAAATTCTTTTATTTTTTTCTATTTTTATAAATTTTGTTTTGGAATATGTTCACATCACTTTGAATTTTAAAAATGTTAGAATAGGGTGAATGAGTTATTCACTTTGTATTTAATAGAGTGAATGAAATTCATTTTGTAATAGTCGGATTTGGTTCTGCTGGTGTTACTGCTTTTTAAATTTCCTTTGTTTTCTTTTCGTTATCGGATTGCTTTATCTGTTTAGGAGATATCCTTTAGTTTTCGATAGGTATGGTATGGTATCTTAAGATAGTATGGTATCTTCAGTAGTAGATATGATCCCCATTTGAAAATCATTTTAGGAATGAGGTAGCTTGAATTTTCTATTGATATTGGTAGTGCAACATCATGTTACAAAAGACTTTTGCAGTTCTATACTCCTACTACAATATTTTTATTGCTAAGTCAGGTTTTGTTTGATGAATCAGTAATTACAAAAGCACTTGAAGGTCTTTCCATAGAGTCTGGCTTGGATTTGCAAAAAATTCTTAGAGTTGAAACATACACATCACAAGCAAGTGCATTGAAGAGACTTGAAGCAATGATTCCATCATTCCAAAGCCGTGTCTGCTTTACCTTCCTGGGGACTTGTACGTTCTTTTAGTTGCAATTGCATCTTAAGAATTCCATGACTTTGCTAATTGTAGTGTTGAATGGGATTGTAATTAAAAGCTTTGAATATTCAAAGCTACGCATAAGAAATCTTCATGCTTAAATAATTTTTTATTTTTTATTTTTAGAGTTTCAGAAAAAAAGGAAAAAATAAAACAATGAGCTTACACTTCTTATAGATTTGGGGAACTTGGTGCCTAATTAAGTGATTAAATTCTATTGAATAATAACTGTGAATTTGCATTTGTTATTATTTTTAAAATGTGTATCGGTTAATCTATATGTACTTTTGGCATGCATCACTGGTATTTGCAGACAAGCAATTGAAAAATGCTACTATCCTCTTTACTACTATGTATTTGAAATTCTCTGATATAACATATTTTAAGGTTGTTCTATGACTACCTCTTATTACACTGTACATGAATTGAGTCAAGTATTTTTGAACAGTTCACTTGACATAGAATATGAACATGTTTTATACTTTTATTTATTGTGTGCTATAATGATATCTATTGATCTTATATATCTATATGTGTGTATGTATTTATGTCTTCTAAAAAGATTTGGAATATCAAAATGCAAATGTTGAGTATTGAACGCAATAATGTTAGTCTTATCAGGCCCACTAAATTATTGAAATGTGTATACATTGTGCTTATTGGTGCGCGAAATTGTGAACAATACTTTTTCACAACTCTCATAATCCCCGGTCATGAACCCCAAAAACTTGGTGGCTCAATACCATGGCATTACACAACTTCGCACAACTAACCAGCAAGTGCACTGGGTCGTCCAAGTAATAAACCTTACGCGAGTAAGGGTCGATCCCACGGAGATTGTTAGTATTGAAGCAAGCTATGGTCATCTTATAAATCTTAGTCAGGCAAACTCAATTGTATATGGGTGATGAACGAAAATAACACAAAGGTAAAGATAGAGATACTTATGTAATTCATTGGTACGAACTTCAGATAAGCGCATGAAGATGCCTTCCCTTCCGTCTCTCTGCTTTCCTACTGTCTTCATCCAATCCTTCTTACTCCTTTCCATGGCAAGCTTGTGTAGGGTTTCACCGTTGTCAATGGCTACCTCCCATCCTCTCAGTGAAAACGATTGCAAATGCTCTGTCACAGCATTGCGGAATTCAGCTGTCGGTTCTCGGTCAGGCCGGAATAGAATCCATCGATTCTTTTGCGTCTGTCACTAACGCCCCGCCTGCTAGGAGTTTGAAGCACGTCACAGTCATTCAATCATTGAATCCTACTCAGAATACCACAGACAAGGTTAGACCTTCCGGATTCTCTTGAATGCCGCCATCAGTTCTCGCCTATACCACGAAGATACCGATTAAAGAATCCAAGAGATATTCACTAGAGCCTCTTATGCTTGTAGAACAAGAGTGGTTGTCAGTCACTTTGTTCATGGGTGAGAATGATGATGAGTGTCACGGATCATCACATTCATCAAGTTGAAGAACAAGTGATATCTTAGAACAAGAACAAGCGGAATTGAATGGAAGAACAATAGTAATTGCATTAATACTCGAGGTACAACAGAGCTCCACACTTTAATCTATGGTGTGTAGAAACTCCACCGTTGAAAATACATAAGAACAAGGTCTAGACATGGCCGAATGGCCAGCCTCCCAAAGAGGGTTCAATCATAAAAAGTATGATCAAAAGATCTAAAGTGATCGAAAGACTCCCTAATACAATAGTAAAAGGTCCTACTTATAGAAAACTAGTAGCCTAAGGTTTACAGAAATGAGTAAATGACATAAAAATCCTCTTCCGGGCCCACTTGGTGTGTGCTTGGGCTGAGCAATGAAGCATTTTCGTGTAGAGACTCTTCTTGGAGTTAAACGCCAGCTTTTATGCCAGTTTGGGCGTTTAACTCCCATTTGGGTGCCAGTTCCGGCGTTTAACGCTGGGATTTCTGAGGGTGACTTTGAACGCCGGTTTGGGCCATCAAATCTTGGGCAAAGTATGGACTATCATATATTTCTGGAAAGCCCAGGATGTCTACTTTCCAACGCCGTTGAGAGCGCGCCAATTGGGCTTCTGTAGCTCCAGAAAATCCACTTCGAGTGCAGGGAGGTCAGAATCCAACAGCATCTGCAGTCCTTTTTAGTCTCTGAATCAGATTTTTGCTCAGGTCCCTCAATTTCAGCCAGAAAATACCTGAAATCACAGAAAAACACACAAACTCATAGTAAAGTCTAGAAAAGTGAATTTTAACTAAAAACTAATAAAAATATACTAAAAACTAACTAGATCATACTAAAAACATACTAAAAACAATGCCAAAAAGTATAGAAATTATCCGCTCATCACAACACCAAACTTAAATTGTTGCTTGTCCTCAAGCAACTGAAAATCAAATAAGATAAAAAGAAGAGAATATGCAATGAATTCCAAAAACATCTATGAAGATCAGTATTAATTAGATGAGCGGGGCTTTTAGCTTTTTGCCTCTGAATAGTTTTGGCATCTCACTCTATCCTTTGAAATTCAGAATGGTTGGCTTCTTTAGGAACTCAGAATCCAGATAGTGTTATTGATTCTCCTAGTAACGTATGATGATTCTTGAACATAGCTACTTATTGAGTCTTGGCTGTGGCCCAAAGCACTCTGTCTCCCAGTATTACCACCGGATACATACATGCCACAGACACATAATTGGGTGAACCTTTTCAGATTGTGACTCAGCTTTGCTAGAGTCCCCAACTAGAGGTGTCCAGGGTTCTTAAGCACACTCTTATTTGCCTTGGATCACAACTTTATTTCTTTCTTTTTCTCTCTCTTTTTTTTTCGTTTTCTTTTTCTCTTTTTTTTTTTTAATAGAAATGCTTTTTCTTGCTTCAAGAATCATTTTTATGATTTTTCAGATCCTCAGTAACATGTCTCCTTTTTCATCATTATTTCAAGAGCCAACATTCATGAACCACAAATTCAAGATGCATATGCACTGTTTAAGCATACATTCAGAGAACAAAAATATTGCCACCACATCAAAATAATTAAACTGTTATAAAATTCAAAATTCATGCAATTCTTTCTTTTATCAATTAAGCACATTTTTATTTAAGAAAGGTGATGGATTCATAGGACATTCATAACTTTAAGGCATAGACACTAAGACACTAATGATCACAAGACACAAACATGGATAAACATAAGCATAAAATTCGAAAAATAGAAGAATAAAGAACAAGGAAATTAAAGAACGGGTCCACCTTAGTGATGGTGGCTCTTTCTTCCTCTTGAAGATCCTATGGAGTGCTTGAGCTCCTCAATGTCTCTTCCTTGTCTTTGTTGTTCCTCCCTCATGATTCTTTGATCTTCTCTAATCTCATGGAGGATGATGGAGTGTTCTTGATGCTCCACCCTTAGTTGTCCCATGTTGGAACTCAACTCTCCTAGGGAGGTGTTTAATTGCTCCCAATAGTTTTGTGGGGGAAAGTGCATTCCTTGAGGAATCTCAGGGATCTCATGATGAGTGGGATCTCTTGTGTGCTCCATCCTTTTCTTAGTGATGGGCTTGTCCTCCTCAATGGGGGTGTCTCCCTCTATGTCAACTCCAACTGAATAACAGAGGTGACAAATGAGATGAGGAAAGGCTAATCTTGCCAAGGTAGAGGACTTGTCCGCCACCTTATAGAGTTCTTGGGCTATAACCTCATGAACCTCTATTTCTTCTCCAATCATGATGCTATGGATCATGATAGCCCGGTCTATGGTAACTTCGGACCGGTTGCTAGTGGGAATGATTGAGCGTTGGATAAACTCCAACCATCCTCTAGCCACGGGCTTGAGGTCATGCCTTCTCAATTGTACCGGCTTTCCTCTTGAATCTCTCTTCCATTGGGCGCCCTCTTCACATATAACTGTGAGGACTTGGTCCAACCTTTGATCAAAGTTGACCCTTCTAGTGTAAGGATGTTCATCTCCTTGCATCATAGGCAAGTTGAACGCCACCCTCACACTCTCCAGACTAAAATCCAAGTATTTCCCCCGAACCATAGTAAGATAATTCTTTGGATTTGGGTTCACACTTTGGTCATGGTTCTTGGTGATCCATGCATTGGCATAGAACTCTTGAACCATCAAGATTCCGACTTGTTGAATGGGGTTGGTAAGGACTTCCCAACCTCTTCTTCGGATCTCATGTCGGATCTCCGGATATTCACCCTTTTTGAGTGAAAAAGGGACCTCGGGGATCACCTTCTTCAAGGCCACAACTTCATAGAAGTGGTCTTGATGCACCCTTGAGATGAATCTCTCCATCTCCCATGACTCGGAGGTGGAAGCTTTTGCCTTCCCTTTCCTCTTTCTAGAGGTTTCTCCGGCCTTGGATGCCATAAATGGTTATGGAAAAACAAAAAGCAATGCTTTTACCACACCAAACTTAAAATGTTTGCTCGTCCTCGAGCAAAAGAAGAAAGAAGAGAGTAGAAGAAGAAGAAATGAGGAGAAAGGGAATGGCTTTGTATTCGGCCAAAGGGGAGAGAAATGGTGTTTAGGAGGTGGGAAAATGAAGGAGTGAAGGAGGGTTTATATAGGAGAGGGGGAGAGGGATGTTCGGCCATTTGAGGGTGGGTTTGGGTGGGAAAGTGGTTTGAATTTGAATGGTGGGGTAGGTGGGGTTTTATGAGGGATGGATGTGAGTGGTGAAGAGAAAGATGGGATTTGATAGGTGAGGGGTTTTTGGGGAAGAGGTGTTGAGGTGATTGGTGAAGAAGAGAGAGAGTGGTAGGGTAGGTGGGGATCCTGTGGGGTCCACAGATCCTGAGGTGTCAAGGAAAAGTCATCCCTGCACCAAATGGCATTCAAAATCACGTTTTGTGCCATTTCTGGTGTTAAACGCCGGGCTGGTGCCCATTTCTGGCGTTTAACGCCAGCTTCTTGCCCCTTTCTGGCGTTTAACGCCAGTCTGGTGCCCCTTTCTGGCGATAAACGCCCAGAATGGTGCCAGACTGGGCGTTAAACGCCCAACAGCTAACCTCACTGGCGTTTAAACGCCAGTAGGTGCGTCCTCCAGGGTGTGCTGTTTTTCTTCCTGTTTTTCATTCTGTTTTTGCTTTTTTCATTGATTTTGTGACTTCTCATGATCATCAACCTACAAAAGACATAAAATAACAAAAGAAAATAGTTAATTATAAAACATTGGGTTGCCTCCCAACAAGCGCTTCTTTAATGTCAGTAGCTTGACAGAGGACTCTCATGGAGCCTCAGAAATGCTCAGAGCCATGTTGGAACCTCCCAACACCAAACCTAGAGTTTGAATGTAGGGGTTCAACACCAAACTTAGAGTTTGGTTGTGGCCTCCCAACACCAAACTTAGAGTTTGACTGTGGGGGCTCTGTTTGGCTCTGTTTTGAGAGAAGCTCTTCATGCTTCCTCTCCATGATGAAAGAGGGATATCCTTGGACCTTAAACACCAAGGATTCTTCATTCACTTGAATGATCAACTCTCCTCTATCAACATCAATCACAGCCTTTGCAGTGGCTAGGAAGGGTCTGCCAAGGATGATGGATTCATCCATGCACTTCCCAGTCTCTAGGACTATGAAATCAGTAGGGATGTAATGATCTTCAACTTTAACCAGAACATCCTCTACAAGTCCATGGGCTTGTTTTCTTGAATTGTCTGCCATCTATAGTGAGATTTTTGCAGCTTGCACCTCAGAGATCCCTAATTTCTCCATTACAGAGAGAGGCATGAGGTTTACACTTGACCCTAAGTCACACAAGGCCTTCTTGAAGGTCATGGTGCCTATGGTACAAGGTATTGAAAACTTCCCAGGATCCTGTCTCTTTTGAGGCAGTTTCTGCCTAGACAAGTCATCCAGTTCTTTGGTGAGCAAATGGGGTTCATCCTCCCAAGTCTCATTTCCAAATAACTTGTCATTTAGCTTCATGATTGCTCCAAGGTATTTAGCAACTTGCTCCTCAGTGACATACTCATCCTCTTCAGAGGAAGAATACTCATCAGAGCTCATGAAGGGCAGAAGTAAGTCCAATGGAATCTCTATGGTCTCAGTTTGAGCCTCAGATTCCCATGGTTCCTCATTGGGGAACTCATTGGAGGCCAGTGGACGCCCAGTGAGGCCTTCCTCAGTGGCGTTCACTGCCTCTTCTTCCTCCCAAAATTCGGCCATGTTGATGGCCTTGTACTCTCCTTTTGGATTTTCTTCTGTATTGCTTGGGAGAGTACTAGGAAGGAGTTCAGTAATTTTCTTGCTCAGCTGACCCACTTGTCCTTCCAAGTTTCTAATGGAGGACCTTGTTTCAGTCATGAAACTTTGAGTGGTTTTGATCAGATCAGAGACCATGGTTGCTAAGTCAGAGGTATTCTGCTTAGAACTCTCTGTCTGTTGCTGAGAAGGTGATGGAAAAGGCTTGCTGTTGCTAAACCTGTTTCTTCCACCATTATTGTTGTTGAAACCTTGTTGAGGTCTCTGTTGGTCCTTCCATGAAAAATTTGGATGGTTTCTCCATGAAGGATTATAGGTGTTTCCATAGGGTTCTCCCATGTAATTCACCTCTTCCATTGAAGGGTTCTCAGGATCATAAGCTTCTTCCTCAGATGAAACTTCCTTAGTACTGCTTGGTGCATTTTGCATTCCAGACAGACTTTGAGAAATCATATTGACTTGTTGGGTCAATATTTTGTTCTGTGCCAATATGGCATTCAGAGTGTCAATCTCAAGAACTCCTTTCTTCTGACTAGTCCCATTGTTCACAGGATTTCTTTCAGAAGTGTACAGGAATTGGTTATTTGCAACCATTTCAATTAGCTATTGAGCTTCTGTAGGCGTCTTCGTCAGATGAAGAGAGCCTCCAGCAGAGCTATCCAAGGACATCTTGGACAGTTCAGAGAGACCATCATAGAAAATACCTATGATGCTCCATTCAGAAAGCATATCAGTGGGACACTTTCTGATCAATTGTTTGTATCTTTCCCAAGCTTCATAGAGGGATTCTCCTTCCTTCTGTCTGAAGGTTTGGACTTCCACTCTAAGCTTACTCAATTTTTGAGGTGGAAAGAACTTTACCAAGAAGGCATTGACTAGCTTTTCCCAAGAGTCCAGGCTTTCTTTAGGTTGAGAGTCCAACCATGTTCTAGCTCTGTCTCTTACAGCAAAAGGGAATAGCATAAGTCTGTAGACCTCAGGGTCAACCCCATTAGTCTTAACAGTGTCACAGATTTGCAAGAATTCAGCTAAAAACTGAGAGGATCTTCCAATGGAAGTCCATGGAACTTGCAATTCTGTTGCATTAGAGAAACTAATTGAGGCTTAAGCTCAATGTTGTTTGCTCCAATGGCAGGGATAGAGATGCTTCTCCCATAGAAGTCGGGAGTAGGTGCAGTAAAGTCACCCAGCACCTTCCTTGCATTGTTGGCATTGTTGTTTTCAGCTGCCATGTGTTCTTCTCCTTTGAAGAATTCGGTCAGGTTCTCTAAAGAGAGTTGTGCTTTGGCTTCTCTTAGCTTTCTCTTCAAGGTCCTTTCAGGTTCAGGATCAGCCTCAACAAGAATGCCTTTGTCTTTGCTCCTGCTCATAAGAAAGAGAAGGAAACAAGAAAATGTGGAATCCTCTATGTCACAGTATAGAGATTCCTTGAAGTGTCAGAGGAAAAGAAGAGTAGAAGACAGAAGTAGAAAATTCGAACTTATCAAAGGAGATGGAGTTCGAATTTTGCATTAAGGGATAGTGTTAGTCCATAAATAGAAGGATGTGAGAAGGAGGGAAGTGATTTTCGAAAATTAAGTAGAAAATTTGAAAACATTTTTTTGAAAAACATTACTTAATTTTCGAAAATGAAAATGGAAAAGAAATCAAGTGATTTTTGAAAAAGATTTTGAAATTAGAAATCAAAAAGATTTGATTGAAAACTATTTTGAAAAAGATGTGGTTAAGAAGATATGATTAGTTTTAAAAAGATGTGATTGAGAAAATATGATTTGGAAAACATTTTAAAAAGATTTGATTTGAAAATTAAAAACTTGATTAACAAGAAAAGATATGATTCAAACATTAAACCTTTCTCAACAGAAAAGGCAACATACTTGAAATGTTGAATCAAATCATTAATTGATAGTAAGTATCTTTAAAAATGGAAAGAAATTGGTTTTGAAAAAGATTTGATTGAAAAATTGATTTGAAAAAGATTTGATTTTGAAAAGATTTTGAAAACTTAGAAAAAATTTGATTTGAAAACAAAATCTTCCCTTCTAGCCATCCTGGCGTTAAACGCCCAGAATGGTGCACATTCTGGCGTTTAACGCCCAAAATGCTACCCTTTTGGGCGTTAAACGCCCAACCAGGTGCCCTGGCTGGCGTTTAAACGCCAGTCTGTCCTTCTTCACTGGGCGTTTTGAACGCCCAGCTCTTTCTGTGCAATTCCTCTGCTGTATGTTCTGAATCTTCAATTCTCTGTATTATTGACTTGAGAAGACACAAATTAAAAATATTTTTGGATTTTTAATAATAAGTAAAAATCAAAATGCAACAAGAATCAAATAACAATGCATGCAAGACACCAAACTTAGCAGTTTGTATACTACTGACACTAACAGAATGAAAATGCATATGAGACACACAAAACACTCAAGTCAAGAGAATTCAAAGATTAGAGTAAGAAATCATCAAGAATTATTTGAAGATCCTTAAGACATATGAATGAATGCATGCAATTGACACCAAACTTAAGATGAGACACTAGACTCAAACAAGAAATATTTTTGGATTTTATGATTTTTTTAATTTTTTTGTGCTTTTTCGAAAATTAAGTGGAAAAAGGTATCAAAATTCTTAATGAGAATTCCAGGAATCAGTGCAATGCTAGTCTAAGACTCCGGTCCAGGAATTAGACATGGCTTCACAGCCAGCCAAGCTTTCAAGGAAAGCTTCGGTCCAAAACACTAGACATGGCCAGAGGCCAGCCAAGCCTTAGCAAATCACTGCTCCAAAAGCAAGATAGATAGAAATCAACAAGCTTTTGTGATGATAAGTTGAAACCTCGGTCCAATGAGATTAGACATGGCTTCTCAGCCAGCCAGACTTCAACAAATCATCATGAAACTCTAGAATTCATCTTCAAGGATTTCGAAAAAAATAAATACCTAATCTAAGCAGCAAGATGAACCGTCAGTTG
Source organism: Arachis hypogaea (assembly GCF_003086295.3). NCBI lineage: Eukaryota > Viridiplantae > Streptophyta > Magnoliopsida > Fabales > Fabaceae > Arachis > Arachis hypogaea. The sequence goes on from NC_092045.1 coordinate 48,619,490, forward strand.
TCCAAACTGAACAATCCCTGGCAATAACGCCAAAAACTTGGTGTTGTTGCCGGATCTTGGCACTGATGTTACCAAAAGCTTGCTCAAAACTTGAACAATCCCCGGCAACGGCGCCAAAAACTTGGTGCGCGAAATTGTGAACAATACTTTTTCACAACTCTCATAATCCCCGGTCATGAACCCCAAAAACTTGGTGGCTCAATACCATGGCATTACACAACTTCGCACAACTAACCAGCAAGTGCACTGGGTCGTCCAAGTAATAAACCTTACGCGAGTAAGGGTCGATCCCACGGAGATTGTTAGTATTGAAGCAAGATATGGTCATCTTATAAATCTTAGTCAGGCAAACTCAATTGTATATGGGTGATGAACGAAAATAACACAAAGGTAAAGATAGAGATACTTATGTAATTCATTGGTAGGAACTTCAGATAAGCGCATGAAGATGCCTTCCCTTCCGTCTCTCTGCTTTCCTACTGTCTTCATCCAATCCTTCTTACTCCTTTCCATGGCAAGCTTGTGTAGGGTTTCACCGTTGTCAATGGCTACCTCCCATCCTCTCAGTGAAAACGATTGCAAATGCTCTGTCACAGCATTGCGGAATTCAGTTGTCGGTTCTCAGTCAGGCCGGAATAGAATCCATCGATTCTTTTGCGTCTGTCACTAACGCCCCGCCTGCTAGGAGTTTGAAGCACGTCACAGTCATTCAATCATTGAATCCTACTCAGAATACCACAGACAAGGTTAGACCTTCCGGATTCTCTTGAATGCCGCCATCCGTTCTCGCCTATACGACGAAGATTCCGATTAAAGAATCCAAGAGATATTCACTAGAGCCTCTTATGCTTGTAGAACAAGAGTGGTTGTCAGTCACTTTCTTCATGGGTGAGAATGATGATGAGTGTCACGGATCATCACATTCATCAAGTTGAAGAACAAGTGATATCTTAGAACAAGAACAAGCGGAATTGAATGGAAGAACAATAGTAATTGCATTAATACTCGAGGTACAACAGAGCTCCACACCTTAATCTATGGTGTGTAGAAGCTCCACCGTTGAAAATACATAAGCATAAGGTCTAGGCATGGCCGAATGGCCAGCCTCCCAATGATCTAAGAACTAAAATGTCCAAAGATGATCTAGAGATCTCAAGTGATCAAAAGATTTTTTTATACAATAGTCAAAGGTCCTACTTATAGAAAACTAGTAGCCTAAGGTGTACAGAAATGAGTAAATGACATAAAAATCCTCTTTCGGGCCCACTTGGTGTGTGCTTGGGCTGAGCAATGAAGCAAATTTCGTGCAGAGACTCCTCTTGGAGTTAAACGCCAGCTTTAGTGCCAGTTTGGGCGTTTAACTCCCATTTGGGTGCCAGTTCCAGCGTTTAACGCTGGGATTTCTGAGGGTGACTTTGAACGCCGGTTTAGGCCATCAAATCTTGGGCAAAGTATAGACTATCATATATTCCTGGAAAGCCCAGAATGTCTACTTTCCAACGCCATTGAGAGCGCGCCAATTGGGCTTCTGTAGCTCCAGAAAATCCACTTCGAGTGCAGGGAGGTCAGAATCCAACAGCATCTGCAGTCCTTTTTAGTCTCTGAATCAGATTTTTGCTCAGGTCCCTCAATTTCAGCCAGAAAATATCTGAAATCACAGAAAAACACACAAACTCATAGTAAAGTCTAGAAAAGTGAATTTTAACTAAAAACTAATAAAAATATACTAAAAACTAACTAGATCATACTAAAAACATACTAAAAACAATGCCAAAAAGCATACAAATTATCCGCTCATCACTTATCTGATTTTTTAAGAATTGAATGATTGATTTTGAGAACATTATTACTAATTGTTTCTTCCCAAAATTTTGCTTTCTTCATTATTATATGTAGCATCTAGTTGCATTTTTTATATGCATTAGACCAATTAAAATAATACATTCTGCCTGCCTTTGATGCATGAGAATCTTATACCATTTTTTAGCAATTTTTTATATTATTTTTAGTTAGATTTTATTACGTTATATTGTATTTTAGTGCAAAATTCACCTTTGAACGCCCAACCTGGCGTTCAACACCAGCAGGGGGGCATAAAGTCAGAGCGCGCTTTCCCTCTCTTGCGTTCAATGTCCAATTCTGGCGCTGAACGCCAGCCTGCTGTCAAGTTGCAAAACTTTTGAGCCTCCAAGTGGATTTAGCACCTCAATTTTATCTTATCTTATCTTTGTAATTTTTATTTTAAAATAATATCTTTTAGATTTAGCGTTTATTATTAGGTCAGTATGTCAATTAGTTTTAGAATCTTCTGCCTTCTGCACTTTTTAGAATCCCGTTTTCTCTGTAAGTCATGAGCAATCAAACCTCCTGGTAAAAGGTTAGGAGCTCTGTTTATTTCTATGGATTAGAACTATTATTCTTCTATTTTAATTAATGTTTGATTCAATTCTAAGGTGTTGTTTTCGTTCTTAATATTATGAATCTGGGTAGAGCGAGAGTAAGATCCTTATTCTTCATGAGCTCTTGTGATTCTCGAGAGAGCTATCTCGCTTGAGTTATAGCTTGAAAACACTCCTCTTAAACTACTAATTACATGAACTAATTGGGATAAGTGACATAAAATCCTATTAGCTTTAGATAATTAGGGTTTTTTGGTGCTAAAAAGGTTTTATGAACTTCACCCTCTGATTTGAATTAATGACCACAAGAGTGGCTTCTGGTGAGGATTAGAGGAGATTAAATCGCTAAGAGATTAGGGTCTAATCAATTATGGTATGCCATAGATTAAATCACTCATGTTAAGATAGTTGGTAAGACATTTTAATTTGGAAAAGTAAACATCTCAAAGGCCTTAACTGTTTTCTCATCATTGTTTGATGCACCACTATTTTGTGGTATATCATGTACTTAATTGAGTGGATTTTATCAACTACTCTCACACTTATTCATAGAATTTGCATGTTTTACACTTTTCTTCCTAATTTTGTGCTCTGATTGAAAACATGTTTCTTTGGTCTTAATTTAGCTAATTTTAATCCTTTCTTATTACCATTCGATGCCATGATATGTGTGTTAAGTATTTTCAGAGATTACAGGGCAGGAATGGCTTAGAGGACGAAAAGAAAGCATGCAAAAGTGGAAGGAATACAGGAGTTAAGCCTGACCTCTTTGTATTCAAACGATCATAACTCAAGATGCAGAGGTCCAAATGAGGCGGTTTCAATTGCGTTGGAAAGCTAACATCCGGGGCTTCAAAATAATATATAATTTGCCATAGTGACTGTACAATATTATTGGTTATTGCAAACGTGTGTCTTATTATTGGTTATTGTAAATATGTGATTTTTGATTGTTTGCTAGTTTTTGTTAGTTTAGGAATTAGTTTCTTATTGTTGCTAGTTTTTGTTTTTATTTTCTTTAGCTACCATGAACTCTCACCCCTTTGGCTATGAGTTTGGTTACAATTATGTTGCAGGAAGAGGAGATTACAATGAGAACATGCATCAAGGATGGGATAACCAAAGATGGGAGGAGCCACAAGGATTTGATCAACCCTCTTGGCAACAAAGTCCTCCAATGTATTACAAGCAACAACCATTCTGTGATGCATATCAAGGCAATGGTTATGGTAGACCTTTCCGTGATAATCAACCCCCACCACACTATACCTATGAGTCCCCTCCTCAACATAACGTTGAACCACTATACTCACAAGCCACCCACTACCAAACACCCTTCTATGATCCTAATCCTTACCCAATATACCAAGAACCTTATGAGCCATACTTAGAACCACCCCAATCCCAACACAATTACTCCCAAGAAACACCACCTCAATATACACCATCTCGATATCCTTATCAAGAAGAACCACCTCCGTATTATAAGCCTTTTCTCCCAACAAATGAAACCTCCTATCCACCCCAACCTCCATTGGATAATAACACACTTATCTCTAATCTCATTGGTCTCACCTCTAAACTCCAAAATCTTATATCCCGTAGGTATCCATCAATCTATGAGCAAGATAATTCCAATTATGTTATTGACATGGAACAAGAGAGAAGGGATCGTCTTCATGAATTCATACTTCAAAAGAAGCTAGAGGAGGCCCAAAGGGTAGAGGAAGTAGAAACCCTTGAAGGCGAAGGAGTGGTTGAAGAATTAGTGGAAGAAGACATCAAGGAGGAGTTTGATTTTGTATTAGAGCAAGTGGAGAAAGCCGAAATTATCACAAAAGAGGAAGTGGTTGAAGACTTAGGAGATGCGGAACCTCCAAGGCAAATCATGGTTGAAGACTTTGCAGAGGTTGATCAAGAGATGGAGATTAAAGAAGAAGAAGCACAACCCCACATGCCTTTGGTAGGTAACAAAGAAGGGATTGAATTGGAAGGAAGCTACCAAGAGGAAGCGATTGAAGTTGAAGAGGCTTGCATGGAGGTGGAAGAATTCAAAGTATAGCACAACGGAGTGGAGCTTGCTCAATCATTGGAAACACCTCTCCCAAAGCCATTACCATCCAATATAACATTCAAGTGGGTGAAATTCTTGTCCTTAACCTTTACTTTCCAAATTGAATATGGGCTACTGGAGACGGATGGTAAACTTAGAGCTCTTTGTGGCTTTAAGAGTAAGAGGGAGATGGTTAGTGGTAGGAGTTGTCATGCAAGGTTCAACACGGTTGCACGCTCTAAGTGCAAGGACTGGTGTAGAGCTCGATTGAATGGGTCTAGAAAGTTGTTTGGACGCTTCAGTAAGATTCAAATTGCTTGCCACCCGGTTGGAAAGATGATGATCAACAAGAAGATGGGTGCAAAAGCACGGTTTGGGACCCCGGAATTCATTCCAGCAGTCCACACTCTTGGGTCCTTGTCACTTACTTTAACCTGCTTGAAGGCGTTATGCACCTAGTTTGGGATCCCGGAGGCTATTGGAATTGCAAACATTGGTGGAAATCCTGGATGAGTTCAAGCATAAGCCGCCCTGACAAGGAGCTCCCCAAATGTCCAAATTAAGGACAATAACTAAAAGTGCTAGGTGGGAAACAACCCACCATGATATGATCGTTCCTTTTCATTCTTAATTTTATTTTGTTTTATTTTTATCAGTGTTCATTCATACATTCTGCATCATCACCTGGATTCTGTTTAAAAAGAGAGAGAGAGAGAGAGAAAAGTGTGTTCCACACGTGCGCGTGAACCACGCGCACGCGTCACATGCGACGCTAAAACTTACAGCAACTTACGCGGGAGCTGCGCAGGAAGGGTGCCTTGCGCACGAGCCAACCCACGCGTACGCGTGGGCGACGCGTGTGCATCACCCATATTTTAGTCAACCCACGCGTAGGGGTCAGCGACGCATATGATGGGGTGCAAAATCGGCCTCAATGAGTGATTTGGTTGAGAGTTGTGCTGCCTTGGTGCTGGTAACATGCGTTTCGCACAACCAGAGGTCACGCGTACGTGTGACCAACACTCACGCGTCATTGTTCATTTTTGGCTGTTCACCCGTACGCGTGGACGACGCTTATGTGTCGATTGGCCATTTCAGTTTTCATGCATACGCGTGATGCATGTGCGCGCATCGCATCCGTTTCTTGTTCTCTTATCATTTCTCCTTCTTTCTTCTCTCATTTTCTTCTATCCTCATCCTTTCTTACTTTCTTCTCCTCCCTTCCCTTCCTTATTCTCTTTCATTCTCTTTTACGTATTACATTTGCATACTTTACTTCATTGCATTTTAATTTTGTTCATGTTTTTATCTTCTTTTCTAATTTCCAATTTTATCACTAGTGTTAAATGTTCTTATTCAACTGTTGCATCATTTCTTGAATTATTTTGGTGCTTCGTGACTTGTTTTAAACTGTTGGGTATTATTAAATATAAGTCAATGCTAATTTTTATAATACTTGTATTCCATTTGCATTGATATGCACCTATATTGTCTTTCATTACCCACACTCTCTCCCCTATTATTTCAATTTTTGCACTATTTATATGCCCTTTGCTTCTACTATTTTCTCACTTGCATGTTGTAGCTACCATGTAGTTGAGATCCTCATTATTTGGCATCAACCCACCCATATTCTATTTGTTTCCTTATCTTTGTTTCTGAGTTACTTTTCTTCCTTTTTCTCTTTTTTCAGGATGGCCACTGAGAAAGGAAAGAGAAAGCTTCCCAATGGGGGCAACCGACAAGTCCATCCACACAACCTTGGGTAAAAAGCAACAGTTGTAGCAACCCATCCACTTGCACATCTTAGCATGCACTGAGGACGGTGCAATCTTTAAGTGTGGGGAGGTCGATGTCGATCTCCGTGGGTTAGTTACCTTCCTGTCTCAACACCAATGTTTAAATTTTCTTTGTTAAATTTGTTGTTGCATTTGCATGTTTGATTGCATGTTTGTTTGATTTCGTGCATATTCTACCACTGCTTGGTTGAAGTAATATTTTCCTTTTCAAAAAACTTTATAGCATTTCACTAAATTGAATTAAAACTTTGTTAAATTGCTTGAAGAAATTTTATTTTGGAACATGGTTTAGAGCTCGAACACACAAAACCAGTGAGATTTTGAGCCTATTTGATTAGGTGCATTTTATCAACCAATATTTTGTTTTGGCGTGTGTTGTTCTCTCTAAAATTGTGATCTATATCTTGCTTGATTCTATATTTCCATGGTTTAATGTATGCATATACTTATATGATTGAGGCCTTGTTTCACTTAGGTTACATATGCATATGGCCTTACCCTTTCATTATCCTTTGCAAACCAAAGTTGAGCCTATTTTACCCCTTTGTTCTTTACTTTAGCACATCACTAACTCTCAGCGGAAAACAATAATATCCTTAATTTGAATCCTTGGTTAGCTTAGACTAGTGAGAGTGTTCATAATTTAAGTGTGGGAAAGTTGGGTTTGGAAACATTTGGTTTGAGAATTGGGTGTTGTGTAGTCTTGAAAGAATATGAACAAGAATGTTAAGCACATGTTTATGCATGCAATACTTTAATCATAAGCATTGAGAAAAACAAAAGAAAAGAAAAGAAAAATAGAAAAAAATATGAGGAAAAGAAAAGAAAAAGAAGCAAATAATAAAAAGGGGACAAAATGCCGCAAGTGAAGTAATAATATCAATGCATATGAGTTAAATTTGTGATGCATGAATGTGTGGTAAACATAGTTAATGGGCAGTTAGATCTTGCATTGTAATTACATGGATTGTCTTAAGTTAGGTGGGAAGTTTAGGTTAATTAAGGATTCAGATTTTAGTCCACTTGACCAAATACAATCCTACATTGACCTTAACCCCATTGCAACCCTTAAAAGACCTCTTGATATGTGTATATGTGCATTAATTCTTTGTTGATTGGTAGAAGAAGAGCAAGCCTTAGAAAGGAGATTAGTAGAGAATTGAGAGAATCGAACCTTAAACACTTGAGCGATTAGAGTGTATACACTTCCAGTGAGGGTTCAATGCTCGATTCTTTGTTCCCAGCTTTCATGAGCTATTTTCTTCTGCAAGTCTATTTGTACTTCATTTTTATGATTTGAATTAGTGAAATCCAGTTCATATTTGTTCTTGAAAGGTTTATTTACTTTTCACCAAGTAGGTAGAATCATTTTTTTGCATGTAGTTGCATTCATATAGATAGGTTGCATTGCATACATCCTACCATTTTGCCTCCACTCTTTTAGTTCTCTTGAGCTTAGCATGAGGACATGCTAATTTTTAAGTGTGGGGAGATTTGTTGCACCACTATTTTGTGGTACATCTTATGCTTAATTGAGTGGATTTTATTCATTACTTTCACACTTATTCATAGAATTCGCATGTTTTACACTTTCCTTCCTAATTTTGTGCTATGATTGGAAACATGTTTCTTTAGTCTTAATTTAGCTAATTTTAATCCTCTCTTATTACCATTAGATGCCATGATATGTGTGTTAAATATTTTCAGAGATAACAGGGCAGGAATGGCTTAGAGGATGAAAAAAAAGCATGCAAAAGTGGAAAGAATACAGGAAATTGAAGGAATCCCAAAGCTGTCAAGCCTGACCTCTTTGTCTTTAATCAATCATAACTTGAGCTACAAAGATTCAAATGAGACGGTTCTAGTTGCGTTGGAAAGCTAACATCCGGGGCTTCGAAATGATATATAATTTTTCATATTGGCCGTAGAGCTAGGTGATGCGCACGCGTGCATCACACGCACGTGTGCATCTGCGGAAAATCTAGCGACCTGTACGTATCAGGGGCGATTTCTGGACTGTTTTTGACCAAGTTTTTGGCCCAGAAAACACAGACTGCAGAGTGGAGGGAATCAACACACACTTCTCATTCACATAATTTTTGGATTTAGATGTAGTTTTCTAGAGAGAGGCTCTCTCCTCTCTGTAGGTTTTAGGATTCCTAGTTTTATGCTTTTGAGTTGGATATTAAAAGAATTACTACCTCCGTTGAAGTTTTTATCATTCTAGTTTGTTTCCTATTCCTTTACTCTTTTATTTCCCATTTACCCTGTTTAGAGTTACAATTGGATATATTTAATCTTGAAATTTATTAATATTATAGTATTATTCTATTTAATTTCTTCTAAAATTATCATGTCTTCTTTCTACTCCCTTTACATGTATGCGAGCATGGCATCCATGTCAATGGAGTAGGCTTCCAACTTGGCTTTGTAGTTGATTAATATTCGGAGACCCTTGAGTTGGGAGACTCAAGAGTTAAGTTGTAATTGGGTTTATTGTTGGTTGGCTCTCTAGTCACTAATGCTAATCCTTCCTAAGGGAGAGGATTAGGACTTGTGAATAGAAGTTGGCTCACTACTTGACTTTCCTTTATTCGGTAAGGGTTAACTAAGTAGAAACAACAACCTATTACTATTAATCTTGGGATATCCAACAAGGATAGAACTTCCGATTAATCTTCTCCTAGCCAAGGCTTTTTATTTCAATTACATAAAACCTCTTGTTAATTTTCATTGCTTTAATTTATAATAATTTATTTTCCCATTCTCCAACTCTAAAATTTCTCAGAAAAAAAACAAAAACCCATAACCAATAGTAACACACTTCCCTGCAATTCCTTGAGAGACGACCTGAGGTTTAAATACTTCCAATTGTCTTGTTTCTTAGATTAGGTTATTACTTGTGACAACCAATTTTTTGTATGAAAGGATTTTAGTTGGTTTAGAAGCTATACTTGCAACGAGAAATTATTTGTGAAATTCAAAACCGTCAAAAATCCGTTTTTATTAGATTAGGTATTTATTTGCAACGTGGTTTAAATACTTCCAATTGTCTTGTTTCATAGATTAGGTATTTTTATTAGTTTTTATTTATTTAATTTTTCTTTTAATTTCTTTGACTTCTATTTTATTTATTTATTTCTTCTTAATTTTTGATTTTAAGTTTGGTGTCCTTTAGTGTTTTCCCCTCTTATCTTTTTCAAAATTTTAGTTTAACTAGTCATTCTTATTTTTGATACTTGTAGTGAAATAGCTTGTTTTAGTTTATTTTATTTCTTAATTTTGTGGGTATCTTACTGGGAGCTCTCTATACTTTGACATAGAGACCCCTACCTCCCCTTTGTCTGTTGTTTGTGTATACAGGAACAGAAAGAGTTTATTATGGACCCAAATGGGAGCGCACAACGCAGAAGAACATTGGAATCATATACAATGCCTAGTCCTAATTTCTATGAAAGGAGTATTAGTGTGCCTCCTATTAGAGCAGATAATTTTCAGCTTAACCCATAATTGATCAATCTAGTGCAGCAGAAGTGCCAGTTTTGTGGACTTCCACAGGAAGACTCCAATGTATTCATCGTTGACTTTCTGCAGATTTGTGATACTGTAAAACTGATGAAGTTGATCCTCAAGTCTACAGGTTGATGCTCTTTTCATTTGCTATAAAAGATCAAGTAAAGATGGTTGGAAGCTCAACCTAGAGTAAGCTTGACCACGTGGAGTAAAGTAGCAAATAAATTTCTGAACAAGTATTTTCCTCCAAGGAAGTTGACTAAGTTGTGGATAGATATTCAGACCTTCAACCAAGAAGAGCGCAAGTCTCTCTACAATGCTTGGGAGAGGTACAAGCTAATACTCAGAAGATGGCCCATTGAAATGTTGACAGACTGGGTCAAGTTGGATTTCTTCTATTATGGACTCTCTAACATAGCTAACATGTCCCTAGATAATTTTGCAGGTGGTTCCATACACAAGAAGAAAACACCTGAAGAAGCTGATGAGCTAAATGAGATGGTTGCTAATATAAGTACTTATATTCATCAGAAAATACCTAAGTTAAAAGGAAAGCTATCGAGAAGTCTACCGAAGGCGCCATTCTTGACCAGAATGAATCTTTAGTCCAACAGCTAAACTTCCTCACACACTAGGTGCAATGCTTACAGAGTTTAGCCAACAACACCCTTTCTCAACCATCACAACCCAATAATGCACCTGACCTGGCCTCTATCCTTGTAGAAGTGACAAAAGGCCAAAAAAAATTTATTACAGGAAACTTGAGCTTCCCTCAAGAACCTAGAAATACAATTGAGCCAGACAAAATAGTAGATATCTAAAGAGCCGAAAGAGGAATGCTGAGCTATTCATTTGAGGGTGAAAATGCAGCAACCCAGAGCACTACCAAGGGCGCTGAATGCCCAAAATGTAGCAACCCAGAGCACAGTTGACTGCATCAGACACCTCTCCTAATCTAAGCAAGCACGTTGCGAAAAGTTGCATTTTTGAACCACTTCGGTTTCGAATTTCAAAATTCTGATTTCCGTGGTTAGTCTCATTGTGATGTGCCGGTCTCAAATTTTGAGAGAAAAATTATATTAATATAATATTCATATATTATTATTTTATTTGAAATATTATATTATTATTTCTTCTGTTGTGGTTAATGTTGATCTATGTTTAGTAATATAATAACAGAGCTAGAAATCTACCGGTAATGGATAACACCGGTATTCTTAGATGAACTTAGCAATGCTAATGCTTCATCATATATCTTTTATCCTCATGATTTTCATGTTACTAGTATCTTTTATACTAGTAAAGCTCATGCTTATCCTTTAGTAGTGTAATCTGATGCATCTAGTTTTAGTAATTATCTTCAGAATGATATTTTATTATTAAATTCTGATGAGTCAGCACCCAGTGACACGTGGCTCTCCCAGAGTTAGCCACCATATGTTTTCTGTCTTGCTCTTGAAGCAAAGCTTTCTTAAGGAAAAAGTAAGAAACACTTGTATTCTAATACATCTAGCTTTAGTAATTATCCTTTCTTGAGATATTCTTACACCAAACTTTAGGATATTGCTTATCCTAACCCCATGGGTCCCTAGACTCATCATTATCATCATCTTTTCTTCTAAGGCAAGCCAAAATTCGAAAATTCCATGAAAGAAACCAAGAGAACTTCCATGGTTCATATGGTTCTAAAGTTGTTTTTGATGTTAAATCAGGCATAAAAGTGCTTTTTGAAGCTTGTTGTTGGCTCAATTCTTGGCAGCTGCAAAGGAGATAAGGTTTGGTAAATTAATCAATGATTGGTTGTGTTCTTGGAGTGATAAATCATATCTTGTTGCTTGAGGCTTGATTTTGAGTGTTTGTGTGGTTGTTTGATCATGAAATCTTGTTGTTTGATGCTTGAAAATCAAGTTTATGATGGTTTAGAAGTTGCTGTTGTTGCTGCTGGAAAATGTGGCTTTCCAGCCATGAAATTCATGATATTTGATGATTATTTGATGTGCATTTGATGGCTGGAATGCTACTCTTTGGTTTGGTAAAAATCAGGTACAAATCGGTTACCGAAAAGATTGAAAAACTAGCTGAAAATCAAGTGAAAATCTAATGAACTTTCAAAAAAGTGTTTTTGGTTTTTGAAGGATGTGAAAACATTTATTTTGATGGTTTGGGGTCAAAATGTAATTATTAAAAAGTTTGGGTTTAAATTAATTAATAAAAAGTTGAGGGGCTAAAGTGCAAATAGTAAAAGTTAAGGTGGTTAAGATGCAATTTCCAAAAAGTTCAGGGATCAAAATGCAATTTTTGAAAGTTGAATAAAATATTATTATTTTAATATTAAAATATTATTTTATTGTTAATATTATTTTATTAATAATATTATTTTATTAATAATAATAAAATATTGATAAAAAGACAGTTTTTCCTAAAAGCCTCGGGAAGGCAGTTTTGAGTGTAGAATTCTTTAATTCTCTTTATTAAACACCCAAGGAAAAGTTCAAGAGAAAGTATTGAGGTAGGTATGGTAATGAAAAAGGATTTAGAAACTTTTATACATGTTAGAAAGAAAAGGAGTTAAAAGTTGTATGGCAGTGTGCTTGACTTTACAAAGTAAACAGAGAATTGTGAAATGAGATCACTGTGATGTTGTGATGCTTGAATTATGATTGTAGAAAGATGATAAAGGTGATTGATGACTGATGGAAAAAATGGTTATATGTGACTTATGAGCCTTCGGGCGATGCTTGTGAATATTATGTGGGGATGCCCGTATTGTGATGTTGCTTCCCAGATAGGCTACGGTAGAGATGTACCAGCCCTGCAAGCTGAATGCTTGGTAGAGGCCTGATTCGTATACCTACGGTATATTGAGATTTGAGCAAATACCAGCCCTGCAAGTCGAGAGTACTTGGTAGAGGGTATGCGGTACTTAATCTGGGATTAAGTTCTGGGAAGGCCTTGTCTGACTTGGAGGGTCGGATTGCGTCGGGTGCGGGTCGAAACCGACAAATGAGCTCATTACCTGCAGTAGGACCAGACATGCATCATACTTGTTTGTGCATATTATAATTGGTTTGCCTATGTGAATAATTCTATTTAATTGCTAATTGCTAATTGGTCTTGACGTAATTGCTCTTGATTGTAATTGGTTTGCCTATGTTTGCTCCTAATTGTTTGGATTGTGGTGATTTGATGTTGATTGAGTTGTTTGGGCCGAAGGCCGTGGCTGGTTTGTTTGAGGTCTAGCTTTGTATAAAGTATCTGACTAATTCAGCATAGACTTAATGAACCTATGCTTGGAACAGAATGATCATTTATACCACGTAGATAACTTCTATTATGTTTATGGTCTATTAAAGTATGAAAAATCAAACTCTTACAGCATAGCCTTAATTGAACCTATGCTTGGGACAAGTTGGTCATTCATACCATTAGGAAACTTTTAAGATTCTTATATCTGGCTAAGAAGTTTGGATTTCTGGTTAATTAACTGATTTCTTTTAAAAATGTTTTGAATATTTAATTGTTAAACCATTATTTTTCAAAGGATTTAGAAACTTGCAAACAGACATTATAAACGGACTTAACTCTAAACCCCGACCTTACTAAGAACTCCCCAGTTCTTACCCCTTACACCTCTTCAGATGGACACGGGAGTCCTGCCCTACGAGATTAATGATCCGTACATCCACGATGACCCAGTGTGCAGCTGCGAGTGTTACATCTGTTGTTCGGTACCTTGTGTACGTAATTGTATTATATGTGACCCTGAGATCGAGGATATCTCTTCTGGCTATAATGAGCCAGATGAGGTACCAGCGAGCAGGCATCACCACCTGCCTAATGGTTTTTTCTGAGAGGCTTTTGGATCAGAGACGAGGAAACCTTTGAGGCATCCACTCGAACTCTGGTACCTTAGAGTGTCTCCTTCACTTTTACTAGCATGCTTAGAGGGAATAGGCATGTCATAAAGTTAGGCTAGCCTGGGTGCCAGCATAGGGGCTTTTGGACAGGCCAGGCCCCGGGACGTTTTATGTATATATGTGACATGGCAAAAATTGGCAGATTAAGAAATTAATATGAGAGATACGTTGCTAGTATAGTTCTTAACCAACAAAAATTTGCTTATCAATTTAGAAAGGTTGTCACAAGATTAGAATTAAAATACTGGGAGTATGAATCCCAGGTTATCTCCCAACGAGTTACAGAAAGGTGTGCTATTCTATTAATCAGAGGTTTTCCAAGATGGTTTGAGTTTGGTAAACAAAAAATTAAATCAGAGAATTTATGTAATTTAAATAAAAATCTTGACCGGGAGTAGATTAATCGGAAGTTCTATCGTTGTTGGTGCTCTCCCAAGATCAATTGATAATTGAAGGTTGTTCTACTTAGTTATCCTTTACTAGGTAAAGGAAAGTCAAGTAAGTTGGAACTCCACTTCTATTCACAAGTTCTAATCCTCTCTCTTGGGAAGGATTAGTGTCAGTGACTAGAGAGCCGTCCAACAATAAACCCAATTACAATTTTACTCTTGAGCATTCCAACTCAAGGTTCTCCTTTCAATCAACTCCCAATCAAGTTAGAGAACTACTCGCTCATCATGAATGTAAATTTCACAAAATAAAAATAAGAAATAAAGAAAGACATGATAGACAATAATCAAAAAGATCAATTAACAATAAAAATGGTTCTTGTATTAATAAAGTCTAAAAATAATCCAATTGTAACTCTGAACAAATTAAGGATATGAAAGAGTAAGCAAAAAGTAAAGAAAACAAACTAGAGTGATAAAGGCTTGTGGAGGTAATGACTCTTCTCAATATCCCAATCCAAAAAGCAATAAAAACAAATTCCTAAGAATTATGAATGTGTAGAGAGAAAACCTAGAGGAGGAGTAAAATCAGATCTAAAAACTAAGAATTTTGTGAATGAATGTTATCCCTGGTCTCTGCATGTTCCTTGGCTCTAATCTGTGTTTCTGGATCAAAAACTGGGTGAAACGCGACCCAGAATCCATGCCAGCATTTCTGTAAATTTTGCAGATCGTGCATGTCATGCGTACGCATCATCCACGCGTGCGCGTCATTCAGCGTTTTTCCGTGCCACTCGTGCGCGTCGTCCACGCATTCGCATCACTCGTGCAACTTCAAATCCACGCGTTCGTGTCAGGCACGTGAGCGCGTCACTACGATTTCCTCCATTTCGCGTGGTCACGTGAGCCATGCGTCCGCGACGCTTCTCACTGGTCATCTCCTCAATTTCTTGTGTTCCATCCATTTTTGCAAGCTTCCTCTCCATTCTCTAAGTCATTTCTGCCCTATGAATCCTGAAACACTTAACACACAGATGATGGCATTGAATGGTATAAAGGAGAATAAAAATATACAATTAAAAGATCTTTAGGAAGCAAGTTTTCAATCATAGAACAATTTTAGGAAGGAATTGTAAATACATGCAAATCATATGAATAACTGGGTGAAGACTTTATAAAACCACTCAATTAAACACAACATAAATCATAAAATAATGGTTTATCAACCTCCCAACACTTAAACATTAGCATTTCCTCATGCTTAGTCGAAGGAGATAAATATGAATGAATAAGGACATGTAAGACTCATGCAGTGCAATGCAACCTATATACATGAATGCAACTATATGATTTTGTCTATTTGATTAAAAATAAATAGGTTCTCTAAGATAAAACATGGAGCAGATTCCACTAGTTCAAATTATACAGTAAAAGTAGGTAAATTTGTAAGAAGATAGCTCGTGAAAGCAGGGGACATGGAATCAAGCATTGAACCCTCACTGATGGTGTGTGTGCACTCTAATCTCTCTAGTGTATAGGGTAATCACTCTATCCTTCTCTAATCATGCTTTCTAGTTTTTGTTTTTCACCTAACCAATCAACAACATTTAATGTACCAATGCAAACATCATGAGGTCTTTTCAAGGTTGTAATGGGGCTAAGGTAAGGGTAAGGGTATATGGCTAAGTGAGCTTATAAATTGAATCTTTAATTAACCCAAGCTTTCACCTAATCATATATGTATATTCTATATAACTTCAAATTTCATACCTAGCTACCCAGAATTTCCTTTTCACATTCCATACTCATGCATCAATCTTTATTTTAATTCTATCACATGTGCGTTGATTGTTTAACTTTAACTTATCATTGGGGTAATTTTGTCCCCTTATTTACTAAATTAATTTTTTTATCATGAAAATAAACATAGCTTATCAATACACATAGATTTTTAATTTTCTTTATAGTTTCACATGAGTAGGCACTCAAATTCCCATTATTTTATCATGACACATTCATTTATTAACCCTTGTTCCCACAATCTTCCCATACTCAATTAACACACAATTTCTACCTTAAGCTAACCAAAGATTCAATTGGGATATTTAATTGTTTTTCTGCTTAAGGCTAGTAATGTGGTAAAATATAGAACAAATGGGATTAAAGCGGCTCAAAGTGGCTAACAAAGATAATTTAATGGGTAGGCTTATTTAGGATAAATGAGCTAAACAAATAATGGCCTCAATCATATGCATGCATATAACACATTAACATTGGACATATAGGATAAAAAAATACAAATTACAATCATAGAGAAGTGAACACACAGGAATAAAATAGTTATGGTTAAATAATGTAACCATGTATTTAGGCTCAAAGTCTCACAGGTTGTGTGCTCTTTAACTCGAACACCATGTTCTAATTACAACTTCAAACAAATCTAACATAAAGGTTTTGATTTAAATTAGTGAAAATTTTACAAATATAGGGTCTTAAAAGAAACTTATTTTCTTTTTAATCAAGTAGAACATGCATGAAATTAACCTATTACTATGCAATCTATCCTATTCTAAAAAAAAAAAAGAAATTGGTGTTAGGGAAGAGAAATTACCCCCGGAAGATCTAGACCTCGTTGAATGGCCTCTACTGTAATGGGGACTTGCTTCTGATGGACATAGACAGACTGCAGGGTTGGCAAGTGGAAATTGGAGTAGAATTCAACTACCCATGAAAGATTAACCTGCCGTGGCTGTCTTTGTAGGAATCCCCAGTGTTGTCGCTCAATTCCCGGCTCAACAAATTCAGCAATACGGGTCGGGAGGATAAGAAGGTATTCGTTGTTGTAACTCCTTTCTTTGTTGCCTCGTCTAACAATTCAATGCTTCCATAAGGAAAAACCTTAGTTACCAAATATGGACCAGTCCACTTGGATTTAAGCTTGCCAGGGAACATCTTGAGTTGTGAGTTGTACAATAGTACTTGTTGCCCCGGCTTGAATTCTTTCTTTAAGATCTTCTTGTCATGCCACCTCTTGGCTCTTTCCTTGTATATCTTGGCATTTTCATAGGCTTCTAACCTAAATTCATCTAGCTCATTTAGTTGCAACAACCTTTTCTCCCCTGCTGCTTCAGAGTTAAGGTTTAGGAGTTTAGTGGCCCAAAAAGCTTTGTGTTCAAGCTCTACAGGGAGGTGACAAGATTTGCCATATAATAGCTGGAAGGGGGACTTCCCAATAGGAGTTTTGAAAGCTGTCCTGTATGCCCAGAGTGCATCTTCCAACTTCCTAGCCCAATCCTTTCTAGTGCTTCCTACTGTCTTCTCTAGGATTTTCTTCAATTCTCTGTTTGCTAATTCAGCCTGCCCATTAGTCTGAGGGTGGTATGGTGTGGCTACTTTATGAATAACTCCATATTTATGAAGAAGTTTCTCCATTTGTTTGTTACAAAAATGACCACCACCATCACTAATAAGACCTTTGGGCACTCCATATCTAGTGAAAATGTGCTTCTTGAGAAATTGAAGGACAATTTGCGTATCACAGGTAGTTGTGGCTATGGCTTCCACTCACTTTGAAACATACTCCACTGCTACCAAGATATATCTGAAAGAATAGGAAGGGGGAAAGGGTCCCATGAAATCAATGCCCCAAAGATCAAATAATTCTAATTCCAAAATAAAATTTTGTGGCATCTCATTCCTTCTTGTCAATCCTCCTGCTCTCTGGCATTCATTACACTGGTGAACAAACTCTCTGGCATCTTTGAAAATAGTTGGCCAATAGAAACCACTTTGCAGTATCTTTGCAGCTGTTCTTTCTGGACCAAAATGTCCACCATAAGCTGAGCCATGGCAATGCCACAATATATCTCTCATTTCACTCTCAGGGACACATCTCCTAATCACTCCATCAGAACATGTTTTGAACAGAAAAGGTTCATCCCACAAGAACTTCCTTGCTTCATTGATCAACTTCTTTACTTGTTGCTTAAAGAATTCTTGAGGTATCTTCCTCCCTACTTTGTAGTTTGCTATGTCAGCAAACCAAGGTGCTTGTTGGATCTGCAATAGGTGTTCATCTGGGAAGCTTTCATTCACAGGTTGTGAGGCTTCTTAAATTGTTTCTTGTGGTAGCCTTGACAAATGATCAACAACTCGGTTTTCAGTACCCTTTCTGTCCCTTACCTCAATGTCAAACTCCTGCAGGAGTAGTATCCACCTGATAAGTTGATGAGCGGATAATTTATACGCTTTTTGGCATTGTTTTTATATAGTTTTTAGTAAGTTTAAGCTACTTTTAGGGATGTTTTCATTAGTTTTTATGTTAAATTCACATTTCTGGACTTTACTATGAGTTTGTGTGTTTTTCTGTGATTTCAGGTAAATTCTGGCTGAAATTGAGGGACTTGAGCAAAACTCTGAAGAAGGCTGACAAAAGGACTGCTGATGTTGTTGGAATCTGACCTCCCTGCACTCAAAATGGATTTTCTGGAGCTACAGAGCTCTAATTGGCGCGCTCTCAACGGCGTTGGAAAGTAGACATCCAGGGCTTTCCAGCAATATATAATAGTCCATACTTTATTCAACGATTGACGATGTAACTTGGCGTTGAACGCCAAGTTCATGCTACTGTCTGGAGTTAAACGCCAGAAAAACGTCATGATCCGAAGTTGAACGCCCAAAACACGTCATAACTCAGAGTTCAACTCCAGGAAATGCCTCAGCTCGTGGATTAATCAAGCTCAGCCCAAGCATACACCAAGTGGGCCCCGGAAGTGGTTTTATGCATCAATTACTTACTCATGTAAACCCTAGTAGCTAGTCTAGTATATATAGGACATTTATCTATTGTATTAGACATCTTTGGTCTCAGTTTTGTTTTATTCTTCATCTTAGGAGATCATTGATCACGTTAAGGGGGCTGGCCATTCGGCCATGCCTGAACCTTCCACTTATGTATTTTCAACGGTGGAGTTTCTGCACACCATAGATTAAGGGTGTGGAGCTCTGCTGTACCTCAAGTATTAATGCAATTCTATTTTCTTTTATTCAAATCTCTCTTATTCTTATTCCAAGATATTCATTCGTACCCAAGAACATGATGAATGTGATGATAAGTAACCCTCATTATCATTCTCACTTATGAACGCGCGTGATTGACAACCACTTCCGTTCTACATGCAACCGAGCTTAAATGTGTATCTCTTAGATTCCCCAACAGAATCTTCGTGGTATAAGCTAGATAGATGGCGGCATTTATGAGGATCCGGAAAGTCTCGCCTTGTCTGTGGTATTCCGAGTAGGATCCTGGGAATCCGGAAAGTCTCACCTTGTCCGTGGTATTCCGAGTAGGATTCCGGTAATGAATGACTGTGACGTGCTTCAAACTTGCAAGTGCTGGGTGTTAGTGACAGACGCAAAAGAATCAAGGGATTCTATTCCAGTAGGAGCGGGAACCAACCGGTGATTAGCCGTACTGTGACAGAGTGCGTGAGCATTAGTTTTCACTGCGAGGATGGGATGTAGCCATCAACCATGGGTGATGCCTCCAGACGATTAGCCGTGCGATTGACAACTGCATAGGATCATTTTCCCGAGAGGATTGAAAGTAGCCACAGCTGATGGTGAACCCCTATACAAAGCTTGCCATGGAAAGGAGTAAGAAGGATTGAGTAGAAGCAGTAGGAGAGCAGACGTCCTTGAGCCATACAACATCTCCATTCGCTTATCTGAAATTCTCACCAATGAATCTGCATAAGTCTTCTATCTCGTTTATTATTTCTTTTTATTATTAATTATTCGAAAACCCATAAACCATTTTAATCTGCCTGACTGAGATTTACAAGGTGACCATAGCTTGCTTCATGCCAACAATCTCTGTGGGATCGACCCTTACTCACGTAAGGTTTATTACTTGGACGACCCAGTACACTTGCTGGTTAGTTGAACGGAGTTGTGAATTTAACCAAGAGACACAATAGTTTTTGTGTATATGCCAAAGAGCCAATATTGATGATCACAATTTCGTCCACCAAGTTTTTGGCGCCGTTGCCGGGGATTGTTCGAGTATGAACAACTGACGGTTCATCTTGTTGCTCAGATTAGGTAATTTTCTTTCCAAAAATCTTTTTCAAAAATTTTTCTTTTTTATTTTTCGTTTTTCCAAACTATATTTTCGAAAAAAATTAATAAAAATACAAAAAAAATTAGAAAATCATAAAAATCAAAAATATTTTGTGTTTCTTGTTTGAGTCTTGTGTTAATTTTTAAGTTTGGTGTCAATTGCATGCTTTTAAAATTTTTCTTGCATTTTTCGAAAATTCATGCATTCATAGTGTTCTTCATGATCTTCAAGTTGTTCTTGATAAGTCCTCTTGTTTGATCTTGATGTTTTCTTATTTTGTGTCTTTCCTTGTTTTTCTTGTGCACTTTTGCATTCATATTTTCCATGCATTAAAGATTTCTAAAGTTTGGTGTCTTGCATGTTTTCTTTGCATTAAAAATTTTTCAAAATTATGTTCTTGATGTTCATCATGATCTTCAAAGTGTTCTTGGTGTTCATCTTGACATTCATAGTGTTCTTGCATGCATCTTGTGTCTTGATCCAAAATCTTCATGTTTTGGGTCATTTTTGTGTTTTCTTTAAAAATTCAAAAAATCAAAAAAAAATATCTTTTCCTTATTTTCCTCCAAATTTTCGAAATTTTGGGTTGACTTGGTCAAAAATTTTTAAAATTAGTTGTTTCTTACAAGTCAAGTCAAATTTTCAATTTTAAAAATCTTATCTTTTCAAAATCTTTTTCAAAAATCATATCTTTTTCATTTTTTTATCATTTTCGAAAATTTCAAAAATCTTTTTCAAAATATTTTTCAAAATATTTTTCTTATCTTTATATTAAATTTTCGAAAATTAGCTAACAATTAATGTGATTGGTTCAAAAATTTGAAGTTTGTTACTTTTTTGTTAAGAAAGGTTCAATCTTTAAATTCTAGAATCTTATCTTGTAGTTTCTTGTTAGTTAAGTCTTTTTAAAAATTAAATATTTTTCAAAATATCTTTTTCTTAAAACTTTTATTTTATCTTTTATCTTATCTTTTTCAAAAATTTTATCTTTTTCAAAATTTGATTTCAAAATATCTTATCTAACCTCTTATCTTCTTATCTTTTTCAAATTTGATTTTAATATCTTTTTCAATCAACTAACTAACTTTTTGTTTGTTTCTTATCTTTTTCAAAACCACCTAACTACTTTTCCCTCTTTTATTTTCGAAAATACCTCTCTCTTTTTCAAAAATTCTTTTTAATTAACTAATTGTTTCAAGTTTTAATTTCAATTTTAATTCATCTTTAATTTTCGAAAAATACTAACCCCTTTTTCAAAATTATTTTCGAAAATTTCTCTTCTCTTCTTTTATTCTATTTAATTATTTAATTACTAACATTTCTATTCACCTCTCTTCATCTAAAAATCCGAATTCTTCTTCATTCTTCTACCCCTTTCTTCTTCTACTAACATAAAGGAATCTCTATACTGTGACATAGAGGATTCCTCTTTCTTTTCTTGTTTTCTTCTCTTTCATATGAGCAGGAACAGGGAAAAGGGCACTCTTGTTGAAGTTGATCCAGAACCTGAAAGGACTCTGAAGAGAAAATTAAGAGAAGCTAAATTACAACAATCCAGAAATAACCTTTCAGAAATTTTCGAACAAGAGAAGGAGATGGCAGCCGAAAATAATAATAATAATAATGCAAGGAGAATTCTTGGTGACTTCACAAAGCCAACGTCCAAGTTTGATGGAAGAAGCATCTCCATTCCTGCCATAAGAGCCAATAACTTTGAGCTTAAGCCTCAACTAGTTGCATTAATGCAACAAAACTGCAAGTTTTATGGACTTCCATCTGAAGATCCTTATCAATTTTTAACTGAGTTCTTGCAGATCTGTGAGACTGTAAAGATGAATGGAGTCAATCCTGAAGTCTACAGACTCATGCTTTTCCCTTTTGCTGTAAGAGACAGAGCTAGAATATGGTTGGATTCACAACCTAAGGATAGCCTGGACTCCTGGGATAAGCTGGTCACTGCCTTCTTGGATAAATTCTTTCCTCTTCAAAAGCTGAGCAAGCTGAGAGTGGATGTTCAAACCTTTAAACAAAAAGATGGTGAATCCCTCTATGAAGCCTGGGAAAGATATAAGCAGTTGACCAAAAGATGTCCATCTGACATGTTTTCAGAATGGACCCTATTAGATATATTCTCTTATGGTCTCTCTGAATTTTCGAAAATGTCATTGGACCATTCTGCAGGTGGATCTATTCACCTGAAGAAAACGCCTGAAGAGGCTCAAGAACTCATTGACATGGTTGCAAACAACCAGTTCATGTATACCTCTGAGAGGAATTCCGTGAATAATGGGATACCTCAGAAGAAAGGAGTTCTTGAAATTGATGCTCTGAATGCCATATTGGCTCAGAACAAAATGCTGACTCAACAGGTCAACATTATCTCTCAAAATCTGAATGGATTGCAACATGCATCCAACAGCACTAGAGAGGCAGCTTCTGAAGAAGCTTATGATCCTGAGAACCCTGCCATGGCAGAAGTTAATTACATGGGTGAACCTTATGGAAACACCTATAATCCATCATGGAGAAATCATCCAAATTTCTCTTGGAAGGATCAACAAAAGCCTCAACAAGGATTTAACAATGGTGGACGCAATAGGCTGGGCAATAGCAAGCCATATCCATCATCTTCTCAGCAACAGACAGAGAATTCTAAACAAAACAATTCTAATTTAGCCAATATAGTCTCTGATCTGTCAAAGGCCACTTTCAGTTTCATGAATGAAACAAGATCCTCCATCAGAAATTTGGAGGCACAAGTGGGCCAGCTGAGTAAGAAAGTCATTGAAACCCCTCCCAGTATTCTCCTAAGCAATACAGAAGAGAATCCAAAAGGAGAGTGCAAGGCCATTGATTTAATCAAAGTGGCCGAATGCACTAAGGAGGAGGAGGACGAAAATCCTAGTGAGGAAGACCTCCTGGGACGTCCTTCAAGCAAGAAGGAGTTTCCTATTAAGGATCCAGAGGAATCTGAGGCTCATACAGAGACCATAGAGATCCCACTAAACCTCCTTCTGCCATTCATGAGCTCTGAAGACTATTCTTCCTCTGAAGAGGATGAAGATGTGATTAGAGAGCAAGTTGCTCAATACTTAGGAGCTATCATGAAGCTGAATGCCAAGTTATTTGGTAATGAGACTTGGGAAAGTGAACCTCCCCTGCTCATTAGTGAACTAGATACTTGGACTCAGAAAGCTCTACCTCAAAAGAAACAAGATCCTGGCAAGTTCTTAATACCTTGCACCATTGGCACCATGAGCTTTGAAAAAGCTCTATGTGATCTTGGGTCAGGGATAAATCTGATGCCACTCTCTGTAATGGAGAAGCTAGGGATCATTGAGGTACAACCTGCCTTGTTCTCATTACAATTGGCAGACAAGTCCATGAGACAAGCTTATGGAATAGTGGAGGACGTGCTAGTAAAGGTTGAAGGCCTTTACATCCCCGCTGATTTCATAATCCTAGACACTAGGAAGGAGGATGATGAATGCATCATCCTAGGAAGACCTTTCCTAGCCACAGCAGAAGCTGTGATAGATGTTAACAGAGGTGAGTTAGTCCTTCAATTGAATGGGGACTACCTTGTGTTTAAAGCACATGGCCATCCCTCTGTGACAAAAGAGAGTAAGCATGAAGAGCTTCTCACAGTTCAGAGTCAAGAAGAGCCCACACAGTCAAACTCTAAGTTTGGTGTTGTGAGGCCACAACCAAACTCTAAGTTTGGTGTGGGGACTACACACTAAAATTGACCTGATCACCTTGTGGCTCCATGAGAGCCACTGTCAAGCTATTGACATTAAAGAAGCGCTTGTTGGGAGGCAACCCAATTTTATTTATCTAATTTTATTTTATTTTGTTTTTTTGTTATTTTTGTGTTTAATTAGGTACATGATCATGAGGAGTCACGAAAAAATCAAAAAAATTAAAAACAGAGTCAAAAACAGAAGAAAAAAATTGTTCACCCTGGAGGCAGCGTAGACTGGCGTTCAATGCCAGTAAGATGCATCTGGCTGGCGTTCAACGCCAGAACAGAGCACCATTCTGGCGCTGAACGCCAGAAACAAGCAACAACCTGGCGTTTAAACGCCAGGAAGGTGCACACAGAGGACAAACTGGCGCTGAACGCCAGAAACAAGCATGAAACTGGCGTTCAACGCCAGAAACATGCATTACATGGGCGTTTAACGCCCAGAACATGCACCAATGGGCGTTTGAACGCCAGGATGATGCACGAAGGCAATTTACATGCCTATATGGTGAAGGAATGGTATTTCTTTTCACCTCAGGATCTGTGGACCCCATAGGATCCCCACCTCAGGATCTGTGGACCCCACAGGATCCCCACCTTACCTTCTAATCCTACTTTTGTGATTTGAATTCCCCATGTCACAATTCCCAATCTTCTTCATCAATCACCTCAATTCCTCTTCCCAATTACCCCATTCACCATTCACATCAACCCACTCTTCCCCATAAACCCCACCTACCTTCATAAAATTCAAATCCAATTTCCCACCCATTCCCACCCAAAATGGCCGAACACCCACCCTCCCCTCTCCCTATAAATACCCTTCCATTCTACCTCATTTTCACACAACACAACCCCTCCTTCTCCCACATAGCCGAACCTACTTCTCCCCCTTTTCCATATTTTCTTCTTCTTCTTCTACTCTTCTTTTCTTTTTTTGCTCGAGGGCGAGCAAATTTTAAGTTTGGTGTGGTAAAAAGCCTAAGCTTTTTGTTTTTCATCACCATCAATGGCACCTAAGACCGGAGTATCCTCAAAAGGAAAAGGGAAGGCAAAAGCTTCCACCTCCGAGTCATGGGAGAAGGAAAGATTCATCTCCAAAAGCAATCAAGACCACTTCTATGATGTTGTGGCAAAGAAGAAGGTGATCCTCGAGGTCCCTTTCAAGCTCAAAAAGAATGAGTATCCGGAAATCCGACATGAAATCCAAAGAAGAGGTTGGGAAGTCCTAGCCAACCCCATGCAATAAGTCGGAATATTGATGGTTCAAGAGTTCTATGCCAATGCATGGATCACTAGGAACCATGATCAAAGTATGAACCCGA
The DNA here is from genome assembly GCF_003086295.3 of Arachis hypogaea. NCBI lineage: Eukaryota > Viridiplantae > Streptophyta > Magnoliopsida > Fabales > Fabaceae > Arachis > Arachis hypogaea. The sequence goes on from NC_092045.1 coordinate 48,644,754, forward strand.
ATCCAAAGAACTATATCACAATGGTCCGGGGGAAATACTTAGATTTCAGTCCGGAAAATGTGAGGTTGGCGTTCCATTTACCCATGATGCAAGGTGATGAACGCCCCTACACTAGAAGGGTCAACTTTAATCAAAGGTTGGACCAAGTCCTAATGGACATATGTGTGGAAGGCGCCCAATGGAGAATAGATTCCAAAGGCAAACCGGTCCAACTGAGAAGACTGGATCTCAAGCCTGTGGCTAGAGGATGGTTGGAGTTCATCCAAAGATCCATCATCCCTACAAGCAACCGATCTGAAGTTACTGTGGATCGGGCCATCATGATTCATAGCATCATGATTGGAGAGGAAGTGGAAGTTCATGAAGTCATCTCCAATGAACTCTACAAAATAGCCGACAAGCCTTCACACATGGCACGGCTAGCCTTCCCCCACCTTATATGTCATCTATGTTACTCAGCTGGAGTTATCATAGATGGAGATGTCTCCATTGAAGAAGACAAGCCCATCACCAAGAAAAGGATGGAGCAAACAAGAGAAGTTCTTCACGGCCCTCAAGAAGAACATGAGGAAGTTCATCATCAACAAATGCCTCAAGGAATGCACTTTCCTCCCAACAACTATTGGGAGCAACTCAATGCCTCTTTAGAAGATTTGAGTCATAATGTTGAACAATTAAGGGTGGAACATCATGAGCACTCCATCATTCTCCAAGAAATAAGAGAAGATCAAAGAGCAATGAGGGAGGAGCAACAAAGGCAAGGAAGGGACATAGAGGAACTGAAGAACATCATTGGTCCTTCAAGAAGAAGACGCCACTAAAGGTGGATTCATTCCTTGTTCTTTATTTCTTTCTGTTTTCGGTTTTTAGTATTGTGTTTATCTATGTTTTGTGTCTCTACTTCATGATCATTAGTATGTAACCATGCCTTAAAGCTATGAATAAAATCCATTAGTCTTTCACCTATCTTAAATGAAAAATGTTTTAATTCAAAAGAACAAGAAGTACATAATTTTCGAAATTATTAGTGAATTTAATTTAATTATATTGATGTGGTGACAATACTTTTTGTTTTCTGAATGAATGATTGAACAGTGCATATGTCTTTTGATATTGTTGTTTATGAGTGTTAAAAATTGTTGGTTCTTGAAAGAATGATGAACAAAGAGAAATGTTATTGATGATCTGAAAAACATCATGAAATTGATTCTTGAAGCAAGAAAAAGCAGCAAAAAAAAATGGCAAAAATTTTAAAGAAAAAGCAAGGATCCAAGGCTTTGAGCATTAATGGATAGGAGGGCCCAAGGAATCTAAATCCAGGCCTATGCGGCTAAATCAAGCTGTCCCTAACCATGTGCTTGTGTCATGAAGGTCCAAGTGAAAAGCTTGAGACTGAATGATTAAAGTCGTGATCCAAAGCAAAAGAGTGTGCTTAGGAGCTCTGGACACCACTAACTGGGGACTTTAGCAAAGCTGAGTCACAATCTGAAAAGGTTCACCCAGTTATGTGTCTGTGGCATTTGTGTATCCGGTGGTAATACTGGAAGACAAAGTGCTTAGGGCCACAGCCAAGACTCATAAAATAGCTGTGTTCAAGAATCAACATGCCTAACTAGGAAAGTCAATAACACTATCTGAAATTCTAAGTTCCTAGAGAAGCCAACCATTCTAAACTTCAAAGGAAAAAGTGAGATGCCAAAACTGTTCAGAAGCAAAAAGCTACAAGTCCCGCTCATCTAATTAAATTAATATTCATTGATATTTTGGACTTTATAGTATATTCTCTTCTTTTTATCCTATTTGATTTTCAGTTGCTTGGGGACAAGCAACAATTTAAGTTTGGTGTTGTGATGAGCGGATAATTTATACGCTTTTTGGCATTGTTTTTATATAGTTTTTAGTAAGTTTAAGCTACTTTTAGGGATGTTTTCATTAGTTTTTATGTTAAATTCACATTTCTGGACTTTACTATGAGTTTGTGTGTTTTTCTGTGATTTCAGGTAAATTCTGGCTGAAATTGAGGGACTTGAGCAAAACTCTGAAGAAGGCTGACAAAAGGACTGCTGATGGTGTTGGAATCTGACCTCCCTGCACTCAAAATGGATTTTCTGGAGCTACAGAACTCTAATTGGCGCGCTCTCAACGGCGTTGGAAAGTAGACATCCAGGGCTTTCCAGCAATATATAATAGTCCATACTTTATTCAACGATTGACGACGTAACTTGGCGTTGAACGCCAAGTTCATGCTGCTGTCTGGAGTTAAACGCCAGAAAAACGTCATGATCCGGAGTTGAACGCCCAAAACACGTCATAACTCAGAGTTCAACTCCAGAAAATGCCTCAGCTCGTGGATTAATCAAGCTCAGCCCAAGCATACACCAAGTGGGCCCCGGAAGTGGATTTATGCATCAATTACTTACTCATGTAAACCCTAGTAGCTAGTCTAGTATATATAGGACATTTATCTATTGTATTAGACATCTTTGGTCTCAGTTTTGTTTTATTCTTCATCTTAGGAGATCATTGATCACGTTAAGGGGGCTGGCCATTCGGCCATGCCTGAACCTTCCACTTATGTATTTTCAACGGTGGAGTTTCTGCACACCATAGATTAAGGGTGTGGAGCTCTGCTGTACCTCAAGTATTAATGCAATTCTATTTTCTTTTATTCAAATCTCTCTTATTCTTATTCCAAGAAATTCATTCGTACCCAAGAACATGATGAATGTGATGATAAGTAACCCTCATTATCATTCTCACTTATGAACGCGCGTGATTGACAACCACTTCCGTTCTACATGCAACCGAGCTTGAATGTGTATCTCTTAGATTCCCCAACAGAATCTTCGTGGTATAAGCTAGATAGATGGCGGCATTTATGAGGATCCGGAAAGTCTCACCTTGTCTGTGGTATTCCGAGTAGGATCCTGGGAATCCGGAAAGTCTCACCTTGTCCGTGGTATTCCGAGTAGGATTCCGGTAATGAATGACTGTGATGTGCTTCAAACTTGCAAGTGCTGGGCGTTAGTGACAGACGCAAAAGAATCAAGGGATTCTATTCCAGTAGGAGCGGGAACCAACCGGTGATTAGCCGTACTGTGACAGAGTGCGTGAGCATTAGTTTTCACTGCGAGGATGGGATGTAGCCATCAACCATGGGTGATGCCTCCAGACGATTAGCCGTGCGATTGACAACCGCATAGGATCATTTTCCCGAGAGGATTGAAAGTAGCCACAGCTGATGGTGAACCCCTATACAAAGCTTGCCATGGAAAGGAGTAAGAAGGATTGAGTAGAAGCAGTAGGAGAGCAGACGTCCTTGAGCCATACAGCATCTCCATTCGCTTATCTGAAATTCTCACCAATGAATCTGCATAAGTCTTCTATCTCGTTTATTATTTCTTTTTATTATTAATTATTCGAAAACCCATAAACCATTTTAATCTGCCTGACTGAGATTTACAAGGTGACCATAGCTTGCTTCATGCCAACAATCTCTGTGGGATCGACCCTTACTCACGTAAGGTTTATTACTTGGACGACCCAGTACACTTGCTGGTTAGTTGAACGGAGTTGTGAATTTAACCAAGAGACACAATAGTTTTTGTGTATATGCCAAAGAGCCAATATTGATGATCACAATTTCGTCCACCATAAGTCTTGGTTTAGCATCCTGCTTTGACATCAAATACTTAAGGGCAACATGGTCAGTATAAACCACAATTTTAGATCCTATCAAGTATGATCTAAACTTATCAAATGCATAAACTACAGCTAACAATTCCTTCTCTGTTGTGGTGTAATTTTTTTGAGCTTCATTCAACACCTTACTTGTATAATATATGACATGATGCAAGTTTCCCTTCTTTTGTCCAAGTACAGCACCAATTGCAATATCACTTGCATCACACATAAGTTCAAAAGGTAGTTCCCAATCCGGGGGTGTGATGATTGGTGCTGTTGTGAGTTTGTTTTTTAAAGTTTCAAAGGCGTGCTGGCAGTTTTCATCAAAAACAAAAGGATTATCAATCATTAACAGATTACTCAAAGGTTTGGCTATTTTAGAAAAATCCTTGATAAACCTTCTATAAAATCCTGCATGCCCCAAGAAACTTCTAACAGATTTCACATTAGTTGGTGGAGGGAGCTTCTCTATAATCTCCACCTTTGCCTTGTCAACCTCTATCCCTTTTCTTGAAACTTTATGACCAAGAACAATCCCTTCAGGCACCATGTAATGGCACTTCGCCCAGTTCAAAACCAAATTAGTTTCTTGGCACCGTTTCAAGACAAGAGTTAGATGTTTCAGGCAAGCATTGAAATTGTCACCAAAAACAGAAAAGTCGTCCATGAAAACTTCTAAAAACTTTTCAACCATATCTGAAAAATGGAGAGCATACACCTTTGAAAGGTGGCTGGAGCATTGCGTAGCCTAAATGGCATCCTTCTATAGGCGAAAACTCCGAATGGACATGTGAATGAAGTCTTTTCTTGGTCCTTTGGATCTACCACTATCTGATTATACCCAGAATAGCCATCCAGGAAGCAATAGTAAGCATGGCCGGCCAATCTTTCAAGCATCTGGTCAATGAAAGGAAGTGGGAAATGATCTTTGCGTGTGGCATCATTCAGCCTCCTATAGTCAATACACATCCTCCATCCTATCACAGTTCTTGTGGGAATGAGTTCATTTTTCTCATTAACAATGACTGTCATCCCACCCTTCTTTGGTACCACTTGAACTGGGCTTATCCATGAGCTATCAGAGATAGGATATATTATTCCTGCATTCCACAACTTCATTACTTCCGCCTGGACAACTTCCTTCATTATAGGATTTAACCTTCTCTGAGGTTGAACCACTGCTTTGGAATTGTCCTCCAAGAGGATCTTATGCATACACACTACAGGGCTGATGCCTTTCAGGTCGTTAATGGTCCATCCTAAAGCATCTTTGTGAGCTTTGAGTACATCAAGAAGTTTTCCTTCTTCCTTTTTTGTTAAGGACGAATTGATGATCACTGGGAAGCTCTCTGATGCACCCAGGAATGCATATTTGAGATGGGTGGGTAATGGCTTCAGTTCTTGTTTTTGTACTTCTCCCTTCTTGTCTTGTTTTTCCTCTTGCTCAATAGACATCTCGGCTACTTGTTCCTCTGTTGTCTCTTGATTTTCTTCTTGCTCTTGAGGGTTATCTTCCAACATTTCTTCCACCAAACTCTCTATCATATCCACTCTCATGTAATCCTCTTGCTCAGGAGGGTGTTGCATTGACTTGAAAACATTTATGATCATTTGCTCATTGTGTACTCTGAAGATCATTTCTCCCTTTTCCACATATATAATGGCTCTTGCAGTTGCTAGAAATGGTCTTCCCAAGATGATTGAATTTTTTCCTTCCTCTTCGGTGTCCAAGATCACAAAATCTGCAGGGAAGATAAACTCCCCAACCTTCACTAACAGATTTTCCACAATTCCATTAGGTGTCTTGATTGATCTGTCGGCCATGACTAGTAACATCCTAGTGGGTTTGAGTTCTTCTATAGCAAGCTTCCTCATCATGGACAGGGGCATCAAGTTGATACTAGCTCCAAGATCACAGAGAGCTTTGTCCAAGGTTAGTTTTCCTATGGTGCATGATATTACAAAACTCCCTGGATCTTTAAGCTTTGGTGGGATTCCGTTTTGGAGCACAGCACTACATTCCTCACTGAGCATTACCGTCTCCTTCTTATTCTAGTTCCTTTTCTTGTTGATGAGCTCCTTTAAGAACTTGGGATAAAGAGGCATTTGCTCCAATGCCTCAGCCAAAGGTACGTTGATCTCTAGCTTCTTGAAAGTCTCAAGGAATTGGTGGAAATATTGATCCTTTGCTTCTTTTTGGAATCTCTGTGGATAAGGTAGTAGAGGTGTAAGACTCTTCTCCACTTGCTGCTGTTTTGGATTTGGTTCTTCCATGATCTGCTTTCCCTTCTTTAAATTCTGTGGTTGGTTGTTCTCTTCTGTGAGCTTTTATGGGATATTCTTGCTTGTTATGTCCTTGTTGTTAGCTCCATCTTTCTCTATTGGTTCTTTGTCACTCTCCGCAAGTTTCTTAGTTGCTCCTTGGTTGCCATCCACCAATGTCTTTCCACTCCTTAATTGCACAGCTTTGCATTCTTCTGTTGGATTAGGAATGGTATCACTTGGTAGTGAGCTTGAAGGTCTCTCAATAGAAATCTGCTTGGAGATTTGTCCAATCTGCCTTTCTAGGCTCTTCATGGAAGCTTCTTGGTTCTTTGTTGTCAATTCTTGGTTCTTCATCATCTTCTCCATGAGCATCTCCAGATTAGTAATCCTCTGAGAGTCTTGTGAGATTGGTTAGTTTTGGGGTGTTGATGGATGATGGTAAGTGTTTTGGTTAGTTGGGTGGTTATTGGGTGGATAATGGTTAGAGTTGGGGTAATTATTTTGGGGTTTTCTATAAAAGTTTTTGTTAGTTGACTGCTGGTTGTGATTTTGGTTGTTTCTTGGAGTGTTTTGGGCTGAGTTCCTTTGCCATGGTTGTTGGTTTTGGTTGTGGTTGTCTCCCCACCTAAGGTTTGGATGGTTCTTCCAGGATGGATTGTAGGTGTCACCATACACTTCATTTGATCCAGAATTTTGGTTGTTCATATAGTGCACTTGCTCTTGTTGTTGCTCCTCTTGAGTTTCTTCATTTTGCACCCATGTGGTTGATGGTTGGCTTGTATTAACTGCTGCAACTTGAAGGCTATCAATCCTTTTGGCCATTTGCTCAAACTGTTGTTGAATTTGCTGCTGCATCATTTTGTTCTGAGCTAGGATTGAATCCACTCCTTCCAACTCCATTACTCCTCTCCTTTATGATGGTTGGCGTTGCCTTTGGTGAGCAAAGAAATATTGGTTGTTAGCCACCATATCAATGAGGTTCTGAGCTTCCTCTGCAGTTTTCATCAATTGCAATGATCTTCCAACTGAGTGATCAAGTGCCTCTTGAGCCTTCAGAGAAAGTCCTTCATAGAAGTTCTGCAGCTTGTCCCACTTAGTGAACATTGACGAATAGATTTTTGACGGTTTAGAATTTCACTAATGAAATCTCGTTGTAAAGTATAGTTTCTAAACCAAACAATAATCCTTTCATACAAAAAGTTGTTTGTCACTAGTACAAACCCCTAGAATTTATAAACCGAAGTATTGGACCTCGGGTCGTCTCTCAAAGGACTTGTAGGGTAGTGTTCTTGTTATTGGTTATGGATTTATTTATTTTGGGGTTTTAGATGAGAAAAATGAATAGTAAATGGTAAGAAAACTTTATTAACAAAATGGTCTTGGCAAGATTTGGTTGTCAAGGGTCTTCATCATTATCACTAGCCACAAGTATGGTAGTTGCAAGGATTAATCCCACTTAGTCATCCTTAAATCAATTAACAAAGGAAAGTCAAGTGAGTTATATCAATCCTAGTCCATAAGTCCTAGCTTTCCACTAATTGGATTAATGAAGGCTAGAGTTAATGGCTATCAACTAGTAATCAATTGGACACTAGTGACTCAAGAGATCCTAAGTTACCTTCTCAAGCCAAGAACATAAAATCCTACTCTAACATCCTCTCAAGCATTTCATCAAACACTTGGAGGGTAATGAAAGAAAGCATTTTTATTTGTAAGAATAAAAGGAATCAACAACCAACAATTACAAAGAATTAACAAAACAACAATCAACAACATCACAATCTCATGAATTATCTCAAATTGCATTATTAAAAGGAAACAAAAGAACAAGAATATCTCAATTACAAAACCTAGAGACAAAATAAGAGAAATTACAACAAGAGGATAGGGATAGAAAGAAGAACCAAAGTGTAGCAATCACCACTTGAAGGTAGAAGTAGAAGGAGACTTGAATTAAACCTAGAACTATGAGATCCTAATCTAACCCTAATTCCTAATCCTAGAGAGAAGTGAGAGCTTCTCTCTCTAAAACTAACTCTAACTCCTAAAACTAAGCTAATGATCAAAAGTACCTAAAGTCCCTTGATTTCCCTTCAATACTTGACTTAAATAGCATCAGAAATGAGTTGGATTGGGGCCACATGGCTCCTAAAACCGCTGGGGACGATTTCATTAAAGTGGGCCACGGACAGAATCGGCGCGCGCGCGCAAAGTGCGCGTGCGCGCCCCTGAACGCGAAGCAACATATGGCAAAATTTATATCATTTCGAAGCCCCGGATGTTAGCTTTCCAACCCAACTGGAACCGCATCATTTGGACCTCTGTAGCTCAAGTTATGGTCAATTAAGTGCGAAGAGGTCGGCTTGACAGCTTTCCGGTTCTTTCATTTCTTCATGAGTTCTCCAACTTTACATGCTTTTTCTTCATTCCCTTGATCCAATCTTTGCCTCCTAAATCTGAAATCACTTAACAAACATATCAAGGCATCTAATAGAATCAAGGTGAATTAAATTTAGCTATTTTAAGACCTAAAAAGCATGTTTTCACTCTTAAGCACAATTAAAGGAGATTATACAAAACCATGCTAATTCATTGGGTAAATGTGGGAAAAAGGTGATAAAATCCCCTAAATTCAATACAAGATAAACTGTCAAATTGGGGTTTGTCAACCTCCCCACACTTAAACCAAGCATGTCCTCATGCTTAAGCCAAGAGAAAGCAAAGGGCATCAACATCTATTCTATGTAAATGAGCTATATGCAACCTAAACTATATGCAACTAAATGCAAAATGGTTTTACCTACTTGGTTAAAAATAAATCAATCCTCCAAGAGCATGTATAAACGGGTAGGGCTAAGGTCATATGACGATTCATGAATCCTACCAATTTAAGTATGAAATGAAGTTCAAGTAGACTTGCAAGAAGAACGCTCATGAAAGCCGGGAATCAAGGAATTGAGCATCGAACCCTCACCGGGAGTGTTTGCACTCTAGTCGCTCGGTGTTTGGGGTTGATTCTCTCAATTCTCCCCTAACCATGCTTTCCAAGATTTGTTTTTCATCTAACAATCAACAATTATTTCATGCATGCATACAATTATCATGAGGTCTTTCCTTTAGGTTGTAATGGGGCTAGGGTCAAGGTAGGGTCATATATGGCTAGTGGACTAGGATTTGGTTCTTTGATTAGCTTAAACCTTCCCACCTAACCTATATAATGACCTATACAATTAAGTACTAAACTAACTACCCATTCCTCACTTTTTCACATACTCATGCATTTCCTTTTTGATTCACATTCCATATGCATTGATTCTTTATTGTTTGAGCTTCACTTTGGGGCATTTTGTCCCTTTATTGCTTTTCTTTTTCTTTCTTTTCTATATACATTTTCTTTTCTTTTCTTTTTCTTTTTCTTTTTTTTTTATTTTTTTAACTTTTATTTCTTTTTTTTTCAAACTATATACAAGAACATCAATGCATAAGGTCTATACATTTAATCAATACATGAGCATGTACCCAATTCCCCAATATAAAAATACAAAACACAAACACCCTTTTATCCCAACTGTTCATACCCTGACCGGGCTCCTCCAACTCGGCAAATTCATAAGAGGTCCGACCTCATCCTAAGGCTCACGCCCAAAGGTCGGACCTCGGACAATAAAGCAAGGAAGGCCCATCAAAAGGAACGCAGCCCAAAACCTAAAGGCCGAAAAGGCCTAGAAAAGGCGGTTCCACAAAGATAGAGATAAAACTCCCAAAGATAAGATAAGATAAGAATATCTTATCCAGGGAAGATCACGGCCAACTACTATAAATACACTGGAGCACCCAGGTATGACATTCATTCCACGTTCTACACATATCTGCTTGGACCCATGCTAACTTAAGCATCAGAGTGTCATTGCAGGTACAACCACCAACCACTCTGCATATCAAGCTCGGGTCCCTGAACCCCCACCTCGGGCCTCTCCAGACGACCGAGCTACACGTTTCAAGTAACCCCCGGAACATTGGCGCCGTTGCTGGGGACCTGGAAGTCATCCCTCTACCATGGCGGATGACCCTCACAACAATGACCGCGATGCATCTGAACAAGAGGACGAAATTGACACCGGAGAACGACCGGACAGCCCTCTGTCACCACGCACTCCAGGAGGAAACAAACAGAATCGCCCAAAGACATCACTCCCAAACAAAGATCCACAAAATTCCGAAAAAGAGAAGAGCTCAGAAATTCTAGAAGCAGTCCGGGCACAACAAAACCGACTGAAACAACTCGAGGAGGACATAAAGAAGCAGAAAGAAACTGAACAAGATCTGAGAAGGGAGACTCGAAAGCGTAGAAAATTAGAAGAAAAACTGCGGAAAATAGAGGCCAACCTGAAAGACCGGACAGAACGCGGCACCACCCCCGAAGGCAACCATGATCCCTTCACGCAAGAGATCATGAAGGAGAAGGTACCGCGAAACTTCAAACCACCCGATATGGATCTCTACGACGGCACCACCGATCCAAGTCACCACCTCAGCAACTTCAGAAGCAGAATGTACCTAGTCGACGCCTCCGACGCGATTCGGTGCAAAGCCTTCCCCACCACTCTCACCAAGTCAGCCATGAAGTGGTTCAACAACCTGCCACCAAGATCAATCACCAGCTTCGAAGACCTAACCAAAAAATTCCTAACAAGGTTCTCTATTCAAAAGGACAAAGACAAAACATGCCCCCAGTCTACTCAGGATCAAACAAGGTAACCAAGAAACTCTCCGAGAATACATGGAGCGATTCAACAAAGCCTGCCTGGACATACAACACTTGCCCACTGAAGCAGCCATCATGGGACTAGCAAACGGCCTAAAAGAGGGACCGTTTAGCCAATCCCTATCCAAACGATACCCGACCTCCCTATACGAGGTGCAGGAGCGGGCAGAAAAATATATCAACATGGAGGAAACCTCCCAGCTAAGAGACTCTTCTAGGAAGGAATCAACCTACCCACTCCGAGATCGAGATCGGGAACAGAAGAAGAAAGAAGAACCCAACTCGGACAAGCCACGGAAGTACCACAACTACACCCCCCTCCGAGTCTCCCTGGTAGACATCTACAGAGAAGTATGCCACACCGAAAAGATCCCACCGCCCCGACCGCTAAAACACAAGAGGGCGGGGAGAGATCGGTCCGAATACTGTGAATATCACAAGCTCTACGGTCATTCTACTAACGACTGCTACGACCTAAAAAATGTTATAGAAAAGCTAGCCAGAGAAGGAAAACTCGACAGATACATAGCAGAGAAAGGAGAAGAGACCAGGAAGAGAAGGCGGGGAGATAACGAAGATCGGGCCGAACAAACCCCGCGAACCCCTGAAAGACACGTTCACATGATAAATGGAGGTTTTGCAGGCGGAGGAACATCCAGGTCCTCGCGAAAAAGACACCTCAAAGAAGTCTATCACGTCCGAGAAGACAGTCCCCTGCCCGAATTACCTACCATCTCATTTACCCGAGAAGATGCTCAAGGGATAATACCCGGGCACGACGATCCAATGGTAATCACCATTATCCTAGCAAACGCCAACTTACATCGAACCCTGATTGACCAGGGAAGCTCAGCAGATATCCTGTTCAAAACGGCCTTCGACAAGCTCGGACTTAAGGAAAAAGAACTAAAGGCCTATCCCACCGACCTATTTGGGCTAGGGGATACCCCGATCCATCCCTTAGGATACATCTCGCTACACACTACCTTTGGAAGAGGCGAGCAATCTAAAACATTAAGCATCGACTACATTATAGTCGACGTCACTTCAGCATACAATGCCCTCATTGGGCGACCAACCCTAAACAGACTAGCAGCTATAGTCTCGACCCCACACCTCTGTATGAAGTTCCCTACCGCAAAAGGAATCGCTACCCTAAAAGGCGACCAAAAACTAGCGCGGCGATGTTACAACGAAAGCCTGAGCCTAAAAGGGAAAGAGGTCGACACAATAGAACTCGGACGAGTTCAATCCCGAGAAGATCTTCGGCCACAACCAGAGGGAGAAACCGAAAGAGTCCAGATTGGGAACACACCTGAAAAAATAACAAACATAGGAGCAAACCTCGAAGCAGGCCTAAAAGAGAAACTCATAACCCTCTTAAAGGAGAATTCCGACCTCTTCGCCTGGAAAGCCTCCGACATGCCAGGCATAAGCCCCGACCTGATGTGCCATGAGCTATCAGTTTACCCGGGATCCCGACCTGTCCAACAAAGACGCCGAAAGCTCGGACCCGAGCGCATGCAAGCAATAGAAGAACAAGTACAAGCACTGCTAGATGCAGGGTTCATTAGGGAAGTAAAATACCCCCTATGGCTCGCAAACGTGGTCCTGGTGAAAAAGCCCAATGGAAAATGGAGGATGTGCGTCGATTACACGGATCTCAACAAAGCCTGCCCCAAAGACCCATATCCACTACCAAACATCGACGCCTTAGTAGACGCAGCCTCAGGCTATAGATATCTCTCCTTCATGGACGCATACTCGGGATACAATCAAATCCCGATGTACGGACCCGACCAAGAAAAGACCTCGTTCATAACCCCAAGGGCAAACTACTACTACGTAGTAATGCCCTTCGGGCTGAAGAACGCAGGGGCAACCTACCAGAGGCTAATGAACAAATTGTTCTCAGAGCACATCGGACTACAGCTGGAGGTGTACGTCGACGACATGCTGGTAAAGACACAAGAAGACAGAAACTTGCTGACCGACCTCACCAGTGTCTTCGGCACCCTCAGAAGACACAACATGAGACTTAACCCGACAAAGTGCACCTTCGCCGCAGAAGCCGGAAAGTTCTTAGGCTTCATGCTGACCCAAAGGGGCATCGAAGCGAACCCGGACAAATGCCAAGCGATACTCAATATGAAGAGCCCGACGAGTGTCAAAGAAGTACAACAACTGAATGGAAGGCTAGCCGCCCTATCAAGATTCTTGGCAGGATCAGCAATAAAATCACTACCTCTCTACTCACTCCTAAAGAAAGGGAAACCCTTCTCATGGACCCCGGAGTGCGAAAAAGCCTTTCAAGAATTCAAGGAATTCCTCGGGCAGCCACCAATCCTAACCCGACCTTTAAAGGGTGAAGAACTCGTACTATACCTCTCGGTTGGACATCGAGCAGTCGCTTCAGCATTAATACGAGAAAATGACCAAGGACAACACCCCATATACTTTGTAAGCAAGGCACTACAAGGGGCCGAATTAAATTATCAGAAGATAGAAAAATTCGCCTACGCCCTAGTGTTCACAGCTCGGAGGCTCCGTCCCTACTTTCAAGCCCACACCATCAAAGTCCGGACAAACCAACCCATGAGACACATCCTCCAAAAAACAGACCTGGCAGGACGAATACTGCAATGGGCGGTGGAACTGTCCGAGTTCGACCTCCACTATGAAACCCGGACTGTCATAAAATCTCAGTATCTAGCCGGCTTCATCGCAGAATACACTGAAACCCCTGGAACCCCACTCTCATGGAACCTGTATGTCGACGGGTCCTCAAACAAAACTGGAAGCGGAGCCGGGGTTATACTCGAAAGCGACCAAGGAACGCGGATAGAACTATCCCTAAAATTCGAGTTCCAGGCTTCGAACAACCAAGCCGAATACGAGGCCCTACTAGCAGGTCTAAAGCTAGCCGAAGAGGTCGGAGCCCAGAAAATCACAATCTTCAGCGACTCCTAGGTCGTCACATCACAAGTAAATGGAAGCTACCAGGCCAAAGACCCCACCATGAAAAAATACCTGGACCAAACACAGGCACAACTATGCCACTTTTCAGAGATACAGATTCAGCACATACCTCGGGAACAAAACGCCCGGGCGGACGCCCTCTTAAAGCTCGCCAGCACCAAGCCCGGAGGCAACAACAGAAGTCTCCTCCAGGAAACCTTACAATCCCCCTCCGTGCTAAGGGAGGAAGAAACGCTAAATATATCCAACCAACAACAAGGATGGATGACCCCCATACTCAACTACCTGAAGTCGGGAACTCTCCCCGCCGAAAGAAAGGGAGCTAAAAGACTCACGAAAGACACCCAGAATTATACACTAATTCACGACGTATTATACAGAAGAGGTTTCTCAAACCCCCTCCTTAGGTGCGTCCCGACCTCAGAAACGAAGAACGTCCTCGAAGAAATCCACGGAGGCATGTGTGGGAACCATCTCGGAGCTCGGGCATTATCCAAAAAAGTAGTCCGAGCCGGGTTCTACTGGCCAACCTTGCAGAAAGACGCAACGGAATTTGTGAAAATATGCCCCCCTGCCAAAAACACGCCAATTTCCACAAGGCACCACCCGAAGACCTTATCAGCATCACCGCACCATGGCCCTTCGCAAAATGGGGACTTGACCTACTCGGCCCGTTCCCCCAAGGACCGGGGCAAGTCAAATACCTCATAGTAGGGGTCGACTACTTCACAAAGTGGATCGAAGCTGAACCCTTAGCCACCATTACGGCTCAGAAAAGCCGCAAATTCCTATACAAAAACATTGTCACAAGATTCGGAGTCCCCTACTCCATCACAACAGACAATGGAACACAGTTCACGGACACAAGTTTTCAGAACTTGGTGGCCGAACTAAAAATCAAACAGCAATTCACCTCAGTCGAGCACCCACAAGCCAATGGACAAGCAGAGGCCGCAAATAAAGTCATCTTGGCCGGGTTAAAACGAAGACTCCAAGAGGCCAAAGGGGCATGGGCCGAGGAGCTCCCCCAGGTACTATGGGCATATCGGACAACTCCACACTCTACAACGGGAGAATCGCCATTCCGACTAGCTTACGGGATGGAGGCAATGATTCCTATCGAAATAGATGAAGGGTCACCCAGAGTCATCTTCTACAACGAAGAAGGTAACCCGCAGGCACAAAAGGAAGAACTCGACCTCCTCCCCGAGGTCCGAGAAAGAGCCCGGATCCGAGAAGAAGCCTTAAAACGTCGAACGGCCCTCAGATACAATCAGAAAGTAATAAAGCGAAGCTTCTCCATTCACGACCTAATTCTAATCCGAAATGACATCGGAACACAAAAGTCGGGAGAAGGAAAGCTAGCTGCAAATTGGAAAGGACCCTACAAGGTAACAGAAGTCTTAGGAACAGGCTATTACAAAGTATCCGACCTAGAAGGCAATGAGCTGCCCAGGGCCTGGCACGCCTGTAATCTAAGACGATACTACAGCTAGAAAAATATAACCCGAGGTGTACTCTTTTTCCTGCAAAGGTTTTTTAATGAGACACCCGGTCGAGAAAGGCACCCGACCTAGCCAAGGGTAAACATTCTGTAAATATTCTTTCTTTTTTAATACTAATAGAATTTTTCTCTTTTCTTTCTCCTTCCTCTTCCTCATGATGAAACAAATCCTGGAAAGTACCCCGCCAAGGCGCATTAATTTATGCTCGGCAAAACGCAAAAAATCATTGCCAAGAGACCACACAAGGTCGGCAAGATAAAGCGACGAGGTTCAAATTAATGTGAGAAGTTATAAAAGCAACTCTGAAAAGGCTCAAGAAGCCAAATAAAAAGAGATTACAAAAATAACTTAAAGGGCCGACCAACGACAAGGTCGGGCCCAACAAAGGGAAGTACTCGACCGCCCCACCCGAGGTCCGAGAAAAAGCCCGGATCCGAGAAAGAAGCCTTAAAACGGCGAAAACAAAGATTTCGAAAACGCTTACTAAAAAGTTGCTATACAACTAAAAAGTACAAGCGAAAAAACGAAATCAAAGGAAAGGGAAAAACAAAAGTTTCAAAGCGCTAGCTAAAAGGTTGTTATCCAAAAACAACTAAAAAGCATAAAAGCGGAACAAAAAGTCAAAACGCGAACAAAACACCGCATAATAAGCTAAAAAGTTACTACAAGTAGCTAATAGCAAAAAGGTGTCCAAAGCATTCACAGAAACCATCCAAAAACAAAGGAGCCCACAGGCCGGGCAAAAAACCAAAGATAAAAGGATTACAAAGAATCAAGATCCTTTCCGGACTCCACATCAACAGAAGGCTGCGGAGGAAACATAGAAATCGGGACAGCATCGACGGCACCGTCATCTCGATTTAAAACCTCCACACCAGATCCATCCCCGGCCAAAGGTGAAGTCGGGTTCGCAACCGGAACTTTGGGGTCGGACACCGGAACCTCATCCTCGTTGGGAGCAGGAACAATCTTTCCCTCCACAACAACGTTGTCCGTACTGAATAAGCTCAGATCCAGGTCAGGAGCAAGAACCCGGACCTGAGCCTTCAAATTTTCAAACATAGCATCCATACCCTTAGCCACATGACCTTCTAGCTCGTAAAAATCATCCTGAGCGGATTGCAATCTCTCCTTTGTCTCCACAAGCTCAGCATATGTCCGAGTATAATTCTCTGTAGCCGCCTTCGCCATCTCCTCAGATGCATTCGCTGCCGCCACAGCCGCGGTAGCCTTAGCTTTCTCTTTCTCCAAAGATGCCTCCAGCTCAGTAATCCTAGCAGCCTTCAGTTCACTAATCCTCTCGAATTCAGACTGAGCCTTCTCAAGTCGGGAGCTGGTCGCACCAATGGGGGATTTCTTGAACTCCCGGGCAATAGCGGCATGAAGACTAGCCATCCGGACACAACTCCGCGCCATATACTGAAAATGGTGCTCCATAGACACATCATCAGTAGAAATAAAGGTCTGAGGGAGAATATGCTGTTCAATCCAACCAAGAGCATCAAAATCCTTGTCATTAAAACCCGCAAGCTCTTGAGAGGTCTTCTGTTTCTTGGGAGGAGGACCCGAAGACGAAGGCGGGGAAGAGTGACCGGGTCCAGAGGTCGGAGGATCTTGATTTATAGCTCGGAACTGGGGAGTCGGAATAGTCTTCGACCGAGTAGTGACACCCACAGTAGTCTTCTTTGGAGAAGATCGGGCAGAAGCCTCCCCAGCCTCGATATTTCGAGCAGCCACAGACTTCTTCGTCCGACGAAGGTACTTCATGGAATCCGCCTGAGAAGACATCTCTGCAGAAATAAAAGAAAAGGATTACCACAACAGAAATTCCACCAAAACAAGCAAAGCCAAAATACTAAAAAAAGATGAATCTCGGAGAGGTCGGGAACTACCTAACTCGGAACGGAGAAGGCTTGGATCTCCCAACATTTTCTTCGTGTCCAAGTGAGGCGCCCGACCCCATGAACTGCTTACCACACCCACAAAAGCCTGCTCCACCTCATCTAGACTCTCAAGGGTATACTTAGTAGACACTACATTCTCCTGCCAACAAAGAGGAAAAGAAGGCTCCCCACTCTCATCTAGAAAGAAAGGTCGGACGTCTCCAGTAGCCCGGACCTTGAAATAAAAGTTCTTAAAATCATGAAAGGACTCATCATACAGGGTACAAAACTTCCTTCCCTGGTTAGCCCTAAAAGAAACCCAAGATACCTTCCCTCCACCCGACCCCGGCTTCGTCAACACAAACAAATAGGAAAAAAGAGAAATAGAGGGAGCGACGCCCAAAAACTGACACAAAAGTTGAAACAGCTTTAAAAACGCCCAAGAATTTGGATGGAGCTGCGTAGGGGCAAGATTACAAGACCATAACACCTCGGACTCCAGATCGGTAAAGGGAAGTCGGACACTCAGCTTAGAGAAAAAACAATCATAAGCATAAAAGAAGAGCTTCTCGGAACTATCTAAGGGCGGGAAACACACTCTCTCCTCGGAATCCGGGGCTACTAGTTCATAATCCCTCTCAGACTCTCTATTTTCACATATGCTACAGTGCCTACGGAACCTAGCTAAATACTCAGAATCTACCACAGAAGGGACTCTTAGAGGAAGAGGGTCTACCCAACCAAGACCACATGGAATCTTAGTCGACATCGCTTGAAGAACCTTTCGAGACATAAAATTCTTACCTACAAAGAAGAATACAACAGCAAGCAAAAATCACATAAAGAAGACAGCGAAAACCCATTCAGCAAAGCAAGAAACAAAAACCCCACGAAGAAAATGCGGCAACCCGGAACAAAAAATACCAGAGAACAAAAAGAGCCCCCCCCATATACAAACAACAAGCAATGGCGGCGCCTCTTTTCGGGGCAACCCGGGCATAAAGAAAAAGAAACAAACAAGAGCCACACAAAGAACAGAAGCATATGTGCACAAGAAAAGAGAAACATGGGAACAAACCTAGAAGAAAGAAACGAAGACGACGAGCTCCGAAGCAAGGAGAACGAAGCGACGGCACAGAGGAAACCCCAGAAAGACACACGGAGAGATTCGGGGAAGCAGAGCAAAGAGAAAGAAGAAGCAGTGCTCGAAAAGGATAAAGAAAAACAAAAACGCAGAAAAAGAGGAAAAGGGGCAAATAAATAAAGCCTTCACAGAGCCCGAACGGAAATCGAGGAAAAACGGTAAAATGCAATAAATGCAGGAACGGCCATTTTTGAATTTTGAAAAACTACTATGCCCGAGCTCGACCTCCCAAAAAGGACGAACTCGGGCAGGGGCACTGTTCATACCCTGACCGGGCTCCTCCAACTCGGCAAATTCATAAGAGGTCCGACCTCATCCTAAGGCTCACGCCCAAAGGTCGGACCTCGGACAATAAAGCAAGGAAGGCCCATCAAAAGGAACGCAGCCCAAAACCTAAAGGCCGAAAAGGCCTAGAAAAGGCGGTTCCACAAAGATAGAGATGAAACTCCCAAAGATAAGATAAGATAAGAATATCTTATCCAGGGAAGATCACGGCCAACTACTATAAATACACTGGAGCACCCAGGTATGACATTCATTCCACGTTCTACACATATCTGCTTGGACCCATGCTAACTTAAGCATCGGAGTGTCATTGCAGGTACAACCACCAACCACTCTGCATATCAAGCTCGGGTCCCTGAACCCCCACCTCGGGCCTCTCCAGACGACCGAGCTACACGTTTCAGGTAACCCCCGGAACACCAACCAATGTCCCAAAGTCTTCCCACTCTTGGATGACACTCACACTCACTAGCCTAAGCCAATCAAAGATCCAAATAAGGACTTTTATTGTTTTTCGCTTTAAAGCTTGTAATGTGCTAAATTAAGAACAAAGTGGGTTAATCATAGGCTCAAATTTGGCTAACAAAGGAAGACAAAAGGTAAGGCTATTTGGGTAAGTGAGCTAATGAAATGATGGCCTCAATCATATAAATGCATGAATACAAAGAATAATGGACATATAGACTGAAACAAAGCAAAGATCACAATCATAGGAAGAGAATAATACACACAAGAAGGAAAAATAAGTGGTTATAAGATGTAACCACACTATTAGGCTCAAATCTCACTTGCTTGTGTTCTTAGCTCAAAAACTATGTTCCAAAATAAATTCTTTCAAGCAAGTTCCACAAATTTTCTTTTTCAAATTGGTAGGGTGCCCTAATACAGTTTCTTGGAAAGGAAATCATCACCCTAACCAAGTAGTCCTAATAAGAAAGAAGTGGTAAAAATATGTATAAATTCTAACTAACATGCAACCTATCATGCAATGCAATAGCTAGCTAACATTGATGTTGAAAAAGGAAATTGTTACCCATGGAGATCGGTCGGACGACCTCCCCACACTTGAATATTGCACCGTCCTCGGTGCATGCAAAGAAGAGCAAGGTGGACGGGTTGCTACAATTGATGAGTTTATTCAAAGGGTTGTGCGGATGAACTTGTTTGTTGCCCCATTTAGAAGCTTTCTCATTCCTTTCCTTCTTGGTGGCCAACCTAGAAGGAGAGAAAAAGAAAGAAAATTAAGCCTATAACAAAGACATCAAAACAATTAGAACATAGGCGGGGGCTAATGCCAAATAAGAGTATGGTTCTCTACTACATGGTAGCTACAACATGTGAGTAAGAAAACAATTTAAGCAAAGGGCATATCAACTAATA
Organism: Arachis hypogaea; assembly: GCF_003086295.3. NCBI lineage: Eukaryota > Viridiplantae > Streptophyta > Magnoliopsida > Fabales > Fabaceae > Arachis > Arachis hypogaea. Next base: position 48,664,644 of record NC_092045.1, read on the forward strand.
CTTGATGCAAGAGTAAAGTTAAAGCATGGAGAGTATATGGAGCATCAAGATCAAATAAGGATTGACACAAACAAGATTAGTGATACGCATGAAAGCATTTGATTCTATCCTAATTCAATGATGAAGCGGTACAAGAAAAAAAACAAAGGGTAATGAATTAGGAAGGACTAAAGCACTAATCTTGTGTGTTGACAAATATTGCAATTAATGTAACAAGTCATGAAGCACCAAAACAAATGCAAGAAATTCTCAACAATTGAGTGAGAGAATTCAACACCATTATTAAAATGAAAAATTCAGAAAATAAAATGAGAACAAATTATAGAAACAAAATTAAAATGCAAAGAATAAAAGTAGGCAAATGTAATAGACAAAAGGAAATGGAAGAAGAGAAAAAAATTTTTTTATATATATTTTTAATTTTTTTAGTATTTTATTTATTTATTTATTTATTTATTTATTTATTACTATATTTTTTTTAATTATTAAAAGAATTTTTTTTTATATTAAAAGAGAAAAGAAAAAAAACCTTTCAAGAGAAGAAGAAGAAAAAAAATGAGAAAGAAAAAAAAGAGGAGAAGAGGAAAGAAGGAGAAAGGAGGAAAGAGAAAAGCAGGGTGCAAATCCGCGAGCGCGCACAGCGCGCTTACGCGTGGATACAGCAGGGACAATCCGCGCGCGCGCACAGTGCGCTCACGCGTGGATGCAGCAGGGACGATCCGCGCGCGCGCGCACAGCGCGCTTACGCGTGGATGAGCTTGTGCTCCCAGCACAATGCTGGCATAATGCGCGCACAACTCTCTGGTTTTTGTACCAGAAGTTGCGGAAGTGCAATGTGCGCGCACGCGCACAGCGTGCTTACGCGCCGATGGCCATTTTTTTTTTTTTTGCCCAAAAAGCAGAAAAATTGACCAAGAGCTCCCTATAATGTCCAAAACTCTTCTTTATTCAATCAAATATCAAACAATTCACAAAAATACAATTCGATTTTAGGATTTATTCATCTATTACTAATGAATACAACATACTAACAACCAATCTTTACAAACAAATCAATATGAAATGAAAATCTACCTACAATGGCAAATCAAATCACTTATTAAACAAAACTAAAAGAGAATGGAGAGAGTTTACCATGGTGGGGTGCCTCCCACCTAGCACTTTTATTTATTGTCCTTAAGTTGGACATTTTGAGGAGCTCATTGTCTTGGTGGCTTATGTTTGTACTCATCCTTGAATCTCCAAGGATCTTTGCCTCTCAATTGGTTGATAGAATTTCCAACCATCTTCACCAAACTTGGGTGAGGTTCTCCCCAAGATATGAGCTCCCAAAATTGATCTTCATGTTGTGATCCGGGATCCCATATCTTATTTTCACACCCATCTTCTAGTTGATTATCATGATTCAACTTGGGTGGTAGGCATATAGAATTCTCCTTTATGCACCAAATTCTCCTTCTAGACCCATACAATTTAGTATTCCTCCAACCATAGTATTTATGCCTTGAGGGTTTAACCTTAATGAGCCTAACGTTCTTTTTCCAACCATTACACCACTCCCTCTTACTCTTAACTCTACAAAGAGCTCTAAGTTGACCATCATTTTCAATCAACCCATATTCAAGTGAGAAAGTGAAGCTTAGGGATAGAAATTTTACCCACTTGAATGTTATGTTAGGTGATGGTGGCTTGGGAAGGGGGGTCTCCCCACACTTAGCCATTGCGATGTCTATGCTCTTGTGCTCTTCCTTTGTAACTTCCACCTCTTGACAACTTATATCAACTTCAACCTCTTCCTCTTGGTAGCTTCCTTCCAATTTAATATTTTCTTCGTGGCTTACCAAGGGTATGGGAGGTGAGGTATCTTCTTCCTTACCCTCTATGTCAAGCTCAATGGGAGAGGATTCAATTGTGGATAGGAACTCATCAATAATTGAATCCATCTCTTGATCAACCTCTTCAAAGTCTTCAACCATGATATGCTTTGGAGGTTGCGCACCCTCCTCAACATCAATGTCAAGCTTCTTAGAAGAGTTTTCCATGATGCTACATTCCCATGGACTCTCAACGTCTCCTAAATCCTCAACCACTTCTTCCTTTTCTTCAATAACCATAGGCTCCTCCAATTGCTCTAATACAAAATAGCCTCCCTCATTTTCCACCGGGTTTTCCAATCTCTCCTTCATGCTATGATCTTCAATGGATTCTTCACATGTGGCCACGGAAGCACCTTGAGTGTTCAAAAATTTGTAGGCTAAGGTAGACACTACCTCGGTCAAGTTAGTCACAAACTCTAGGGTGTTCCTTTGCATATCCGCTTGTCCTTGAAGTAGCAATGTGAGAGAGTCATCTATTGGGGCTTGGGGTGGATAAGAGGGTTCATTATTTTGGAGAGAGGGTTTATAGTAGAAAGGTGGTTCTTCTTGGTAAGGGTATGGAGATGGTGTGCATTGAGGTGGTTCTTGAGAGTAATTGTGTTGGAATGGTGGTGGTTCCATGTATGGTTCATATGGCTCATAAGGTGGTGGGTATGGTGGATAAGGATTGGGGTCATATGGAGGGTTTTGGTGATATGGGGCTTGTGAGTATGGTTGAGCATCATTTTGAGGATAAGATTCATAGGTATATGGTGGTGGTTGATTGTCATAAAAGGAGTCACCATAACCATTGAATTGACATGCATTAGGATGAGAATTATACCTATAAGTGTCCGGAGGTTGATGCCAATGGGAGTGATCAAATCCTTGAGGCTCCTCCCATCTTGGAGTGTTCCATCCTTGGTACATGTTAGCATTGAAGTTCGCATTCCCTACAACACAATTAGAGCCAAACTCATAGCCAAAGTGAGAACTCATTATGGAAAAACAAAATAAAACTAACAAAAATTAAGAAACAAACAAAAGATAAACCTATTAACAATATTCACATATGTACAATGACCAATAACACAACACCATTGCAAATCCCCGGCAACGGCGCCATTTTGACGAATAGATTTTTGACGGTTTAGAATTTCACTAATGAAATCTCGTTGTAAAGTATAGTTTCTAAACCAAACAATAATTCTTTCATACAAAAAGTTGTTTGTCACTAGTACAAACCCCTAGAATTTATAAACCGAAGTATTGGACCTCGGGTAGTCTCTCAAAGGACTTGCATGGTAGTGTTCTTGTTATTGGTTATGGATTTATTTATTTTGGGGTTTTAGATGAGAAAAATGAATAGTAAATGGTAAGAAAACTTTATTAACAAAATGGTCTTGGCAAGATTTGGTTGTCAAGGGTCTTCATCATTATCACTAGCCACAAGTATGGTAGTTACAAGGATTAATCCCACTTAGTCATCCTTAAATCAATTAACAAAGGAAAGTCAAGTGAGTTATATCAATCCTAGTCCATAAGTCCTAGCTTTCCACTAATTGGATTAATAAAGGCTAGAGTTAATGGCTATCAACTAGCAATCAATTGGACACTAGTGACTCAAGAGATCCTAAGTTACCTTCTCAAGCCAAGAACATAAAATTCTACTCTAACATCCTCTCAAGCATTTCATCAAACACTTGGAGGGTAATGAAAGAAAGCATTTTTATTTGTAAGAACAAAAGGAATTAACAACCAACAATTACAAAGAATTAACAAAACAACAATCAACAACATCACAATCACATGAATTATCTCAAATTGCATTATTAAAAGGAAACAAAAGAACAAGAATATCTCAATTACAAAACCTAGAGACAAAATAAGAGAAATTACAACAAGAGGATAGGGATAGAAAGAAGAACCAAAGTGTAGCAATCACCACTTGAAGGTAGAAGTAGAAGGAGACTTGAATTAAACCTAGAACTATGAGATCCTAATCTAACCCTAATTCCTAATCCTAGAGAGAAGTGAGAGCTTCTCTCTCTAAAACTAACTCTAACTCCTAAAACTAAGCTAATGATCAAAAGTACCTAAAGTCCCTTGATTTCCCTTCAATACTTGACTTAAATAGCATCAGAAATGAGTTGGATTGGGCCCACATGGCTCCTAAAACCGCTGGGGACGATTTCATTAAAGTGGGCCACGGACAGAATCAGCGCGCGCGCACAAAGTGCGCGTGCGCGCCCCTGAACGCGAAGCAACATATGGCAAAATTTATATCATTTCGAAGCCCCGGATGTTAGCTTTCCAACCCAACTGGAACCGCATCATTTGGACCTCTGTAGCTCAAGTTATGGTCAATTAAGTGCGAAGAGGTCGGCTTGACAGCTTTCCGGTTCTTTCATTTCTTCATGAGTTCTCCAACTTTACATGCTTTTTCTTCATTCCCTTGATCCAATCTTTGCCTCCTAAATCTGAAATCACTTAACAAACATATCAAGGCATCTAATAGAATCAAGGTGAATTAAATTTAGCTATTTTAAGACCTAAAAAGCATGTTTTCACTCTTAAGCACAATTAAAGGAGATTATACAAAACCATGCTAATTCATTGGGTAAATGTGGGAAAAAGGTGATAAAATCCCCTAAATTCAATACAAGATAAACCGTCAAATTGGGGTTTATCAAACATCTCTGGTGGACATTTCCTCAGCAGTGCCTTATATCTTTCCCATGCTTCATATAAATTTTCAGCCTCCATTTGAGTGAATGTCTGCACCTCAGTCTTCAATCTTATGATCCTTTGAGGGGGATAAAATTTGGCAAGAAACTTGCTCACCAAATCATCCCAAGTGTTGATGCTCTCTTTTGGAAATGTTTCTAGCCATTGAGTGGCTTCGTCCCTGAGAGAGAATGGGAACAACAACAGCTTGTATATGTCAGGGTGCACTCCATTGCTCTTAACTGTGTCATAGATCCTCAAGAAAGTGGATAGATGTTGGTTGGGGTCTTCCAATGGTCCTCCTCCAAAAGAGCAGTTATTTTGGACCAAAGTGATGAGTTGTGGCTTTAGTTCAAAGTTGTTTGCATTGACATTAGGGATAAGAATGTTACTCCCACAGTGTCTAGCATTTGCAAATGTGTAGGAAGCCAGTACTCTTCTTTGTTGTGGGTTATTGTTGGCCCTTCCTTCTGGTTGATTGAGATTTGATGGATCTCCTTCCATCTCTTGGAATTCCTCCTCAGATTCTTCCTCTCCAACAATGTTCTTCCCTCTTTCAGCTCTTCTTAATCTTCGAAGAGTTCTTTGGTCAATTTCAAAAAGAATAGGAGAAGATCTTCCTGTACCTGACATACAAACACACAACAAGAAACACACAGATCCAGAAAACCAGTGAAACTTCAATCTATTGCTAGAATGAAGTTTTAGTTAGTTTAAGCAAAAATTCAAACAGTTAGTGTGTTAGTTAAAAATTAAAGAAACAGAAAAGAGAAAAAATGCTTGATCTAGATCTCTACTTCACTTAATCATTGTCAATCTATTTCAATCCCTGGCAACGGCGCCAAAAACTTGATGTGTGGAAAACGATCCAACACAAAACTCACCGGCAAGTGTACCGGGTCGCATAAAGTAATAAAACTCACGGGAGTGAGGTCGATCCCACAGGGATTGAAGGATTGAGCAATTTTAGTTCAGTGGTTAATTTAGTCAAGCGAATCAAGTATCCAACAGTAAGTAAATAGTAGAAAATGTAAAGGGAGAGGGATGAATTGCAGAAATTAGAGAGAATTGAAAGTAAAAGAGCTGAATCTTAAAGAACAAGAAATTAAATGACTGAAACTTAAAGTGCAAGAAATATAAATTGCAGTAACTTAAAGTGCAAGAAATATAAATTGCTTGAATGGAAAAGGGATTTGAGGACTGGGATTTCAGAATTCAAGCAAGGGAAATTAAATTGCAACAATTATCAAAGCAAGAGTTGATTTGAATTCTGTTAGATCTCAAACAGAAAGGGAAATTAAATTGCAGCAGGGGTTCATAGAAGAACCAAAAGGAAAATGGGATCTCAGGACTCCAGAGACTAGATAGCAAAATCTAGATCTCAATTGCCTTCCCAGATCCAAATTCACAAAGCAATTAACGAGAAATTAAAGATTGAAGCAGTAAAGGAAATTGAATTCAACTCAATTATGCAGTAGGAAAATCAAAGAGATCTTGAATGGAGATTGAGACAGAAATTCCTCAATTCTTCACACCCAAGACTCAAACAAGAAAAGTAAAATGTGCTCAAGCAAGAACGAGGAAGAAGAGAGATCAATTCTCCTTCCCAATTCTCTAAAATCTCAGTCCCAAGCTCTCAACGAAAAATCAAGTCTAAAGATGTGAAAATTCAAAAATCAAAAGGAAGGTCCTAATTACATCAAACTATCTCCTATTTATACATTTTCTATTCTTGGATTTTGGAATTTGGATGGGCTTTTGATTTTGTGAAGAAATGAATTAAATTGGATTTTTAATCCAATTTTCAGCCCATGAGAAAGTAGCTTCCAGGAGGCTGCCCTGCCCTTGTGGAGGGCAGAGCAGGAAATGGTGCATGCGGCCTCATTGCGTGCGTGCTTGGTGCGTGTTCAAGATGCTGCCCTGCCCTTGTGGAGGGCAGGGAAGTGTTGCCATGGTGCGCCAAGTGCTGCCCGTGCGTGCGTGTTGCTGGCCGAGTGCTCATGCCCGTGCATCCAAAATGCTGCGCCATGCACCAAGAAATGCTGCCCTGCCCTTGTGGAAGGCAGGGCAGTGCTGCCAATGGATGAAGTCCCAAGTTCAAAACTTGGTGGAGGCACACGCTGCTCTTTTTTTTCTTGGTTTTCTTGGCACCAAAGTAACGCCTAGTTCCTTGCTTCCTCATGGTGCTGTGTTCGATTCTTGGAGATTGAAAACAAGCCAATTTTTGCTTGTTTTCCTTGTATTTGAGCGCTACTCCTTTCCTCCTTGTTCTTGGGTTCGAAACCCATAGGGAACACTAGGAAGCAATTTCCTTTGAATTATTTTTCATGAAAGCCCGATATTGCTCTTGAGGAGGGCAGGGCAGAGTTTTTGCTTCCTTTGTTCCTTGGCATAAAATTGTGCTCCGCCCTTATTGTGGGCAGGGCAGTGATGCTTTTCAAGGCTTGATTCATTATGCTGCTCTCCTGGAAGGCAGTGTGCTCTCATGGAGGGCAGTGTTTGCTTCCTCCTTCTATGTTTCACCATACTTCTCTTCTCTTGGCCACACTTCTTAAGCCACGTTTTTCTTCTTTTCTTCTTTTCTTCACCTACAAGAAACCAAAACAACCAATCAAAGTATCTCTAAACTCATAAGGTTTATAATTCATTAAAAAATCAATAAATTTTAGCTCAAACCTCATGTTTTAGCATCAATTTAATGGTGGTTGTTTGATTTAAAGAAGTTATGCATTTTCATTCCAAATCCCTTACTTAGGATGCAAGAAAGTGCATAAAGACTAATGAAACAAGTGAATTTAGCTTGAAAAATGGGTATATGATGACTTGTCATCAGCCGTTGCCGGGGATTGTTTGAGTTTGAACAACTGACAATGAATCTTGTTGCTTAGATTAGGAAAAATTAGTCCTTTTGGTTTAGAGTCACTAGAATTGCATCTTTTATTTTCCCTTTTAAAAACTTTTTCAAAAATATTATTTTTCTTTTTTAATTTTTAGTTTTTCTGTGAAGTTTAGTGTCATGTTCTAAGTTTGGTGTCAATTGCATGCTTTTCTTTGTCTCTCACTTTTCGAATTGCATGTTCTTTATTTTTTCTTGATCTTCAAATTGTTCTTGTCAATTTTTCTTGTTTGATCTTTGATTTTTCCTGTGCTGTTTGTTTTCGTGTTTTCCTTGTGCTTTTTCAAAATATTAGTTTTCAAAATTATTAATTTTTATTCAATATTAAAACACGTAAAATTTATAGCTCAATTGGCTAGAGCATTGGCTGATGTTCTTGGCAATTGGGTATCTTCTTTTTAAAACTTTTTCAAAAATAATTTTTCTTTGATTAAATCTTATGCCAAACTTTAAGTTTGGTGTTTTCTTGTTAATCTTTCTTTAATTTTCGAAAATTTTATTGTGGTTTTCTAAAAATTTTAAGTTTGGCGTTCTTTCTTTTGTTCTTGTTGTTCTTGTGAGTCTTTAAAGTGTTCTTGAGTCCTTTGAGCTTTGATCTTAAAATTTTTAAGTTTGGTGTTCCTTGGTGTTGTCCCTCCAAAATTTTCGAAAACAAGGAGCATTAGATCTAAAAATTTTTAGTCTTGTGTCCTTTGTGTGTTTTTCTCTTTCATCATAAAATTCAAAAATCAAAAAATTAATTTTTTATTTTTTATTATATTTTTCATTTTTTTATTTTGGTTTTTATTTTATTCTATTTTATTATTTTGAAAATAATTTTTTTAATATAATAAAATAAATAAAATAAATCCACATCATATCCCTTTCTCCATCATGGACCTAAGTGGAAATGAACAGTCCAGAAGGACTCTGAGGTCATATGCTAACCCCAATACTGCTTCATACGGGAGTAGTATCTGTATACCCTCCATTGGAAGAGGCTAAAACAATAACTGCTGAACTCAGTCCTGCAGATCAAGCTACTGAATTCAATCAGCAATTAGATTTTCTAACAAAACAGTTAGCCGAATTCAAGGAGATATTTCAAGAAACAAGAATGGCTAATATTAATATGGAAGTCCAGTTGAAGCAAACAGAATAATAGTTATCAAAACAAATAACAGAAGAGTGCCAAGTAGTTCAATTAAGAAGTGAGAAAATTAAATACCTCACTTCAAGGCAGCAGAAAGCCAAGAAATAAACAGACTGCTACCCAAAATCCCTCTGAGGATAGTTAGAGCCTAGAGAGGAATAATTTTGGTGCTCAAACGCCAGAAAATGAGTGGGAAGCTGGCGTTGAACGCCCAACCCATGCTCAGTCCTGGCGTTCAATGCCAGAAAAAAGCAAGGAATTGGCATTAAACGCCCAAAGGAAGCATAGTTCTGGCGTTCAGACGCCAGAAGCAGGTAAGGAGTTGGTGTCTAACGCCACTCCAGCTTCCACCCCTGGCATTCAAACGCCAGTGGGAGATCAGACACATACAAGTGCTGATAGCAACCCCTCTAAAAAGGCTTCTCAACCCATATCTGTAGGCAATAAACCTACAACAACTAAGGTTGAGGAATACAAAGCCAAAATGCCTTATCCTCAGAAACTCCGCCAAGCAGAACAGGATAAGAAATTTTCTCGCTTTGCAGACTATCTCAGGACTCTTGAAATAAAGATTCCATTTGCAGAGGCACTTGAGCAAATACCTTCTTATGCTAAGTTCATGAAAGAGATCTTAAGTCATAAGAAGGATTGGAGGGAAACAGAAAAAAGTTTACCTCACTGAAGAATGCAGTGCAGTCATTCTGAAAAGCTTACCTGAGAAGCTTAAAGATCCTGAAAGCTTTATGATACCATGCACATTAGAAGGTACTTGTACCAAGCAATCTCTATATGATCTTGGGGCAAGTATCAACCTAATACCTGCATCTACTATCAAAAAGCTTGGGTTGACGGATGAAGTCAAACCAACCCGAATATGTCTCCAACTTGCTTATGGTTCCATTAAACACCCATCAGGCATGATTGAAGACATGATTGTCAAGGTTGGGCCATTTGCCATTCCCACTGACTTTGTGGTGCTGGAAATGGAGGAGCACAAGAATGCAACTCTCATTCTAGGAAGACCTTTCCTAGCAACTGGCCGAACCCTTATTGATGTCCAAAAAGGGGAAGTAACCTGAGAGTCAATGAGGATGAGTTTAAGTTGAATGTTGTCAAAGCTATGCAGCATCTAGACACCCCAAATGATTGCATGAGCATTGATATTATTGACTCTCTGGTAAAAGAGGTCAATATGACTGAGAGTCTCGAATCAGAGCTAGAGGATATCTTTAAAGATGTTCAGCCTGATCTGGAGGAACCAGAGAGAATAATAGAACCTCTGAAAATCCCTTAGGAAAAGGAGAAACCTCCCAAACCCGAGCTCAAACCATTACCACCATCCCTGAAATATGCATTTCTGGGAGAAGGTGATACCTTTCTTGTAATCATAAGCTCTACCTTAGAGCCACAGGAAGAGAAAGCACTAATTCAAGTGCTAAGGACATATAAGACAGCTCTTAGGTGGTCCATCAGTGGTCTTATGGGCATTAGCCCAGCCAGATGCATGCATAAGATCCTATTGGAAGGGGGCGCTAAGCCAATGGTTCAACCACAAAGGCGGCTGAATCCAGCCATGAAGGAGGTGGTGCAGAAGGAGGTCACTAAATTACTAGAGGCTGGGATTATTTATCCTATTTCTGATAGCCCCTGGGTAAGCCCTGTCCAAGTCGTCCCTAAGAAGGGTGGCATGATAGTGGTTCATAATGAAAAAAATGAACTGGTTCCTACAGGAATAGTTACAGGGTGGCGTATGTGTATTGATTACAGAAGGCTCAATACAGCTACCAGAAAGAATCATTTTCCTTTACCATTCATATACTAGATGCTAGAAAGACTAGTAGGTCATGAATACTACTACTTATTGGATGGATATTCAGGTTATAATCAAATTACAGTAGATCCCCAGGATCAAGAGAAAACAACATTTACATGCCATCTGGAGTATTTGTATACAGAAGGATGCCATTTGGTTTGTGCAATGCACCTACAACCTTTCAAAGATGCATGCTCTCTATTTTCTCTGATATGGTGGAAAAATTTTTGGAAGTCTTCATGGATGACTTTTCAGTGTTTGGAGACTCATTCAGCTCCTGTCTTGACCATCTAGCACTTGCTCTAAATAGATGCCAAGAGACTAATTTGGTTTTGAACTGGGAGAAATGTCACTTTATGGTGACTGAAGGAATTGTCCTTGGGCACAAAATTTCGAACAAGGGAATAGAGGTGGATCAAGCTAAGGTGGAGGTAATTAAAAAATTACCACCACCTGCCAATGTTAAGGCAATCAGAAGCTTTCTGGGGCATGCAGGATTCTATAGGAGGTTTATAAAAGATTTTTCAAAAATTACCAAACCTTTGAGTAATCTGCTAGCTGCTGACACGCCATTTATCTTTGATAAGGAGTGTCTGCAGGCGTTTGAGACTCTGAAAGCTAAGCTGTTCACAGCACCAGTCATCTCTGCACCAGACTGGACATTACCATTTGAACTGATGTGTGATGCCTGATGAGCGGATAATTTATACGCTTTTTGGCATTGTTTTTAGGTAGTTTTTAGTAAGTTCAAGCTACTTTTAGGGATGTTTTCCATTAGTTTTTATGTTAAATTCACATTTTTGGACTTTACTATGAGTTTATGTGTTTTTCTGTGATTTCAGGTAATTTCTGACTGAAATTGAGGGACTTGAGCAAAACTCTGAAAAAGGTTGACAAAAGGACTGCTGATGTTGTTGGAATCTAACCTCCCTGCACTCAAAATGGGTTTTCTGGAGCTACAGAAATACAAATGGCGCGCTCTCAATAGCTTTGGAAAGTAGACATCCAGAGCTTTCCAGCAATATCTAATAGTCCATACTTTATTCGGGAATTGACGACGTAAAGTGGCGTTCAACGCCAAGTACATGCTGCTGTCTTGAGTTAAACGCCAGAAACACGTCACGACCCGGAGTTGAATGCCCAAAACACGTTATAACTTGGCGTTCAACTCCAAGAGGAGCCTCAGCTCGTGGATAGATCAAGCTCAGCCCAAACATACACCAAGTGGGCCTCGGAAGTGGATTTATGCATCAATTACTTACTCATGTAAACCCTAGTAGCTAGTCTAGTATAAATAGGTTAATTTACTATTGTATTAGACATCTTTTTGATCCCTTTAGATCTTAGGATCATCTTGGGACGATTTGTTCTCAGACCAGGGGGGCTGGCCATTCGGCCATGCCTGAACCTTTCACTTATGTATTTTCAACGGTGGAGTTTCTACACACCATAGATTAAGGGTGTGGAGCTCTGCTGTACCTCAAGTTTCAATACAATTACTATTATTTTCTATTCAATTGTCTTTTATTCTTATTCCAAGATATACGTTGCACTTCAACTTGATGAATGTGATGATCCGTGACACTCATCATCATTCTCACCTATGAACGCGCGTGACTGACAACCACTTCCGTTCTACCTTAGGTCGGGCGCATATCTCTTAGATTCCCCAACAGAATCTTCGTGGTATAAGCTAGATAGATGGCGGCATTCATGGGAATCCGGAAAGTCTAACCTTGTCTGTGGTATTCCGAGTAGGATTCCGGGAATCTGGAAAGTCTAACCTTGTCTGTGGTATTCCGAGTAAGATTCCAGTATTGAATGACTGTGACGAGCTTCAAACTCCTGAAGGTTGAGCGTTAGTGACAGACGCAAAAGAATCAATGGATTCTATTCCAACCTGATTGAGAACCGACAGATGATTAGCCGTACTGTGACAGAGCATTTGGACCATTTTCACTGAGAGGATGGGATGTAGCCATTGTCAAGGGTGATGCCTCCAGACGATTAGCCGTGCAGTGACAGCGCATAGGACCATTTTCCCGAGAGGATGAAAAGTAGCCATTGATGACGGTGATGCCCTACATACAGCTTGCCATGGAAAGGAGTAGGAAGGATTGGATGAATGTAATAAGAAAATAGAGATTCGAGAGGATTTTAGATTCTCCACACGCCTATCTGAAATCCCCACCATTAATTTACATAAGTATTTCTATCCTATTTTATTTTCTATTTATATTAATTTTCGAACTCATCATAAACCATTTAGTTTGCCTGACTGAGATTTACAAGGTGACCATAACTTGGTTCATACCATCAATCTCTATGGGATCGACCCTTACTCACGTAAGGTATTACTTGGATGACCCAGTACACTTGCTGGTTAAGTTGAACGGAGTTGTGAGCTTCTCTAACAGTGCCTGTAACTCTTTTGGTCCAACAACAACACTAAGCTATTGGTGCCATTACCAGGGATTATTAAGATCCCAGTTCATCATACCATGATCTCTTTGGGGTATTTTTGATTTCATACAAATACAAAGAGACTAATTTTGAGGATCACAATTTCGTCCACCAATGCCAGTGACCATGCCATTGGTGAAGTGTTGGGACAAAGGCATGACAAGCATTTGTACGTCATTTACTATGCCAGTTGTGTTTTAAATGACACACAGATGAACTACACGACCACAGAAAAATTGTTACTTGCAGTGGTATACTTGCCGGCTATACATGAAATCAAATTTTTACGTATCAGTGAACCTTATGGAAACACCTATAATCCATCATGGAGAAATCATCCAAATTTCTCATGGAAGGATCAACAAAAGCCTCAACAAGGCTTTAACAATGGTGGACGCAATAGGCTAAGCAATAGCAAGCCTTTTCCATCATCTTCTCAACAACAGACAGAGAATTCTGAACAAAACACTTCTAATTTAGCCAATTTAGTCTCAGATCTGTCAAAGGCCACTTTCAGTTTCATGAGTGAAACAAGATCCTCCATCAGAAATCTGGAGGCACAAGTGGGCCAGCTGAGTAAGAAAGTCATTGAAACTCCTCTCAGTATTCTCCCAAGCAATACAGAAGAGAATCCAAAAGGAGAGTGCAAGGCCATTGATTTAATCAATATGGCCGAATGCACAAGGGAGGAGGAGGACGAAAATCCTAGTGAGGAGGACCTCCTGGGACGTCTCTCAAGCAAGAGGGAGTTTCCTATTAAGGATCCAAAGGAATCTGAGGCTCAAGTAGAGACCATAGAGATTCCATTAAATCTCCTTCTGCCATTCATGAGCTCTGACGACTATTCTTCCTCTGAAGAGGATGAAGATGTGACTGGAGAGCAAGTTGCTCAATATTTAGGAGCTATCATAAAGCTGAATGCCAAGTTGTTTGGTGATGAGACTTGGGAAAGTGAACCTCCCTTGCTCATTAGTGAACTAGATACCTGGATTCAGCAAATTTTACCTCAAAAGAAACAGGATCCTGGCAAATTCTTAATTCCTTGTACCATAGGCACTATGACCTTTGAAAAAGCTCTATGTGATCTGGGGTCAGGGATAAATCTTATGCCACTCTCTGTAATGGAGAAGCTGGGAATCATTGAGGTACAACCTGCCTTGTTCTCATTACAATTGGCAGACAAGTCATTGAGACAAGCTTATGGAATAGTAGAGGACGTGTTAGTGAAGGTTGAAGGCCTTTACATCCCTGCTGATTTCATAATCTTAGACACTAGGAAGGAAGAGGATGAGTGTATCATCCTTGGAAGACCTTTCCTAGCCACAGCAGGAGCTGTGATAGATGTCAACAGAGGTGAATTAGTCCTTCAATTGAATGGGGACTACCTTGTGTTTAAGGCACATGGCCATCCCTCTGTGATACAAGAGAGTAAGCATGAAGAGCTTCTCTCAGTTCAGAGTCAAGAAGAGCCCCCACAGTCAAACTCTAAGTTTGGTGTTGGGAGGCCACAACCAAACACTAAGTTTGGTGTTAAGACCCTATATCCAAACTCTAAGTTTGGTGTTGGGACTATACAACATTGACCTGATCACCTTTGTGGCTCCATGAGAGCACAATGTCAAGCTATTGACATTAAAGAAGCGCTTGTTGGGAGGCAACCCAATTTTATTTATCTAATTTTTATTTTATTTTATTTTATTGTTATTTTGTGTTTTATTAGGTACATGATCATGAGGAGTCACGAAAAAAATATAAAAATTAAAAACAGAATCAAAAACAGCAGAAGAAAAATCACACCCTGGAGAAAAGGCAGACTGGCGTTTAACGCCAGTAAGGAGCATCTGGCGCTGAATGCCAGAAAAAAGCAATATTCTGGCGTTTGAACGCCAGGAATGTGCCTTGAGAAAAGCTGGCACTGAACGCCAGTAACAAGCATGAAACTGGCGTTCAACACCAGAAACATGCTACATATGGGCATTGAACGCCCAGAACATGCTTTACATGGGCGTTGAACGCCCAGAACGTGCATCACCTCGGCGTTTGAATGCCAGAATGGTATGCAAAGGCATTTTACATGCCTATTTGGTGCAGGGATGTAATTCTTTGACACCTCAGGATCTGTGGACCCCACATGATCATTTCAGGATCTGTGGACCCCACAGGATCACCTCAGGATCTGTGGACCCCACAGGATCCCCACCTAACATATTCCCACCTTACCTCCTAATCCTATTTCACTCTTCCCCATGTCACACTTCCCATCAACTTCAATCTCTCTTCCCAATTATCCCCTTCACCACTCACATCCATCCACTCTTCCCCAAAAACCCCACCTACCTTCAAAATCCAAAAACACTTTCCCACCCAAACCCACACTCCACCTTTTCCTCAATATTTTCTTCTTCTTCTTCTATTCTTTCTTCTCTTGCTTGAGGGCGAGCAATATTTTAAGTTTGGTGTGGTCAAAGCATAATCTTTTTTGTTTTCCATTACCATCAATGGCACCTAAGGCCGGAGAATCCTCTAGAAAAGGAAAAGGGAAGACAAAAGCTTCCACCTTCGAGTCATGGGAGATGGAAAGATTCATCTCCAAAAGCCATCAAGACCACTTCTATGATGTTGTGGCAAAGAAGAAGGTGATCCCTGAGGTCCCTTTCAAGCTCAAGAAAAATGAGTGTCCGGAGATCCGACATGAGATCCGAAGAAGAGGTTGGGAAGTCCTAACCAACCCCATGCAACAAGTCGGAATCTTAATGGTTCAAGAGTTCTATGCCAATGCATGGATCACTAGGAACCATGATCAAAGTATGAACCCGAGTCCAAAGAATTATCTCACAATGGTTCGAGGGAAATACTTAGATTTTAGTCCGAAAAATGTGAGGTTGGCGTTTCACTTGCCCATGATGCAAGGAGATGAACGCCCCTACACTAGAAGGGTCAACTTTAATCAAAGGTTGGACCAAGTCCTAATGGACATATGTGTGGAAGGAGCTCAATGGAAAAGAGACTCCAAAGGCAAGCCAGTTCAACTAAGAAGACTGGACCTCAAGCCTGTGGCTAGAGGATGGTTGGAGTTCATTCAACGCTCCATTATTCCCACTAGCAACCGATCTGAAGTTACTGTGGATCAGGCCATCATGATTCATAGCATCATGATTGGAGAGGAAGTAGAAGCTCATGAAGTCATCTCCAATAAATTCTACAAAATAGCCGAAAAGCCCTCCACCATGGCTAGGCTAGCTTTTCCTCACCTTATTTGCCATCTATGTTACTCAGCTGGAGTTATCATAGAAGGAGACATCCCCATTGAAGAGGATAAGCCCATCGCCAAGAAGAGGATGGAGCAAGCAAGAGAGACCCTCCACGGATCTCAAGAGATGCATGAGGAAGCTCGTCATCAAGAAATCCCTGAGATGCCTCAAGGGATGCACTTTGCTCCCAATAACTATTGGGAACAACTCAGCACTTTCTTAGAAGATTTGAGCCACAATGTGGAACAATTAAGGGTGGAACATCATGAGCACTCCATCATTGTCCATGAAATAAGAGAAGATCAAAGAGCAATGAGGGAGGAGCAACAAAGGCAAGGAAGGGACATAGAAGAGCTTAAGGACATTGTTGGTCCTTCAAGAAGAAGACGCCACTAAGGTGGATTCATTCCTTGTTCTTATTTCTTTCCACTTTTCGATTTTTATGTTGTGTTTATCTATGTTTTGTGTCTCTACTTCATGATCATTAGTAGTTAGTAACTATGTCTCAAAGCTATGAATAAATTCCATTAATCCTTCACCTCTCTTAAATGAAAAATGTTTTAATTCAAAAGAACAAGAAGTACATGAATTTCGAATTTATCCTTGAATTTATTTTAATTATATTCATGTGGTGACAATACTTTTTGTTTTATGAATGAATGCTTGAACAGTGCATATTTTTGATCTTGTTGTTTATGAATGTTAAAACTGTTGGCTCTTGAAAGAATGATGAACAAAGAGAAATTTTATTGATGATCTGAAAAATCATGAAATTGATTCTTGAAGCAAGAAAAAGTAGTAAAAAAAGCAAAAAGCTTGCGAAAAAAAATAATAGAAAAAGAAAAAGTAAGCGGAAAAAGCCAATAGCCCTTAAAACCAAAAGGCAAGGGTAAAAAGGATCCAAGGCTTTGAGCATCAATGGATAGGAGGGCCCAAGGAAATAAAATCCAGGCCTAAGCAGCTAAATCAAGCTGTCCCTAACCATGTGCTTATGTCATGAAGGTCTAAGTGAAAAGCTTGAGACTGAGTGGTTAAAGTCGTGATCCGAAGCAAAAAGAGTGTGCTTAAGAGCTCTGGACACCTCTAACTGGGGACTTTAGCAAAGCTGAGTCACAATCTGAAAAGGTTCACCCAGTCATGTGTCTGTGGCATTTATGTATCCGGTGGTAATACTGGAAAACAAAGTGCTTAGGGCCACGGCCAAGACTCATAAGTAGCTGTGTTCAAGAATCAACATACTTAACTAGGAGAATCAATAACACTATCCGAAATTCTAAGTTCCTAGAGAAGCCAATCATTCTAAACTTCAAGGGAAAAAGTGAGATGCCAAAACTGTTCAGAAGGAAAACGCTACAAGTCCCGCTCATCTAATTATAATTAATATTCATTGATATTTTGGAATTTATAGTATATTCTTTTCTTTTTATCCTAATTGATTTTCAGTTGCTTGGGGACAAGCAACAATTTAAGTTTGGTGTTGTGATGAGCGGATAATTTATACGCTTTTTGGCATTGTTTTTAGGTAGTTTTTAGTAAGTTCAAGCTACTTTTAGGGATGTTTTCATTAGTTTTTATGTTAAATTCACATTTCTGGACTTTACTATGAGTTTGTGTGTTTTTCTGTGATTTCAGGTAATTTCTGGCTGAAATTGAGGGACTTGAGTAAAACTCTGAAAAAGGTTGATAAAAGGACTGCTGATGCTATTGGAATCTGACCTCCCTACACTCAAAATGGGTTTTCTGGAGTTACAGAACTCCGAATGGCGCGCTCTCAATGGCGTTGGAAAGTAGACATCCAGAGCTTTCTATCAATATATAATAGTCCATACTTTATTCGAGACTTGATGACGTAAAGTGGCGATCAACGCCAAGTACATGCTGTTGTCTAGAGTTAAACGCCAGAAACACGTCACGACCCGGAGTTGAACGCCCAAAACACGTTATAACTTGGCGTTCAACTCCAAGAGGAGCCTCAGTTTGTGGATAGATCAAGCTCAGCCCAAACATACACCAAGTGGGCCCCGGAAGTGGATTTATGCATCAATTACTTACTAATGTAAACCCTAGTAGCTAGTCTAGTATAAATAGGTTAATTTACTATTGTATTAGACATCTTTTTGATCACTTTAGATCTTAGGATCATCTTGGGAAGATTTGTTCTCAGACCAGGGGGGCTGGCCATTCGGCCATGCCTGAACCTTTCACTTATGTATTTTCAACGGTGGAGTTTCTACACACCATAGATTAAGGGTGTGGAGCTCTGCTGTACCTCAGGTTTCAATACAATTACTATTATTTTCTATTCAATTCTCTTTTATTCTTATTCCAAGATATACGTTGCACTTCAACTTGATGAATGTGATGATCCGTGACAGTCATCATCATTCTCACCTATGAACGCGTGTGACTGACAACCACTTCCGTTCTACCTTTGGCCGGGCGCATATCTTTTAGATTCCTGGTGGACGAAATTGTGTTCACTATTCTTTAAATTGTTTCTACTGTGGAATTATGGAGTTTAGGTATTTGGCACGAGTGGACACAACTCCGTTCAACTGACCAGCAAGTGTACTGGGTCGTCCAAGTAATAAACCTTACGTGAGTAAGGGTCGAATCCACAGAGATTGTTGGTATGAAGCAAGCTATGGTCACCTTGCAAATCTCAGTTAGGCAGATTAAAGGGTAATTGTGATTATTGGAATAAATAAATAAAAAGGAATAATAAAAAGGGATAGAATACTTATGCAGATTCATTGGTAGGAATTTCAGATAAGCGGATGAAGATGCTGTAGAGCCCAGGGACGCCTGCTCTCCTACTGCTTCTACTCAATCCTTCTTACTCCTTTCCATGGCAAGCTTTGTATAGGGGTTCACCATCAACTGTGGCTACTTTCTTCCTCTCGGGAAAATATCCTATGCGGCTGTCACTCGCACAGCTAACCAGTCTGGAGTCATCACCCATGGCTGATGGCTACATCCCATCCTCGCAGTGAAAACTAATGCTCACGCACTCTGTCACAGTACGGCTAATCACCGGTTGGTTCCCTCCCCTACTGGAATAGAATCACTCTTTTGCGTCTGTCACTAACGCCCAGCAGGTTACAAGTTTGAAGCACGTCACAGTCATTCATTACCGGAATCCTACTCGGAATACCACAGACAAGGTAAGACTTTTCGGATTCCCAGGATCCTACTCGGAATACCACAGACAAGGTGAGACTTTCCGGATCCTCATAAATGCCGCCATCTATCTAGCTTATACCACGAAGATTCTGTTGGGGAATCTAAGAGATACGCATTCAAGCTCTGTTGCATGTAGAACGGAAGTGGTTGTCAATCACGTACATTCATAAGTGACAATAATAATGAGGGTAATTTGACTCATCACATTCATCATGTTCTTGGGTACGAATGAATATCTTGGAATAAGAATAAGAGAGAATTGAATAAAAGATAATAGAACTTCATTAATACTTGAGGTACAGCAGAGCTCCACACCCTTAATCTATGGTGTGCAGAAACTCCACCGTTGAAAATACATAAGCAAAGGGTTCAGGCATGGCCGAATGGCCAGCCCCCAAAACGTGATCACAGGATTCAAAATACAATCCAGGATGTCTAATACAATAGATAAATGTCCTATATATACTAGACTAGCTACTAGGGTTTACATGAGTAAGTAATTGATGCATAAATTCACTTCCGGGGCCCACTTGGTGTATGCTTGGGCTGAGCTTGATCATTCCACGAGCTAAGGCATTTCTTGGCGTCAAACTCCAGGTTATGACGTGTTTTGGGCGTTCAACTCCGGATAATGACGTTTTTCTGGCGTTTAACTCCAGACAGCAGCATGAACTTGGCGTTTAACGCCAAGTTACGTCGTCATTCTTCGAATAAAGTATGGACTATTATATATTGCTGGAAAGCCCGGGATGTCTACTTTCCAACGCCGTTGAGAGCGCGCCAATTGGAGTTCTGTAGCTCCAGAAAATCCATTTTGAGTGCAGGGAGGTCAGATTCCAACAGCATCAGCAGTCCTTTTGTCAGCCTTCTTCAGAGTTTTGCTCGAATCCCTCAATTTCAGTCAGAATTTACCTGAAATCACAGAAAAACACACAAACCCATAGTAAAGTCCAGAAATGTGAATTTAACATAAAAACTAATGAAAACATCCCTAAAAGTAGCTCAAACTTACTAAAAACTATATAAAAACAATGCCAAAAAGCGTATAAATTATCCACTCATCAATTCCCCAACAGAATCTTCGTGGTATAAGCTAGATAGATGGCGGCATTCATGGGAATCCAGAAAGTCTAACCTTGTCTGTGGTATTCCGTGTAGGATTTTGGGAATCTGGAAAGTCTAACCTTGTCTGTGGTATTCCGAGTAAGATTCCGGTATTGAATGACTGTGACGAGCTTCAAACTCCTGAAGGCTGGGCGTTAGTGACAAACGCAAAAGAATCAATGGATTCTATTCCAACCTGATTGAGAACCGACAGATGATTAGCCGTGCTGTGACAGAGCATTTGGACCATTTTCACTGAGAGGATGGGATGTAGCCATTGTCAAAGGTGATGCCTCCAGACGATTAGCCGTGCAGTGACAGCGCATAAGACCATTTTCCCGAGAGGATGAAAAGTAGCCATTGATGACGGTGATGCCCTACATACAGCTTGCCATGGAAAGGAGTAGGAAGGATTGGATGAATGTAATAAGAAAATAGAGATTCGAGAGGATTTTAGCATCTCCACACGCCTATCTGAAATCCCCACCATTAATTTACATAAGTATTTCTATCCTATTTTATTTTCTGTTTATTATTAATTTTCGAACACATCATAAACCATTTAGTCTGCCTGACTGAGATTTACAAGGTGACCATAGCTTGCTTCATACCAACAATCTCTGTGGGATCGACCCTTACTCATGTAAGGTATTACTTGGATGACCCAGTACACTTGCTGGTTAAGTTGAACGGAGTTATGAGCTTCTCTAACAGTGCCTGTAACTCTTTTGGTCCAACAACAACACTAAGTTGTTGGTGCCATTACCAGGGATTATTAAGATCCCAGTTCATCATTGACAAACCCCATTTGTAGGGTTTATCTTGTATTGATTTTAGGGGATTTTATCACCTTTCACCCACATTTATTCAATGAAATAGCATGGTTTTGTATATTCTCCTTTAATTGTGCTTAAGAGTGAAAACATGCTTTTTAGGTCTTAAAATAGCCAAATGTAATTTACCTTGATTCCATTAGATGCCTTGATATGTTTGTTAAGTGATTTCAGATTTAGGAGGCAAAGATTGGATCAAGGGAATGAAGAAAGAAGCATGGAAAGTTGGAGAACGCATGAAGAAATGAAAGAACCGGAAAGCTGTCAAGCCGACCTCTTCGTACTTAAACGACCATAACTTGAGCTACAGAGGTCCAAATGATGCGGTTCCAGTTGGGTTGGAAAGCTAACATCCGGGGCTTCGCAACGATATAAGATTTGCCATAGTTGCTACACGTATGGTGGCGCGCACGCGCAAAGTACGCGCACGCGCCGTTGCTGCCATATGGTCCACTTAAAGTAAAACGTGGCCAACGATTTTAGAAGCCTTGTGGGCCCAATCCAACTCATTTCTGATGCTATTTAAGTCAAGGATTGAAGAGGGATGAGGCATCTAGTTACCATTAGTTTAAGTTTAGTAGTTAGAAGTAGTTTCTAGAGAGAGAAGCTCTCACTTCTCTCTAGAATTATGATTAGGATTAGGATTAGTTCTTAGATCTAGGTTTTAATCTTTGCTTTCTTCTACTTCTACCTTTCAATTCTTTGTTGCTACATTCATCTTCTTCTATTCTTTTGTTGTAATTTCCTTTATGTTGTTCTTACATTTTGTTGTAGATCTAGTATTGTTCTTTCTACATTCTTCCAATTCAATAAGAGGTAATTCATAATAAATGTGTCTTCTTTGCTCTTCCATTGTTGATCTCTTGTTTTTGTAGTTATAGATTCCTTTAATTCTTGCATTTAATAATGTTTACTTCTATTGCACTCTATGTGTTTGTTGAAATGTCTCTTTTAGTTTTAGTGTAGATTTTGTTCCTCTTGGCCTAGGTAGAGTAATTAGTAACTCTTGAGTTATCTAATTCTTTTGTTGATTGATAATTGGAGAGATTGCTAATTGATTTGAATGCCTCTAAAGCTAGTCTTTCCTTTAGGAGTTGATTAGGATTTGAGGAATCAAATTGATTCATCCACTTGACTTTCCTCCATGGTTAGAGGTTAACTAAGTGGAAGCAATGAATAATTCTCATCACAATTGAGTAAGATAACTAAGATAGAACTTCTAGTTCTCATATCTTGCCAAGAGCCTTTTATAGTTGTTAGTTTACTTTTCTTACCATTTACTATTCATGTTTCTCATCTAAAACCCCAAATATAACTCACAACCAATAACAAAACACTTCATTGTAAATCCTAGGGAGAACGACCCGAGGTCCAATACTTCGGTTTATAAATTTAGGGGTTTGTACTAGTGACAAACAACTTTTTGTACGAAAGGATTATTGTTGGTTTAGAGACTATACTTCGACGAGATTTTATTTGGAAAATTCTAAACCGTCAAAAATCCAATCGTCAAAATGGCGCCGTTGCCGGGGATTTGCAATGGTGTTATGTTATTGGTTATTGTACATATGTGAATAGTGTAAATAGCTTGTCTTTTGCTTGTTTACTAGATTTTGTTAGTTTTATTTTGTCTTTCCATAATGAATTCTCACTATGGCTATGAGTTTGGTCCTAATTGTGTTGTAGGAAATGTGAACTTTAATGGCAACATGTACCATGGATGGAACCATCAAAGATGGGAGGAGTCTCAAGGAATTGATCACTCCTATTAGCAACAACCTCCGGATACTTATAGGTATAATTTCCATCCTAATGCATGTCAATTTAATGGCTATGATGACTCTTCTTGTGACACTCAACAACCACCATCATATGCCTATGAATCTCATCCTCAACATGAACCTCAACCATACTCACAAGCCTTTCCACATCAAGCACCTTTCTATGATCCATATCCACCATATGACCAATCATTCATGCCATATTCTTATGACCATTATGAGCGAGAACCCTTAGAACCACCACAACCCTATCAAGATTACTCCCAAGAACCACCTCAATACACACCATCTCCACAATTTTATCAAGAGGAACCACCTTCCTACCATGAATCCTCTCTCCAAAATAATGAACCTTCCTACTCACCCCAAGCCCCAATAGATGATTCTCTTACATTGCTACTTCAAGGACAAGCGGATATGCAAAGGAACACCTTAGAGTTTGTGACTAACTTGACCAAGGTAGTGCATACTTTAGCCTACAAATGTTTGAACACTCAAGGTGCTTCCATAACCACATATGGAGAATCAATTGAAGAGCAAAGCATGAAGGAGAGATTGAAAACTCCGGTGGGGGATGAGGGATGCTATTTTGTGTTGGAACAATTGGAGGAGCCTATGATCATTGAAGAAAAGGAAGAAGTGGTTGAAGATTTAGGAGATGTTGAAAGTCCATGGGAATGTAGCATCATGAAGCACTTTTCCAAGAAGCTTGAAATTGATGTTGAGGAGGGTGCGCAACCTCCAAGGCATGTCATAGTTGAAGACTTGGGAGAAGCTTATCAAGAGATGGATTCAATCATGGATGAATTCCTCTCTACAATGGAATCCTCTCCCATTGGACATGAAGTTGAAACTATAAAAGAGTGTGCACAACCTCCCAAGGATAACGAAAATGGCATGGTATATATTGAAATTGAAGAATATGAAGAGGTTGATCAAGAGATGAACTCATTCATCAATGAATTCCTATCCAAAGTTGAATCACCTCCCATTAAACAAGATGAAGCTCTTGAAGACAACACCAAGCCACGTAACAAAGGGGATGAGGTTGAAATTGAAGAAGCTTGTGAAGAGGTGGAAATAACTAAAGAAGAGCCTAAAGAAGTAGACCTTGCATTGTCTAAGTGTGGGGAGGTCTCCCTTCCCAAGTCACCATCCAAAACAACATTCAAGTGGGTAAAATTCTTATCCCTAGGCTTTACTTTCTCACTTGAATATGGTTTAATTGAAAATGATGGTCAACTTAGAGCCCTTTGTGGAGTCAAAAGTATAAGAAAGTTGTGTAGTGGTTGGAAACATCATTCTAAGCTCATGACGGTTGTAAGCTCAAAATTCAAGAGCAATGGTTGGTGTGGAACCAAATGGCATGGGTCTAGGAATTTGTTTGGAGGTTTCTTTAAGAATTCCAAGGCCATACCACCCGGATGGAATAATGACGATCAATCTAAGGACGGGTGTCAAAACAAAGTGTGGGATCCCGGATCGCACAATGAAAATCAAATTTGGGAGCTCATGGTTTGTGGAGAACTCCATCAAAGCTTGAAGATATTAAAATTGAAGAATGGAGCTTATTGGAGATTCAAGCATTGGTGGAAGTTCCAAGATGAGTACAAGCACAAGCCACCTTGAGAAGAGTTCCCCATATGTCCAACTTAAGGACAATAAATAAAAGTGCTAGGTGGGAGACACCCCACCATGGTAAACTCTTTCCATACTCTTTTAGTTTGTTAATAAGTGAATTGAGTTGCCATTATAGGTAGATTCTCATTTTCATTTTTATCTTTTGTAAATATTGGTAGAATTAGTTTAATTTCTTGTTTTTATTGTTTCATTGAGTTTAGTTAGTAATATAGTATGTTGAATAAGGTTCTAGGGTGTTTTGGTAGCTGTTTGGAGGTTTGGAATGCTTGGATTGGTGTAAAAACATACCAAAAATTTTTGAAAAAACAAAGCACCATCCACGCGTACGCGCACTGCACGCGTACGCGCACCTGAGCATGTTTTGACCATCCACGCACACGCGCACAGTACGCGCATGCGTGGATGCCAAATTTCACCTCCAGCCAAAAAACCCGAGAGTTAGGCCTGCACTTTGCGAACATTGGGCCTAAGGCACAAGCCTATGCACGCGTGCGCGCACTTGGCGCGTACGCGCACATGATCTTAAATTGGCAATGCACGCGCACGCACACAGTGCGCGCGCGCGTCGATTGCACAATCTGCACCCCCGGTACTTTTACCCGAGAGTTGTGCCAGACTTGGGCCGACCCTATGCGTCCGGCCTAACTCGATGCACGCGTGCGCGCACCTGGCGCGTACGCGCCCTTCGACCAATATACCCATCGACGCGTAAACGTGCATGACGCGCACGCGTCGGTAAAAAAAAAAAAAAAAAAAAGAGTTTTTTTTCTCATCTTCCATTTTCTTTTGCTTATCACATTCGCATACTTCTACTCTTCCCATTTTCATTTAGTTTTTGTAGTATGTTTTCGTTTTTTTTAGTCATTTCAATAATGGTGTTGGATTCTTACACTCAATTGTTGAGAAATTCTTGCATTATTTTGGTGCTTCTTGACTTGTTTGATATTGTTGGGTGATGAAACTTTTAAATCAATGCTTCATTTTGTATGACTCTTATGTTCTTTGTGCATTGATTTGACCTTATATTGTCTTTCATGGCCCACTCTCTCTTGTTCGAACTTGATGCTCATCATGCTCTCCATGCTTTTACTTTACTCTTGCATCAAGTATCATTGATATGCCATTTTCTCTTATTGTTTCCTCCTCTACATGTTGTAGCTACCATGTAGTAGAGAACAATACCTTTATTTGGCATTAGCCCCCGCCTATGTTCTATTTGCTGTGATATCTTTGTTATAAGCTTAACTTTCTTTCTTTTTCTTTCCTTTTAGGTTGGCCACCAAGAGAGGGCAAGGAAAAGCTTTTAAATGGGGCGACACACAAGTCATCCGCACAACCTTTTGCAGGAGCTCATCAATTGTAGCAACCCGTCCACCTTGCGTGCACCGAGGACGGTGCAATCTTCAAGTGTGGGGAGGTCGTCGACCGATCTCCATGGGTAACAATTTCCTTTTCAACACCAAATTTTTATTTTCTTTGTTAGATTAGCTATTGCATTTGCATGATAGGTTTCATGTTAGTTAGAATTTGTACATATTTTACTACCTTCTTCTTACTAGGACTACTTGGTTAGGGTGATGATTTCTTTCCCAAGAAACCGTTTTAGGGCAACCTACCAATTTGAAAAATTTCTGTTGAACTTGCTTGAATGAATGTATTTTGGAACATGGTTTGAGCTAAGAACACAAGCAAGTGAGATTTGAGCCTAATGATGTGGTTACATCTTATAACCACTTATTTTCCTTCTTGTGTGCATTATTCTCTTTTTATGAATGTGATCTTTGATTTGTTTGAATCTATATGTCCCATTATTCCTTGTATTCATGCATTTATATGATTGAGGCCATCATTTCATTTAGCTCACTTACCCAAATAGCCTTACCTTTTATCTTCCTTTGTTAGCCAAATTTGAGCCTATGATTAACCCACTTTGTTCTTATTTTAGCACATTACAAGCCTTAAAGCGAAAAATAATAAATGTCCTTAATTTGGATCTTTGATTGGCTTAGGCTAGAGTGTGTGAGAATCATTCAAGTGTGGGAACCTTGGGACATTGGGTGAATAAAAAGGGTAAATTTTGTATTGTTATTGAGAAATATTGGGAATTGGGTACATACTCATGTATGGATCAAATGTAAAACCTTATGCATTGAGGTTCTTGTATATAGAAAGAAATAAAAATGAGAAAAAAAAAGAAAAAAAAATAGTATGAAAAAGAAAAAAAAAATATATAGAAAAAAAAAAGAAATGAAAAGGGGACAAAATGCCCCAAAACAAAGTGAAGCTCAATAAAGATCAATGCATAAGTGTTGTGAAATGAAAAGAAATTGCATGAGTATGTGAAAAAGTGAGAAATGGGTAGTTATGTTAGCTTTGAAATTGTATAGGATGTCATAGGTTAGGTGGGAAGTTTAAGCTTATCAAAGATTCAAATTTCAAGCTCACATGACCAAATATGCATCCTACCTTAACCCTAGCCCCATTACAACCTAAAGAAAAGACCTCATGATACATGTATGCATGCATTGAATGATTGTTGATTGTTAGATGAAAAACAAATCTTGGAAAGCATGATTAAGGGAGAATTGAGAGAATCAACCCCAAACACCAAGCGACTAGAGTGCAAACACTTCCGGTGAGGGTTCGATGCTCAATTCCATGATTTCCGGCTTTCATAAGCGTTCTTCTTGCAAGTCTATGTGAACTTCATGTTTATACTTCAATTGGTAGGACTCATGAATCGTTATATGATCTTGGCCCTACTTGTGCATGTATGCCTTGGAGGAATGAATTATTTTTAACCAAGTAGGTACAACCATTTTGCATTTAGTTGCATATAGTTTAGGTTGCATATAGTTTATTTACATTGAATAAATGTTGATGCCCTTTGCTTTCTCTTGGCTTAAGCATGAGGACATGCTTGGTTTAAGTGTGGGGAGGTTGACAAACCCCATTTGTAGGGTTTATCTTGTATTGATTTTAGGGGATTTTATCACCTTTCACCCACATTTATTCAATGAAATAGCATGGTTTTGTATATTCTCCTTTAATTGTGCTTAAGAGTGAAAACATGCTTTTTAGGTCTTAAAATAGCCAAATGTAATTTACCTTGATTCCATTAGATGCCTTGATATGTTTGTTAAGTGATTTCAGATTTAGGAGGCAAAGATTGGATCAAGGGAATGAAGAAAGAAGCATGGAAAGTTGGAGAACTCATGAAGAAATGAAAGAACCGGAAAGCTGTCAAGCCGACCTCTTCGTACTTAAACGACCATAACTTGAGCTACAGAGGTCCAAATGATGCGGTTCCAGTTGGGTTGGAAAGCTAACATCCGGGGCTTCGCAACGATATAAGATTTGCCATAGTTGCTACACGTATGGTGGCGCGCACGCGCAAAGTACGCGCACGCGCCGTTGCTGCCATATGGTCCACTTAAAGTAAAACGTGGCCAACGATTTTAGAAGCCTTGTGGGCCCAATCCAACTCATTTCTGATGCTATTTAAGTCAAGGATTGAAGAGGGATGAGGCATCTAGTTACCATTAGTTTAAGTTTAGTAGTTAGAAGTAGTTTCTAGAGAGAGAAGCTCTCACTTCTCTCTAGAATTATGATTAGGATTAGGATTAGTTCTTAGATCTAGGTTTTAATCTTTGCTTTCTTCTACTTCTACCTTTCAATTCTTTGTTGCTACATTCATCTTCTTCTATTCTTTTGTTGTAATTTCCTTTATGTTGTTCTTACATTTTGTTGTAGATCTAGTATTGTTCTTTCTACATTCTTCCAATTCAATAAGAGGTAATTCATAATAAATGTGTCTTCTTTGCTCTTCCATTGTTGATCTCTTGTTTTTGTAGTTATAGATTCCTTTAATTCTTGCATTTAATAATGTTTACTTCTATTGCACTCTATGTGTTTGTTGAAATGTCTCTTTTAGTTTTAGTGTAGATTTTGTTCCTCTTGGCCTAGGTAGAGTAATTAGTAACTCTTGAGTTATCTAATTCTTTTGTTGATTGATAATTGGAGAGATTGCTAATTGATTTGAATGCCTCTAAAGCTAGTCTTTCCTTTAGGAGTTGATTAGGATTTGAGGAATCAAATTGATTCATCCACTTGACTTTCCTCCATGGTTAGAGGTTAACTAAGTGGAAGCAATGAATAATTCTCATCACAATTGAGTAAGATAACTAAGATAGAACTTCTAGTTCTCATATCTTGCCAAGAGCCTTTTATAGTTGTTAGTTTACTTTTCTTACCATTTACTATTCATGTTTCTCATCTAAAACCCCAAATATAACTCACAACCAATAACAAAACACTTCATTGTAAATCCTAGGGAGAACGACCCGAGGTCCAATACTTCGGTTTATAAATTTAGGGGTTTGTACTAGTGACAAACAACTTTTTGTACGAAAGGATTATTGTTGGTTTAGAGACTATACTTCGACGAGATTTTATTTGGAAAATTCTAAACCGTCAAAAATCCAATCACTACACAAGTCTTATCTTAGTGACAAACAACAAATTACCGCAAGTAAACTGTATCTAATTCTCAAGTGTGTGGTTGTTTGGTCATCCTGATTGTTTGCATCTCATAGGAAATCAAGTCCCTACAGACAAATGAGCTTGTGATATGAAGCCACCCCTCATTACACTCATCAAGAACAATTGTTCTTTTGATGGAAGTCCATCGGAAGATCCTCAGCAGCACATAACCACATTCCTAAAGACCTGTAATGCAGTCAGAACCGATGGATCAGATCGTGACACTTATAAGATTCTGTTATTTCCCTTCTCATTGAAGGGTGAAGCTGCACAATGGTTTGAAACTTTCCCCCAAGGAAGTATCACTAGTTGGGATGATTTGGTCATCAAATTTCTGGCCAAATTTACCTCATCCAAACAGATCATCCAGTTGAAAGAGGAGGAACATCTATTCACACAAGGACATGAAGAACCACTCTTCAAGGCCTATGAAAGATACAAGAGAGAAACTGATAAAGTAGGCTTCCGAGCTTTCTATGAAGGATTAACCCCAGAAACAAGAAAAGCAGTGGACTATTTCTCAGATGGCTTACTCAAAGCAACAACACATGCTCAAGAAATCACTAACTTCAATGACAAAGGAGTCAGCAACCAACATCCATCTGAGAAACCACATGATGCAAGCTCAGAAAAAGAAGTGGAAAACATTGAAGAGGTGAATGCGTTCAAGAACCAAAACAAACAGATGCACCATCAACCGCAGCAAAACATAGCGTTGTCTGCTACAGTAAATGCTAAATTTCCACCATGGAGACCTCATTCTTATCTGAGAATGAGGGAGCCTCAACATCAAGAACAAAGAAGTTTCCACCAGGACAATTCCATGACCGCAACCAATCAACATCCCCCACCCACTAATACCACCCAAAGCCAATACCCAGAACACAGACACTTCCAAACCCATCTTAACTGGAGAAGGGGTGAGTACCAAAATCACGGACCAAGAGAATTCCATTACAACAACCCGAACTTCATAAACCATCAAAAACACCATTACAGCAATAACAACCACTACATGCCGCCACCACACTCACCCTTCCCACCTTCAACATGCCATAATCATCTGACCTTACAAGACTCTCAAAGAATCACAAACTTGGAGATCCTAATGGAGAAAATGATGAAACATCAAGAGGAAACAACTAGGAACCAAGAGATGTTAATGAGAGGACTTGAGGAGCAGATAGCCCAAGTGGCAAAGCACTTCGCAGAAATGGGAGAGAAGAAACCAAATACTTTCTTCAAAACCAGTAAAGATAGACCAACCAATAACGAAGATGCTACAAAGAGGGAAGGATGGAAAAGGATCATAGAAGACAAGGAAAAAGGAAGTACCAGTCAAGAAAAACACAACAGAGAATTCCTTCAAAAAGAGACAACAGAGAAAACTAAAGACAAGCAGAAAATCGCCACTGGAAAGTTTTCACTAGGGGATCAAGTGATGATCAATACTCAACCCTTGAAGGTATCCCCACAGTTGTCTGATCACTACACTGTGACTAAGATACTTCCACAAGAGTGCATAGAAGTCATCAAAGAGGAAACAGGAAGGAAATTCATAGTGAAGACAGACAGGCTAAGGCACTGTGATTTCCGACCCCCATGACAAACAAAAATGAAGATGTCAAGCTAATGACAATAAAAGAGCGCTTGTTGGGAGGCAACCCAACCTGAGGTAGTTTCTTTTCATAGCTTTTCAATAAAGATGTTGAGTAATTGTTGTGAATTGCAAGGAGCTAAGTTTGGTGTTGCACACCAATACAATTTAAGGGAGAATGAAAACTTCTAAGTTTGGTGTCCCACCAAAAATATCATTTAACACATTCTCACCTCTTGCATAATTCTAGCTCCAAGCAATCAAACACATTATTCAACTGTTTAGATGCTTTCTAGCTTTTGTTTCATTTAAACTTTAACAAGAATACATGGTTTCACATATGGTTAACTTGGTACAGCTGAGACAGTGGCACAACAATTAAGTTTGGTGTTCACACACCAAAATCAATCCAAGAGCCACACTCAGTATTATGCCTACTAACCATATAATTAAGGGCTTGAGAATCAAGCAACTTTGAGAACTATGCAGGATATAAGCCAACATTTGAAGACATTATGCATTGTAACTCAAAGAGGACACAGCAGAAGGAAAAATCAAAGGGCTGCAACTTCAAAGGTTGTATCTGAACTTAATCCTTGCTGCTGTGTGATGTTTTGAATCTGGAAGTCATTGTATTCCTTGCTAAAGTGTTCATTTAGTTACAAGTGAAATTGTTTGTGAAAATGTCAAGTCTGCATAATGCTTGAATCCATCACTTAGCTTTAAATATTGCCTTGTTTCCCATATGCTAAATAAAAGAGTTTGGTTTGAATTGAAAAGTAAAATATCCAATGTTGCTTGAGTTTGAATGGAAGTTAGTGGTGGCACATGTGTTTGATTAAATGCATAACTCATCAAATAAGTGTTGCATAATATCATTCTCATTACTTGTAAGTTAACTTGCTGTTACAAAGACTTTTATCTATAATGAAACACCCTTGGTAACAAAAACAGAAAGAAAAGAAAGAAAGAAAAAGCCAAAATGGCAAGAAAAACAAAAAATAAAGGTTGGACACCAATGGTTTGAACCTTAGGACAAATGCCTGTGGTGTTGTTGTACTGAGATCTGCTTGGATGAGTAAATTCTAAGGGGTATTTTGAAACCCGGTCACTTAGATCAACTGATTTGGGATGGCCAATTGAAAATCCACAATAAAGAGCAACTCAGATACAAAGCACTTAGTGATCCAAAGAGATGCTGGGCATCAATGATCCTAAGGAGAATTAAGCAAGCTAAGTGTCTGTGGTGGAAGGATGTTGAGCAAAAGAAAAGAAAATAAAGCCAAAGGCTATGCTGCAGCATTTGACACCCAACCTATAAAAGAGTAACAAGCGTGTTTGAGCCTTGTAAGCTAAGAAAAGTTATCAAGGGAGTGAGTAAAAAGTGAAGTCTTATAACAGCAAGTTTAGCAAACTTTTGATGCAAAATGTGTATTATGCAGCAGCAACAATAAATGAGTGTCATTGTCTGCATAAATGCTCCATAAACCAAGTTCTGATATCTGCATAATAAGGATATATACACTTGTCTTATTCATTCCATTTTCTCTTGGTTTTGATGCTTGCTTGGGGACAAGCAAGGTTTAAGTTTGGTGTTGTGATGACAAGTCATCATATACCCATTTTTCAAGCTAATTTCACTTGTTTTGTTAGCATTTATGCACTTTCTTGCATCCTAAGTAAGTGATTTGGAGTGAAAATGCACAACTTCTCTAAATCAAGCAACCACCATGAAATTAATGTTAAATCATGAGGTTTAAGCTAATTTTAATTGCATTTTAATTGATTTATAAGCCTCTTGAATTTAGTGATACTTTGAGTGGTTGTTTGGTTTATTTTAGGTGAAGAAAAGAAAAGAAAATGAAAAGCGTGGCCTAAGAAGTGTGACGCAAGAAAAGAAAAGCGTGGCAAAGGAAAGGGGAAGCGTGCCGCATTGCAATGGGGAAGCAACCTTGCCCTCCACAAGGGCAGACTGCTCTCTAGGAGGGCAGCATCAAGTGACCAAGCAAGCAAGGCAACCCTGCCCTGCCCACTTCAAAGGCAGAGCACAAAATGGTGCCTTGGAGCCAAGAAAAGAAAACATTGCCCTGCCCTTGTGGAGGGCAGGATCGTGCTCCATGAGGAAAGAAATCCAAGGAAAATGACACCCATGCAAGCCACAAGTTTCGAACAAGGGACCATGAAGAAGCCAAGCTCTAACACACACTAGCGTGCCAAGAAATCAAGAGAAAAAGTGGCGTGTTTGCAAGCTCCCAGGATCGAACCCACGACATGAAGGAAGGGTCATTGCCCTGCCCTTGGCGCGGGCAGGGCAGAAATTTGAATGGCGCACCAACTTTGCTCCCTGGCGGACCAAAAATTACTTCCTGGCGCACCAACTCCTTCCTTGGCACGATCCTGGCGCGCGCGTTCCTCTCTGGCCGCACCAAACCGATCCTGCCCTGCCCTTGGCGCGGGCAGGGCAGCCTCCCACGCATCCTGGCATGCCAAACGCCCCCTGGCAGCACCATCCGAGCGCTCAACGCTCCCTGGCGCATCAATCCATTCCCGCCCTGCCCTTGGCACGGGCAGGGCAGCCTCTGGCGCACCAACCTTCGCACCACACGCACCAAGGCCGCACCAAATCACACCACCATGCATCAATTTTCTGCCCTGCCCTCCACAAGGGCAGGGCAGCCTCCTGGAAGTGGATTTTGGGCCAAAAATTCAAATTAAAAATTAATTTGAATTCATTTCTTCACCAATCCAAAAGCCCATCCAAATCCCAAAATCCAAGAATAGAAAGTGTATAAATAGGACTTAGTTTGATGTAATTAGAACTTTTGGATTTTTACCTTTTGCTACCTTTATGCTCATTTTTGAATTTTCACTTTTACCTTGGCTTTGCAATTTTACTTTCATCTTGCTTTTCGAGCTTCCTTGAGAGACTTGACCGAGAACTAAGAGGATCAAAGGAGAGTCTCCTTCCTCACTTCTCTTGGGCAATTCTACTCTTCTGTTTTCTGAGTATTGGGTGTGTGAAATTGGGGAAATTCTGTCCCAATTCCCATTCAAGCTCTTTGCCTTTAATTTTCTGCATAATTCAATCCAAATTCTGTTATTCAATTGCTTCTTCTTTAATTTTCTGTCAATTGCTTAGTGAATCTAGATCTGGGAAGGAAATTGGGTTTTAGGCTCTGCTACCTAAGCCCTGGGGATCCTGAGATCACTTTTGGTTCTTCTGTGAACCTTTACTGCACTTTAATTTCCTTGCTGTTTAAATTTCTGTTTGCATCCAATTCAATTTCTGCTATCTTCATTACTGCAATTTACTTTTCTCTTGTTAAGATCTTGCAATCCCACTCCTTAATTCCCTTTTATCTTCTAGCAATTTATCTTTCTTGCCATTTAAGTTACTGCAATTTAAGTTTCTTGCACTTTAAGTTTCAGTCATTTACTTTCTTGCTCTTTAAGTTTCTGCACTTTTACTCTTCTGTTCTTCATTTTACTGCAATTTTCCCTCTCCCCTTTACATTTACTGTCATTTACTTTCTGTTAAACACAAATCACTCAACCAAAGCTTGATTCGCTTGACTAAATCACCCACTGAACTAAAATTGCTCAATCCTTCAATCCCTGTGGGATCGACCTCACTCATGTGAGTTATTATTACTTGATGCGACCCGGTACACTTGCCGGTGAGTTTTGTGTTGGATCGCTTTCCACACATCAGGTACTCAGAGCCTTCAACTTTCTCATTCTTTCCCTTTTTCTTTTCTTGCTTTAATTGTATTTGCTTCTTCAAGGTTTTCATGATTTCAAAAGATTTCACAAAATGTACTAGATGAAAAACGTCAATTAAATAAAATCCAATGCAATTGAGCAACAATCAATCATACTAGCTTTCCAATACTTGTATGCACATGCTAAATTCTTCTTTAATTCCTTGTTTGTTTATGATCATGATGCTTTTTTTTTGCTTTTGAATTCACAAAGCTCAAGTTGGTAGTTATAATGCCACAGCAACATATTATAAATCAAAATTCAAGCTATGCTTATTCATACACACATGTATACAGAGAAGGTAAAGACAATCATGCAGTTTATGAAACAAATGAGAGGAAAAGGAACTTTACAACCTTGTAGTTCATCTTCTCTATTGTTGTCATTTTCTTCCCATTTTCCTCCTTCCCATACCAAACTCAGAATGCTTGTTCATCCTCAAGCAATAATTAGAACAATGGCTATGGGGCTAAGATGGATCATAAATGTCTTACACAATGAAATGTTAGTAGTACATGTGTTTCAAGCAAGCAAAATTGAGGATAACAATCAAGGCACGGAGAAACAAAAACACTATGATTGTAAACATAAGATGGTGTGCATGATACATTGCATAAAAAATATAAGTGGCACAGCAAACTTAGTGTGACACTTTCACTTGGAATTGATGCAAGTATCTTGTAAGGATTGGAATCAAATTTTGTTGCATAGCAACACCAAACTTAGAATACGACCATATGTCAATTTATTTGAATTAAAACTAAACAAAAGAAACTGTTATATGTTAAATACAATCACCAAGCCAAGAATCTGTCATTAATAAAGCTCTCTTGGTGATGTATTAACAAACACAGTAAATAAGCAAACTAAAATAAAAGCATTAAAAACAAAGAATTAACTAAAGTAAACAGAATAACAAAATATCAAACCAAAAGAAAATTAACACTGCAAAGACATTATAGTTATGCAGACAAGTGGTGTTGCTTGAATGAATTGCATAGAAAATAAGTGGCACACCAAACTTAGAATCTTGGTGCGTCACTTTCATTTTTGATTTGATGCATTCATCCAAAAAGATTGAAAACAATGTGTTGCAAGGCAACACCAAACTTAGAATGTAACCATATGCCAATTTATTGAATTTAAACAAAGCATAGAAAGAAATGTACCTACAGTTGGGTTACCTCCCAACAAGTGCTCTTTTAGTGTCATTAGCTTGACATGTTGCTCTTTACTTTCTTCCTCTTCTTCCAGTTTGTTAAGAGGAATGACCTCAAATGGGGAGAAGATTCAGCTACTGTCCCTTGCCTTGGCCTTTCCTCAGGAAGCTTCCTTTTGCAAATGGCTTGATTGATCTTGCTTGCTGGATTAGGGACAGAATTGGTGCTTTTGTTAGTTGCCTTCACTTCTTTGGATTCAAGACTTGGTTGCTGTGTGATTATTGGAGTGATTTCTTCATTAAGAGCCTCTTGCATTTGTGGTTCCATGAGCTTTTCCTCTTTGCACTTCTCTGCTTCACTTGAGTGTGACTCCACTTGAATGTCTTTCTCACTTTCTTGCTCTTCCACTTCCTCCCTTGCACTCAACATTTGACTTGATAGCTTTTTTATTGAGGAGGTTTGTTGATCTTCCCAACATTTCTTCATCTCCTCTTCATATTTCTCAATCATAGATTTAATTGTTGATAGTTGTTGGGTCAGGAAAGTTTGTGAGAGTTGTGAGTCTTCATGTTCCCTTGTCATCTCAAGTGCAATTTCATTTTCAACCACCTCGTTCTTCATTGAAAGTTCACTTGATACAGTAGCCTCCTCATCTTGCTCTTCCTCCATTGAAATTTCAATTGATATAGGAACCTCTTCTTCCTCTTCTTCACTCACAGATTGTTCCTCATCCTTAACACTTGGTGATCCTGAATGAATCTTCCTTTGCTCTACATGCCCTTCTGTTTTCTTGAGGAGAAATTCTTGTTCTGTCCAGCGTTGTTTTTGTTCTTCCATAATTTGTTCTTGTCTTTCCAATAATTCTCTGGACTTTTGAAGGGGATCCTCAGCCACTAGCTCAAAGGATAAAGGTTGAGAGTAATTTTGTGGTTGGTGAGATGAGTTGTATGGATCTTGGAGGGAATTTTGTGTTGAGGCATAATCAAATGATGAACACTCTTCCAAGTATGCTCTGGCAGCACAATCAAGTGATAATGTTCTTAAATAATTAGAATGTGAATCATTGCATTTCCCTTCCCAGCCATCTTTTGTGTACGTGCCATAATAGTATGAGTCACTTTGTGGCAGGGAAATAGTTCATTTCACTTGATTGTTCATACTCCTTCATTCTTTGTTGATACTCCCATCCACCATGAGGATAATGATATGAATCATTTTATGGTGGTGGTTGGTATCCCTCAAAATTTTCTTGCTCATCTTGGGGTTCTGAAGCAAATCTCCATGGATTGGAGTTCTCAGAATTTGTATCTTCTTGGTGATATTCCCAACCACCATTAGAGATTGGTGATGGTGGGTAATATCCCATAAAATTTGTTCGATCATAAGATGAGTTGAACTCCATTTAAATTTTGGAAAACACAACACCAAGGAAAATTGAAATTACTTATATCAGAGATGAGAATTTCTTAGTGAGGCAAAAACTCAAACACCTTGGTTTCAATCTAAAACAGAAAACAAAAATAAAGAAAATGCTTGATCTAGACTTCTCACCCACTTAATCATTGTTGATCTAATCAATCCCCGGCAACGGCGCCAAAAACTTGATGGTGTTTTTGTGGAAAACCGAATTTCCAACACACAAATCCAACCGGCAAGTGTACCGGGTCGCATCAAGTAATAATAACTCACAAGAGTGAGGTCGATCCCACAGGGATTGATGGATCAAGCAACTTTAGTGGGTGATTAGTTTAGTCAAGCTAACATTTAAGTGAGAATTGTGGCAGCAAAATGTAAATAGCAATGAACTTAAAGTGCAGAATGTAAATAGGCAGGAAGCTTAAAGAACAAGCAATGTAAATTGCAGAAACTTAAATGACAAGAAATGTAAATTGCTTGAATCTTAAATGGGTTAGGGATGTGGGATTGTAGAAATTAATCAAGGAAAAATAAATTGCAACAAGTAGAAGAGTAGAGAATTGACTCAATGGAACTAGATCTTAACGGAAAAGTAAAAATGCCTTGAAGAATTTAGAACAGAAAAGCAATGCTTAAGTTGCAGCAAATTAAAAGTGATTGAAGATCTCAGGAGTGGAGGAGACTAGATAACAAGTCTAGATCTCAAATCCTTCCTTGATCCAACAAGAACAATTGCAAAAGAAATAAAGGAAAGCAAATTGCAGAATCGCAGAAGAAGAAGAAATGAACAGAAAGTAGAATTCAATTATGCAGAAAATTAAAGAAGAGATCTCAAGGTGAGATTGAAACAGAAGTTCTTCAATTCTTCACCCAAGATCCAAAGCAAGAATGAAAACTAAGAGAGCTTTCTAATGGAGCCGGCCTTCTGAAATGAGAGTGATGCCTTTATATAGGCTTTTCAAAGTGAAAAATGAAAATGAAATTAAAACAAATTACAAAAATGAAAATCCTAATTTAATTGATCCATGTGCCTTTGAGTCATGTTGAGTGGGCTTTGCTTGCTTTGGATTTGAGGAGAAATGGGTTTGGTTGGCCTTGATTCAATTTGGTGAGGAATTGAATTAAATTGAATTTTGGTTGATTTTTGGCCCATGACACTTCCAGGAGGCTGCCCTGCCCTTGTGGAGGGCAGGGCAGGAATTGATGCGTGCGGCCTTGGTGCGAGCGTGGTGTGCAAGTTGGTGCTGCAGAATGCTGCCCTGCCCTCGCGGAGGGCAGGGCAGAAAAGTTTTGTGCGCCAGATTGGTGCCTTGGTGCGCCGCTGGTGCTGCCGAAACCTTCCTTGGTGCGCCAATCTGGTGCGTGTGTGTGCACCACAAAATGCTGCCCTACCCTCGCGGAGGGCAGGGCAGTGTTTCCAAAAGATGAAGTTCCAAGTTCGAAACTTGGTGGATGCACACGCTACTCCTTTTCCTTGGTTTATTTTTACTTATTTTTGGCCCTTAAAGATGTCTTTCGTTCCTGCCTCAATTGTACGCCAAATATGGATTTCTATATATCGTTGGAAAGCTCTGAATGTCAGCTTTCCAACGCAACTGGAAGCACATCAATCGGACGTCTGTAGCTCAAGTTATAGCCCTTTGAAGTAGGCATGGTCATGCTGTGAGCGGCCAGATTTTACCTTAGCGAAATTCTTGCTTCCAACCTCAATGTGCATCACGATTCTGCCCTGCCCTTGGCAAGGGCAGGGCAGTGTGCGTGCTGGCTGCTTCCTTCCTTGATTTGGTCATGGGCCACGCTTTTAAAAGCGTGGCCTAAGGCTCCAAAGTGTACCCCAACTTCAAAGTGTACCCCAAAGCTCTTTTTTTCTCCTTTTTTGTGCTTCTTTGCTTCTTTTTCTTCTTATTTTCTACAAGATTTATAAAATTAAAATATCAAGAAAATCTTCCAATTAAGTACAAAAGAATACAATATTTAAGCACTAATCATCAATTTCTTGTATGAAAAAAGCATAGAAAAATAGGTATATGATGACTTGTCATCAACCATATGGATACGTGGAGCTTCAGGATAATGATTCTAACAAAAAGTTCATCATTAATGGACAGAAAGTTAAACATTATGTTGAAAGAAATTTTGAGCAAGAATGCTCAAAACGGATACTTGATTAAAGCTCAGTAATAGTCCAGCTAAAGACAATAAAGAAGCGCTTGCTGGGAGGGAACCCAGTCATTTACAAAGCTTATTTGTTAATTAATTGATTTTTATAGGTTTATGTCAATTATCTTCAAGGTAAAATAGCAATTGCTTGAATTCACAGAGTTACAGAAGGATTCGCAGTAAGAGCTATTTTGGGCGTTGAACGCCCAAAAGAAGCATCTACTGGGCATTCAACGCCAGTAAGGATAGCCATCTGGGTGTTAAATGCCAAAAAGAAACATCTTCTGGGCGTTGAACACCAGAAAAAAGCACCTTCTAGGCATTTAACGCCAGATTTATAGCGTCCTGGGCGTTAAGAAAAACACCAGTGACAAAGGAGTTCCTAGCATTCAACGCCAGCTAGAAGCAACAGCTGGGCGTTGAACGCCCAGGAGAAGCTGCAAATGGGCGTTAAACGCCCAAAAGATGCAGCGTTTGGGCGTTTAATGCCAGGATTGTGGGGAGGAGGTAAATTCGTTTTTACTTTACTTTTTTTTTCAATTTTCATATTTCAATTCATGATTACTTGCATAAACATGTTTCAAACTTTCATCCTTCAGTTCCAAAAATTTTAATCTTAATTTCTAAAATCCATTTTTAAAAAAAATATCAAATGTATCTTAATTCATAAACACAAATCCTTTCTCAAATCCCATTCAACCTCTTTTCAATTTTTTTTCAAAACTCAATTATCTTTTCAAATTAATCCCAAATCGTTTTTCTAAAATTCAGATTTATCTTTTTAAAATATCTTCTATATCTTTTCAAATTTCAATTATATCTTTTTCCTATCATATTTATCTTTTACAAATCATATCTTCTATCTTATCTTTCTTCAAAATTTTCGACCACATTCGGCCTCTCTCCTCTCCTCAACAATTCGAAAACTAGTTCTCCTTCTATCCCTCTCCTTTCTTTTCTTTTGCTTGAGGACAAGCAAACCTCTAAGTTTGGTGTGTTTATCCGTGATCACTAAACCATACCCACTAAGATCATGGCTCCTAAAGGAAAATAACCCACTCCAAGAGGCAAGAAAGAGAGTATTCCAAAACCACTTTGGAATCAAGGGAAGTTCTTAACCAAAGAACATTCAGACCATTACTACAAAATAATGGGTCTAAGGTCAGTGATCCCGGAAGTCAAGTTCGATCTGAAAGAAGATGAATATTCAGAGATCCAAGAGCAAATTTGAAACAAGAGCTGGGAAATCCTAGCTTATCCTGAAACAAAGGTGAGAAGAAACATGATTCAGGAATTCTATGCTAATCTGTGGCTAACAGACAGGCAAAGAATATCTGGAACTGCTCGCTATGACTATCAGACCTTGGTCAGAGGAAAGATTGTTCACATCTACCCCAAAAAAATTAGGGAGATCTTTAAGCTACCTCAGCTAAAAGATGACCCAGACTCCTTTAATAGGAAAATTATGAGAACAAATAAAGGCCTGGACAAGATTCTAGAGGACATATGCCTCCCTGGAACCAGGTGGACCACCAACACCAAGGGCATCCCAAATCAACTCAAGAGAGAAGATCTCAAACCAATCGCTAGAGGCTGGCGGGACTTTATTGGGCGTTCTATACTACCTACTAGCAACTGCTCTGAAGTCACCATTAAAAGAGCAATTATGATCCACTACATTATGTTGGGAAGAGAGTGGAAGTTCATTAGTTGATTTCGTGTGAACTTTACATAATTGCAAACAAGAACTCCAAAGATTCCAAATTGGCCTATCCTAGCTTAATATCTATGCTATGTAAAGATGCTGGAGTAAAGATGGGAATAACTGAGTATATCTCAGTTGAGCGACCAATCACCAAAATATCAATGGAAAAACAACAAGTGCAGGATGATCCCATCAAGAGGAGAGCACATGAATTCCTCCCAGAAATCCCTCAAATTGAATACTGGGAGCATCTTGAAGCATCTGTTACCAAGTTGCAAGAAGCTGTGGACCAAATAAAGGAAGAACCGAATAATCAAAATAGCATGCTTTGCAAATTGCTTGGGGAACAAGAAGAGCAAAGGCGTGACTTGAAGGAACTGAAGCGTCAGAAATTGTCTTTTGAAGGACCAAGCACCCCATAGACTAGAGGAGCATCCAGTTCTCAAAATAAAGGTTGTTGAGTCATAATGTTAGCTTTAACTCTGTGATAGTTGTCTTATAGGAATTTACCTTAGAAGTTATATAGGAGTAGTAGTAATTAGTATATCTATGTTGACTTTATTTCCAATTAAGCTATAATTTATTTTTCTCATCATCATCAAACATGAATAAAATAGTAGATTTTTAGAATAAAAAGAAAATTTAATTTCGAGTTCTTAATAAGGAAAATTCTAATTATTTATATGTGGTGGCAATACTTTTTGTCTTCTGAATGAATGCTTGAACAGCGCATATTTTTGATACTGAATTTCATGAATGTTAAAATTGTTGGCTCCTGAAAGAATGATGAACAAGAGAAATATTATTGCTGATCTGAAAAATCACGAAATTGATTCTTAAAGCAAGAAAACGCAGTGAAAAAAAAACGGAATCATTTGATAAAGAAAAAGAAAAAGCCAATAACCCTTAAAACCAAAAGGCAAGGGTGAAAAGGATCCAAGGCTTTCAGCATCAATGGATAGGAGGGCCGAAGGAAATAAATCCAGGCCTAAGCGGCTAAATCAAGTTGTCCCTAACCATGTGCTTGTGGCATGCAGGTCGAAGTGAAAAGCTTGAGACTGAGTGGTTAAAGTCATGATCCAAGACAAATGAGTGTGCTTAAGAACTCTGGACACCTCTAATTGGGGACTTTGGAAAAGCTAAGTCACAATCTGAAAAGGTTCACCCGGTTATGTGTCTGTGGCATTTATGTATCTAGTGGTAATACTGGAAAACAAAGTGCTTAGGGCCACGGCCAAGACTCATAAAGTAACTATGTTCAAGAATCAACATACTAAACTAGGAGAATCAATAATACTATCTGAATTCTAAGTTCCTATGGATGCCAATCATTCTGGATTTCAAAGGATAAAGTGAGATGCCAAAACTGTTCAGAGGCAAAAAGCTACTAGTCCCACTCATCTGATTAGAATCTGAGCTTCACTTGAAACTCTGAGATATTATTGCTTCTTAATTTCTTTTTATCCTATTTTATTTATCTAGTTTCTTGAGGACAAGCAACAGTTTAAGTTTGGTTTTGTGATGAGCGGATATTTTATACACTTTTTGGGGG
Source organism: Arachis hypogaea (assembly GCF_003086295.3). Taxonomy (NCBI): domain Eukaryota; kingdom Viridiplantae; phylum Streptophyta; class Magnoliopsida; order Fabales; family Fabaceae; genus Arachis; species Arachis hypogaea. The sequence goes on from NC_092045.1 coordinate 48,707,218, forward strand.
TAATTTCATATAGATTTTAGTATGTTTTAGATAGTTTTTAGTATATTTTTATTAGTTTTTAGGAAAAATTCATATTTCTGGACTTTACTATGAGTTTTTGTGTTTTTCTATAATTTCAGGTATTTTCTGGCTGAAATTGAGGGAGCTGAGCAAAAATCTGATTTAGGCTGAAAAAGGACTGCTGACGTTGTTGGATTCTGACATCCCTGCAATCAAAATGGATTTTTTTAAGCTACATAAGTCCAATTGACACGATCTCAATTGGGTTAGAAAGTAGACATCCAGGGCTTTCCAGCAATATATAATAGTCAATACTTTGTGCGAAGATAGATGACGTAAACTGGCATTTAACGCTAGTTCCATGTTGCAGTCTGGTGTTCAGCGCCAGAAACAGGTTGCAAGTTGAAGTTCAACGCCAGAAACAGGTTACAACCTGGTGTTCAACTCCAAAAACAGCCCAGGAACATGAGAAGCTTAAGTCTCAGCCCCAGCACACACCAAGTGGGCCCCAGAAGTGGATTTTTGCACTGCCCATCTTAATTTACTCATTTTCTGTAAACCTAGGTTACTAGTTTAGTATTTAAAAAACTTTTAGAGATTTATTTTGTATCTCATGACATTTTTAGATCTGAATTTTGTACCTTTTGATGGCATGAGTCTCTAAACTCCATTGTTGGGGGTGAGGAGCTCTGCAGCGTCTCGATGAATTAATGCAATTATTTCTGTTTTCCATTTAAACACGCTTGTTCCTATCTAAGATGTTCGTTCATGCTTCACTATGAAGAAGGTGATGATCTGTGACACTCATCACCTTCCTCAATCCATGAACGTGTGCCTGACAACCACCTCCGTTCTACATTAGAATGAATGAGTATCTCTTAGATTCCTTAATCAGAATCTTCGTGGTATAAGCTAGAACATTTTGGCGGCCACTCTTGAGGATCCGAAAAGTCTAAACCTTGTTTGTGGTATTCCAAGTAGGATTCAAGGATTGAATGGTTGTGATGAGCTTCAAACTCGCGATTGTTGGGCGTGATGACAAATGCAAAAGAATCAATGGATTCTATTCCGACGTGATCGAAAACCATCAGATGATTAGCCGTGCTGTGACAGAGCATTTGGACCATTTTCATTGAGAGGATGGGAAGTAGCCATTGACAACGGTGATGCCCTACATACAGCTTGCCATGGAAGGAGCCTTGCGTGTGTGAAGAGGAGGACAAGGGAAAAGCTGAAATTCAGAGGACAAAGCATCTCCAAAACTCCAACATATTCTCCATTACTGCATAATAAGTATTTATTTCATGCTCTTTTACTTTTTACAATTGAAACTAAAAATTATTATTGATATTATATCCTGACTAAGAATAATAAGATAACCATAGCTTGCTTCAAGCCAACAATCTCCGTGGGATTCGACCCTTACTCACGTAAGGTATTACTTTGACGACCCAGTACACTTGCCGGTTAGTTGTGCGAAGCTGTGAGAAATAGTCTATTAATATTGGCATACACAATTTCGTGCACCAGGTGTGCTATTCTATTAATCAGAGGTTTTCTAAGATGGTTTTGAGTTTGGTAAATAGAAAATTAAATTAGAGAATTTATGTAATTTAAATAAAAATCTTGACCGGAAGTAGATTAATCGGAAGTTCTATCCTTGTTGGAGTTCTCCCAAGATCAATTGATAATTGAAGGTTGTTCTACTTAGTTATCCTTTACTAGGTAAAGGAAAGTCAAGTAAGTTGGAAGTCTACTTCTATTCACAAGTTCTAATCCTCTCCCTTGGGAAGGACTAGTGTTAGTGACTAGAGAGCCATACAACAATAAACCCAATTACGATTTTACTCTTGAGCATTCCAACTCAAGGTTCTCCTTTCAATCAACTCCCAATCAAGTTAGAGAACCACTTGATCATCATGAATGTAAATTTCACAAAAGAAAAATAAGAAATAAAGAAAGACATGATAGACAATAATAAAAAAAGATCAATTAAAAATAGAAATGGTTCTTGTATTAATAAATTCTAAAAATAATCCAATTGTAACTATGAACAAATTAAGGATATGAAAGAGTAAGCAAAAAGTAAAGAAAACAAACTAGCGTGATGAAGGCTTGCGGAAGTAATGACTCTTCTCAATATCCCAATCCAAAAAGCAATAAAAACAAAATCCTAAGAACTATGAATGTGTAGAGAGAAAACCTAGAGGAGGAGTAAAATCAGATCTAAAAACTAAGAATTATGCGGAATGAATGCTGTCCCTGGTCTCTGCATGTTCCCTGGCACTAATCTGTGTTTCTGGGCCGAAAACTGGGTTGAAACACGGCCCAGAATCCACGCCAGCGTTTCTGTAAATTCTGTAGATCGCGCACGTCACGCGTATGCATCGTCCACGCGTGCGCGTCATTCAGCGTTTTAGGGTGCCACGCGTGCGTGTCGTCTACGCATTCGCATCACTCGGGCAGCTTCCAATCCACGCGTTCCCGTCAGGCACGCGAGCGCGTCACTGTGATTTCCTCCATTTCGCGCAGTCGCTTCTCGCTGTTCATCTCCTCGATTTCTTGTGTTCCTTCCATTTTTGCAAGCTTGCTCTCCATTCTCTAAGTCATTCTTGCCCTATGAAGCCTGAAACATTTAACACACAGATCACGGCATCGAATGGTATAAAGGAGAATAAAAATATACAATTAAAAGATCTTTAGGAAGCAAGTTTTCAATCATAGAACAATTTTAGGAAAGAATTGTAAATACATGCAAATCATATGAATAAGTGGGTGAAGACTTTATAAAACCACTCAATTAAACACAATATAGATCATAAAATAATGTTTTATCAATATGTGTATATAGTCACTAACTAAAGGATGCTGTATTATAGTTCCTTACTGGTATAACTGAGTCACTTCTGTATTATGATGTATATAATGGTGCGATGTTCTATGTATTGCCTTCTACTATTCTCTGAATGTGTGTACTCATGTTTCCTTGTTATAATGTATGTATGCAACTCTAAACTATTATTGTTTAAATAAAATTATTACTCGAAAACTCGCGAGGTGTTAACAATAAACAGGCTTATATTTATTAAATATTACTTAAGTTGGGGAAACAAGTTGGTAACGTTCAACTTTTAGTATGATCATGACATGCTGGAAGTTGAGCCGTTACAATTTGGTATCAGAGTAGTTCTTCCTGTTAGAGCCTGGGGAATGGACTGGATCATGCTTCATATACATGTGATATGTGTTGCATGATTGTCTTTGTGCCTTCATTCTGAGAATGTTCACGCCAAACTTGATGTATTGAGACTGATCACCTTGGTATCAATTGTTTGGTGTGAATAAGATCAGGATGAGTTTACAGAGATGTAGCGCTCAGAGAGAGACTGCTGCTAACAATTCGTAGAAAATGGTGATAACCTGTTTGCTGTGATTCACGCTATGGCTAAGGCTATGCGTAAAACGGCGATTGCTACTGCTTGAGCAATTAACCGTTTGGGAAAGCGTAATGGTGGTAATGGAGGAAGAATGAGCTAGGATATGGGTAAGCGATCTGAGCAGGCACAAGTGCGACCAGTATGTAGGTAGTGTGGAAAGGAGCAAGGAGCTAGACCTTATCAGTCTACAAGTATTATCTGTTTCTCTTATGGTCAGCCTAGACGCATGGCAAGGGATTGTCCAAAAAAGCCAATACAAGGGGTAGATAGGCCACGGCAGCAAGGACGTGTGTTTACTATGACTACTGATGATGCTATGAAATTAGACTTAATAATCCAAGGTCAGTGTTTTGTCAAATCTCGACTCTTAACTATATTGTATGACTCTGGTGCATCGCATTCTTCTATTTCCGTGGCTGTTGTGCATGAGTTGGGATTAGATTCTAATGTGTTAAAATATGATCTGATTGTTCATACACCTACATTTCAGAATGCCTTGACTAGTCAAGTGTGTCAACAGGTACCTTTTGTTATTAAAGCTAGGACTTTCATACATGACTTGGTTGTCTTGCCTTTAAGTGCTTTAGATATTATCTTAGGTCTAGATTAGTTGTCTAAGAATTATATTTTCCTTGATCGTTTTAAACGAACTGATATATTCCCGACATTTGACATGCATATTGAGTGAGTTGAGTCTTGTATCTTCTATTCGAATTCACTAAGAGTTACCTTTAGTAGTAGTGGGATAGAGGGGTATGTTCTGTTATCTACTAGCTCCGAGAGTAGTAAACAAGACTTGGAAAAAAAATCGGAGAGGTGCAGGAGTTTCCTGATGTTTTCTTGGATGACATACTTGAGTTTCCACACCAGAGAGTGATAGAGTTTAGTATTGACTTGGTGCTTGGAACCGGACCAATTTCTATGGCATCGTATCAGATGTCGTCATTGGAACTAGCAAAATTGAAGAAGCAATTGGATGAGTTATTGAGAATGAAGTTTATTCGTCCGAGTGTATCATCGTGGGAAACTCATGTGTTACTGGTAAAGAAGAAGGATGGTGAGATGAGATTGTGTGTGGATTAACGGCAACTAAACAATATTACAATCAAGAATAAGTATCCACTACTGAGGATAGATGATCTAATGGACCAGCTGAGAGGTGCGATAGTATTTTCTACGATTTATTTGCGGTCAGCTTACCATCAAAATCGAGTGAATGACTTGGATATAGCTAAGACTACCTTTCGAACTAGATACTAAGAACATAGAAGCTGTTTGTGGAATTGTTAAAGTGTGAGTTTTGTTTGGCAAAAGTGGCATTCATGGGACATGTGATCACACAAGCTGGTATAACCATAGATCATTCAAAGATCGAAGCCGTGGTACAATGGAAATAACCCACGACAGTTACGGAGATTCATAGTTTGTTGGGGTTAGCAGGATATTATCTATGGTTTATTGAAGGTTTTTCACAAATAGCTTGACCCTTGACTAACCTCACAAGGAAGGAAGTTTCGTTTGAATGGACAAAAGAGTGTGAAGAAAGTTTTGAAACTTTAAAGGAAAAGTTGACGACAACGTTAGTTTTGGTATTACCAGACCCACAAGAACCTTTTGAGGTGTAGTATATGCTTCTTTTAAGAGATTTGGATGCATATTGATGCAGCATAGGAATATAGTGGCATATGCTTTGAGACTGTTGAGACCTCACGAAAAGAATTATCCAACACATAATCTAGAATTAGTGGCCGTAGTGTTTGCACTCAAGATTTGGAGACACTATTTGCATGGAGCTCAATTGAAAGTTTTCTCCAATTATAAGAGTTTGAAGTATATACTTGATCAGAAAGACCTTAATGTGAGATAGAGGTGATGGATAAATTCTTGAAAGATTATGACTTTAAGTTAAGTTACCATCCTGGAAAGGCAAAAGTAAACACATATGATTTAAGTCGGAAGAATTTAGGCATATCCTGGATGATGATCAAAGAAGAAGAAATTATCTCGGCCTTTGAAAGTTTAAAACTAGGAATAAGAGAAACAAAGCTATATTTTAGTACAGCATATCACCCACAGACTGATGGACAGACAGAACGGACGAATAATTGCCGTTGATTGAGTTTACTTACAACAACAGTTATGAACAATGTATTGGAATGGCACCATATGAAACCCTCAATGGGAGAAAGTGTCAGTCACTGTTATGCTGATATGACAAGGATGAAGGTAGGATTTTGGGGCCAGAGTTATGCTGAAAGGATTAAGCATATTTGAGAGAATATTCAAACTGCTCAAAGTCGTCAGAAGAGCTATGCAGATATTAGGCATAGGCCCTTAGAGTTTAGCGAGGGTGACCATATTTTCTTAGGAGTGACACCTACAATTGGGATAGATAGAGCTCTTAGAACTAAGAAATTGAGTCCACGATCCAGTAGCATTCCAAATAGCCCTCCCCTTCATATTTGTCAAACCTTCACGATGTCTTTCCTGTTACACAACTCGAGAAATATAATCCATACAAAAGCCACATTTTACAACCAGAGACAGTACAGCTACGAGCCAACTTAACATATCAAACTTTACAAGATGGATTGTGGAACGAAGTGACAAACAGTTGAAAGGGAAGACAGTACAATTGGTTAAGGTGGTGTGGGGACAAACTAGGATTGAAGAGTACAAATGGGAACTAGAAGACAAGATGAGGAAAGACTACCCGTTTCTCTTTTAAGGTAATTGACATTTTGAGGACAAAATTTTCTTTTAGGAGGGTAGAATGTAACGGCCTAGCCTTTAGCCTCAAATAAACGACATTTTTTCGGGATCAAACGGAATTTTTATGGAATTTTTAGGAATTTTAGTGCATATAAGCACCTCCACTGCACAGGTGCTGTGTCATCAAGCTGCTGAGTCAGCAGCTTGACTGCATCAGACACCTCTCCTAATCTAAGCAAGCACGTCGCAAAAAGTTACGTTTTTGAACCACTTCGGTTCTGAATTTCAAAATTCTAATTTCCGTGGTTAGTCTCATTGTGACGAGCCGGTCTCGAATTTCGAGAGAAAAATTATATTAATATAATATTTATATATTATTATTTTATTTGGAATATTATATTATTATTTCTTCTATTGTGGTTAATGTTGATCTATGTTTAGTAATATAATAACTGAGCTAGACATTTTCCGGTAATGGATAATACCGGCATTCTTAGATGAACTTAGCAATGCTAATGCTTCGTCATATATCTTTTATCCTCATGATTATCATGTTACTAGTATCATTTATACTAGTAAAGCTCATGCTTATCCTTTAGTAGTGTAATCTGATGTATCTAGTTTTAGTAATTATCTTCAGAATAATATTTTATTATTAAATTCTGATGAGTCAGCACCCAGTGACACGTGGCTCTCCCAGAGTTAGCAAAGCTTTCTTAAGGAAAAAGTAAGAAACACTTGTATTCTAATACATCTAGCTTTAGTAATTATCCTGTCTTGAGATATTTTTACACCAAACTTTAGGATAATGCTTACCCTATCCCCATGGGTCCCTAGACTCATCATTATCATCATCTTTTCTTCCAAGGCAAGCCAAAATTCAAAAATTCCATGAAAGAAACCAAGAGAACTTCCATGAAAGCTTCAAGCTTCTTTCCCCGTTCTTTCTCAAACTAAAACCCTTATCAAAAATCTAATCTGAGCAAAATGATCACCTCTTCCTCCTCTTCATTTCTATATCAATTTTCATGGAGTAAATCAAGGCATGATGGCTGCTGCTCCTCCTTCAAGTTTCAGCCATGGTGGAAACTCAAGCTGATGATGTTTTCTTCATGTTTTCTCTTAAGATCTCTTGTTCAATCATCATAGGCTCTAAGAAAACGTGATTTCTAGCTGCCTTGAGGTGCGGAAAATCTTCTTTTCATCATCATGAAGCTTCAGCCTTCATGGTTCATATGGTTCTAAAGTTGTTTTTGATGTTAAATCAGGCGTAAAAGTGCTTTCTGAAGCTTGTTGTTGGCTCAATTCTTGGCAGCTGCAAAGGAGGTAAGGTTTGGTAAATTAATCAATGATTAGTTGTGTTCTTAGAGTGCTAAATCAGATCTTGTTTCTTGAGGCTTGATTTTGAGTGTTTGTGTGGTTGTTTGATAATGAAATCTTGTTGTTTGATGCTTGAAAATCAAGTTTATGATGGTTTTGAAGTTGCTGTTGTTGCTGCTGGAAAACATGATTTTACAGCCAGGAAATTCATGATATTTGATGATTATTTGATGTGCATTTGATGGCTGGAATTCTACTCTTTGGTTTGGTAAAAATTAGGTACAAATCGGTTACCGAAAAGATTGAAAAACTAGCTGAAAATCAAGTGAAAATCTAATGAACTTTCCGAAAAGTGTTTTTGGTTTTTGAAGGATGTGAAAATGTTAATTTTGATGGTTTGGGGTCAAAATGTAATTATTAAAAAGTTTGGGATTGAAAATTAATTAATAAGAAGTTAAAGGGCTAAAGTGCAAATTGTAAAAGTTAAGGGGGTTAAGATGCAATTTTCAAAAAGTTCAGGGATTAAAATGTAATTTTTGAAAGTTGAATAAAATATTATTATTTTAATATTTTAATATTAAAATATTATTTTATTGTTAATATTATTTTATTAATAATATTATTTTATTAATAATAATAAAATATTGATAAAAAGACAGTTTTTCCTAACAGCCTCGGGAAGGCAGTTTTGAGTCTAGAATTCTTTAATTCTCTTTATTAAACACCTAAGGAAAAGTTCAAGAGAAAGTATTGAGGTAGGTATGGTAATGAAAAAGGATTTAGAAACTTTCATACATGTTAGAAAAAAAAGGAGTTAAAAGTTGTATGGCAGTGTGCTTGACTTTACAGAGTAAACAAAGAACTGTGAAATGAGATCACTGTGATGTTGTGATGCTTGAATTATGATTGTAGAAAGATGATAAAGGTGATTGATGACTGATGGAAAGAATGGTTATATGTGAATTATGAGCCTTCGGGCGATGCTTGTGAATATTATGCGGGGACACCCGTATTATGATGTTGCCTCCCAAACAGGCTACGATAGAGATGTACCAGCCCTGCAAGCTGAATGCTTAGTAGGGGCTTGATTCGCATACCTGCGGTATATTGAGATTTGAGCAAATACCAGCCCTGCAAGTCGAGAGTACTTGGTCGAGGGTATGCGGTACATAATATGGGATTAAGTTCTGGGAAGGCCTTATCTGACTTGGAGGGTCGGGTTGCGTTGGGTGCGGGTCGAAACCGACAAATGAGCTCATTACATGCAGTAGGACCAGACATGCATCATACTTGTTTGTGCATATTGTAATTGGTTTGCCTATGTGAATAATTCTGTTTAATTGCTAATTGCTATACTTGACGTAATTTCTCTTGATTGTATTTGAACCTCGTTACTTGTGTGTTACTGATTGTTTGGATTGTGGTGATTGGATGTTGATTGAGTTGTTTGGGTCGAAGGTCGTGGCTGGTTTGTTTGAGGTCTAGCTTTGTATAAAGTATCTGACTAATTCAGCATAGACTTAATGAACCTATGCTTGGAACAGGATGATCATTTATACCGCATAGATAACTTCTTTTATGTTTATGGTCTAGTAAAGTATGAAAAATCAAACTCTTACAGCATAGCCTTAATTGAGCCTTTGATTGGGACAAGTTGGTCATTCATACCATTAGGAAACTTTTAAGATTCTTATATCTGGAAAAGAAGTTTGGATTTATGGTTAATTAACTGATTTCTTTTAAAAGTGTTTTGAATATTTAATTGTTAAACCATCAATTTTCAAAGGATTTAGAAACTTGCAAACGGACATTATAAATGGACTTAACTATAGACCCCGACCTTACAAAGAACTCCTCAGTTCTTACCCCTTACACCTCTTTAGATGGACACGGGAGTCCTGCCCTATGAGATTAATCATCCGTACATCCACGATGACCCATTGTGCAGCTGCGAGTGTTACATCTATTGTTCGGTACCCTGTGTATGTAATTGTATTGTTTGTGACCTTGAGATCGAGGATATCTCACTGTAATGAGCCAGATGAGGCACCAGCGAGCAGGCATCACCACTTGCCTAATGGTTTTCTGTGAGGGGCTTTTGGATCAGAGACAGGGAGACCTTTGAGGCGTCCACTCTAACTCTGGTACCTTAAAGTGTCTCCCTCACTTTTACTAGCATGCTCAGAGGGAATAGGCATGTCATAAAGTTAGGCTAGCCTGGGTGCCAGCTTAGGGGCTTTTGGACAGGCCAGGCCCAGGGACGTTTTATGTATATATGTGTATATATTATATGAGTAACTAACTGAAGGATGCTATATTATAGTTCCTTACTGGTATAACTGAGCCACTTCTGTATTATGATGTATATTATGGTGTGATATTCTATGTATTGCCTTCTACTATTCTCTGAATGTGTGTACTCATGTTTCCTTGTTATACTGTATGTATGCAACTCTAAACTACTATTGTTTTTTAAAAAAATTATTACTCGAAAACTCGCAAGGTGTTAACATCGAACAGGCTTATATTTATTAAATATTACTTAAGTTGTGGAAACAAGTTGGTAACGTTCAACTTTTAGTATGATCATGACATGCTGGAAGTTGGGCCGTTACACGTACGCACAGTGCCCTATTTTTCAAAAAAATTTTCTTCAAATTCTAAGGTACTCTACCTTAGCCCAATCAAAGTTCAACCCCATAACATTCAAAAACTCAAACATTCATGATACATATACAAAATTAACCTATGTATTCAATAATTAAACTAATCCTAAGCTAACTAAGACAAGCAAACATGCAATAAACCAAAATTATAAACAAGAAAAGGGTAAGAACAATGCTACCATGGTGGGGTGTCTCCCACCTAGCACTTTGTTTTATTGTCCTTAAGTTGGACTTATGGAGAGCTCTCATAAAGGAAATTTGTGTTGCTATTGGAGCTTCCAACAATGCTTGAATTTCCAAAATTTTCAATTGATTACACTAAGCTCTGATGGAGTTTCCAACAAGATATGAGCTCCCAAATTTAACCTTCTATACAAACAAAATAAAGAAAACCAACAAAAAGTAAGATAATCACATATTAATATATTCATAATAGCAAAAAATAAGCAAGCAACATATGTACAATCAACCAAAAATAAGCTATTCACAATATTCACATATGCACAACAGCCGAGAATAAGCACACGTTGCAACGCCGCCAAAAATTTGATAATGAGAGAATTATGCCAATTTGGAATTCACAAATTCAATTCCGTTGCAAGCATAGTCCGAACCGGCAATGGATCCTCTCAATCAAATTTTAATATTTCTAATACAAATTAACCGAGAGTAATTAAACCTTGGGTCGTCTTCCATAAGAGTTACAATAAAATGTTCAATCATTTGCTATGGGGGATTTGGGGTTTTGATTATAAAAGGCAAGAAATTAAAATGGCAATATATTAAACAAGCATGTAAGTAATTAAATGGAAAGTAATTAAAAGCAATGAAAATGGAAATTAAATGGCAAAAAGGGCTCTTGATAGGAATTTGGGAACTAAGGATTCCTATCCAAGTTGTGGACCACAAACATGGTAATTGTGTAGAATTAATCCCAATTAGTCAATCCTAGCATCGAGAATTAGTCAAAAGGTCATAATTGATCTCAATCCACAAGTCCTAGCGAACACTACTAATGGAAGGCTTAGAGTTAGCGGAAACCAAATCAACTAACAATCCTAACACAATGTAGAATGGACATCCACAATTCAAGTTCACCCAATTTCCCAACCAAGAGTGTGAAAAACTAGGAAAAAATCCAACCAAGCATTTTATCAAACACTTGGAAGGCATAAAAAGAAAGCATGGTAAAATAACAAGGAAGTTGTGCATGGGCACACTTAACTTGCTGATTTCTGTACTTGTGCGTACGCACAGGGCTGTGCATGGGCACAGGTGCTTATTTTGATCCTTGTGCCTTGGCACAGAAGATGTGTATGGGCACACTCTAAAATGCTTCTCTCCTTTGATTTCTTCATGTTTTCTCCCAATTGCATGCTTCTCTTAAACTCTTGTCATGCCATTTCTACCTATTACACCTGAAATCACTCATCAAACACATCAAGGCATTGAATGGAATGAAAGTGGCATAAAATTGATTAAATTAAGCACAAAATAGCATATTTTCACAATTGGACATAATTTAGAGAGAAAACACAAAAGCATGTTATTTAGGTGAATAAATGTGGGTTTATATGATGAAATCCACTAAAATCAATCCAAAATTTATAATCAAATATGGATTCATCAGTGAGAACCTCTAGAAAGAAGTGGGCAAGGAAGCTTGATGATGCTCTCTAGGCGTACATGACAGCTTTCAGGACCCCTATTGGAATGTCTCCTTATTAGAAAGTCTATGGTGAAGCATGTCATCTACAATGGAGATGGAGCACAGAGCTTACTAGGCAACAATGTTTTTAAACTTTGATACCAAGGCTGCAAGAGATAAGAGTTTGCTCCAACTGAATGAACTAGACGAATTCCGGTATGCTGCATTTGAGAATGCAAAAATCTACAAGGAAAGAACAAAGAAATGGCATGATAGAAAGATAGCTTTCAGAGTTTTCGAGCCCGACTAGAAAGTTTTGCTATTTAGTTCTAGGCTCAAGCTCTTCCCTGGAAAGCTCAAATCAAGATGGTCAGGATCCTTTGTGGTCACTGAAGTGTCCCCCGATGGTCATGTAGAACTTCAAGACCGGAATTCGTACAGCAAATTTATTGTCAATGGCCATAGGGTAAAACACTACCTAGGGGATGAGTGATGGCGTGAAAATAGATTTTCACCCAATCAAACCAGCAAGTACACCGGGTCACATCAAGTAATAATAACTCACAAGAGTGAGGTCGATTCCACAGGGATTGATGGATCAAGCAAATTTAGTTAGGTGATGAATTTAATTAAGCTAGTATTGATGAATTGGATTTACAGAATGTAGATTGCAAGAATTCTAAATGCAGAATGTAAATTGCAACAAATGTAAAGGGATTGGGTGCAGGAAAATTAAAGGAAACAGAAATAATAGAGAAGAAGATTCATTAGGGATTGGAGATATCACAATCCACAATGACTCAAATGGGTCTCAACTTCTTTCTCAATCATATGAGTAGATCTATGGGGATTTAAATTGATTGGATTCCAATTCCTTGTCAATCGAATCTCTCTAATCACAATCAGTCTTGCCAATTCTATGATCTAATTGTCATGAGAAGAGGTTAAGTGCATGTCTCTCATCCATAAGCCACACTAATTCTCAAGACCTCAATTCCTCCCGAATAGTATTGGTCAAGAGAATTGTGAAGGATAGAGCCTCAGTTCTAATGCCCATGATTCCCCTTCTGAGGCTCACACAAGCATGCATAGATTCAAACCCCCTTCCAGAGTAAATGAATCATCAATCAATACAGAGGGTATCCAATAGCTACACAAATGACTTGAGAAGAAGAAGAAGTTCACTCAATCATGTGAATTAAAATGGAGCTCCTCCCCCTAATGAAGCGGTGTCAATGGATCATCGCTCAAAGAACAAATGCAGAAAATGTAAATTGTAGGAAATTAAATCAAGCTTAATGAGAACAGAAATGTAAAATTGGCAGAAGTGAAAGTTGTAGAAGAGAATTGTAGGCATTGAAATTGCATAAAACTGAATTGAATTCAATAATGAAATCTAAAAAAATTGCAGAAATGTAAAAGTGTTTGCAAGAGCCTTCTACTCTACTCCTACTCCTACTCCTACTGCTACCTACTACTAACGTAGCCTACTGTTTCCTCCTAACTCACCTCCCTGAATGAAACGAAATTGGTACTTTTATATAGGCTTTCCTAAATGACAAATTAAATTGAAATTGAAAACAAATTACAATTAAATGAAAGTCCTATTCTAGAAGCTCCTTGTTCCTTTGCTTGAGTGATCTGAGTGGGCTTTGCTTGCTGTAACTCAAATGGGCTCAGAATAAAATTAATTGAGAAGAAATGTACTTCCAGGAGAGCGTAGCATTCATTTGGAAAATGGAGCGTTTGGGCACCCACGTGTATGCGTGCTATACGCTTGCGCATCCCTAGTGTTTTGGCTCACCGACGCGTACGCGTTTCCCACGTGTACGCGTCCCTTGCAGTGTTCACTAAACGAACGTAGTGTTCATGCAACAAATGCTACTCCCGCGTACATGTCCCCTACGCGTATGCGTGGTTCTTCGTAGATGCTCCCTCGACGTGTGCGCGACATGTACGCGTGCACGCTGATTCCAAATCTTCAATCCCAAATTCGAAACTTGCTCGAAGGCGCTCACTTAGATAACATAGCGTTCTTGATAAATGAATGCTAATCCCCCACCCATGCGGACGCGTCATATACGCGTACGTGTGTTTTTTCGTAATCACCTTTCCACGTGTACACGTCACATACGCGTACGCGTCTCTAACTTTTCGCTGCGTCTTCCTTTTCTTTGCTTCTCTTCATCTATGATCAATTAAACACATACATCAATGCCTTGCCAAATCATAAGATATTGCATCATTCATAATATCAACTAAATCTTGCAAAAAATCTCATGATAAACCATAATATTAACAATGTTTGATTGAATCAAGACAAGCAAGAAATTCTTATTCAAACACTTACTTATTGCCTAAGAAATGTATGAAAACTATGTAAAAATGAAGGAAAAAGGCTTGTGAAACTAGCCTAAGATGACTTGTCATCACAACACCAAACTTAAATCTTGCTTGTCTCCAAGCAAGCAAAGAATCATGCAATATAGTTTGACAATCCAAGGTGGGAAGAATAGCAACTTAATGTTCATGGTTGGCTAGTTTTCTATACATGCATCAATCACAAAAGAAATTCAAATGATTTATGTTTCTATCTAGCTCATTTTATGAAATATTTTCTTTATATTTCTTCCTTGAAGCAAGCTTTCATTCTCTTCTTAGCTTCTCCTTTTGGGTGCTTTGCACCATGAGTTGAAAACAAAGCTACGACTCTAAAAGCTTTGTTTTCAAGTATTACCACTTGATACATAAGCACCACAAGCATTTAATTAGAGGACTTATTTAAGCTCATTTCTTTCTTTTCTTTACTCTCTAATTATTGATGCTCAGAGCCTTGAGCTTTGAGGGAGTGCTTTTGCATTTGAGCCTAACCTTGACTTCTAAGTGTTTTGTTTTCAAGCTTTTTGCCTGATACATAAACACCACAAGTACTTAACAATTGTCATTGGTATTCAGAGCCTTCAGCTTTCTCATTTTTTCCCATTTCTTTTTCTTGCCTTATTTGCATTTGCTTCTTCAAGGTTTTCATGATTTCAAAAATTTCATACAATGTCCTAGATGAAAACCTTAATCAAATAAATTCAAATGCAATTGAACAATAACAATTAATCATGCTAGCCTTCTAATACTTATATGCCCATGCTAAGTTCTTCTTTAATGACCTTGTTTGTTTATGATCATGATTCCTTAATTACTTTGACTTACACAATTCAATATGGTAGTCATGATGTCACAGCAACATGTTACACTCCAAAATTTAGGCTATGCTCTATTCACAAAGAGCAACCATACATGCATAGAAAGGAATAAAGAACAATTATGCAATTTAAAGTGATGGAAACAAGAAAGAAGAAAAAGAAATGCTACCACTTTGTAGTTCATCTTCATTGTTGTTGTCCTTTTTCTCTTATCCTTCCCCTTCCCATACCAAACTTAGAATGCTTGCTTATCCTCAAGCAACAGTTAAAACAATGGTGATGGGGTCTATGATGGATCATGAGTGTCTTACACAAAGAAATGTGAGTAATACATGTGGTTAAGCAAGCAAAATTAGAGATACAATAAAGGCACATGAGACAGAGACCATGTGATTCAAAAAATAAGTGGGGTGTGCATAGAATATAAGTGGCACACGAAACTTAGTGTGACACTTTCACTTGGAATTGATGCAAGTATCCAATAAAGATTGGAAACAAATTTTGTTTCATAGAAATACCAAACTTAGAATGTAACCATAAGTTAATTTATTTGAAATAAAACAAAGCAAAGGAAACTGTTATATGTTAATAACACAATCACCAAGAGAAACAAATGTCATGAGTAAAGGTTTCATGGTGAAGTATTAACACAGATAGTTGAGGACAATAAAAGAAAGTATTAAAAATAAAGAAATGTTTGAAGCAACGATAAAGAAAAACAGAACAGAGAACTTCAAAGCAAAGGCATTATAATTATACAAACAAGTGATGTTGTTGGGTACATTACATAGAAGGTTGAGTGGCACACCAAACTTAGAAATTTAGTGTGACACTTTCATTTTACAATGATGCAAGCATCCAGAAAGATTAGAATAGATTGTTGCAGGGCAACACTAAACTTAGAATGCAATCATATGACAAATTATGGAGGAGGTTTGTTGTTCTTCCCAAGATTTCTTCATCTCCTCTTCATATCTTTCAATGACAGATTCAAGTGTTGAGAGTTTTTGGTTTAGGAAGGTTTGTAGGGGTTGTGAGTTTTCATGTTCCCTTGTTATCTCAAGTGGCCTCTATGGATATGAAATCATTGGCTCGTATACCTCCACCACCTCATTCTTCATTAAAATTTCACTTGATATAGGGGGCCTCTTCATCTTGTTGTTCCACTTCCTCCTTTACACCCACAAATTGGTCTTCATCTTCATTGCTTAGCAGTTCTAAGTTTCTCCTCATTTGCTCTAAGTGTTCATCCATCTTCTTAGAGAGAATTTCTTGTCTTTCCAAGGATTCTCTCATTCTTTCTTAAGATTCTATGGCACTTTAGAAGCATTATTCTGCTTGTAGCAAGAGAGGAGAAGATTGGGATAGATTACATGGATTTGTATGTGGTGTGGTGAAGTTGTTTTGAGTGGTATGGAATGAGTCTTGTGATTGGTGAAATGAGTTGTATGGATCTTTGAGGGAATTTTGTGGCGAGGCAAAATCAAGTGATGAGGAATTTTCAAGTGAGAAACTGAGAGGTGAGGTTGGACAATTTTGCATAAATGAATTGAAGGCACGCTCAAGTGATGATGTCTCTTGATCAATGGAATATGAAATATTGAGTGCTCTCTGATTTTGCTCCTCCCACCCACAGCTTGAGTAATTGTGGGATTCATCAAAGTATGGATCATTCTGTGGTTCTGGGGAGCAACTTTCCATGAATTTATTTAAAGAACTCTCAGTTGATGATGTCTTTTCATGAGCAAAAAATGGATCATTAAAATCTCCTTGGTTTTAACCTTCCTAGTCACAATATGAGTAGTTGTTAGATTCATCAAAATAAGAATCATTTTGTGTCTCGGGGAGGTGTTCATAATCTATCATTTCTTGTTGATATTCCCATCCACCATTAGCATAATGACATGAATCATTTTGTGGTGTTGGGTAATATCTCATGAAATTGTCTTGCTCATCTTGTGGCTCTGAAGCATATCCCCATTGATTTGATTGCTCAGAATATGTGATTTCTTGGTGATATTCCCAGCCACCATTAGAATAGTCATTTGGTGATGGTGGGCAATATCCCATGAAATTTATTTGATCAAACGATGAGGTGAACTCCCTTTGAATTTTGTAAAACACAATCACCAATGAGGAGAGTTTCTTAGTGAGGCAAAAACACAAACACCTATATATCAGCAGATAACAGAAGGTTTATAGAACTTAAAGAAAGAAAACAAAGAAAATGCTTAATCTAGACTAGTCACCCACTTAATCATCGTTTATCTAAATCAATCCCCGACAACGGCGCCAAAAACTTGATGGCGTGATAATAGATTTCCACCCAATATAAATGGCAAGTGCACTGGGTCGCATCAAGTAATAATAACTCACAAGAGTGAGGTCGATCCCACAGGGATTGATGGATCAAGCAACTTTAGTTAGGTTATGAATTTAGTTAAGCTAGTATTCATGAATTGGATTTACAGAATGTAGATTGCAAGAATTCTAAATGCTGAATGTAAATTGTAACAAATGTAAAGGGATTAGGTGCTAGGAAATTAAAGGAAACAGAAATAACAGAGAACAAGATTCACTAGGGATTAGAGATATCATAATCCACAATGACTCAAATGGGTCTCAATTCCTTTCTTAATCATATGAGTATTGGTGCACGAATTTGTGATTCGCACAACTAACCAGCAAGTGCACTGGGTCGTCCAAGTAATACCTTACGTGAGTAAGGGTCGATCCCACGGAGATTATTGGTTTGAAGCAATCAATGTTTATTTTATTGATCTTAGTCAGGAGGTCAATAAGGTGAATTGGATTTAATTGTAAAAAGTCAAAGTATTTAAAATTGTAAGTTAAAATAATAGAGAATAATAGCGTTACTTGTTGTGCAGTAATGGGGAATATGTTGGAGTTTTGGAGATGCTTTGTCCTCTGAATTCCTGCAATGTAATATTTAACTCAATTGTTTGTAAAGCACGTCTACGGCAAGCTGCATGTAGGGCGTCACCATTGTCAGTGGCTACTTCCCATCCTCTCAGTGAAAACGTTCCTATGCTCTGTCACAGCACGGCTAATCATCTGTCGGTTCTCAATCAGGTTGGAATAGAATCCATTGATTCTTTTGCGTCTGTCACTAACGCCCAGCCTTCAGGAGTTTGAAGCTCGTCACAGTCATTCAATCCCAGAATCCTACTCGGAATACCACAGACAAGGTTTAGACTTTCCGGATTCTCATGAATGCCGCCATCACACCGGCTTATACCACGAAGATTCTATTGGGGAATCTAAGAGAAGTTCATTCAGTCTGATGTAGAACGGAGGTGTTTGTCAGACACACGTTCATAGATTGAGAGAGGTGATGAGTGTCACGGATCATCACCTCTTTCACAATTAAGCGCGAATAAACATCTTAGATCGGACCAACACACGTTTGAGTGAAATAGAAACAATTGCATTAATTCATCGAGACGCTGCAGAGCTCCTCACCCCCAACAATGGAGTTTAGAGACTCATGCCATCAAAAGTATGTAATTCAGATCTGAAAAATGTCATGAGGTACAAGATAAGTCTCTAAAAGTTGTTTAAATAGTAAACTAGTGACCTAGGTTTACAGAAAATGAATAAACTAAGAATATTGGTGCAGAAATCCACTTCTGGGGCCCACTTGGTGTGTGCTAGGGCTGAGACTAAAGCCATCCACGAGTAGAGGCCTTTCTTGGCATTAAACTCCAGGTTATGACGTGTTTTGGGCGTTCAACTCCGGATCATGACGTTTTTCTGGCGTTTAACTCCAGACAGCAGTATGAACTTGGCGTTCAACGCCAAGTTACGTCGTCTATCGTCGCGCAAAGTATAGACTATTATATATTGCTGGAAAGCCCTGGATGTCTACTTTCCAACGCCGTTGAGAGCGCGCCAATTGGACCTTTGTAGTTCAAGAAAATCCATTTAGAGTGCAGGGAGGTCAGGATCCAACAGCATCAGCAGTCCTTTTTCAGCCTAACTCAGATTTTTGCTCAACTCCCTTAATTTCAGCCAGAAAATACCTGAAATCACAGAAAAATACACACACTCATAGTAAAGTCCAGAAATATGATTTTTGCCTAAAAACTAATATTATTCTACTAAAAACTACTGAAACATGCTAAAATCTACATGAAATTACCCCCAAAAAGCGTATAAAATGTCCGCTCATCACAACACCAAACTTAAACTGTTGCTTGTCCTCAAGCAACTAGATGAATAAAATAGGTTCTAACAGAAATTAAGAAGTAATAATATTTTAGAGTTTTAAACGAAGCTCGGATTCTTATTAGATGAGCGGGGCTTGTAGCTTTTTGTTTCTGAACAGTTTTGGCATCTCCCTGTATCTTTTGAATTTCAGAATGATTGGCATCCTTAGGAACTCAGAATTCAGATAGTATTATTGACTCTCTTAGTGTAGTATGTTGATTCTTGAACACAGTTATTTTATGAGTCTTGGCTGTGGCCCTAAGCACTCTGTTTTCCAGTATTACCACCAGATACATAAATGCCACAGACACATGACTAGGTGAACCTTTTCAGATTGTGACTTAGCTTTGCCAAAGTCCCCAGTCAGAGGTGTCCAGAGCTCTTAAGCACACTCTGTTTGCCTTGGATCACGACTTTAACCACTCAGTCTCAAGTTTGTAACTTGAACCTGCATGCCACAAGCACATGGTTAGGGACAGCTTGGTTTAGCTGCTTAGGCCTGGATTTTATTTCCTTGGGCCCTCCTATCCATTGATGCTCAAAGCCTTGGATCCTTTTTACTCTTGCCTAGTGCTCATGGCTCTCTTTTTTTTTTTTACTGCTTTTTCTTGCTTCAAGAATCAATTTCATGATTTTTCAGATCATCAATAATATTTTTCGTGTTCCTCATCCTTTCAGGAGCCAATATTCATCAAATTCAAAGTACAAATTATGCACTGTTCAAGCATTCATTCAGAGAACAAAAAGTATTGCCACCACATATAATTAATTATAATTTTTATTATTAAGAACTCGAAAAATATAGATTACTTCTTTATTCAAAAAAATCTACTACTCTATTCATGCCTGATGATGATGAGAAAAATAAATTATAGCTTAATTGGAAATAAAATCAAAATAGACATACTAATTATTACTAGATATCTCCTAAGGTGAATTTCTATAATAATACTATCACTAAGCTAAAGCAGAAAAATTGGAACTCAGCAACCTGTTGTTTTGAGGAGTAGATGTTCCTCTAATCTGTGGGGTGCTGTTCAAGGATTAATTTTTGGCGCTTCAGCTCCCTTAGATCACGCCCCTGCTCCTCCTATTCCTTGAGCAATTTGCAAATCATGCTACTTTGATTATTCTGTTCTTCCTTTATTTGGTCCATAGCTTCTTGTAATCTGGAAATAGAAGCCTCAAGATGTTCCCAATATTCGAATTGGGGCAGTTCTGGGAGGGCTTCTTGTGCTCTCCTCTTGGTTGAATCATCTTGTTGCTGTTGTCTGACCATTGATATTCCAGTAATGGGCTTTTCAATTAGGATATATTCAGTTATTCCCATCTTTACTCCAGCATCTTTGCAAAGCATAGAAATTAGGCTTGGATAAGCCAATTTGGCGTCCTTAGAATTCCTGTTTGCTATTTTATATAGCTCACAGGAGATCAGCTGATGGACTTCCACTTCTTTTCCCAACATGATGCAGTGAATCACTACTGCTCTTTTAATAGTAACCTCAGAACGGTTGCTGGTGGGCAGTATGGAACGCCCTACGAAATCCAGCCAACCTCTGGCTACTGGTTTCAGATCTTCCCTTTTGAGTTGAACTAGGATGCCAGTCGTGCTGGTGGTCCACTTGGCTCCAGGGATGCATATGTCCTCCAGAACCTTGTCCAGCCCTTTATTGACCCTCATCATTCTCCTATTAAAGGAGTCTAGGTCATCTTGCAGTTGGGGAAGCTTAAATATCTCCCTGATCTTGTCAGAATTGGTATGAATGATCTTTCCTCTGACTACAGTCCGATGGTCAAAGAGAGCAGCACCAATTATTCTTTGCCTTTCTGTCTGCCATAGATTAGCATAAAATTCCTGAACCATGTTCCTTCCCACTTTCGTTTCAGGATTGGCCAGAATTTCCCAATTCCTGTTTCGAATTTGCTCTTGGATCTCCGGATATTCATCTTCTTTCAGATCAAATTTGACTTCTGGGATCACGGATCTGTGACTCATTATCTTGTAGTAATGGTCTGAATGTTCTTTAGTTAAGAACTTCCCTTGATTCCAAAGTGGCTTTGGAGTACTTTCTTTCTTGCCTCTTGGGTTGGGTTGTTTTCCTTTAGGAGCCATGATCTTTAGTGGGTATGTTTTTGTGATCACGGATAAAACACACCAAACTTAGAGCTTTGCTTGTCCTCAAGCAAAAGAGAAGAAAGAAGAGGGATAGAAGGAGAGAAAGTGTTGGATGGTGATGATGAGGAGGGCGCCGAATACAATATATAGGGAGGGGGGTGGGAAATTTTCGAAAATAAGAAGGAGATAAGATAGAAGATATGATTTATAAAAGATAGATATGATAAGAAAAAGATATAGTTTTTTTAAAAAGAGAAAGATATAAATCATAATTTAAAAGATAAATTTGAAATATTTAATTTTGAAAATGATTTTTAAAAAGATAATTGAGTTTTGAAAATAAATTTAAAAGAGTTGGATTGGATTGGAAAACCCTTTGGCTTTATGGAGTAAGATATATTTGATACTTTTGAAAAAGGGATTTTAGAAATTAGGATTTTTAGAAAACTAATTTGATTTGAGGGATGACAATTTGAAACATGTTTATGCAAGAAATCATGAATTGAAACATAAAAATTTAGAAAAATTATAAAGAAAAATGAGTTTTACCTCCTCCCACCATCCTGGCGTTGAACGCCCAAACGATGCATGTTTTGGGCGTTTAACGCCCAATAGTTACTTCTCCTGGGCGTTCAACGCCCATCTGGTGCTTCTTTCTGGCGTTGAACGCCAGGAAGTCCTTTGTCACTGGGCGTTTTTTCTGAACGCCCAGGATGCTAGCAGACTGGCGTTAAACGCCCAGAAGGTGCATCTTTCTGGCGTTTAACGCCCAGAAGATGCTCCTTTCTGGCGTTTAACGCCCAGAAGGCTACCCTTACTGGCGTTAAACGCCCAGTGGGTGCTTCTTTTGGGCGTTTAACGCCCAAAGTGTTTCTTACTGGCTTTCTCACGCCAGTGAGCTTCCAAATTTCCCTGTAACTCTGTGACTTCAACCAATTGCTATTTCACCTTTGAAGATACTTGGACTCAAACCTGTAAAGAAAAGAAAATTTATTTAATTAGTAAATAAACTTTGTAAATGGCTGGGTTGCCTCCCAGCAAGCACTTCTTTAATGTCATTAGCTGGACTATCACTGATCTTCAGTTAAGTCTCAGTCTTGAGCATTCTTGCTCGAAATTACCTTCAAGATAGTGTTTAACTCTTTGTCCATTAACAATGAACTTTTTGTTAGAGTCACTATCCTGAAGTTCTATGTATCCATATGGTGATACGCTTGTGATTACATATGGACCTCTCCACCGGGATTTTAATTTCCCAGGGAATAATTTGAGCCTTGAATTAAATAGCAGAACTTTCTGTCCTAGCTCAAAGACTCTGGATGACAATTTCTTATCATGCCACCTTTTTGCTTTCTCTTTGTAGATTTTTGCATTCTCGAAAGCATTGAGTCTAAATTCCTCTAGCTCATTTAACTGGAGCAATCGTCTTTCTCCAGCTAACTTGGCATCAAGGTTCAGGAATCTAGTTGTCCAGTAGGCCTTGTGTTCCAGTTCCACTGGCAAGTGACACGCCTTTCCACACACAAGCTGGTATGGAGAGGTCCCTATGGGGGGTTTTGAATGCTGTTCTGTATGCCCACAGAGCATCATCCAAGCTTCTTGCCCAATCCTTTCTACGGTTAATTACGGTCCGTTCCAGGATTCTTTTAAGTTCTCTATTTGAGACTTCAGCTTGTCCATTAGTTTGTGGATGATATGGAGTAGCTACCCTGTGGTTAACTCCATAACGTACCAGAGCAGAGTAAAGCTGTTTATTACAGAAATGAGTGCCCCCATCACTGATTAACACTCTAGGGATACCAAATCTGCTGAAAATATGTTTCTGGAGGAATTTTAACACTGTTTTAGTGTCATTAGTGGGTGTTGCAATAGCATCCACCCATTTGGATACATAATCCACTGCCACCAGAATATAAGTGTTTGAGTATGATGGTGGGAAAGGTCCAGGTCCCATGAAGTCAATGCCCCATACATCAAACAACTCAATCTCCAAGATTCCTTGTTGAGGCATGGCATAACTGTGAGGTAGGTTGCCTGATCTTTGGCAACTGTCACAATTAAGCACAAACGCTCGGGAATCTTTATAGAGAGTAGGCCAGTAGAAGCCACTTTGGAGGACTCTTGTGGCTGTTCGCTCACTTCCAAAATGTCCTCCATACTGTGATCCATGGCAATGCCAAAGGATCTTCTGTGCTTCCTCTTTAGGCACACATCTACGGATTACTCCGTCTGCACATCTCTTGAAGAGATATGGTTCATCCCAAAGATAGTACTTTGCATCTGTGATTAATTTCTTTGATTGCACCCTACTGTACTCTTTGGGTATGAATCTCACTGCCTTGTAGTTTGCAATGTCTGCAAACCATGGCACTTCCTGGATGGCAAACAGTTGTTCATCCGGAAAGGTTTCAGAGATCTCAGTGAGAGGGAGGGACGCCCCTTCCACTGGTTCTATTCGGGACAGGTGATCTGCTACTTGATTCTCTGTCCCTTTTCTGTCTCTTATTTCTATATCAAACTCTTGCAGAAGCAACACCCATCTGATGAGTCTGGGTTTTGAATCCTGCTTTGTGAGTAGATATTTAAGAGCAGCATGATCAGTGTACACAATCACTTTTGATCCTACTAAATAGGATCTGAATTTGTCAATGGCGTAAACCACTGCTAGTAGCTCTTTTTCTGTGGTTGTGTAATTCTTCTGTGCATTATTTAGAACACGGATGGCATAGTAAATGATGTGCAGAAGCTTGTCATGCCTTTGTCCCAACACTGCACCAATGGCATGGTCACTGGCATCACACATCAGTTCAAATGGTAATGTCCAGTCTGGTGCAGAGATTATTGGTGCTGTAACCAATTTAGCTTTCAGAGTCGCAAATGCCTGCAGACACTCTTTATCAAAGATAAATAGCGTGTCAGCAGCTAGCAGGTTGCTCAGAGGTTTGGCGATTTTTGAAAAATCCTTTATAAACCTCCTATAGAATCCTGCATGCCCCAGAAAGCTTCTGATTGCCTTAACATTAGCAGGTGGTGGTAATTTTTCAATTACTTCTACCTTAGCTTGATCCACCTCTATTCCCTTGTTCGAAATTTTGTGCCCAAGGACAATTCCTTCAGTCACCATAAAGTGACATTTCTCCCAGTTTAAAACCAGGTTAGTCTCTTGGCATTTTTTCAGAACAAGTGCTAAATGGTTAAGGCAGGAGTTGAATGAGTCTCCAAATACTGAGACGTCATCCATGAAGACTTCCGGAAATTTTTCCACCATATCAGAGAAAATTGAGAGCATGCACCTCTGAAAGGTTGCAGGTGCATTGCATAGGCCAAATGGCATCCTTCTGTAAGCAAATACTCCAGATGGACATGTGAATGCCGTTTTCTCTTGATCCTGGGGATCTACTGCAATTTGATTATAACCTGAATATCCATCCAGGAAGCAGTAGTATTCATGACCTGCTAGTCTTTCTAGCATCTGGTCTATGAATGGTAAAGGAAAATGATCCTTTCTGGTGGCTGTATTGAGCCTTCTATAATCAATGCACATACGCCACCCTGTAACTGTCCTTGTAGGAACCAGTTCATTTTTTTCATTATGAACAACTGTCATGCCTCCTTTCTTAGGGACAACTTGGACAGGGCTCACCCAGGGGCTGTCAGAAATAGGATAAATAATCCCAGCCTCTAGTAATTTAGTGACCTCTTTCTGCACCACTTCTTTCATAGCTGGATTCAGCCGCCTTTGTGGTTGAACCACTGGCTTGGCGTCATCCTCCAGCAAGATTTTGTGCATGCATCTGGCTGGGCTAATGCCCTTAAGATCACTAATGGACCACCCAAGAGCTGTCTTGTGCGTCCTTAGCACTTGAATTAGTGCTTCCTCTTCCTGTGGCTCTAAGGTAGAGCTTATAATTACAGGAAAGGTATCACCTTCTCCCAGAAATGCATATTTCAGGGATGGTGGTAATGGTTTGAGTTCGGGTTTTGGAGGTTTCTCCTCTTCTTGAGGGATTTTCAGAGGTTCTATTATCTTCTCTGATTCCTCCAAATCAGGCTGAACATCTTTAAAGATGTCTTCTAGCTCTGATTCGAGACTTTCAGCCATATTGACCTCTCTTACCAGAGAGTCAATAATATCAACACTCATGCAGTCATTTGGGGTGTCTGGATGTTGCATGGCTTTGACAACGTTCAACTTAAACTCCTCCTCATTGACTCTCAAGGTTACTTCCCCTTTTTGGACATCAATGAGGGTTCGGCCAGTTGCTAGGAAAGGTCTTCCTAGAATGAGAGTTGCACTCTTGTGCTCCTCCATTTCCAGCACTACAAAGTCAGTAGGAAAGGCAAATGGCCCACCCTTGACAATCATGTCTTCAATCACGCCTGATGGGTATTTAATGGAGCCATCAGCAAGTTGAAGACATATCCTGGTTGGTTTGATTTCTTCAGTCAAACCAAGCTTTCTGATAGTAGATGCAGGTATTAGATTGATACTTTCCCCAAGATCACATAAAGCTTGCTTGGTACAAGTACCCTCTAATGTGCATGCTATCATAAAGCTCCCAGGATCTTTAAGCTTCTCAGGTAAGCTTTTCAGAATGACTGCACTGCATTCTTCAGTGAGGTAAACGTTTTCAGTCTCCCTCCAATCCTTCTTATGACTTAAGATCTCTTTCATGAACTTAGCATAAGAGGGTATTTGCTCAAGTGCTTCTGCAAATGGAATCTTTATTTCAAGAGTCCTAAGATAGTCTGCAAAGCGGGCAAATTGCTTATCCTGTTCCGCTTGGTGGAGTTTTTGCGGATAAGGCATCTTGGCTTTGTATTCCTCAACCTTAGTTGCTGCAGGTTTATTACCTACAGAAGTGGGTTGGGAAGCCTTTTTAGAAGGGTTGTTATCAACACTTGTATGTGACTGATCACCCACTGGCATTTGAATGCTAGGGGTGGAAGCTGGAGTGGCGTTAGACGCCACCTCCTTGTTTGTTACTGGCGTTTGAACGCCAGAACCATGTTCCCTTTGGGCGTTCAACGCCGGATTCATGCTTGTTTCTGGCGTTGAACGCCAGGAATGAGCATGGTCTGGGCGTTCAACGCCAGCTTTATTCCTCTCTGGGCTCTGATTGTCCTCAGAGGGATTTTGAGTAGCCATTTGTTCATTTCTTGGCTTCCTGCTGCTTTGAAGTGAGGTATTTAATGTTTTCCCACTTCTTAGTTGAACTGCTTGGCATTCTTC
Source organism: Arachis hypogaea (assembly GCF_003086295.3). Classification (NCBI taxonomy): domain Eukaryota; kingdom Viridiplantae; phylum Streptophyta; class Magnoliopsida; order Fabales; family Fabaceae; genus Arachis; species Arachis hypogaea. The sequence goes on from NC_092045.1 coordinate 48,733,777, forward strand.
TGCTATTTGTTTTGACAGTTGCTTTTCTGTTTGCTTTAACTGTACTTCCATATTTTTGTTAGCCATTCTTGTTTCCTGTAATATTTCCTTGAATTCGGCTAGCTGCTGAGTTAGAAGTCTAATTGCTGATTAATTTCATTAGCCTGATCCACCGGACTGAGTTCAGCAGTTACTGTTTTAGCTTCTTCTTTCATGGAAGATTCACTACTTAGATACAGATGCTGATTTCTGGCAACTGTATCAATAAGCTCTTGAGCTTCTTCAATTGTTTTTCTCATATGTATAGATCCACCAGCTGAGTGGTCTAGAGAAATCTGAGCTTTTTCTGTAAGCCCATAGTAGAAGATGTCTAATTGCACCCATTCTGAAAACATTTCAGAGGGGCATTTTCTTAGCATCTCTCTATATCTCTCCCAGGCATCATAAAGGGATTCATTATCTCCTTGTTTGAAGCCTTGGATGCTTAGCCTTAGTTGTGTCATCCGTTTTGGAGGGAAATAGTGATTCAGGAATTTTTCTGACAGCTGTTTCCATGTTTTTATGCTGTTCTTAGGCTGGTTATTTAACCACCTCCTAGCTTGATCTTTTACAGCAAATGGAAACAGTAATAATCTGTAGACATCCTGATCTACTTCCTTATCATGTACTGTATCAGCAATTTGCAGAAATTGTGCCAGAAACTCTGTAGGTTCTTCATGTGGAAGACCATAATACTGGCAGTTTTGCTGCACCATGATAATGAGCTGAGGATTCAGCTCAAAGCTACTAACTCCAATGGAGGGTATGCAAATACTACTCCCATATGAAGCAGTAGTGGGGTTAGCATATGACCCCAGAGTCCTCTTGGACTGTTCATTCCTACTTGCTTCCATATTGGATTACAAGAGATAATTTATATGTTGATTTAAAAAAAATGGAATAAGTAAAAACAAAATATATAAAAAGAAGTTAAAAATAAATATTTTTTTTTCAGAAAATTTTTCGAAAAAAATGAAATTAAAATCTAAAAATTTAAAAAAAAAATTTCGAAAAAGTAGTTAGAAAATATAAAATTTTTTTGAATTTTGAATTTTATGATGAAAGAGAAAAACACACAAAAGACACAAGACTTAAAATTTTTAGATCTAGTGCTCCTTATTTTCGAAAATTTTTGGAGGGAAAACACCAAGGAACACCAAACTTAAAAATTTTAAGATCAAGACACAAGAAAGACTCAAGAACACCTTGAAGATTCACAAGAACACCAAGAACAAAAGAAAGAACACCAAACTTAAAATTTAAAAAAAAAACCAAGACAAATTTTCGAAAATTATATCAAAATTAACAAGAAAACACCAAACTTAAAGTTTGGCACAGATTAAATCAAGAAAATTATTTTTGAAAAAGATTTTCAAAAGAACTGGTGCCCAATTGCCAAGAACATAAGCCAATGCTATAACCAACTGAGTTAAAAATGTAATGTATTTTAAAGATGTATTATTTTTGTGGATAAAAGTATAATTTTTGGAAGTTAATGTTTTGAAAAAGCACAAGAAAAACAAGAAAAGACACAAAACAAGAAAAACTCAAGATCAAACAAGAAAAATAACCAAGAACAACTTGAAGATCAATGAAGAACAAAGAACACAAGTTCGAAAATTTAAAGAAAAATATCAAATATGCAATTAACACCAAACTTAGAATAAGACACTAAACTCACGAAAAATTAACAATTAATTAAGAAAAATAATTTTTGAAAATAAATTTTTGAAAATAAACTATCCTATCAGAATTTGATGACTCTATAACAACAAAAAGGAACTATTCCTAATCTAAGAAATAAAATAAGCCTTCAATTGTTCAAACTCAATAATCCCCGGCAACGGCGCCAAAAACTTGGTGCACGAATTTGTGATTCGCACAACTAACTAGCAAGTGCACTGGGTCGTCCAAGTAATACCTTACGTGAGTAAGGGTCGATCCCACGGAGATTATTGGTTTGAAGCAATCAATGTTTATTTTATTGATCTTAGTCAGGAGGTCAATAAGGTGAATTGGATTTAATTGTAAAAAGTCAAAGTATTTAAAATTGTAAGTTAAAATAATAGAGAATAATAGCGTTACTTGTTGTGCAGTAATGGGGAATATGTTGGAGTTTTGGAGATGCTTTGTCCTCTGAATTCCTGCAATGTAATATTTAACTCAATTGTTTGTAAAGCACGTCTACGGCAAGCTGCATGTAGGGCGTCACCATTGTCAGTGGCTACTTCCCATCCTCTCAGTGAAAACGTTCCTATGCTCTGTCACAGCACGGCTAATCATCTGTCGGTTCTCAATCAGGTTGGAATAGAATCCATTGATTCTTTTACGTCTGTCACTAACGCCCGGCCTTCAGGAGTTTGAAGCTCGTCACAGTCATTCAATCCCAGAATCCTACTCGGAATACCACAGACAAGGTTTAGACTTTCCGGATTCTCATGAATGCCGCCATCACTCCGGCTTATACCACGAAGATTCTGTTGGGGAATCTAAGAGAAGTTCATTCAGTCTGATGTAGAACGGAGGTGTTTGTCAGACACACGTTCATAGATTGAGAGAGGTGATGAGTGTCACGGATCATCACCTCTTTCACAATTAAGCGCGAATAAACATCTTAGATCGGACCATACACACGTTTGAGTGAAATAGAAACAATTGCATTAATTCATCGAGACGCTGCAGAGCTCCTCACCCCCAACAATGGAGTTTAGAGACTCATGCCATCAAAAGTATGTAATTCAGATCTGAAAAATGTCATGAGGTACAAGATAAGTCTCTAAAAGTTGTTTAAATAGTAAACTAGTGACCTAGGTTTACAGAAAATGAATAAACTAAGAATATTGGTGCAGAAATCCACTTCTGGGGCCCACTTGGTGTGTGCTAGGGCTGAGACTAAAGCCATCCACGAGTAGAGGCCTTTCTTGGCGTTAAACTCCAGGTTATGACGTGTTTTGGGCGTTCAACTCCGGATCATGACGTTTTTCTGGCGTTTAACTCCAGACAGCAGTATGAACTTGGCGTTCAACGCCAAGTTACGTCGTCTATCTTCGCGCAAAGTATGGACTATTATATATTGCTGGAAAGCCCTAGATGTCTACTTTCCAACGCCATTAAGAGCGCGCCAATTGGACTCCTGTAGCTCCAGAGAATCCATTTCGAGTGCAGGGAGGTCAGGATCCAACAGCATCAGCAGTCCTTTTTCAGCCTAACTCAGATTTTTGCTCAACTCCCTTAATTTCAGCCAGAAAATACCTGAAATCACAGAAAAATACACACACTCATAGTAAAGTCCAGAAATATGATTTTTGCCTAAAAACTAATATTATTCTACTAAAAACTACTGAAACATGCTAAAATCTACATGAAATTACCCCCAAAAAGCGAATAAAATATCCGCTCATCAAGTATATCTATGGCGGATTGAAATTGATTGGATCCCAATTCCTTGGCAATCCAATCTCTCTAATCATAATCAATCTTGCTAATTCTTTGATCTAATTGTCATGAGAAGAGGTTAAGTGCATGTCTCTTATCTATAAGCCACACTAATTCTCAAGACCTCAATTCCTCCCGAATAGTGTTGGTCAAGAGAATTGTGAAGGATAAAGCTTCAGTTTTAATGCCTATGATTCCCCTTCCGAGGCTCACACAAGCATTCACAAATTCAAACCCCCTACCGGAGTGAATGAATCATCAATCAAAATAGAAGGTATCCAATAGCTACACAAATGAATTGAGAAGAAGAAGAAGTTCACTCAATCATGTGAATTAAAATAGAACTCCTCCCCCCAATGAAGTGGGGTCAATGGATCATCGCTCAAAGAACAGATGCAGAAAATATAAATTACTGGAAATTAAATCAAGCTCAATGAGAACAGAAATGTAAAATTGGCAGAAGAAAAGTTACAGAAGAGAATTGTAGGCATTGAAATTGCATAAAACTGAATTGAATTCAATACTGAAATGTAAAAAAGTGCAGAAATGTAAAAGTGTTTGCAAGAGCTTTCTACTCTACTCCTACTCCTACTCCTACTGCTGCCTACTACTAACGCAGCCTACTATTTCCTCCTAACTAACCTCCCTCAATGAAATGAAACTGATGCCTTTATATAGGCTTTCCTAAATGACAAATGAAATTGAAATTGAAAACAAATTACAATTAAATGAAAGTCCTATTCTAGATGCTCCTTGTGCCTTTGCTTGAGTGATCTGAGTGGGCTTTGCTTGCTGTAATTCAAATGGGCTTAGAATGAAATTAATTGAGTAGAAATGCACTTCCAGGAGAGTGTAGCGTTCATTTGGAGAACGGAGCGTTCGGGCACCCACGCGTATGCGTGCTATACACTTGCGCGTCCCTGGTGTTTTGGCTCATCGACGCGTACGCGTCACCCATGCGTATGCGTCCCTTGCAGTATTTACTAAACGAACATAGCGTTCATGCAATGAATGCTACTCATGTGTACGCGTCCCCTATGCATACGCATACGCGTCGATTCCAAATCTTGAATCCCAAATTCGAAACTTGCTTGAAGGCACTCACTTAGATAACGTAGCGTTCTTGCTGAATGAACACTAATCCCCTACCCATGAGGATGCGTCATATACGCATACGTGTGTTTTTCGCAATCACCTTTCCACGCGTACGCGTCACATACGCGTACGTGTCTCTGACTCTTCTCTGTTTCTTCCTTTTCTTTGCTTCTCTTCATCTATGATCAATCAAACACATACATCAAAGACTTGCCAAATCATAAGATATTGAATCATTCATAATTTCAACTAAATCTTGCAAAAAATATAATGATAATGCATAAAATTAACAATGTTTGATTGAATCAAGACAAGCATGAAATTCTTATTTAAACACTTACTTATTCCCTAAGAAATGTATGAAAACTAAGTAAAAATGAAGGAAAAATTCTTGTGAAACTAGCCTAAGATGACTTGTCATCAATGAGAAGGTTCACGAGCAATCTACTCTCTTACTCTCTTAGAAGTCAAGCTAATGACAGTAAAGAAGCGCTTGTTTGGAGGCAACCCAACCATATGTATCCTATTTGTTTACTTTCACTTTCTTTTATTCTATTTTCATTTATTCGAGTTTGATTTCATATGAAGTTATTTTCTATTATTCATAGATTTCATCATTTTTCTAGCATTTGTGATCATGTATAGCATTCAGAACAGAAACATAAAAAAATAGCAGGACAAACAGAACACCTTAGAGGAGACCCCCTGCTGGCATTGAACACCAGGCTGGCGTTCAGCGCCTAGGGGGGATACAAGGCTGGATGTTTAACGACCAATTGGGAGGCAGCCAAGGTCAACTTATGGCCTCCCTAGGATGTTCAACGCCCATTCTTAGTGTTGAATGCCAGAAAAAGTGGGGTCTCAGCATTCAACGCCGAGCTGTGTTCAACGCTGAGAGAGGATAGTCTCACCAACAATTTGCCTATTCCACCAAATCTCCTAAACTTTACTCATATATTATCATATCATATCTTTTTTATCCTCCCCACTATTTCTCATTTATAAAACTCTCCTTGAATCCCCATTATATCTTTAACATATCTCCACAAATCCTGTACATATCTTTCAACCTCACTTCTCCATAAATCAAATATTCATTCCAATCCCTCCACCACCTCTCCTATAACCGAATCTACCACCTACCTATACCTATAAATCCGCAACCTTCCTTCATTCCTCTCACACATCCTCCTTCATAGTCTTTCTTCTTCTCACCTTGGTTCCTATTTCCTTCTCTTTTTCCCTCTTTGCTCAGGGGCGAGAAAAAAAATTTAAGTTTGGTATTGAGACGCTCCACTTTTTGACTATCCATGGTACCAAAGGTTGGGGAATCAACCTTAAGAAAGAGGAAAGCTCCCTCAATAGTTGCTTACAAGCTTTACCAGTTTTACACCAAGCTTCATGAGGAACATTACTATAATGTCATAAGCAAGAAGACGGTAATTCTGGAAGTAAAATTTGAACTAAAAGCTGATGAATACCCGAAAATTCAAGAGCAAATTCAGATTTGGGGTTGGAAAGTTCTGGCGAACCCAGTGACGAAAGTTGGAGCTCTAAAGGTCTGAGAATTTTATGCAAATATATTGATGATGGACAAACACAAAAAGGATCACCCAGAGTTCAAAACGTGGCGCACCATGGACCAAGGGAAGACCCTGCAGTTCGGAATAGAAAAAGTGAGGAAAATCTTCAAGCTACCCCCATTAAAGGATGACCCTCACTCTTTCAATCGGAAAGTGCAAGCTGATTCGAGGTTAGATCAAGTTCTCAAGGACATATGTCTTCCCAGAGCTCAATGGAAGAATGACACTAAGGGTCAGCTATTCCAACTAAGAAGGAATAATCTCAAACCAGTTGCTAGAGGATGGCTGGAGTTTATTCAACGCTCCATCCTCCCCACTAGTAACCGATCTGAGGTCATTGTGAAGCGAGCTATGATGATCTACTGTATTATGCCGGGCAATAAAGTGGAGGTTCATCAAGTGATTTCTTCGGAAATATACAATATTGCAGCAAAGACGTCAACTCTAGGCTTACTTTTTGTCGTCTTATCTATCACTTATGTGAGGATGCCAAAGTCCAGATTGACAGAGATATATTTATTGCAGTGGACAATCCAATCACAAAGAAGAGCATGGAGTACACTATTATGATTTTTCTATTCTGGGGAGAGCAGTTTCAGTACTTTATTCTATTTTTTATTTTTCTATTCTGAGTTGCATGATCACTATTAGAATTTCCTGTTTTCTAATTTAGTTGTTAATTTTGAAAAATTTTAGTTATTTTTGAAAAATGTCTCATGTATTTCCCATTGAACTTAAATAAAGCCTTAATATGGAGATGAATAATAAAATACATGAGAATTTGAGTTATATTATGAATTATTCTAATTACTTTGATGTGGTGGCCTTATCTTTATTTATGATTGTATGAATTAATTGTACATATTTGATATTGAAGTTGAGTATATTGGTTCTTGAGGAACAGAAATTTAGAGAAATATTATTGATTCTCGTAAATAAGAAAAAGATTGTTTCTTGAAGCAAAAGAAACAACGAAAAGAATTGAAAATAAAAAGAAAAATCAAAAGAAAAAGGACCAAGGCTTTGAACATCAATGGTTAAGAGGGTCAAAAGTGATCTAAAAGCTCATAAGAGTATGCTTAAGGCTTTGAGCACCACTGTCTGGGAGAAAACGCAAAGTAAATTCGAACCCAAAAGGTTCCCCTAGTTAAGTGCTTGTGGTGTTTATGTATCAAGTTAAGCCTGAAGACAAAACACTTAGAGTCACGGCTAGGCTCAAATGTGTGAGGCACCAAAAGAAAATAAAAGTTGTGTTCAAGAATTAACAAGAGCCTAAAGAGGAGAATAAAAAATATCATCCGAGTTATAGTTTTGAAGAACACAAATATTTCTGAATTTCAAAGGATAGTGAGATGCCAAAGCTAATCAGAAATAGCGTGGTAATATCTCCATTCAGTAATTAGACTTGAGCTTGATTGACAACTCGAATCTTGTGTGTTTTCTCTTCCTTAGCCTTACATTGTTTTGGTTGCTTGAGGACAAGCAACATTTTAAGTTTGGTGTTGTGAGGTGTGAGCATCTTATACCATTTTTCTAGCTATTTTATATTTTTTTTAGTTAGATTTTATTAAGTTTTATTATATTTTAGTGCAAAATTCACGTTTGGATGCTACTTTGAATTTTTCTTGTGTTTTTATGGTTTCAGGTAAAATTAGGAGTAATTTGAAGAAGTCTGGAGCAAGAAAGGAAAATGCTGGCAGCTCCCCCTTGGGCGCTGAACATCCAACCTGGCATTCAACGCTAGCATGGGGCATAAAGTCAGAATGCGCTCTCCCTCTCTGCCGTTCAACGCCCAATCTTAGTGCTGAACGCCAGCCTGCTGTCCGAGTTACACAACTTTTGGGCCTCCAAGTGGATTTAGCACCTCTTAGTTTTATGTTATCTTATCTTTGTAATTTATATTTTAAATTAATATCTTTTGGATTTAGCATTTATTATTAGGTTAGTATTTAAAGGTAAAAATCAATTAGGTTTAGAATCTTCTAGCAACTAAACCTTGTTTTCTCTATAAGTCATGAGCAACTAAACCTCCTAGTTAAGGTTAGGAGCTCTGTTTATTTTTATGGATTAGAACAATTATTATTCTATTTTAATTAATGTTTGATTCAATTCTAAGGTGTTGTTTTCATTCTTAATCTTATGAATCTAGGTGGAACGAGAGTATGACCCTTATTCTACATGAGCTCTTGAGCTATAGCTTGAAAACACTCCTCCTAAACTGATAATTACATGATCTAATTGGGATAAGTGACATAAAATCTTGTTAGCTTTGGGTAATTAGGGTTTTTGTTACACTAAACTGGTTTTCTGAACTTCACCATCTGATCTAAATTGAATGACCATGAGAGTGGCTTTTGGTGAGGAATAGAAGAGATTAAATCGCTAAAAGATTAGGTTTTAATCACTTATGGTTTGCCATAGAATGAATCACTCATTGTTAAAATAGTTGGTAAGACGTTTTAATCCAGAAAGGTAACCATCTCCAAGGCTTTAACTATTTTCTCATTATTGTTCTACACCAAACCTGTTTAATTATTTTATTTACTTATTTTTCATTACTTATGCACTTCATACTAACGAACAAACCTTACTGTTTACTTGACTAAGTCCAACAGGATAACTATTGCTTGCTTAGTCCGACAATCCTTGTGGGATCGACTTTCACTCACCTGAGGTATTACTTGGATGACCCGATGCACTTGTCAGTTAAGTTGTGTGAGTTCTAATTTCGTGCACTAGCCATTACTTGTACAATTCTTAAATGTATGGAAATCAAATTTCAAATTTACCAATGACTATTCTAATTTTTTGCCAATAAAAATCTATGTATTATTGTTGGTGTTATTAATTTGAGCCACAGTTTTAATATATATATATATATACACACGCACACTATTAGTTTTGCTTTTCTTATATGAATGTTCATGTCGACAGTGCAAATACCTGCCATTGCAATGAATGATGATGGCAAAATAGTGCTCGTGTCTGACGATAATGGACCAAAGAAAAGGCACAGGAGCCAGTTAATAAAGAAAAAAAGGAATCTTACACTAAGAAAGTTGAGTAGAATTAGGAGTCAATTATGCATACCAAAATGCAAGTTGTGATAGCACTAACAAAGTGAACCTAGTCAAACTATAGCATAAACATTGCTTGTGTCATTTTGATTCTGCATAGCAAAAAGTTAAAGGACCTAAAGGGAATCATACAGGAAACAAATTCTACTATGCAAGTTAAGTAGAATAAGGAGTCCATTTTCAAGGCTTTGAATTGTTTGTATATTCTAAATCACAGTTACTAAGTATTTTGTTGAGTTTCTTGTATTGGTAGATGCCAGTTCAAACATAAGTAATTGGAAAGTTATAATGACATTCACCAAAACTAAGTAATCCCTTACAAATCGTATTTGCTTGTATGCTAGATCTTAATCACATCACATCAACCATTATATAATGCTCCTAATTTACAAAGAAAGACGAAAAAGACATATGGTTGTTTTTGCATCGGTGATATAACTAATATTATTATTTGCAAAAATGTAGAACTACTATGACCATGAATTAAAAGGCATTCCTTTTTTAATGAAGTTCATAAGAATAAAATCATTGGTAGAAATTCACATGAGATCCACGAGTAAGCTAATTTGTAAACTTTTAAGAAAAAAGAATCAATTTTTAAAAGAGAATGGTAGATATCAATGATAAAACTAAAACACAAGTTATTTCACTTTTAAATTAACTCAACGATATTTCTACTGATGAGACTGCTTAATAGTATCTGTTAAAAAAAATCATCATTTTATCTCTGCATAACTTGTAGATTAAAGCCTAGTTTCCTTCATACCCAAATTTCATGCATTGTCACCTATGATCAAATTATTGTTAAACAACTCAATGAAATAGGTAAAAAAATTAGTATCAATTTGATGCTGGAATAATGTTATTTGCTGAATTGCCACAATGTTTCATAAATGTTAAGCAACTAAATAATCTGAAACTAGTATCAAATAGTGTAAATTGCAACAAGTAATTAACTGTCTCAACTTAACACTATTAAAACTAGATACTGCAAACTGTGGCATACAAATAACAAATAAACTATAGTTGCTTGAGTTTGTTGAGTTGAAACCAATGCTCAATAGCGTTGTCCATAATTGTCTTTTTCAATTCATTGAAGGGACCCAAAACCAAGTCTGTGGTAGTTGTGATTAGCTCCAAATTTTCAAAAATCTAAAAGCAGCAAACAAAAATAGAAAAAGCAAATTCAAAATCAAGAGTTCACTAGAGAGCTCAATAAAAACAACAAATAATAAGGCCTTACAAAATTTTTAAAATATATAGCAAATAAAATGATTGACATTATCATCTTAGGTTGTATCTTAGGATTGAATGAATATTCCATATGTAACCAGCTTAGTATCCATAAGGCAAAATCTTCCTTGCGTGTTGGAGGAGGCTGCACATAGTGAACTACTTCAATTTTGTGAGAATACTAACCACCTGAGAAGTCATCATATTCAAAAGGACAAGCTTCAACATGTGCTAAAGAAATAATCTGAGATAGAATAACAGCCTACAAAAAGTGAACAACATTATTATTTGCAAGGATATATCATATGGACATAGCCACATTAATTGAAACAATTTAGATTAGAACCAGAGTGTTAGTAGATTCAGTCCGTTGTTCCTTGTGCTCAGGTGGTAGGTTGGAGTCCAAATGGAAAACAATTTTTAGTTTCAGGTTTATTAGATACCAGTGATCATTATCTTTAATGGGATGATGATGACCAAGAGCATAGGTTTGGATTTCACAATAAAAATAAGATTTTTCCATTGCAAGTATAGTCCAAACCAAGCCAATGATCATTAATCAAATATTAAATTCACTACAAAATAACTGGGAGTTTTAATCCCTGGGTCGTTCTCACTAGGAACGCAATTGAAGTGTTACCTCCTTGGTTGTTAAGGAAAAAAGGGGGGTTTAAAATTAAAGAACAAAAGATTAAAGGAACTTAAGAAATCAAAGACTAAGGAATGAGCAAAATTGTGAATTAATGCATAAAAGAGACATTGACTTGGGGATTGAGAATCCAAGGAATTCTATCATTGCCATAACCACAACTATGGTAATTGTCATGAGTTAGTCTCGCCTAGTCAACTCTAACCATCGAGGAGTAAGTCAAGCAAGCATAATTGACCTTAATCCACAAGTCCTAGCCAACTTACCAAACTAGTTGATAAACGGCTAGAATCAATGGAAAAAAGAGCCAACTAACTCCCCAAGAATTTCCATTAAATGTCAGACATTATGACTCTAGTATCCTAGAAACTCAAACAAAAAGCCAAGGTGTGAAAATCGACTCAAAATCTAGAGTTGGCATTTTCACAAACACCTTGAGTGCATAAACGTAAAGTATGAAAAATTCCAAAGAAAAAAATAGAAAACTATAATCAATTATCAAGAAAACCAAGTATAAACAAGCAATCAAACATAAAGGAAGCATGGAATTGTAAATTCATCAATCAAAACTTCAAGAACTCAAAATTGCAATTATAAACAAAGTAACTTGAACCAAAAGGAAATGAAGATAAAAGTGCTTTAATTAAGGAGGAAATTGAGAGTACTCACAATTAAAGAAGTAAATTCAAGGATCAAGGCTTGCTATAAAGTGCTATAAGAAGGCCACATAAACCCTAGGAGAGCTCTCTATTCTACACTACTCCTACTCCTAATTACTATGCAAAACTATGGAAAATAAACTCTAAGTCCTAATTGCCTTCAAATGTGTTGATTCTCCCTTTATATAGCACTTCAATTTAGTAATTCAGCCTTCCAAAATGGGCCAAAAGGCCTCCAAATCGCGAGTGCACATGCTTCATTAATGAAGGCACACACTGGGACCTGTGTGGATGCACAGATGTGTGCATCTGCACACTCGGCTAAAAATCCTCCTGTGCGTATGCACAGGTGCTTGTGCACACGCACAGGTCGCTGTGTGTGCTTTTCCTTATTTTCTTCATGTGTTCTCCCTTGTAAATGCTTTCTTCCACTTTTGCCTATCTATTCTTGCCTTCAAGGCCTGAAATTACTCACAAACCATATCACGACATCGAATGACATAAAAGTGGGATTAATTTGCTCTATTAAAGCACAAAAATTGCATATTTTTACAATTAAGATCAAATTAGGGACAAAACACAAAAGTATGCTATTCTGGTGCTTAAGTGTGAGTTCATATGCCAGAATCCATCCAAATTGAGTCAAAATATGTCATCAAATATGGACTCATCAATTCCCCCACACTTAAACAATAGCATGTGCTCATGCTAAACCGACAAGGAGAATAATCAAAAGGGGAAATCAACTTATTAAATGCAACTATCTATATGTATGCAAGTATGTATATACTATATCTATCTATCTATATATCCATAGTTTCCTATATGATTGGTGAAAACAAACAAACAAATTCCCAAGCAAGAGTATAAACATATAGGGCAAAGTAAGGAGATAATCCGATGCGACCAAAATCTAACGAATTGATCTAACTCATTAAAGCGAATCAAATTGCAAGAATGCATGATAAGAAGCATGGAAACATAGAGTTTAGTAATTGAACCCTCACTAGGTGTGTATACGCTTTGATCACTCAGTGTTTAGGGTTTCAATCACTCAAATCTCTTCTAATCATGCTTTCAACGAATTGCTTTTCGTCTAACAATCAACAATCAAGTGATGCATGAATGCAATTATCATGAGGACTTCATACTGTTGTAATGGAGTTAGGGTAAAGGTGGGATAGATATGGCTATGTGGACTAAAATGGGTGAATCCTTGATTAGTTTAGGTTCCACATCAACCTATATCAACCGATTTGAAACAAAGATGTAGTCCTAACCTTCCATGATTTTCAATTCACTCACATTCATGTATGCTTTTCACAAGGACACCCCATATGCAATTCTTTATTCATTTGTTTACTCTTCACGGTGTTTTTGCATCCCTTTTATGATGAAGAGTTTTTTTTTTTGGAATTGCATATGGTTAGGTAATTCATACATGAATCTTCCCATTTTCCAAGATTTTCAACAAATACCCAAAAGTAATAATTTCAATCACTACCAATGTTTCCCAGTGTTCCCCCACACTTAATTGAAACACACTTTTCCAACCTAGGCTAATCAAGGATACAATCCAAGGTTATTCATGGTTTTCCGCTTATGGTTGTGATGTGGTGATATTAAGAATAATTGGGTAGATAAATCTCAAAGGGGTTAACAATGGTATATGCAAGGGGTAGGCTATATGGGAAAAGTGAACTTTTAAACAAAGATGGCCTCAATCATGCTTAATGCAATTCAAAACATCAATCATTGGAAATAAAGAATCAAGCAAAACCAAGATCACAATCATAGAAGAGATATGTCACACAACGAACAAAATTAGTGGTTAAAAATGTGTAACCACTCATTAAGGCTCAAATCTCACAAGGTAATTGTTCTTTACTCTTCTATGTTCCACAAAAAGTCATTCAAGCAAGTTTAAAGACAGTTTTCTAATCAATTCAATAGAAAGCCCAAAATTGTTGGAAAGTCATGTTGTTTTTCACCAAAATTATTCCTATATATATATGTATGTATGTCGTCATGGATGCAAAATTTTTCAAAATTTCCTAGTTCTTCTCCTAATTTTCAACGATCAAAAAGTAACATGAACAATTAGGATCAAAATGAGCTAGGCAGAAGCTATTCACAACATCCAATCACAATTCATATCTATACTATGTACCATGCAATATCAAATGTAATATGTAACTATATATACCAAAATGAAAGTGCAATACTAAAGATAACTAGGAGCAACTAACATATATACCCACGTAAAAATGCATAAGTCAAAGTACTAAAAGTGTCCATAAAAGCATAGTAAAAACTAAAAATAACTAATTGAAAGTGTTCATGAAAGAATGTTTACACCCAAAATATCGCAGATCCTCCCCCACACTTAAGTCATGCACTGGAGGGGCAAATCAATCATAAGAAGCTCCACCGTTAGATGGTATTGGGTGATGATGACGCTGGTAAACAATGATGGCGCTAGATGGCTGTGTGGTGGTTTCAGCTCTCGGCTGCTCAACTATCAACTCGGCTCCAACTGTCGACTCCTCAACTCTAGGCTCCTCGGCTCTATGCTACTCAGGTCTCCGCTTAGGTATCTGGACTGCCTGGCCAGCTTCAGCTGTTGGCTCCTCTGATGCAGGCTCCTCGGCCTCAGGCTCTGGTGTATCTGGAGGAGGTGGCCCAGGATCGCGACCGTCAAACTTCGCCACTATCCACTGGAAGCGGCGAGCGTTGCGGCGCTCAATATGGTGCAGAGTCTGCAAGATCTCCTGACTAAGGTCATAAGGCGTCTGGAGTCGGGGTACGGGTGTGGGTGCTGAAGGCTCTGCTGCTGCTGATGTAGGCTTAGAGGTCTTTCTCTTCTTCGGAGGTGGTCCTTCTTAGTCTCCGTATGGCAGAAAGGGCTACTTACTATTGTAGATAGACATCCGGGCTGTTGGACGTCTCTCTACACCAGATAAGGCTGCAAATCTGGTGATCAATGATGGAAAAGGAACGTCGAATTTTAGCTGTTGGTTCACCTTCATCATCGACTCTGTGATATGGGGAAGAACATAGATTCTCTTCTCCTCTAGAATAGCTCATAGTAACACTACCATCTAGACTCTGACATGTGTGGCATGCGTGCTCGGAAGAATGTAGTCGGCGATGATCTACTGCTAGATCCTTGGCTCTGGGCTGAGGTCAGTGCACGTAATGCTCAACAGAATCGCATTGTCTCCTTTACTATACTCCCATCTAGCTTCAGGCTGGCCTATCCTCTGCAGGACCACATCCAGAGATATCTTGCCCGTTGTAACATTCCTCATTACTTGAGTGTAAGCGTCGCGAGCCAGAGGAATATGCAGAATATTTAAGAGGGCATCTAAAGTAGTATCAGAGATGTCTAGGGTGACACCTCTGAGAAAAATAGTTTTGGTATCCCTCTTTAGGAGATTTACGTAAAATTCCTTGACCTGGTGTTCATTTACTTCCACCGAATCAGATTTTACGAATCCTCAATGTTAAAAATTAAGTCAGTTAAGGATAGCATCCGCATATTTCTCAGGCAGGTTTAGTTTTCTCTCATAATGAAAGGAACGCTTTTGTAATTTCTTATATTGCTCTTGGGCTTTAGAGTTAATGAACGTCTCTGGTTGGTCACTTGGGGCACACGAGGAGGACGAGCCAAAGGGTTGGCTTTTTCCTTCCTCTTGCGAGTCATCCTAAAGAAGGAAAAATAGAATACAACTCAGGAGAACAGATAAAAGTCACAAAAATTTAAAGGAGATAGTCAAACAATTAATTAAGAGCCAGTGAGGTAAACAGATACTAATTCAAGGGAAAAACATGTATGTAGCAGTGAAATGGTCAAAAAGAAAATGTGTTTCCCCAAATTAAGCAACCTAAGTAGCAAATGAATGAGTGAACAAACAATGAAAGCATATGCATTTCTTAGGTGCATTATAGAAGTGAACTGAACTAAAAGAAATCGATTTATTGCGATTGTGCCTTGAGGATTGAAAAAGTTTGTAAGAGTTGGCACAAAAGGCAATGATCAAGTTGACAATTTAAAGCACCTGCTTATTCATGGAACAAAATGGTAAAATGGTCACATAGACAATCCTTGTTCCCAAAAGCAATGTCAGTTGAAATCAGATTCATTGCTCAAAAAGATTTACAAGGGACAAGTAATTGTACATGATCATTTATAGTCAAGAACACATGGATAAGCAGTCAGTCAGTTCAGCAAACAAACATTATATGTAGTGCTGTAAAAAGCACCAAACAGATTTTTAAATTGGAAGTTTAATGCTTGTTTAGTGTGTAAGCAAAAAGAAATGGGCAGTCACATATGATGTAGTGAATCAGCATGCTATGCACTTAAAGGTACCAAACATAATAATCAATACTATCAAATTTAATTAAGTTTGGTCTGGAGAACAAAATCAACAATGAAGTGCATAGTTAGCAAACTAATCAGTAAAGGATGATATGCAAAATGGGATAATCAGAAGACAATTGAAGTTCAGTGTGATATCTGAGCATAAACATAGAGTGCAATAATCATCTCATGCAGCAATTAGAATAATAGAAAACGTGCACAATTATGAAGTAACAATGCCAAGGGAAAGAAAATGCCAAGATCTATATTGATCAGACACAGAATTTGGGTAAAAAATTCCCATTCAGACATTTTGTCAGGCATGTCATGTCCAGAAATCAGCAACATCATTATTTAGTTTCAAAATCAAGCAAAAGCAGCATTCAGAATTAGGCAAGAACAACAGCAGTCAGTGCATATTTAGTAACATTATCAATCTCAGCCAACATCAGTTAACAAGATCAGCCAGAATCATATATCTAATACAGTAAACACAAATCATCTAACCTAAAGCCACCTAATAACTAAAGCAAAATCACAAAGCAGAAGTAGAAGAAGCAGTAATATGAAGCAGAAAAGAAATGAAACATGGCAAGGTAACAGTGGGTTAAAATCTGTAGTGCAGAATGAGAGGGATTGAGGGAAGGTGAGGGCGAGACAGAGAGGGCTGTAGCGGCCCAGGGGTCTGCCGCCACTGGCGGTTGCTCGCCAGAACAAGGATGCGCGGCCTAGGGCTGAACGCTGGTGCGGAGGCAGAGACAGGGAAGAAAGGAAAAGGAAGAGGGAGAGAGAGAGAGAGGAGGTGCATCGGCGGCGGTGTGGAGGTCGCCAGAGGTGGGTCACGGTGGAAGGAGGCTGGGCTGAGAGGGGTGGTTGTGGTTTTCAGAGAAAAGGGGAGAAGAGGGGTGAGTATAGAAAATGAAGTGCGACCCTCTCTCTTTTTAAATTAACGTTCGAAAAGTGACCTGTGCAGATGCACAAGGTCGTGTGCGGACGCACACAAGGAGAAAGAGGAAGGTGTGCACATGCACAGGGTCGTGCGGAAGCTGCGAACAGAAGGTGTAACGCAACTTGTGCGGACGCACAAGGGGTGTACGCTCGCACAGAAGGAAAAAAAAAGGGGGCGTGCGATCGCACAAGGGGTGCGGTCGCTGCGACCAGAGAGGTGTGTTCAGGCTGTGTGGGCGCACAAAGGGTGTGCACTCGCACGTATGGCTTCTCCTTTTTCTTTTCAAGATAAGGGTTTCGTGTGCGGACCCACACAGGGTGTGCTGTCGCACAGGAGGAAAAAGGGTGGTGTTCCCACGCACACACTGTGCGTGCGCTGGGAATAGAAGGGGTGTTTAAGGGTGTGCGAGACAATGGTGCTGTGCGCACGCAAGGAAACTAGAAAATAGGGGATCTGTGCGGATGCACAAGGCTATGCGCATGCACATGTCTCTGTTCCTGCAACAAAAATTATGCCTCAAAGGCATCAAACTTGACATCCAAGACAGGTTTTCAAGTCCCAAAACATGACAAAACTCTCGAAAACACATTATTTCACTAGAATTACTTAACAAACATGAAAATAAATCCAACAAACCAAGCATTATAGCCAATTATTCATAAGCAAGAAAGTAAAAAAAGGAACGTTAGAAGGATATTACCATGGTGGGGTGTCTCCCACCTAGCACTTTGGTTTATAGTCCTAGGTTGGACTTGGTAAGGAGGTCCTTGTTAGGGCAGTTTATACTTCCACTCCTCCTTAAATCTCTAACCATGTTTGCTATTGATTTGTCCTCCGGGGTCCCAAATAAATTGCATCAAACTCTCAAGAGACTTCAGGCTAGCAACTAGGATCATCAAGTGTTGACTCATAAGACCAATGCCTGGATCCCATACTTGAATTCCTCTATCACCGTTGACATTATTGTGCACTACCCGGAATCCACTAATTTGAGTCTTACACCAAAATTGAGCTCTAAATGTTAAATTGGCCCTTTTGATGAACTTTCCATTCCACTGCCAATTAACATTCTTCTCATCACCTTTCACTACTCCAAGAAGGGTTTGAAGTTGACAATCCGTCTCCAAGACGGCATATTGATGCAAGCCTAGAATGCTTGTTGAAGAAGCCTTTACCCACTCAACTTGCTCTTGTACACACACTTTCACTTCTTGGTGACTAAGGTCATCCTCAACATCTATTGAATCTTCTTCATTATCACTCAAGTCAAAAATTGGAGGTTGAGTGAAGTCCATATCAACTTCTTCTTCCAAATCTAATAATGGAGATTCATGAAGGTCATCGGTGGGGTTAACCAAGTCAGACAAAAAATCTTGAAGGATGGAATCCTCTAGATAAAATTCTACCAACTCTTCATTTGTCTCCTTTTCCTTTTCATGTTGTGACTCTACATCATCTTCTTGATCTTGCAATTCTTCTTCCATTCTACACTTTTCACATGGTTCCACATATTCATCCACTAAAATGTTTTGCTTGTGGCATGAACGAGATGAAGCTAAATGATCCAAAGCTTTCGCTAAGGTAGACATGACTTGCTCTCGCTTCTCCCAAAACTCTTTTTGTTCTTAAATGAGCATGAAAAATACTTCCTGTGTGGCTTGATCCATATGTGAAGATGAAGATTGAGGTGACAAACTCATGAGGGTGAGGGTTTTGTATGTAGTGAGGTGGTGGGGTGTAAGATTGGTGACTAAAAAGGTAAGTATTTGGGTTCCATTGGGGTGCATTGTGGTGATAGTGTGAAAAGGTCATTAAGAAAATATAAACAAAAGCCTACTAACAAAAGCAAACAAACAACCAAAAGGTGTTATTTACACTATTAACATATTCCCAACAAACAAGAACATAACACCAATTGCACTCCTCGACAACGGCGCCAAATTTGACGATGACCAAGAGCATGGGTTTGGATTTCACAATAAAAATAAGATTTGTCTGTCGCAAGTATAGTCCAAACCAAGTCAATGATCATTAATCAAATATTAAATTCACTACAAAATAACCAGGAGTTTTAATCCACGGGTCGTTCTCCCTAGGAACGCAATTGAAGTGTTACTTCCTTGGTTGTTAAGGCAAAAAGGGGGGGCTTAAATCAAAAAATGAAAGATTAAAGGAACTTATGAAATCAAAGACTAAGGAATGAGCAAAATTGTGAATTAATGCATAAAAGAGACCTTGACTTGGGGATTGAGAATCCAAGGAATTCTATCATTGCCATAACCACAACTATGGTAATTGTCATGAGTTAGTCTCGCCTAGTCAACTCTAACCATCGATGAGTAAGTCAAGCAAGCATAATTGATCTTAATCCATATATCCTAGCCAATTTACCAAACTAGTTGATAAACGGCTAGCGTCAATGGAAACAAAAGCCAACTAACTCCCCAAGAATTACCATTAAATGTCAGACATTATGACTCTAGTTGATGACAAGTCATCATATACCCATTTTTCAAGCTAATTTCATTTGTTTTATTAGTCTTTATGCACTTTCTTGCATCCTAAGTAAGTGATTTGGAATGAAAATGCATAACTTCTTTAAATCAAGCAACTACCATTAATTTGATGCTAACTCATGAGGTTTAAGCTAAATTTAATTGAATTTTAATTGATTTATAAACCTTGTGAATTTAGTGATACGTTGAGTGGTTGTTTTGGTTGATTATAGGTGAAGAAAAGAAGAAAAGAGAAAGCGTGGCTTAAGGAAGCGTGGCTCAAGGAGAAAAAGGTGTGGCGCATAAAGGAGAGAGCAAGCATTGCCCTCCACAAGGGCACACTGCCCTCTAGGAGGGCAACATAAGGAAACAAGGCTTGAAAGGCAACTCTGCCCTGCCCACGACAAGGGCAGAGCACAAAATTGTGCCTTGGATCAAAGAAGAGAAAAACGTTGCCCTGCCCTCCACAAGGGCAGTATCGGGCCTTCATGGAAAATAAATCAAAGGAAAAAGCCTACCAATGCTTGCCACAAGAGTCGAACACAGAACAATGAGGAAGCAAGGAACTAGGCCTCATTATGGTGCCAAGAAAGCCAAGGAAAATGGGTAGCGTGTGCATCGGCCAAGTCTCGAACACGGGACTTCGATTTGGAAACACTGCCCTGCCCTCCGCGAGGGCAGGGCAGCATTTTGTTGTGGCACGGCCAGCGCACCATTCTGGCGCACCAAGGCATCATTTGGCAGCACCAGCAGCACGCACAGGCACCAAACTGGCGCACCAAAATTTTCTGCCCTGCCCTCCGCGAGGGCAGGGCAGCATCCTGCAGCACACACCAACGCACCACGCTCACACCAAGGCTGCACACATCAATTTTCTGCCCTGCCCTCCACAAGGGCAGGGCAGCCTCCTGGAAGCTAATTCTTCATGGGCTAAAATTGGATTAAAAATCCAATAAAATTCATTTCTTCACTAAATCAAAAGCCCATCCAAATCCCAATATCCAAGAATAGAAAATGTATAAATAGGAGATAGTTTGATGTAATTAGGACCGGACCTTTCCCTTTACTTTTGAACTTTGAATTTTCCTTTGAACCTTTACTTTTATTTTAAGCTTTTGAACTTTCTCTCAGAGACTTCACTGAGATTTCAGAGAATTGGGGAGGAGAATTGATCTCTCTTCTTCCTCGTTCTTGCTTGGGCACTTTTAATTTCCTTGTTTTGAGTTTTGGGTGTGAAGAATTGAGGAAATTCTATCTCAATCTTCATTCAAAACCTCTTTAAATCTTCTTCTACATAATTTAGTTGAATTTCAGTTACTTTACTGCTTCTTCTTCAATTTCTTTTTAATTGCTTTGTGGACTTGGATCTGGGAAGGCAATTGAGATCTAGACTTTGCTATCTAGTCTCTTGAGTCCTGAGATCCCATTTTTCCTTTTGGTTCTTCTGTGAACCTCTGCTGCAAGTAAATTTTCATTTCTGTTTAGACTCTAGTTCTTTCTAATTCAACTTCTGCTTTATTAATTGTTGCAATTAAATTTCCCTTGCTGAAATTCTGAATTCCCAATCCTCAACTCCCCTTTTCCATTCAAGCAATTTACATTTCTTGCATTTTAAGTTACTGCAATTTACATTTCTTGCACTTTAAGTTTCAGTCATTTAATTTCTTGTTCTTTAAGATTCAGCACTTTTATTTTCCTGTCCTTTAATTTACTGCAATTCTCCCTTCTCCCTTTACATTCCAAGCAATTTAGCTTCTGTTAAAGATAAACCACTCAACCAATACTTGATTCGCTTGACTAAATCAACCACTAAACTAAAATTGCTCAATCCTTCAATCCCTGTGGGATCGACCTCACTCCCGTGAGTTTTTATTACTTGATGCGACCCGGTACACTTGCTGGTGAGTTTTGTGTTGGATCATTTTCCACACATCAAGTTTTTGGCGCCGTTGCCGGGGATTGAAATAGATTGACAATGATTAAGTGAAGTGGAGATCTAGATCAAGCACTTTTACTTTTCTATTGTTTTTAATTTTGGCTAACACACTAACTGTGTGTTTATTGTTGTGTGTTTGTATGTCAGGTACAGGAAGATCTTCCCCTGTCCTCTCTGAAATTGACCAAAGAACTCTTCGAAGAATAAGAAGAGCTGAAAGAGGAAAGAACGTTATTGGAGAGGAAGAATCTGAGGAGGAATTCCAAGAGATGGAAGGAGATCCATCAAATCTCGATCAACCAGGAGGAGGGGCCAACAATAACCCACAACAAAGAAGGGTCCTGGCTTTATACACATTTGCAAATGCTAGACACTGTGGAAGTAGCATTCTTACTCCTAATGTCAATGCAAACAATTTTGAACTAAAGCCACAACTCATCACTTTAGTTCAAAACAACTGTTCTTTTGGAGGAGGACCATTGGAGGACCCAAATCAACACTTATCCACCTTCTTGAGGATTTGTGATACTGTGAAAACCAATGGTGTGCCTCCTGACAGCTACAAGTTGCTGCTCTTTCCATTTTCTCTCAGAGACAAAGCCACTCAATGGCTAGAGACATTTCCAAAGGAGAGCATCAACACATGGGATGACTTGGTAAGCAAGTTCCTTGCCAAATTTTATCCCCCTCAAAGGATCATAAGATTGAAGACTGAGGTGCAGACATTCACTCAAATGGAGGCTGAAAATTTATATGAAGCATGGGAAAGATATAAGGCATTATTGAGGAAATGTCCACCAGAGATGTTCACTGAGTGGGACAAGCTGCAGAACTTCTATGAGGGACTCACTCTTAAGGCTCAATAAGCACTTGATCATTCAGCTGGAGGCTCATTACAACTCATGAAAACTACAGAGGAAGCTCAAAATCTCATTGATATGGTGGCTAACAACCAATATTTCTTTGCTCATCAAAGACAACGCCAACCATCACAAAGAAGAGGAGTAATGGAGTTGGAAGGAGTGGACTCAATTCTAGCTCAGAACAAGATAATGCAGTAGCAGCTTCAACAACAATTTGAGCAAATGGCCAAAAGGATTGATGGCCTGCAAGTTGCATCAGTGAGTGCCACAAGCCAACCATCAACTACTTGGGGTCAGAATGAAGAAATTCAAGAGGAGCAACAGCAAGAGCAAGTCCACTACATGCACAACCAAAATCCTGGAGCTAATGAAGTCTATGGAGAGACTTACAATCCTTCTTGGAAGAACCATCCCAACCTTAGATGGGGGGACAACCACAATCAAAGCCAACAGCCATGGCAAAGGAACTCAACTCAAAACAATTGGAAAAACACAAACAACAACCAGCCAAACACTAGCCAGAACACATACAGAAAACCACAAAATACTTATCCCAACTCTAACCATTATCCACCCAATAACCACCCAACAAACCAAAACACCTATCATCATCCATCAACACCCCAAAACCAACCAATCTCACAAGACTCTCAGAGGATCACTAATCTAGAGATGCTCATGGAAAAGATGATGAAGAACCAAGAATTGACAACAAGGAACCAAGAAGCTTCCATGAAGAACCTAGAGAGGCAGATTGGGCAAATCTCCAAACAAATTTCTGTTGAAAAACCATCAAACTCACTACCAAGTGACACCATTCCTAATCCAAAAGAGGAATGCAAGGCAATACAGTTGAGGAGTGGAAAAACACTGCTGAAAGATGAAGAAGCTACCAAGAAGCCCAAGGAAAGTGACAAGAAGCAAGTTGAAAAAGAGGAAACCAATGATGAAAATGCAACAGCAAGCAAGTACTCTCAAAATCAACCCCAAGAGAAAGAAAATAGACCACAAAATTTGAAGAAGGGAAAGCAGATCATGGAAGAACCAATTCCAAGACAACTTCAAAGGGAGAAAAGCTTGACAACTCCATTGCCTTATCCCCAAAGATTCCACAAAGAGACAAAGGATCAACATTTCCACAAATTTCTTGAGACTTTCAAGAAGCTGGAAATCAACATACCTTTAGCTGAGGCATTGGAGCAAATGCCTCTATATGCCAAGTTTTTGAAGGAGCTCATCAATAAGAAAAGAAGTTGGAGTGAGAAGGAGACTGTAATGCTCAATGAAGAATGCAGTGCATTAATCAGAAAAGGACTTCCTCCCAAGCTTGAAGATCCTGGAGGCTTCTTCCTACCGTGCACTATTGGAAGCCTATTCATCAACAAGGGGATGTGTGACTTAGGAGCAAGTATAAATCTAATTCCATCTTCTTTAGTGAAAAAGCTTGGCATAGGAGAGGTAACACCAATACAGATGTCCTTGGAATTAGTAGACCAATCAGTGGTATATCCTAAAGGGTTGATTGAAAACCTTTTAGTTAAGGTTGACAAGTTCATCTTTCCAGCAGACTTTGTGATCCTAGAATCAGCAGAGAATGAGAATGACTCCATAATACTTGGTCGACCATTTTTGGCCACTCCTAGAGCCATCGTAGATATAGAGCAGGGAGAGTAACCCTCAGGATGCATGAGGAGAGCATCACCTTGAAAGTTTTTCCAGAATCACAAAGGAATGAAGAAACAAGCAAGACAAGTAGTGACTTCCTTCCAAAGTAAATAGCCAACAAGGTAGTAGAACAGAAAAATAAGCAACTGCAAGAAGAAAAAGGAATTCAAAAAGAAGCTGGGATGATAAACAAGAAGGAAGGTATCACAACCCAAGTCACTGACAAGAAAGAAAGATCAACAAGAAAGAAAAAGATGAAGAGCAAGAAGAAGGCTTACAAAGGGTGGAAGAATAAGAAAATCCCAACTGAAGGATTTTCTAAAGGTGATAAGGTGCAACTAGTATATCAACAGCTGGGAACAGAAGATTATTACACTATCAACCAAGTACTTTCTCTTGAGCATATTGAAATTGAGCATCAAGGCACATAGAGAAAGCTTACAGTGAGAGGTGACAAGTTGAGACATCACCTGCATCAACCACCCTAAAGGGAGTTCAATGTCAAGCTAGTGACAATAAAAGAGCGCTTCATGGGAGGCAACCCATGATTTAAGATTTCTGTCTTTTCTTTCATCTAATAAGCTATGATTCCCCTGAGTATGATTTTGAACTTTCATATTTGATAAATGCATACACTGTTTTAGAGCATAAGTCAGACTTCTAAGTTTGGTGTCCCTTAAGGTACACTCAACTTTTGCTTTCCAAAAGAAAGGGGGCTATTCTTAGAACATATGAAACGTCATTTTGATGGAGCATATGACCAAACACTAAGTTTGGTGTCTACATATGTAATATTGTTCTACAGATTAGTTTCCTATTCATGGAATCAAAACCATACAGAAAGGGATCATGCATCATTTTTTTATAAAATATATCAATTGTGAAGAATGGTTTGCATTGCTAAGCCGTCCCGTCAATAAGAGATAAGTTTGGTGTTCACCAACTTTTAGCATCTTTAATTAAGGGATACAATTGATCACCAAAAAAAAATTTCAAATGATAATTAAACAGAACAAAACAATTTTTTTTCTCTTTATTACAAGTCAATTGCCAACGTTTATATTAATATTCTAAGGCTAGCTGTTTGATTTATTTAGGAGGAAGAGATGGCGACAAAAGCAAGGAGGGGCCACGGCTAGGATAGGTTAAAAGAGGATGGTCACATGTGCCTAGAGAAATGCGCTCCTTGGGAAGCAGAATCTGCATGCATGCATCATCGAACACTTAAATACATGCAACCAATGAGAAGAGAATCCTCGTCAAAGCCTCAACAAGGCATGCAGACCGTTAAATCCATGAACCTTTGGTGTGATCAATTCAATCTCAACCCTTCATGAGTACCAACGAACTCATTCCTCATTCATTGTGGTTTTGTTGGAAAGCTTGGAGAATATGCTTATAAATAGCCGTTAGCACTAAATAGTTTACACACTCGTTCAAGCTACCTTCACATTAAAGCCATAATCCCCTCTACTCCCAAAACTAAAACAATTCCCTTATCTCACACAATAGAACCGAGAATCATCCCAAACACAACACATCTTTCTTCTATTCTCACTTTTACCTCCATCTCACCTCAAATCCGATGGCCTCCTCAAGTTCAAAAAGAAGGCCGGGAAAGGAACCTATGGTAGCCGAACCTCCATCATTTGATGCAAGCAAATTTAGATCCCAATTCCATGAAGGAAGATATCATAGGTTCATGCAGGCAAAGAATGTCATCTATGAGAAAGGCCTTGAGTTGAGGGACGGGGAATACCCCATCATGAGGCAAATCACTAAAGAAAGAAGGTGGGAACTCTTATGTGCTCCTCTTGTTGACATCAGTGCAGTCATGATCAGGGAGTTCTATGCAAATGCTGTAAAAGAAAACAAAGATAGTGCTCCTTACACAAGTTATGTCAGAGGAGTTGAAGTGAACTTCGGTCCAGCAGCCATCACTAGAGCTCTAAAGTTGAGAACATAACTTATGCAGAGCCTAGTTATGAGACCAGATTGCAGATGGAAAACAATCCTGATGAGATCTTGCAAGGGCTATGTGTTGAAAATACAGACTGGGAAAGAGACTCAAAAGGAGTTCCAAGCCACTTGAAGAGAATAAAACTTTCTCCTGTGGCCAAAGGATGGTATGAGATAGTAAGGAGGTCTATTCTCCTTACTGGAAACGCCTCTTGGGTCACAATCAAACGGGCACTCTTGACATATTGCATCCTACATGGAGGTGAAATCAACCTCGCACAACTCATAGTCGACAGTATTCAAGAGATGGCTAACAGCACAAGTAAATCAAGTGGTCTTGGACATCCAAGCACCATCCTTAGGCTATGCAACAAAGCGGGAGTGATCTTTGAAGATGAGGACACAGAAAAGGTGAAAAAAGGGAAATGAATCACCAAGAAAAGTATGGAAGGAATGAATGAAGAAGATGATCAAGAAGGGGTGGCAGCTCCCAGACAAAGGAGATCACAAAGAGAGGAAGGACGAAATCAAGCTCATGATGCCATAGACATGAGCCAGTTACAAAGATCAATTGAAGAACTATCTCAACAACTCATGCAGGCTCAACAAGGCCAAAATCAGGGGCGCCAAGAGCAATATCTAGAGCCCCATCCAGAATTTAGGGAGCAATATTTGAAAGATAAAGAGGAACGAGAAGCTTGGCAGCGTCAAATGGAGGAGAAACAAGAGAGATGGCAGCAACAAATGATGACTCAGCAGCAAGAATTTCAAGCACAGATTCTTGAAGGACAAAAAGAGCAATACAAAGAATTCAAAGAATCATATGATAAGCTGTATTTTAGTCAAGCTAAAGCAGGGGAATATAGTCACAACCTGTAGCAATGGAAGAATATTCATCACACCATGGAAGAAGTTAGATATGTGCAAAGAATGGAGAGTGATGAAAACATACAAGCAAGGTTGGAGTATTTGACCCACAATTTGCCAACAGTCAATCCACAGATCAAGCCATTTGAGCAATGCCCTGAATTTGACGCCAAGCAAAAAGCAAGGTCTCATCATTATACGGAGCTAACACTTAACAGATTGGAAGAAGTTGGATTCTCAGGGCTCTTGGATTCTGTTTGGGATAGAAGATGTCCTAGTGAAGAAGTCCGAGACTACTCCAAGCTAGGAAAGAGAGAGAAGAAAAAGGGAGAATCAAGCAGCAGCCACAATCATTAGAAGGTGGCAAAGTTCTTTCATACTTCCTCTTTCATGTCTCTAATAAGGAGATGCATGTCTGAAACATGATATGCCTCCATTGTTTATTTCTTTTACTTCATGCAATTTTTGTTCTTTGCTTTTCTTTTAGTCATTTAATAAATAGCTAGAGAAATGCTAAATCTGCATAATGCTTGTTATCCATCACTTAGCTAAATTTTGTTTTTTGTCCCACATGCTTGAATAAAAGAGAATTGTTTGAATTGAAAAGTGAAATATCCAATGTTGCATAAGTAAGAATGGAAGTTAATGGTGGTATATGTGTTTGATTAAATGCATAACTCATGAAATAATTGTTGCATAATATCATTCTCATTCAATTGTGAGTTAGCTTGCTGTTATAAAGATTCTTATCAATAAAGAAAAAAGCCCTTGGGAACAAAAACAGAAAAAAAAAGGAAGAAGAAAAAGCCAATGTGGCAAGAAAAACAAAGAATAAAGGTTGGACACCAATAGCTTGGACCCTAGGACATATGCCTGTGGTGTTCTTGTACTAAGATATGCTTGGATAAGTAAATTCTAAGGGGTATTTTAAAACCCGGTCACTTAGATCAACTGATTTGGGATGGCCAATTGAAAATCCACAATAAAGAGCAACTTAGATACAGAACATTTAGTTATCCAAAGAGATGCTGGGCATCAATGATCTTAGGAAGAAATAGTGAGCCATGTGTCTGTGGTGGAAAGATGTTGAGTAAAAGAAAAGAAAAAAATAAAGCCAAAGGCTGTTACTGCAACATTAGACACCAAACCTCAAAAAGAATAATAAGCCTGTTAAGCATTATAAGAAAGAAAAGTTAGCAAGGGAGTAATTAAAAAGTAAGTCTTATAGCAGCAAGTTTAGCAAGCCTTTGAGGAAAGATGTATATTATGTAACAGCAACAATAATTGAGTTATCATTGTCTGCACAAAGACTCCATAAATAAAGTTCTGCTATATGCCTAATAAGGATATGTGTTCTTTTCTTGTTCATTTCATTTTCTCTTAGCTTTGATGCTTGCTTGGGGACAAGCAAGATTTAAGTTTGGTGTTGTGATGACAAGTCATCATATACCCATTTTTCAAGCTAATTTCATTTGTTTTATTAGTCTTTATGCACTTTCTTGCATCCTAAGTAAGTGATTTGGAATGAAAATGCATAACTTCTTTAAATCAAGCAACTACCATTAATTTGATGCTAACTCATGAGGTTTAAGCTAAATTTAATTGAATTTTAATTGATTTATAAACCTTGTGAATTTAGTGATACTTTGAGTGGTTGTTTTGGTTGATTGTAGGTGAAGAAAAGAAGAAAAGAGAAAGCGTGGCTTAAGGAAGCGTGGCTCAAGGAGAAAAAGGCGTGGCGCATAAAGGAGAGAGCAAGCATTGCCCTCCAAAAGGGCACACTGCCCTCTAGGAGGGCAACATAACGAAACAAGGCTTGAAAAGCAACTCTGCCCTACCCACGACAAGGGCAGAGCACAAAATTGTGCCTTGGATCAAAGAAGAGAAAAACGTTGCCTTGCCCTCCACAAGGGCAGTATCGGGCCTTCATGGAAAATAAATCAAAGGAAAAAGCCTACCAATGCTTGCCACAAGAGTCGAACACGGAACAATGAGGAAGCAAGGAACTAGGCCTCATTATGGGTAGCGTGTGCATCGGCCAAGTCTCGAACACGGGACTTCGATTTGGAAACACTGCCCTGCCCTCCGCGAGGGCAGGGCAGCATTTTGTTGTGGCACGGCCAGCGCACCATTCTGGCGCACCAAGGCATCATTCGGCAGCACCAGCAGTACGCACAGGCACCAAACTGGCGCACCAAAATTTTCTGCCCTGCCCTCGCCTGCAACACACACCAACGCACCACGCTCGCACCAAGGCTGCACGCATCAATTTTCTGCCCTGCCCTCCACAAGGGCAGGGCAGCCTCCTGGAAGCTAATTCTTCATGGGCTAAAATTGGATTAAAAATCCAATAAAATTCATTTCCTCACCAAATCAAAAGCCCATCCAAATCCCAAGATCCAAGAATAGAAAGTGTATAAATAGGAGATAGTTTGATGTAATTAGGACCGGACCTTTCCCTTTACTTTTGAACTTTGAATTTTCCTTTGAACCTTTACTTTTATTTTGAGGTTTTGAACTTTCTCTCGGAGACTTCACTGAGATTTCAGAGAATTGGCGAGGAGAATTGATCTCTCTTCTTCCTCGTTCTTGCTTGGGCACTTTTAATTTCCTTGTTTTGAGTATTGGGTGTGAAGAATTGAGGAAATTCTGTCTCAATCTCCATTCAAAACCTCTTTAAATCTTCTTCTGCATAATTTACTTGAATTTCAGTTACTTTACTGCTTCTTTTTCAATTTCTTGTTAATTGCTTTGTGGACTTGGATCTGGGAAGGCAATTGAGATCTAGACTTTGCTATCTAGTCTCTTGAGTCCTGAGATCCCATTTTTCCTTTTGGTTCTTCTGTGAACCTCTGCTGCAAGTAAATTTTCATTTCTGTTTGGACTCTAGTTCTTTCTAATTCAACTTCTGCTTTATTAATTGTTGCAATTAAATTTCCCTTGCTAAAATTCTGAATTCCCAATCCTCAACTCCCCTTTTCCATTCAAGCAATTTACATTTCTTGCATTTTAAGTTACTGCAATTTACATTTCTTGCACTTTAAGTTTCAGTCATTTAATTTCTTATTCTTTAAGATTCAGCACTTTTACTTTCCTGTCCTTTAATTTACTGCAATTCTCTCTTCTCCCTTTACATTCCAAGCAATTTAGCTTCTGTTAAAGATAAACCACTCAACCAATACTTGATTCGCTTGACTAAATCAACCACTAAACTAAAATTGCTCAATCCTTCAATCCCTGTGGGATCGACCTCACTCCCGTGAGTTTTTATTACTTGATGCGACCCGGTACACTTGCCGGTGAGTTTTGTGTTGGATCGTTTTCCACACATCACTAGTATCCTAGAAACTTAAACAACAAGCCAAGGTGTGAAAATCGACACAAAATCTAGAGTTAGCATTTTCACAAACACCTTGTGTGCATAAAAGTAAAGTATGGAAAATTGCATAGAAAAAAATAGAAAACTATAACCAACTATCAACAAAACCAAGTATAAACAAGCAATCAAACATAAAGGAAGCATGGAAATGAAGACAAAAGTTCTTTAATTAAAGAGGAAATTGAGAGTACTCACAATTAAAGAAGTGAATTCAAGGATCAAAGCTTGCTATAAAATGCTACAAAAAGGCAACATGAACCCTAGGAGAGCTCTCTATTCTACAGTACTCCTAGTCCTAATTACTATGCAAAACTGTGGAAAATAAATTCTAAGTCCTAATTGCCTTAAAATGTGTTGATTGTCCCTTTATATAGTACTTTAATTCAGCAATTCAGCCTTCCAAAATGGTCCAAGGGATGCACAGATGTGTGCGTCCGCACACTTGGCTAAAAATCCTCCTGTGCGTATGCACAGGTGCTTGTGCGCACGCACAGGTCGCTGTGTGTGCTTTTCCTTGTTTTCTTTATGTGTTCTCCCTTGTACATGCTTTCTTCCACTTTTGCCCATCCATTCTTGCCTTCAAGGCTTGAAATCACTCACAAATCATATCACGGCATCAAATGACCTAAAGGTGGGATTAATTTGCTCTATTAAAGCATAAAAATTGCATGTTTTTACAATTAAGATAAAATTAGGGACAAAACAGAAAAGTATGCTATTCTAGTGCTTAAATGTGAGTTCATGTGCCAGAATCCATCCAAATTGAGTCAAAATATGTCATCAAATATAGACTCATCATATGGACATAGCCACATTAATTGAAACAATTTAGATTAGAACTAAAGTGTTAGTAGATTCAGTCCGTTGTTCCTTGTGCTCAGGTGGTAGGTTGGAGTCCAAATTGAAAACAGTTTTTAGTTTCAGGTTCATTAGATACCAGTGATCATTAAAGAGATAGGGACAAGAGCTTACATATTGAAGGTGTCAAAAAATATAAATAGTTTTATGCTAATTAAAGAGATAGGGACAAGAGCTTACATATTGAAGTGAAGGGTATTTTTCCATATAATTGGATGCGTATCTATCAATTAACTCTTCTATTTGGAGATGTTGAAATACGTCAATCTATTTTATATGTCATAAAAAATGTAAATAAAAAGTATAAAATAAACAATATTAAGTATGTTAATTATATTTGTATTTGCTTGTATTCTAGTAATAGTTCCAACTTGCAGGTGCAGATTAAGACAATGAATAATATAAAGATATCTGATTTATTTTAGCCTATATCATCAATGTAAATGTTCATACCTTGGGTCGAGATGTCCGACAAAGGGATGTTCTACTGACAAAGCGACCGACCTCTTCAGGTCAGGACAATCCGACCTCTTCTCAAAGAGCTCGGCCAAACTACCAGGAAAGCCCAATAAAGGGCCCAAACAGAAGAACACGACCCGAATCCGAGGGCAGCCCAAGCCTATAGAGATAAAGGCGGTTCCCTTAAAGATAAGATGGCCTCACTCAAAGATAAAGATAAGATAAGATAACTAACTTATCTTATCTAAGGAAGGTCTCTCTAGATCATTATAAATACACTCAAGCACCCATGTATAACTCATACTCTGATTCTACTAAAAACCTACTTAATACCATTGCCAACTTAAGCATCGGAGTCCCTTGCAGGTACCACCACCCTCCGGTGACGAAGGATCAGCACCATCACCAAGTCCAACAAGTCGGACACAACAGCTCCGACCAGTACAGAAGATCTCGCCCGATATCGACCTACAGTTTCAGGTAACCCTCGGAACATTAGCGTCGTTGCCGGGGACCCTGGAAGTTATCCCATCGTCATGGCGGACGACCATGATAACGACCACAATTCAAGCCTAGAGGATAGAACACTGCACAAAAATGCGGACACTACACCAAAGGATATTCCTCAACTTAAACAAGAAGAATTCAAATGCGGGAGCCATGGAGACGCTTCAAGACCGTTTAAAACAACTTGAAGAAGAAGCCCTACGTCAACGAGAGGTTGAGAAAGACCTACAGAAGGAAATAAGGCGACGCCGGGAATTGGAGGACAAACTCCTAAAACTCGAAGCCGATCTAGAAACCAAAGCCAACCGATCCCCTCATGAGGATAGCTCCCGCAAGGAACAAGATCCATTCACCAAGGAGATCATGAAGACCAAAATCTCAAAAGATTTTAAACTCCCAGATATGACTTTGTACGACAGCACTGCAGATCTCGGCCATCATCTCATTAATTTTAGAAATAGAATGTACCTCACCGATGCCTCAGATGCAGTTCGTTGCAAAGCCTTTCCGACTACTTTAACAAAGACGGTAATTAGGTGGTTCGACAATTTACCTCCTAAGTCCATCTCAAGTTTTGACAACTTGGCCAAGAAGTTTTTGGCCAGATTCTCCATCCAAAAAGACAAGGCTAAGCACGCCCCATGTCTATTAGGAATCAAGCAAGGAAAACGGGAAACTCTTCGCAACTACATGGAAAGATTCAACAAAACGTGCCTGGACATACAAAGCCTACCAATCGAGGCTGCCATTATGGGCCTCATCAATGGCTTTCGAGAGGGACCTTTTAGCCAGTCTATATCGAAGAAATACCCCGCATCTCTAAACAAAATGCAAGAATGAGCAGAGAAGTACATCAACATGGAGGAAAACTCTCGACTAGGAGAGATATCAAAATCCGGATTCACCTCCCGGGATAAGGACAAAGAACCCAAAAAGAAGGAAGATCGACATGGAGAAAGAATAAAAAAGTATCACAATTACACCCCTCTTCGGGTGTCCCTTGTGGATGTCTACAGAGAAGTTTGCCACACTGAAAAAATACCTCCAGCTCGACCACTCAAAGGCAAAAAAGGAGGATGAAATCGGGGCGAATATTGTGAGTATCATCACATCCGCGGGCACCACACCTACGAATGTTTTGACTTAAAAAAAGTTATAGAAAAGTTAGTAAGAGAGGGGAAGCTAGATTAGTATCTGGCCGGCCGGGACGATGAGCAAAGAAAAAGAAGAAGGGAAGAAGACGTCGGACGAAACGAGCAGTCACCTCGCACACCAGAAAGACATGTCCACATGATACATGGCGGATTTGTGGGAGGAGGAGTCTCCAAATCATCTCACAAAAGATATCTTAAAGACGTATATCATGTCGAGGGGAAGGAGGAAACACCCGACATTCCCGCAATTACCTTCACCAGAGATGACGCATCCGGTATAATCTCAGGACACGACGATCCCATGGTCATCACTGTTATACTGGAAAATGCAAATCTCCACCGCACACTGATAGACCAAGGGAGCTCTGCCGACATCTTGTTCAAAACTGCCTTCGACAAGCTCGGCTTGGAAGAAAAATAACTCATAGCATATCCGAACAGCCTGTTCGGACTAAGAGACACCCCGGTTCAACCACTAGGATACGTCTCGCTACACACAACCTTTGGAAAATGATACCCGTCAAGAACATTCAAAATAGATTACATCGTGGTCGACGTAAGTTCATCCTACAATGTCTTAATAGGTTAGACAACATTGAATCAGCTCGGCGCAATAGTCTCGACTCCGCATCTATGCATGAAATTCCTAACTACAGAAGGGACAGCTACAGCAAAGGCATATCAGAAGACGGCGCGCCGCTGTTACCATGAAAGTCTAAACCTCAGAAGCAGAGGAGAAGAATTCCACACAATCAAACTTGGCGGAGTTCAGAGGCGGGAAGAACTCCACCCACAACCCGAAGGTGAAATAGAAAATGTCTAGATCGGGGACACCCCGGACCAAGCAACCTATATCGGTACAATCTTAAAAGGAGATATAAAAGAATCACTCATATAATTCTTATGAGATAACGTCGACCTCTTTGCATAGAAGGTCGCAGACATGCCAGGATCTCGGCCAGTACAACAGAGGTGTAGAAAGCTCAGACCAGAACGCTCTCAAGTTGTGGAAGAGCAGATACAAGCTCTACTGGAGGCAGGGTTCATAAGAGAAGTCAAATACCCACTATGGCTGGCCAACGTCATCTTGGTGAAGAAATCAAATGGGAAGTGGCGAATGTGCACCGACTACACTGATCTCAATAAAGCTTGCCCAAAAGATCCTTATCCACTCTTAGGTATCGATGCTCTGGTAGATGCCTCCCCCGGATATAAATACCTCTCGTTTATGGACGCATACTCGGGATACAATCAAATCCCAATGCATCCACCCAACCAAGAAAAAACTTCCTTCTTAACCCCAAAAGCAAACTAGTACTACATCATCATGCCTTTTGGTCTTAAAAATACGGGAGCTACTTATCAGATATTAATGAATAAGGTCATTTTGGATCACATCGAAAAAATCATGGAAGTCTACGTGGACGATATGCTGATAAAGACACAAAATGAAGAGATGCTACTGTCCAATCTGACCCAAGTCTTCGACACTATAAGACAGCATGGCATGCGACTCAATCCCGCAAAATGCACCTTCGCAGTAGAAGCTGGCAAATTCTTGGGTTTCATGCTCACACAAAGAGGAATCGAAGCAAACCCGAACAAATGTTGGGCCATACTCGATATGAAGAGTCTGACTTGTGTCAAAGAGGTACAACAACTCAACGGGAGGTTAGCAGCCTTGTCCAGATTTCTAGCCGGATCAACAATAAGATCCTTTCCCTTCTACGCCATTCTAAGGAAGGGAAAGAAGTTTGAATGGACAACGGAGTGCGAGCAAGCCTTCCATGATTTCAAAAAGTTCATGGGACAGCCACCTATCCTAAGTCGGCCACGGGAAGGAGAACCACTTGTATTGTACCTTGTGGTGGAAAGTCGGGCAGTGGCTTCAGCACTAGTCCGAGAAGACGATAGTAGACAACAACTCGTATACTTCATCAGTAAAGCATTACAAGGAGCCGAGCTGAACTATCAAAAAATAGAAAAATTTGCCTACGCTCTCATACTAACATCTAGATGACTCCGTCCATACTTCCAAGCCCACACCATTAGGGTTCGAACCAACTAGCCCATAAAAGTGATTTTACAAAAAACAGACCTAGCGTGCAGAATTTTACAATGGGCAGTCGAGTTTTGAATTTGATCTTCACTACGAAGCTCAAACAGCCATTAAATCAAAATACATGGCCGACTTTATTGCAGAATTTACAGACACACTGGAAATTCCCACAGAATGGAATCTCTACGTGGACGGTTCCTCAAATAAAACTGGAAGCGATGTAGGTGTGATAATTGAAAGCGACCAAGGAACCCAAATCGACTCTCCCTTAAATTTGGGTTCCCTGCCTCAAACAACCAAGCTGAATATGAGGCACGGCTAGCAGGTTTGAAGCTGGCTAAGGAGGTTGGAGCTCAAAAGCTTATTGTCTTTAGCGACTCACAGGTAGTCACTTCACAAATAGCAGGAAGCTACCAAGCCAATGATCCCACCATGAAAAAGTACTTGGACAAAACTAGAGAATAGCTCGGACAACTCGGAGAATATGAGATCCGTCACATACCCCGAGAATAGAATGCCCGAGCTGACACACTCTCAAAACTGGCCAGTACCAAACCAGGGGGCAACAATAGAAGCCTCATCCAAAAAATTCTACAGAATCCATCAATCTCGGAAGAAGAAAAAATCCTGACCATAATAGGTCAGGATCAAGGATGGATGACTCTCATAATTAACTACCTCAAAACAGAAGCACTCCCCACAGAGGAAAAAGAGGCAAAGTGGTTAAAACGGGAGGCACAATACTACACTATCATAAGCAATACTCTATACAAAAAAGGGATTTCAATACCATTGTTAAAATACGTACCAACTTCTAGAACAAAGGAAGTTCTAGAAGAAATACACGGTGGCATTTGTGGTAATCACCTCAGAGCGCAAGCACTTACCAAAAAAGTTCTTTGGGCAGGATTCTATTGGCCAACCCTACAAAAGGAAGCCACAGAGTTCGTAAAGACATGTCCATCATGCCAGAAACATGCCAACTTTCACATCACCCCACTAGAGCAACTCATCAGCGTGACCTCAACTTGGCCATTTGCAAAATGGGGACTCGATCTTCTTGGACCCTTCCCTCAGGGATCGGGACAAGTTAAATTCCTCATAGTAGGGATAGACTATTTCACAAAGTGGATCGAGGCAGAACCCCTAGCTAATGCCACTGCTCAAAGAAGTCGAAAATTATTATATAGAAACATTGTCTCAAGGTTTGGGGTTCCATACTCCATCACCATAGACAATGGTACCCAGTTCACAGACGTGGGCTTCAGAAAGCTAGCGGCCGACTTGAACATAAAACAAGAATTTACTTCCGTAGAACATCCCCAAGCCAATAGACAAGCTGAAACTGCCAACAAAGTCATACTGGTCGGGCTGAAATGGAGATTACAGGACGTGAAGGGAGCCTGGGCCGAGGAGCTCCTACAAGTCCTATGGGCATATCGGACAACGCCACATTCCACCACGAAGGAATCACCCTTCCGATTAGCGTACAAAATGGAGGCAATGATCCCAGTGGAGATTGAAGAAAGGTTGCCTAGAGTGATCCACTATAGTGAAGAAGCCAACTCCCAACTTCAAAGGGAAGAACTCGACCTACTTCCAGAAGTCCGAGAAAGAGCTCGGATTAGGGAAGAAGCATTAAAGCGACGAATGGCTGCGAGATACAATCAAAAGGTAGTACAGCGAGTTTTTGCTAAGAACGACCTCATCCTAATCCGAAATGATATCGGAACAACTCGACCTGGAGAAGGAAAGCTGGCAGCAAACCGGAAAGGACACTATCGAGTCATAGAAGTACTTGGAAAGGGCTACTACAGACTGTCCGAACTCGAAGGGCGAGAGCTTCCTAGGTCGTGGCACGCCTGCAACCTAAGAAGGTACTATAGTTAGGGATGATAAAGGATCTTAGGATAAGGCGCACTCTTTTTCCTGAAAAGGTTTTTTAATGAGGCGCCAAGCCAAGACCTACAAATCACCCGACTTAGAGGATTAACCTCTCGAATGTATATATTTGCATTTTCTTTTGGATAAAATCTGTTTAGATCATCTACAAATGCTCAAGCCGCATTAATCTGAAACATTCATTGTCCGATTATAAAGCTACAGATCGGCAGAAAGTGAAAGCCAAATTCACTACGCGATCATGATAAAGACCAAAAATGAAAACCGAATTCATTAAAAGGTCGATTAAACGAGGGTTAAACCCAATCTCTACAAATCGGCAAAGATGAAAATAGAATAATGCAAGAAGTTATAGAAAGTGATCCATAGAAAGGACCTGACGAGATCCTAATAAAATGGATTGCTATAAAATAACTTAAAGACTGACCGACATAAAGAAGTCGAACCAGTCGTAGCAGCCAAGTTATAAGTAAATCCCTGGAAAGAGGTCTGGCCAGCCCTATAAAAGAGGATTACTATAACTTAGAAGGGCCCGACGTGACGAAGTCGGCCCAAAGCATGAGAGATATAAAAGTAATCCCTGAAAGAGACCCGAACAAGGTCCAAGAAAGAAGATTACAAAATAACTCAGCAGGGCCCGACGTGATGAAGTCGGCCCGAAACATAAAGCTACAAAGGTAATCCCTGAAAGAGACCTGAACAAGGTCCAAGAAAGAGGATTACAAAACAACTCAGCAGGGCCCGACGTGACGAAGTCGGCCCGAAACATAAAGCTACAAAGGTAATCCCTGAAAGAGACCTGAACAAGGTCCAAGAAAGAGGATTACAAAACAACTCAGCAGGGCCCGACGTGACGAAGTCGGCCCGAAACATGAAGCTACAAAGGTAATCCCTGAAAGAGACCTGAACAAGGTCCAAGAAAGAGGATTACAAAATAGCTCCGCATGACCCGACATAACGAAGTCGGTTCAACACATAAAAGTTATAAAAGTAATCCCTGAAATAGACTTGAACAAGGTCCAAGAAAGAGGATTACAAAAATAACATAGAAGGGCCCGACACGACGAGATTGGCTCAACACATAAACGTTATAAAATTAACTCCTGAAAGAGACCTGAACAAGGTCCAAGAAAGTGGATTACAAAATAACTTAGAAAAAACCAACACGACGAAGTCGGCCTCTCAAAAACCTTAACGTTATAAAAGGTAAATCCTAAGAGAGACCTTACCAAGGCCCAAACGGAGAGGATTACTAGAAATAACTACAGGCTAAAAAGAGAAGGTCGACATACAAGTTGGACCCAACCTCAAAGAATTAAGCCACAAGTACAAAATACAAAGGCAATCCAAAGAGGTCAGCAAAGCTCCAAAACTCCCGAAAAGGAACCTGATAAGGTACCAAGCTAGTGCAGACAAGCATATTGTGAAAAAAGCACAAGATCTAATAATAACAAACTCAAGAGGCCACCAAGGTCGGCCCCAAAACCTTGGAAATCACTTTGTTTTTCCAAAAGAAAGCTGCTAAACAAGCAACTAAAAGTAGTAGAAAGTCAAAACTACCAGTCACAAAATATAAAAAGTTTAAAAGCCAACAAGTCGAGCTGACTACACAACACATTTAGAATAATCATTGAGGACCCAAAGACTTCCCAGCAACATCAACATGAGGTGAAGAAGGGCGAGTCTGGAGAGGCACCGCATCCACCGTCCCGTCATCCCGGTTCAAGATTTTGCAATTAGGTTCTGACTCAGGATGACTAACCTCGGCTGAAGGAGGTAAAGAGGTCGGCGCAACAGAGGTCTTTGTGGCAGGCATGGAAAGAGGCACGACATCATCATCATCAAGGTCATTGATGAGCGGATAATTTATACGCTTTTTGGCATTGTTTTTAGTATGTTTTTAGTATGATTTAGTTAGTTTTTAGTGTATTTTTATTAGTTTTTAGTTAAAATTCACTTTTCTGGACTTTACTATGAGTTTGTGTGTTTTTCTGTGATTTCAGGTATTTTCTGGCTGAAA
The DNA here is from genome assembly GCF_003086295.3 of Arachis hypogaea. Classification (NCBI taxonomy): domain Eukaryota; kingdom Viridiplantae; phylum Streptophyta; class Magnoliopsida; order Fabales; family Fabaceae; genus Arachis; species Arachis hypogaea. The sequence continues at coordinate 48,772,964 of NC_092045.1, forward strand.
TTGAGTGTCCTGAGCAAAAATCTGATTCAGAGACTGAAAAGGACTGCAGATGCTGTTGGATTCTGACCTCCCTGCACTCGAAGTGGATTTTCTGGAGCTAAAGAAGCCCAATTGGCGCGCTCTAACCGGCATTAGAAAGTAGACATCTTGGGCTTTCCAGCAATATATAATAGTCCATACTTTGCCCGAGATTTGATGGCCCAAACCGGCGTTGCAAATCAGCTTCAAAATTTCCAGCGTTTAACGCTGGAACTGGCATAAAAATTGGAGTTAAACGCCCAAACTGGCATGAAAGCTGGCGTTTAACTCCAGAAAAGGTCTCTACACATGAAAGCTTCAATGCTCAGCCCAAGCACACACTAAGTGGACCTAGAAGTGGATTTTTACGTCATTTACTCATTTCTGTATACCCTAGGTTACTAGTTTACTATTAATAGGATCTTTTGACATTGTATCTGGACCTCATGACACTTTTACACGTTTCTTTGTGTACTTCCTATGGCATGAGTCTCTAAACCCCATGGTTGGGGGTGAGGAGCTCTGCTGTGTCTTGATGGATTAATGCAATTACTACTGTTTTTCATTCAATCATGCTTGCTTCCATTCTAAGATAATACTTGTTCTTAAACCGGATGAATGTGATGATCCGTGACACTCATCATCATTCTCAACTATGAACGTGTGCCTAACAACCACCTCCGTTCTACCTTAGATTAAGTAGATATCTCTTGGATTCTTTAACCGGAATCTTCGTGGTATAAGCTAGAACTGATGGCGGCATTCAAGAGAATCCGGAAGGTCTAAACCTTGTCTGTGGTATTCTGAGTAGGATTCAATGATTGAATGACTGTGACAAGCTTCAAACTCCTGAAGGCGGGGCGTTAGTGACAGACGCAAAAGAATCACTGGATTCTATTCCGGCCTGATTGAGAACCGACAGATGGATAGCCGTGCCGTGACAGGGTGTGTTGAACATTTCCACTGAGAGGATGGGAGGTAGCCACTGACAACGGTGAAACCCTTGCATACAGCTTGCCATGGAAGGAGCCTTGCGTGCTTGAAGAAGAAGACAGTAGGAAAGCAGAGATTCAGAAGATGGAGCATCTCCAAAACCTCAACCTATTCTCCATTACTGCAAACAAGTACTTACTTCATGTTCTTTTGCTTTTCACAATCAATCTTGATAATTTCTGATATCCTGACTAAGATTTACAAGATAACCATAGCTTGCTTCAAGCCGACAATCTCCGTGGGATCGACCCTTACTCACGTAAGGTATTACTTGGACGACCCAGTGCACTTGCTGGTTAGTTGTGCGGGATTGCAAAGTGTGATTGCAATTTCGTGCACCAAGTTTTTGGCGCCGTTGCCGGGGATTGTTCGAGTTTGGACAACTGACGGCTTATCTTGTTGCTTAGATTAGGACTGCTTTGTTTTTGTTGGTTTAGAGTCATTTAGTTGAGTCTAGTTTCATATTTTAAGTTTGGTGTCAATTGCATGCTTTTGCTTTTCTTTTAATTTTCGATTGTGCATGTCCTTAGTCCCTTTTTGATCCATAAAAATTCTAAGTTTGGTGTCCTCTTTGTGTTTTTCCCTTAAAAATTTTCGAAAATTAGTGTTTGATTTTCTAAAAATTTTAAGTTTGGTGTCATTTTGTTGTTTTTCTCTTTCCTCTTTTTAAAAATCAAATCTTTTTTATAAAAATTTTTCAATCATATCTTTTTAATTGCTCTTTTTTTTTCAAAATCTTTTTAATTAACTAATTGATTCAGTTCTCAATTTGCTTTGATCTTATTTTCTTTTTAATTTTTGAATTTTTATTTTATTTTCCTTTTGTTTTATTTTTATTTTTTTCGGTTAATAAAAAAAAACAAAATTTATCTATTTGCAATCCATATCATTTCCTTTTATCCATTATGGACCTAAGTGGGATTGATCAGTCCAAAAGGACTCTGGGGTCATATGCTAACCCCATTACAGCTGCATATGGGAGTAGCATCTGTACACCTCCCATCAAAGCAAGCAGCTTTGAGCTAAATCCTCAACTCATTATCATAGTGTAGCGAAATTGCCAGTATTCTGGTCTTCCACAGGAAGAGCCTACTGAGTTTCTGGCACAGTTCTTACAAATTGCTGACACAATACATGATAAAGAGGTGGATCAGGATGTCTACAGACTATTACTGTTTCCATTTGCTGTAAAAGATCAAGCTAAAAGGTGGTTGAATAACCAACCTACAGCAAACATAAAGACATGGAAACAGTTATCAGACAAATTCCTGAATCACTTTTACCCCCCAAAGAGGATGACACAGCTAAGGCTGGACATCCAAGGCTTTAAACAAGAGGATAATGAATCCCTCTACAATGCCTAGGAGAGGTATAGAGGTATGCTAAGAAAATGCCCCTCTGAAATGTTTTCATAGTGGGTACAATTAGACATCTTCTACTATGGGCTTACAGAAAAAGCTCAGATGTCTTTAGACCACTCAGCTGGTGGATCTATACACATGAGGAAGACAATTGAAGAAGCTCAAGAGCTTATAGACACTGTTGCTAGAAACCAATATTTGTACTCTAGCAATGAGTTCTCTCCAAAAGAGGAAGTCATGGCACTAGCCACTGATCCTAATCCTCAAAAACAGATGATTGAGCTTAATCAGCAACTGCTCCTGATGACAGAACAGTTAGCAGAATTTAAAGAGATGCTCCATGAAACTAAAGTTGCTAACAAGAACATAGAACTGCAGTTGAATCAAGCAAAACAGCAGATATCTAAACAGATAACAGAGGAATGCCAAGCAGTTCAACTGAGGAGTTGGAAAACACTGAATAACACTGCTCAAAGCAGCAAAAAGCCAAACAAGGAACAATTGACAGAGGATAACCAAACCACTGTTCAAAATCCCTCTGAGGACAGTAAGAGCCCAGAGAGGAATGCTATTGGCGTTCAAACGCCAGAAAAGGGGGAAAAGTTGGCGTTAAACGCCCATTCCCTGCCCAGTTCTGGCGTTCAAACGCCAGAAAAGGGGGAAAAGTTGGCGTTAAACGCCCATTTTCCACCCAATCCTGGCGTTCAAACGCAAAAGGGGAACCAGACACCTGAGAGTGCTGATAGTGATCCCTCTAAAAAGGCTTCTTCAACCACTTCTGTAAGGAATAAACCTGCAGCATCTAAGGTTGAAGAATATAAAGCCAAGATGCCTTATCCTCAGAAACGCTGCCAAGCAGAACAGGATAAGCAGTTTGCTCGCTTTGCAGACTATCTAAGGACTCTTGAAATAAAGATTCCGTTTGCAGAGGCACTTGAGCAAATACCTTCTTATGCTAAGTTCATGAAAGAGATCTTAAGTCATAAGAAGGATTGGAGAGAAACTGAAAAAATATTTCTCACTGAAGAATGCAGTGCAGTCATTCTGAAAAGCTTACCAGAAAAGCTTCAAGATCCAGGAAGCTTTATGATACCATGCACATTAGAAGGTGCTTGCACCAAGACAGCCCTATGTGATCTTGGAGCAAGTATCAATCTAATACCTGCATCCACTATCAGAAAGCTTGGGTTGACTGAAGAAGTCAAACCAACCCGGATATGCCTCCAACTTGCTGATGGTTCCATTAAACACCCATCAGGCATAATAGAGGACATGATTGTCAAGGTTGGGCCATTCGCCTTTCCAACTGACTTTGTGGTGCTGGAAATAGAGGAGCATAAGAGTGCAACTCTCATTCTAGGAAGACCTTTCCTAGCAACTGGACGAACTCTCATTGATGTACAAAAAGGGGAAGTAACCCTGAGAGTTAATGAGGATGAGTTCAAGTTGAATGCTGTAAAAGCTATGCAGCATCCAGACACACCAAATGACTGCATGGGCGCTGACATTATTGACTCTCTGGTAGAAGAGATCAATATGACTGAAAGCCTAGAATCAGAGCTTAAGGACATCTTCAAGGATGCTCAACCTGATCAAGAAGAACCAGAGGAAACAAAGGAATTTTCAAAAATTCATCAGGAGGAGAATAAGCCCCCCAAACCTGAACTCAAACCACTACCACCATCCCTGAAGTATGCATTTCTGGGAGAGGGTGACACTTTTCCAGTGATTATAAGCTCTGCTTTAAATCCACAGGAAGAGGAAGCACTGATTCAAGTGCTAAGGACACACAAGACAACTCTTGGGTGGTCCATAAGTGATCTTAAGGGCATTAGCCCAGCTAGATGCATGCACAAGATCCTGTTGGAGGATAATGCCAAACCAGTGGTTCAACCACAAAGGAGACTAAATCCAGCCATGAAGGAGGTGGTGCAGAAAGAGGTCACTAAATTACTAGAGGCTGGGATTATTTATCCTATTTCTGATAGCCCCTGGGTGAGCCCTGTCCAAGTTATCCCCAAAAAGGGAGGCATGACAGTGGTTCATAATGAAAAAAATAAACTGGTTCCTACAAGAACAATCACAGGGTGGCGTATGTGTATTGACTACTGGTGCGCGAAATTGTGAACATCCTCTTTTCACAACTCTCATAATCCCCGGTCATGAACCCCAAAAACTTGGTAGCTCAATACCATGGCATTACACAACTTCGCACAACTAACCAGCAAGTGCACTGGGTCGTCCAAGTAATAAACCTTACGCGAGTAAGGGTCGATCCCACGGAGATTGTCAGTATGAAGCAAGCTATGGTCATCTTGTAAATCTTAGTCAGGCAGACTCAAATGGATATGGTGATGAACGAAATAGACATAAAGATAAAGATAGAGGTACTTATGTAATTCATTGGTAGGAACTTCAGATAAGCGCATGAAGATGCCTTCCCTTCCGTCTCTCTGCTTTCCTACTGTCTTCATCCAATCCTTCTTACTCCTTTCCATGGCAAGCTTGTGTAGGGTTTCACCGTTGTCAATGGCTACCTCCCATCCTCTCAGTGAAAACGTTTTCCTATGCTCTATCACAGCATGGGGTAATCAGCTATCGGTTCTCGGTCAGGCCGGAATAGAATCCATCGATTCTTTTGCGTCTGTCACTAACGCCCCGCCTGCTAGGAGTTTGAAGCACGTCACAGTCATTCAATCATTGAATCCTACTCAGAATACCACAGACAAGGTTAGACCTTCTGGATTCTCTTGAATGCCGCCATCAGTTCTCGCCTATACCACGAAGACTCTGATCTCACGGAATGGTTGGCTCGTTTGTCAGGTGAGCACTCGGTTGTCAGGCGATCAACCATGCATCGTGCAATCAGGAATCCAAGAGATATTCACCCAATCGAAGATAGAACAGAGGTGGTTGTCAGTCACATGTTCATAGGTGAGAATGATGATGAGTGTCACGGATCATCACATTCATCAAGTTGAAGAACAAGTGATATCTTAGAACAAGAACAAGCGGAATTGAATGGAAGAACAATAGTAATTGCATTAATACTCGAGGTACAGCAGAGCTCCACACCTTAATCTATGGTGTGTAGAAGCTCCACCGTTGAAAATACATAAGAACAAGAGTGATCATTGGTTTCGGCCCCAGAGAGGGAACCAGAAGAACCAAGATGAAAATACAATAGTAAAAGGTCCTACTTATAGAAAACTAGTAGCCTAAGGTTTACAGAGATGGGTAAATGACATAAAAATCCACTTCCGGGCCCACTTGGTGTGTGCTTGGGCTGATCAATGAAGCATTTTTGTGTAGAGACTCTTCTTGGAGTTAAACGCCAGCTTTAGTGCCAGTTTGGGCGTTTAACTCCCATTTGGGTGCCAGTTCCAGCGTTTAACGCTGGGATTTCTGAGGGTGACTTTGAACGCCGGTTTGGGCCATCAAATCTTGGGCAACGTATGGACTATCATATATTTCTGGAAAGCCCAGGATGTCTACTTTCCAACGCCGTTGAGAGCGCGCCAATTAGGCTTCTGTAGCTCCAGAAAATCCACTTCGAGTGCAGGGAGGTCAGAATCCAACAACATCTGCAGTCCTTTTTAGTCTCTGAATCAGATTTTTGCTCAGGTCCCTCAATTTCAGCCAGAAAATACCTGAAATCACAGAAAAACACAAAAACTCATAGTAAAGTCCAGAAAAGTGAATTTTAACTAAAAACTAATAAAAATATACTAAAAACTAACTAGATCATACTAAAAACATACTAAAAACAATGCCAAAAAGCGTACAAATTATCCGCTCATCACAACACCAAACTTAAATTGTTGCTTGTCCTCAAGCAACTGAAAATCAAATAAGATAAAAAGAAGAGAATATGCAATGAATTCCAAAAACATCTATGAAGATCAGTATTAATTAGATGAGCGGGGCTTTTAGCTTTTTGCCTCTGAATAGTTTTGGCATCTCACTCTATCCTTTGAAATTCAGAATGATTGGCTTCTTTAGGAACTCAGAATCCAGATAGTGTTATTGATTCTCCTAGTTAAGTATGATGATTCTTGAACATAGCTACTTATTGAGTCTTGGCCGTGGCCCAAAGCACTCTGTCTTCCAGTATTACCACTGGATACATACATGCCACAGACACATAATTGGGTGAACCTTTTCAGATTGTGACTCAGCTTTGCTAAAGTCCCCAATTAGAGGTGTCCAGGGTTCTTAAGCACACTCTTATTGCCTTGGATCATAACTTTATTTCTCTTTTTTTTTCTCTCTTTTTTTTTCGAAATTTTTTTTTTCATTGCTTTTTCTTGCTTCAAGAATCATTTTTATAATTTTTCAGATCCTCAGTAACATGTCTCCTTTTTCATCATTCTTTCAAGAGCCAACATTCATGAACCACAAATTCAAGATACATATGCACTGTTTAAGCATACATTCAGAAAACAAAAATATTGCCACCACATCAAAATAATTAAACTGTTATAAAATTCAAAATTCATGCAATTCTTTCCTTTTTCAATTAAGCACGTTTGTATTCAAGAAAGGTGATGGATTCATAGGACATTCATAACTTTAAGGCATAGACACTAAGACACTAATGATCACAAGACACAAACATAGACAAACATAAGCACTAAAATTCGAAAAACAGAAGAATAAAGAACAAGGAAATCAATGAACGGGTCCACCTTAGTGATGGCGGCTCTTTCTTCCTCTTGAAGATCCTATGGAGTGCTTGAGCTCCTCAATGTCTCTTCCTTGTCTTTGTTGCTCCTCTCTCATGATTCTTTGATCTTCTCTAATTTCATGGAGGATGATGGAGTGTTCTTGATGCTCCACCCTTAGTTGTCCCATGTTGGAACTTAATTCTCCTAGGGAGGTGTTTAGTTGCTCCCAATAGTTTTGTGGAGGAAAGTGCATCCCTTGAGGTATCTCAGGGCTCTCATGATGAGTGGGGTCTCTTGTGTGCTCCATCCTCTTCTTAGTGATGGGCTTGTCCTCATCAATAGGGATGTCTCCCTCTATGTCAACTCCAACTGAATAAAAGAGGTGACAAATGAGATGAGGGAAGGCTAACCTTGCCAAGGTAGAGGACTTGTCCGCCACCTTATAGAGTTCTTGAGCTATAACCTCATGAACTTCTATTTCTTCTCCAATCATGATGCTATGAATCATGATAGCCCGGTCTATAGTAACTTCGGACCGGTTGCTAGTAGGAATGATTGAGCGTTGAATAAACTCCAACCATCCTCTAGCCACGGGTTTGAGGTCATGCCTTCTCAATTGAACCGGCTTTCCTCTTGAATCTCTCTTCCATTGGGCGCCCTCTTCACATATGACTGTGAGGACTTGGTCCAACCTTTGACCAAAGTTGACCCTTCTAGTGTAAGGATGTTCATCTCCTTGCATCATAGGCAAGTTGAACGCCACCCTCACACTTTCCGGACTAAAATCCAAGTATTTCCCCCGAACCATAGCAAGATAATTCTTTGGATTCGGGTTCACACTTTGGTCATGGTTCTTGGTGATCCATGCATTGGCATAGAACTCTTGAACCATCAAGATTTCGACTTGTTGAATGGGGTTGGTAAGAACTTCCCAACCTCTTCTTCGGATCTCATGTCGGATCTCCGGATATTCACCCTTTTTGAGTGAAAAAGGGACCTCGGGGATTACCTTCTTCAAGGCCACAACTTCATAGAAGTGGTCTTGATGCACCTTTGAGATGAATCTTTCCATCTCCCATGACTCGGAGGTGGAAGCTTTTGCCTTCCCTTTCCTCTTTCCAGAGGTTTCTCCGGCCTTGGATGCCATAAATGGTTATAGAAAAACAAAAAGCAATGCTTTTACCACACCAAACTTAAAATGTTTGCTCGTCCTCGAGCAAAAGAAGAAAGAAGAGAGTAGAAGAAGAAGAAATGAGGAAGAAGGGAATGGCTTTGTGTTCGGCCAAAGGGGAGAGATGGTGTGTATGTTGTGTGAAAATGAAGGAGTGAAGGAGGGTTTATATAGGAGAGGGGGAGAGGGATGTTCGGCCATTTGAGGGTGGGTTTGGGTGGGAAAGTGGTTTGAATTTGAATGGTGGGGTAGGTGGGGTTTTATGAAGGATGGATGTGAGTGGTGAAGAGAAAGATGGGATTTGATAGGTGAGGGGTTTTTGGGGAAGAGGTGTTGAGGTGATTGGTGAATGGGTGAAGAAGAAGAGAGAGAGTGGTGGGGTAGGTGGGGATCCTGTGGGGTCCACAGATCCTGAGGTGTCAAGGAAAAGTCATCCCTGCACCAAATAGCAAGAAAAAACACGTTTTGTGCCAATTCTGGCGTTAAACGCCGGGCTGGTGCCCATTTTTGGCGTTTAACGCCAGCTTCTTGCCCATTTCTGGCGTTTAACGCCAGTCTGGTGCCCCTTTCTGGCGTTAAACGCCCAGAATGGTGCCAGACTGGGCGTTAAACGCCCAATAGCTAACCTTACTGGCGTTTAAACGCCAGTAGGTGCGTCCTCCAGGGTGTGCTGTCTTTCTTCCTGTTTTTCATTCTGTTTTTGCTTTTTTCATTGATTTTGTGACTTCTCATGATCATCAACCTACAAAAAAAGAGAAAATAACAAAATAAAATAGATAAAATATAACATTGGGTTGCCTCCCAACAAGCGCTTCTTTAATGTCCGTAGCTTGACAGAGGACTCTCATGGAGCCTCACAGATATTCAGAGCCATGTTGGGACCTCCCAACACCGAACTTAGAGTTTGAATGTGGGGGTTCAACACCAAACTTAGAGTTTGGTTGTGGCCTCCCAACAACAAACTTAGAGTTTGACTGTGGGGGCTCTTTTTGGCTCTGTTTTGAGGGAAGCTTTTCATGCTTCCTCTCCATGATGACAGAGGGATATCCTTGGGCCTTAAACACCAAGGATTCTTCATTCACTTGAATGATCAACTCTCCTCTATCAACATCAATCACAGCCCTTGCTGTGGCTAGGAAGGGTCTGCCAAGGATGATGGATTCATCCATGCACTTCCCAGTCTCTAGGACTATGAAATCAGTAGGGATGTAATGGTCTTCAATCTTTACCAGAACATCCTCCACAAGTCCATGGGCTTGTTTTCTTGAATTGTCTGCCATCTCTAGTGAGATTTTTGCAGCTTGTACCTCAGAGATCCCTAACTTCTCCATTACAGAGAGGGGCATGAGGTTTACACTTGACCCTAAGTCACACAAGGCCTTCTTGAAGGCCATGGTGCCTATGGTACAAGGTATTGAAAACTTCCCAGGATCCTGTCTCTTTTGAGGCAGTTTCTGCCTAGACAAGTCATCCAGTTCTTTGGTGAGCAAAGGGGGTTCATCCTCCCAAGTCTCATTTCCAAACAACTTGTCATTCAGCTTCATGATTGCTCCAAGGTATTTAGCAACTTGCTCCTCAGTGACATACTCATCCTCTTCAGAGGAAGAATACTCATCAGAGCTCATGAATGGCAGAAGTAAGTCCATTGGAATCTCTATGGTCTCAGTTTGGGCCTCAGATTCCCATGGTTCCTCATTAGGGAACTCATTGGAGGCCAGTGGACGCCCAGTGAGGCCTTCCTCAGTGGCGTTCACTGCCTCTCTTTCCTCCCAAAATTCGGCCATGTTGATGGCCTTGCACTCTCCTTTTGGATTTTCTTCTGTATTGCTTGGAAGAGTACTAGGAGGGAGTTCAGTAATTTTCTTGCTCAGCTGACCCACTTGTCCTTCCAAGTTTCTAATGGAAGACCTAGTTTCAGTCATGAAACTCTGAGTGGTTTTGATTAGATCAGAGACCATGGTTGCTAAGTCAGAGTTATTCTGCTTAGAACTCTCTGTCTGTTGCTGAGAAGATGATGGAAAAGGCTTGCTATTGCTAAACCTGTTTCTTCCACCATTATTGTTGTTGAAACCTTGTTGAGGTCTCTGTTGATCCTTCCATGAGAAATTTGGATGATTTCTCCATGAAGGGTTATAGGTGTTTCCATAGGATTCTCCCATGTAATTCACCTCTTCCATTGAAGGGTTCTCAGGATCATAAGCTTCTTCCTCAGATGAAGCTTCCTTAGTACTGCTTGGTGCATTTTGCATTCCAGACAGACTTTGAGAAATCATATTGACTTGTTGAGTCAATATTTTATTCTGAGCCAAAATGGCATTCAGAGTGTCAATCTCAAGAACTCCTTTCTTCTGACCAGTCCCATTGTTCACAGGATTTCTTTCAGAAGTGTACATGAATTGGTTATTTGCAACCATTTCAATCAGCTCTTGAGCTTCAGTAGGCGTCTTCTTCAGATGAAGAGAGCCTCCAGCAGAGCTATCTAAAGACATCTTGGATAGTTCAGAGAGACCATCATAGAAAATACCTATGATGCTCCATTCAGAAAGCATATCAGAAGGACACTTTCTGATTAGTTATTTGTATCTTTCCCAAGCTTCATAGAGGGATTCTCCTTCCTTCTGTCTGAAGGTTTGGACTTCCACTCTAAGCTTACTCAATTTTTGAGGTGGAAAGAACTTTGCCACGAAGGCATTGACTAGCTTTTCCCAAGAGTCCAGGCTTTCTTTAGGTTGTGAGTCCAACCATGTCCTAGCTCTGTCTCTTACAGCAAAAGGGAATAGCATAAGTCTGTAGACCTCAGGGTCAATCCCATTAGTCTTGACTGTGTCACAGATTTGCAAGAACTCAGCTAGAAGCTGATAGGATCTTCCAATGGAAGTCCATGAAACTTGCAATTCCGTTGCATTAGAGAAACTAATTGAGGCTTAAGCTCAAAGTTGTTTGCTCCAATGGCAAGGATAGAGATGCTTCTCCCATAGAAGTCGGGAGTAGGTGCAGTAAAGTCACCCAGCACCTTCCTTGAAGTGTCAGAGGAGAAGAAGAGTAGAAGACAGAAGTAGAAAATTCGAACTTATCAAAGAAGATGGAGTTCGAATTTTGCATTAAGGGATAGTGTTAGTCCATAAATAGAAGGATGTGAGAAGGAGGGAAGTGATTTTCGAAAATTAAGTGAAAAATTTTGAAAACATTTTTTGAAAAACACTTAATTGATTTTCGAAAATGAAAGTGGAAAAGAAATCAAGTGATTTTTGAAAAAGATTTTGAAATTAGAAATAAAAAAGATTTGATTGAAAACTATTTTGAAAAAGATGTGGTTAAGAAGATATGATTGTTTTAAAAAAATGTGATTGAGAAGATATGATTTGAAAAACATTTTAAAAAGATTTGATTTTGAAAATTAAAAACTTGACTAACAAGAAAAGATATGATTCAAACATTAAACCTTTCTCAACAGAAAAGGCAACATACTTGAAATGTTGAATCAAATCATTAATTGATAGTAAGTATCTTTGAAAATGGAGAGAAATTGATTTTGAAAAAGATTTGATTGGAGAATTGATTTGAAAAAGATTTGATTTTGAAAAAGTTTGAAAACCTGAAAAAAAATTGCATTGAAAAACAGAATCTTCCCCATTGTGCCATCCTGGCGTTAAACGCCCAGAATGGTGCACATTCTGGCGTTTAACGCCCAAAACTATACCTTTTTGGGCGTTAAACGCCCAACCAGGTACCCTGGCTGGCGTTTAAACGCCAGTCTGTCCTTCTTCACTGGGCGTTTTGAACGCCCAGCTTTTTCTGTATAATTCCTCTGCTGTATGTTCTGAATCTTCAATTCTCTGTATCATTGACTTGAGAAGACACAAATTAAAAATATTTTTGGATTTTTAATAATAAGAAAAAATGCAACAAGAATCAAATAACAATGCATGCAAGACACCAAACTTAGCAGTTTGTATACTACTGACACTAATGAGACACATAAACACTCAAGTCAAAAGAATTCAAAGATCAAAGTAAGAAATCATCAAGAATTACTTGAAGATCCTTAAGACACATGAATGAATGTATGCAATTGACACCAAACTTAAAATGAAACACTAGACTCAAAAATATTTTTGGATTTTATGATTTTGTAAAAATTTTTTTTTTCTGCTTTTTTTTTTTCGAAAATACAGTGAAAAAAGGTATCAAAATTCTTAATGAGAATTCCAGGAATCATGCAATGTTAGTCTAAAGCTTCAGTCTAAAGGAATTAGACATGGTCAGCCAAGCTTCAGCAGAACATTGCATTCAAGAGCTAAATTGATGAAGATCAATCAGCTTTGGTGATGATAAGAGCATCACCTTGAAACACTAGAATTCATTCTTAAGAACTCTGAAGAAAAAAAAAATACCTAATCTAAGCAACAAGATGAACCGTCAGTTGTCCAAACTGAACAATCCCCGGCAATGGCGCCAAAAACTTGGTGCGCGAAATTGTGAACATCCTCTTTTCACAACTCTCATAATCCCCGGTCATGAACCCCAAAAACTTGGTAGCTCAATACCATGGCATTACACAACTTCGCACAACTAACCAGCAAGTGCACTGGGTCGTCCAAGTAATAAACCTTACGCGAGTAAGGGTCGATCCCACGGAGATTGTCAGTATGAAGCAAGCTATGGTCATCTTGTAAATCTTAGTCAGGCAGACTCAAATGGATATGGTGATGAACGAAATAGACATAAAGATAAAGATAGAGGTACTTATGTAATTCATTGGTAGGAACTTCAGATAAGCGCATGAAGATGCCTTCCCTTCCGTCTCTCTGCTTTCCTACTGTCTTCATCCAATCCTTCTTACTCCTTTCAATGGCAAGCTTGTGTAGGGTTTCACCGTTGTCAATGGCTACCTCCCATCCTCTCAGTGAAAACGTTTGCCTATGCTCTGTCACAGCATGGGGTAATCAGCTGTCGGTTCTCGGCCACGCCGGAATAGAATCCATCGATTCTTTTGCGTCTGTCACTAACGCCCCGCCTGCTAGGAGTTTGAAGCACGTCACAGTCATTCAATCATTGAATCCTACTCAGAATACCACAGACAAGGTTAGACCTTCTGGATTCTCTTGAATGCCGCCATCAGTTCTCGCCTATACCACGAAGACTCTGATCTCACGGAATGGTTGGCTCGTTTGTCAGGCGAGCACTCGGTTGTCAGGCGATCAACCATGCATCGTGCAATCAGGAATCCAAGAGATATTCACCCAATCGAAGATAGAACAGAGGTGGTTGTCAGTCACATGTTCATAGGTGAGAATGATGATGAGTGTCACGGATCATCACATTCATCAAGTTGAAGAACAAGTGATATCTTAGAACAAGAACAAGCGGAATTGAATGGAAGAACAATAGTAATTGCATTAATACTCGAGGTACAGCAGAGCTCCACACCTTAATCTATGGTGTGTAGAAGCTCCACCGTTGAAAATACATAAGAACAAGAGTGATCATTGGTTTCGGCCCCAGAGAGGGAACCAGAAGAACCAAGATGAAAATACAATAGTAAAAGGTCCTACTTATAGAAAACTAGTAGCCTAAGGTTTACAGAGATGAGTAAATGACATAAAAATCCACTTCCGGGCCCACTTGGTGTGTGCTTGGGCTGAGCAATGAAGCATTTTCGTGTAGAGACTCTTCTTGGAGTTAAACGCCAGCTTTAGTGCCAGTTTGGGCGTTTAACTCCCATTTGGGTGCCAGTTCCAGCGTTTAACGCTGGGATTTCTGAGGGTGACTTTGAACGCCGGTTTGGGCCATCAAATCTTGGGCAAAGTATAGACTATCATATATTGCTGGAAAGCCCAGGATGTCTACTTTCCAACGCCGTTGAGAGCGCCCCAATTGGGCTTCTGTAGCTCCATAAAATCCACTTCGAGTGCAGGGAGGTCAGAATCCAACAGCATCTGCAGTCCTTTTTAGTCTCTGAATCAGATTTTTGCTCAGGTCCCTCAATTTCAGCCAGAAAATACCTGAAATCACAGAAAAATACACAAACTCATAGTAAAGTCCAGAAAAGTGAATTTTAACTAAAAACTAATAAAAATATACTAAAAACTAACTAGATCATACTAAAAACATACTAAAAACAATGCCAAAAAGCGTACAAATTATCCGCTCATCAACTACAGAAGGCTCAATACAGCCACCAGAAAGGATCATTTTCCTTTACCATTCATAGACCAAATGCTAGAAAGACTAGCTGGTCATGATTATTACTGCTTTTTGGATGGCTATTCAGGTTACAACCAAATTGCAGTAGATCCTCAGGACCAAGAGAAAACAGCATTTACTTGCCCTTCTGGCGTGTTTGCCTACAGGAGGATGCCTTTTGGTCTGTGTAATGCTCCTGCAACCTTTCAGAGATGCATGTTATCCATCTTCTCTGACATGGTGGAGAAATTCCTGGAAGTCTTCATGGATGACTTCTCAGTATATGGAGACTCATTCAGCTCCTGCCTTAACCACCTAGCACTTGTCCTGAAAAGATCCCAAGAGACTAACCTGGTTTTAAACTGGGAGAAATGTCACTTTATGGTGACTGAGGGAATTGTCCTTGGGCACAAAATTTCAAGCAGGGGAATAGAGGTGGATAAGGCAAAGGTAGAGGTAATTGAAAAATTACCACCACCTGCCAATGTTAAGGCAATCAGAAGCTTTCTGGGGCATGCAGGATTCTACAGAAGGTTCATAAAGGATTTTTCGAAAATTGCAAAACCTTTGAGTAACCTGCTAGCTGCTGACACACCATTTGTGTTTGACACACAGTGTCTGCAGGCATTTGAGACCCTGAAAGCTATGCTGGTCACAGCACCAGTCATCTCTGCACCAGATTGGACATTGCCATTTGAACTAATGTGTGATGCCAGTGACCATGCCATTGATGCAGTGTTGGGACAGAGGCATAACAAGCTTCTGCACGTCATTTATTATGCCAGCCGTGTTCTAAATGACGCACAGAAGAACTACACAACCACAGAAAAAGAGTTACTTGCAGTGGTCTATGCCATTGACAAGTTTAGATCCTATCTAGTGGGATCCAAAGTGGTTGTGTACACTGACCATGCTGCTCTTAAATACTTACTCACAAAGCAGGATTCAAAACCCAGGCTTATAAGATGGGTGTTGCTTCTGCAAGAGTTTGATATAGAAATAAGAGACAGAAAAGGGACAGAGAACTAAGTAGCTGATCATCTGTCCCGAATAGAACCAGTAGCTGGGGCGTCCCTCCCTTCTACTGAGATCTTTGAGACTTTCCCAGATGAGCAACTCTTTGCCATTCAGGAAGCTCCACGGTTTGCAGATATTGCAAATTATAAAGCTGTGAGGTTCATACCCCAGGAGTACAGCAGAGTGCAAAGAAAGAAATTAATTTCAGATGCCAAGTACTACCTATGGGATGAGCCATATCTCTTTAAGAGATGCGCAGACGGAATGATCCGCAGATGTGTACCCAGAGAAGAAGCACAAAGGATCCTATGGCACTGCCATGGATCACAGTATGGAGGACATTTTGGAAGTGAGCGAACAGCCACTAAAGTCCTCCAATGTGGCTTCTACTGGCCTACTCTCTATAAAGATGCCCGAGAGTTTGTGCGTAACTGTGACAGTTGCCAAAGAGCTGGTAACTTGCCTCACGGATATGCCATGCCTCAACAAGGGATATTAGAGATAGAATTGTTTGATGTATGGGGAATTGACTTCATGGGTCCATTCCCACCATCATACTCAAACACTTACATTCTTCAATTGCTATGGACTATGTGTCTAAGTGGGTAGAAGCAATTGCTACACCCACTAATGATACCAAGACCGTGCTGAAATTCCTCCAGAAACACATCTTCAGCAGGTTTGGTGTTCCCAGAGTACTAATCAGTGACGGGGGCACTCATTTCTGCAATAGACAGCTATACTCTGCTATGGTCAGATATGGAATTAGCCACAAAGTGGCAACTCCGTATCATCCACAGACAAATGGGCAAGCTGAAGTCTCTAACAGAGAGCTAAAAAGAATCCTAGAACGGACTGTGATGGCCCAAAGAAAGGATTGGGCAAAGAGTTTGGAAGATGCTCTGTGGGCATACAGAACAGCATTCAAGACTCCTATAGGAACCTCTCCATACCAACTGGTGTTTGGGAAGGCCTGTCATCTGCCCATGGAACTGGAACATAAAGCCTACTGGGCAACCAGATTCCTAAACATGGATGCTCAGTTAGCTAGTGAGAAAAGATTGCTCCAGCTAAATGAACTAGAGGAGTTCAGACTCAATGCCTTTGAAAATGCAAAAATTTATAAGGAAAAGGCAAAGATGTGGCATGACAAGAAGTTGTCATCCAGAGTCTTTGAGCCAGGACAAAAAGTTCTGCTCTTCAACTCTAGGCTCAGATTGTTTCCAGGAAAACTAAAATCCCGGTGGAGGGGTCTGTATGTGATTACAGGAATATCACCATATGGATATGTTGAGCTTCAGGATACTGATTCTGACAAAAGGTTCATTGTTAATGGACAGAGAATCAAGCATTATCTTGAAAGCAATTTTGAGCAGGAATGCTCAAAAATGAGACTTGAGTGATTCTCAGTAAAGGTCCAGCTAAAGACAGTAAAGAAGCGCTTGCTGGGAGGCAACTCAGTCATTAGCAGGTTATATGTTTTGATTTTACAAAGGCAAGTATCAAAAATGAAGGAATTCACAGAGTTACAGAAGGATTCAGTACAAAAAGCAGAGAAAAAGAGCTTATTGGCAAAAAAACGCCAGTAAGGGGCATTTTGGGCGTTAAACACCAGAATGGGCACCATTCTGGGCGTTTAACGCCAGTAAAGGTGCCATTTTGGGCGTTAAACGCCAGAATGGGCACCATTCTGGGCGTTTAATGCCAGGTCTGCAGCATCCTGGGCGTTTAGCAAAACGCCCAGTGATAAAGGAATTCTGGCATTTAATGCCAGCCAGGGCACCTGACTGGGCGTTAAACGCCCACAATGGGCAACAAATGGGCGTTAAACGCCAGAATGGATGCCATTCTGGGCGTTTAATGCCAGAAAGGTGGGGGACCAAGATTTTGCTTTCCAATCAAATTTTTTTTCAAACTTTCCTTTTCTTACCTATACTTTTCTACATAAACACATCTCAACCTTTCATTATTCACTTTCAAATCTTCAAAAATCAAAATCATTCTTCAAATCTCTCTCAAATCAATCCCAAATCTTATTCAAAAAATCACCCTTCTCTCAAATTCTCTCCTTATCTTCTCAAATCTCCTCTCAATTTTTTTCGAAATCTCCTTCCCCCCTTATAAAAACACGTTCGGCCTCACCATTCCCCCACACCATTCGAAATTGCTCTTCTCCTCTCTCTCTCTTCTTTCCTTTCTTTTGCTTGAGGACAAGCAAACCTCTAAGTTTGGTGTGCTTTTCCGTGATCACTAAGCCAAGATTCATCAAGATCATGGCTCCTAAGGGAAAACAAACCAATTTAAGAGGGAAGAAAGAGAATAATCCAAAGAATCTTTGGAATCAAGAGAAGTTCTTAACCAAAGAACATGAAGACCATTATCACAAAATAATGGGTCTGAGGTCAGTGATCCCGGAAGTTAAATTTGATCTGAAAGAAGATGAATATCCGGGGATCCAAGAGCAAATCCGAAACAGAGGATGGGAAGTTCTAACCAATCCTGAGATAAAGGTTGGAAGGAATATGGTTCAGGAATTCTACTCAAATCTGTGGCTAACAGATAAGCAGAGAATGACTGGAACTGCTTACCATACCTACAGAACCATGGTCAGAGGGAAAGTTATGTACTTCCATCTGGACAAAATAAGAGAAATCTTCAAATTGCCTCAACTGCAGGATGATCCTGAATCCTTTAATAGGAGAATGGTGAGAGCAGATAAAGGGTTGGATCAAGTTCTAGAGGACATTTGCCTCCCTGGAACTAAGTGGATAACCAATTCAAAGGGTGTCCCAAACCAACTCAAGAGGGGAGACCTCAAATCAATTGCAAGAGGTTGGCTAGACTTTATTGGGCGTTCCATACTGCCCACTAGCAACCGTTCTGAGGTCACTATCAAGAGAGCAGTAATGATTCATTGCATTATGCTTGGAAAAGAAGTGGAGGTTCATCATGTGATTGCTTGTGAGATCTACACAATTGCAAATAAGAATTCCACTGAAGCCAAACTGGCTTACCCAAGCTTGATCTCCTTGCTCTGTAAAGAGGCTGGGGTAAAGATGGGAGTAGATGAATTCATACCCATTGAACATCCAATCACCAAGAAGTCAATGGAAGGATAAATTCAAGGCAACTCTATCAAAAGGAGGGCACATGAGTTCCTCCCTGAATTCCCTGAAATTGGCTACTGGGCCAGCCTAGAAGCATCTATCACCAAGTTGCAAGAGACTATGGAGCAACTTAAGGAAGAACAGCAGAATCAGAACTGCATGCTCTGCAAATTGCTGAAGGAACAAGAGAAGCAGGGGCGTGAACTCCAAGAGCTGAAACGCCAGAAATTCTCCCCTCAATTTGAGGGAGCATCCACTTCTCAAAATCAAGGTTGTTGAGTCCTGACTCTGTGAAAACCTCTATCATTAGGAGCCTGTTTGAATTTTTTTGTTTTCTATTTTTAGTCTCATCTTATATCTATTTTTGAGTCTTGTTCTTAATTCATAATTAATAAAATTTAAAATTCATGTCTTAAAGCTATGAGTGTCCTATGAATCCATCACCTCTCTTAAATGAAAAATGCTTTAATCACAAAAGAACAAGAAGTACAGGATTTCGAATTTATCCTTGAAACTAGTTGAATTAGCTTGACGTGGTGACAATAATTTTTGTTTTCCGAATGAATGCTTAAACAGTGCATATGTCTTTTGAATTTGTTGTTTTAAGAATGTTAAAATTGTTGGCTCTTGAAAGAATGAGGAAAAAGAGAACTGTTATTGAGGATCTGAAAAATCATCAGATTGATTCTTGAAGCAAGAAAAAGCAGTGAATACAAAACAAAAATTTCGAAAAAAAAGAAAGAAAGAAAAAGAAAGAAAAAGAAAGAAATAAAGTTGTGATCCAAGGCAAAAAGAGTGTGCTTAAGAACCCTGGACACCTCTAATTGGGGACTCTAGCAAAGCTGAGTTACAATCTGAAAAGGTTCACCCAATTATGTGTCTGTGGCATGTATGTATCCGGTGGTAATACTGGAAAACAGAGTGCTTTGGGCCACAGCCAAGACTCATACACTAGCTATGTTCAAGAATCATTATACTTAACTAGGAGAATCAATAACACTATCTGAGTTCTGAGTTCCTATAGATACCAATCATTCTGAACTTCAAAGGATAAAGTGAGATGCCAAAACTGTTCGGAAGCAAAAAGCTACTAGTCCCGCTCATCTAATTGGAGCTAAGTTTCCTTGATATTTTGGAGTCTATAGTATATTCTCTTCTTTTTATCCTATTTTGATTTTCAGTTGCTTGGGGACAAGCAACAATTTAAGTTTGGTGTTGTGATGAGCGGATAATTTATACGCTTTTTGGCATTGTTTTTAGTATGTTTTTAGTATGATTTAGTTAGTTTTTAGTGTATTTTTATTAGTTTTTAGTTAAAATTCACTTTCTGGACTTTACTATGAGTTTCTGTGTTTTTCTGTGATTTCAGGTATTTTCTGGCTGAAATTGAGGGTCCTGAGCAAAAATCTGATTCAGAGACTGAAAAGGACTGCAGATGCTGTTGGATTCTGACCTCCCTGCACTCGAAGTGGATTTTCTGGAGCTACAGAAGCCCAATTGGCGCGCTCTTAACGGCATTGGAAAGTAGACATCCTGGGCTTTCCAGCAATGTATAATAGTCCATACTTTTCCCGAGATTTGATGGCCCAAACCAGCATTGCAAATCAGCTTCAAAATTTCCAGCGTTTAACGCTGGAACTGGCATAAAATTGGAGTTAAACGCCCAAACTGGCATGAAAGCTGGCATTTAACTCCAGAAAAGGTCTCTACACATGAAAGCTTCAATGCTCAGCCCAAGCACACACTAAGTGGACCCAGAAGTGGATTTTTACGTCATTTACTCATTTCTGTATACCCTAGGTTACTAGTTTACTATTAATAGGATCTTTTGACATTGTATCTGGACCTCATGACACTTTTACACGTTTCTTTGTGTACTTCCTACGGCATGAGTCTCTAAACCCCATGGTTGGGGGTGAGGAGCTCTGCTGTGTCTTGATGGATTAATGCAATTACTACTGTTTTTCATTCAATCATGCTTGCTTCCATTCTAAGATAATACTTGTTCTTAAACCGGATGAATGTGATGATCCGTGACACTCATCATCATTCTCAACTATGAACGTGCGCCTGACAACCACCTCCGTTCTACCTTAGATTAAGTAGATATCTCTTGGATTCTTTAACCGGAATCTTCGTGGTATAAGCTAGAACTGATGGCGGCATTCAAGAGAATCCGGAAGGTCTAAACCTTGTCTGTGGTATTCTGAGTAGGATTCAATGATTGAATGACTGTGACGAGCTTCAAACTCCTGAAGGCGGGGCGTTAGTGACAGACGCAAAAGAATCACTGGATTCTATTCCGGCCTGATTGAGAACCGACAGATGGATAGCCGTGCCGTGACAGGGTGCATTGAACATTTCCACTGAGAGGATGGGAGGTAGCCACTGACAACGGTGAAACCCTTGCATACAGCTTGCCATGGAAGGAGCCTTGCGTGCTTGAAGAAGAAGACAGTAGGAAAGCAGAGATTCAGAAGATGGAGCATCTCCAAAACCTCAACCTATTCTCCATTACTGCAAACAAGTACTTACTTCATGTTCTTTTGCTTTTCACAATCAATCTTGATAATTTCTGATATCCTGACTAAGATTTACAAGATAACCATAGCTTGCTTCAAGCCGACAATCTCCGTGGGATCGACCGTTACTCACGTAAGGTATTACTTGGACGACCCAGTGCACTTGCTGGTTAGTTGTGCGGGATTGCAAAGTGTGATTGCAATTTCGTGCACCAGTCATCAGGAATGATTTTACCATCTCTCACAATATTATCCAAACTAAAGAGAGTAAGGTCGAGCTTGGGTGCAAGAATTCGAACCTGCTCCTTCAGATTCTTATAAGCAGCATTTACACTACCTACAAGGTGACCTTAAAGCCTAGCATAATCGGCTCGAACAGACTCTAAGTCATCCCCGAGACGCATCATCTCTCTATAGGTTGTGACATAGATATCCTTGTACTTCAATGCCGTATCCTCAGCCAATCTCACAGACGCTGCCAAGGCAAGAGAGCTAGCCTTTTCGCCCTCCAATTCCTTCTCTAGCTTGGTCATCTTCTTCTCAAGTTCCTCCTTCAGACTCTTTATCCGATCAAAATCCGATTTAGCCTCCTCCATAAAATCTCTCGTAGCATGAATGGGAAGATCTTGGGCCATCCGATATAAAGCCGCACCCATATGTGCCATCTTAACACTGCTCCGAGTAGTGAAGTCCAAATGGCGAAGAAGAGAAACATCGTCAGTAGGCATGGTACCATAAGGACCGATCTGCTGGTCCACACACTCGACGGCATCAAAATCAGGAGCATCAAGGTTAAAAGGCTCTGCAGATTTAAGTTTTTTCGGAGGAGGGGCGCCAGTGGAAGAAGAGGTAGTAGCAGAAGTTTCCAAAGGATCGGCCAAACGAACCCGAGGAGTAGGGAACATCCTCCTCGGTACAGGAGAGCTCGGGACAGATGGCTTCGACAAAACCTGGGAGGACCCTTCTCCAACCACCTTGGCCGGGATGTTTTGAGCCGCGGTAGCCTTCCTCGCCTTCTTAAAAGCCTTCAGCGAGTGATTGTTCTTCGACATCTCTGAAAAATGAAAAAATATAGCAGCTTACAAACAAATAGAAGACACAGTTTATAATACGCAGCACAGTATGGATCAAGGATGGATCCCCAAAAATCTTTTGGTCTCAAGATGGGGAGATTCCCCCCAAATATCCTCCAAAGCAGCAACATAAGCCTGCTCAACCTCGTCTAACATCTCCCAGGTATACCTAGATACCACTACATTCCTCTGCCATTCTAAAGGAAAATGAGGCTTGCCATTCTCATCCAAAAAGAAAGGATGAGCTCCTTCAACAACTCAGATCTTGAAAAAGTAATTCTTAAAATCTCGGAAAGATTCATCGTACATGGAAAAAACCTTATGTCCCTGGGCCGACCTAAAAAAAATCCAAGAAGCTTTCTTTTTGGTAGTTCCAAGCTTAGTCAACACAAACAGATACAGGAAAAGAGTTAAAGAGGGCGTCACACCAAATTCATGACAAAACAGCTGAAAAATCTTAATAAAACCCCAAGAATTTGGATGAAGCTGAGATGGGGCTACATTACAATACCACAACAGGTCGGTCTCAAAGGGAGTAAAGGGAAGGGTAATGTTCATCTGGCTAAAAAAGAAATCATATGCATAAAAGAAAGGACGCTCCCCCTGGGTCGAAACAGGAAAGCAAACCCTGTCGTCAGAATCAGGTACCACCAACTCATAGTTGTGTTCTTGATTCTCACTACTACATATTTGATGGTGTTTCCTAAGCTCCGGACAGAACTCCGAATTAGCTAGAGATACACATAGCAACACAAGGAAGTCCAACCAGTCGGACATCCTCTCAGGAACCTTAGAAGAAACCTCGACAATATTTTTGCGAGATGACATGGCCAACTAATCCTACAAACAAAGAAAAGGAAACAGATTACTAACCCAAAAACAAATTCGGGCAATATGGAAGCAACTCGAACAACACGACCTCGAGCACACAAACAGTAAAAGAAAGGCCCCAAGACGCATGCCAAGGTCCAGAGGCATCCTTTGGAGGCAAAGACGGAGTAAAAGGAATCAAAGAAAAAGGAAAAAAGCAGCGTCTCGAGAAGAAAAAGGAAAAAATCAAAGAAAAAACATCATCTTCATCAAATAAAAGCAATCAATAGGACAAAAGCCATCAAAAGGAGCAACCTTTCCAAAAAACAACAATTCAGAAAGTAGCAGTAGCATACGAAGCCCTAAAAGAGCCAAACCAGGAAAATCCACCCAGAAGCATATATAAGGACAAAAGGAAACCAGAAAACATGCATTACTGTGATAAACCGAGCGTGATAATATACAAAGATTCAAGCTTTCCAACATGCACTCAGTCAAAATCAATTCTTCACCAAAAGAATCAAATACAGAGCAGCAAAAATAGACGACGAAAGAAAAAGCAAAACCAACCTGAAAAAGGAGAAAAGTGCAGAAGGAGGTTGAAGACGAAGAAACCAGAAATTGCCATCTAAAGCAAAGAAAGCACTTACGATCACCAAACAACGTTGCAAGGAGAAACATAAAAACTTAAGTTTTCAGATGAAAACAGAAGGAGAGAAGAAAAAGGGAAGTTATAGCAAAAAGCAAGAGAAGAGAAAAATGTTTCTTGAGAGTAAAATTCAAAATAAAATCCAAGAGAAACGGAGCATCAAAAACCAATTAATGAGGGCATTAAAAACCCTCGTGCATTCCCAAGGCCAGGACACTAATGCAAAAGCGCGCGCTGTCAGAGGAAACAGAACAGAAACATTCCGCATTCAAAAAAGGAACTCTACAAAGATAAAATTGACGAAATTCTCAAGTTCGGTTTCACCCGAAAAGGATCGAAGTCCTAAAACTAAAGACTCGACCTCAAAAGGAAGACTGAGCTCGAGCAGGGGCACTGTTCATACCCTGGGTCGAGCTGTCCGACCCGGGATATTCTACCGACAAAGCGACCGACCTCTTTTCAAAGAGCTCGGCCAAACTACCAGGAAAGCCCAATAAAGGGCCCAAACAGAGGAACACGACCCGAATCCGAGGGCAGCCCAAGCCTATAGAGATAAAGGCAGTTCCCTTAAAGATAAGATGGCCTCACTCGAAGATAAAGAGAAGATAAGATAACTAACTTATCTTATCTAAGGAAGGTCTACCTACAACATTGTAAATACACTGGAGCACCCAGGTATAACTCATACTCTGATTCTACTAAAAACCTACTTAATACCCTTGCTAACATAAGCATCGGAGTCCCTTGCAGTACCACCACCCTCCGGTGACGAAGGATCAGCACCGTCACCAAGTCCAACAAGTCGAACATGACATCTCCGACCAGTATAGAAGATCTCGTCTGAGATCGACCTACAGTTTCAGGTAACCCTCGGAACAGTAAAAATATGAGCCACAATTTATTTTCACGGCTTGTAAATTTTATACTTCTCAAGAATTTATTTTAACCTATGTCATCAAACTGTAATCATGAACTCACTATTATTTTATGTATTGATCTTTAAATATATATATAGCATTATATCATATAATAATGAAGATTGCTAACTGGACACATTAAGCAGAATGCAGTTTTCTTGATCAACAAAGTTAAACAAGTAAATTAGCCTGGTTAATCTTATGTATTTTGTTATGGAATATGCCTAGAAAAATTATTATCCGAAAAATATTTTTACATAACAAGCAGTAGACAAAATTATTGTCCAAAAACTATTCTTAAATAATAATTACATTTTAGAAAATTATTATTATAACAATACAAAGTTTAATTATATACCAGAAAGGTGGTCAATCTTTTCATTATTTTATAATTTAAGCTACCACATAAATAAAAAATAAAATCATTCATAAAAGTACGAACTAATCTAAATCATCAAGCATTTCCAAATCCAAGCATTCTTATTTCATAACCATAAAACATGTACTAAAAATGAGGGAGGAAGGCACCAAGTTATTTTTAGTGTAATGCTTTTTTGGTCCCAAGTACATTTCCTAGCCTAAAACTCGATGATCTAATTAAAGCATAGATACGATTAGGGATTGATCTTGTTTTTGGGCATATAGATTACTAAATTAGATTGATAGAGAATCATTTTTACCTTGTCAGTAATTGTTTGATTCATGCTCAAGCAAAAAAGTTCTTGACATGTTGCGGACGAAGCTCCTATCTTTACAATGTTCTCACTGATAACAAGTGAATATAGATTCCATGAAAAAATAATAATGAATGAATATTGAGCATATTAAAGAACATGAAAAAATGTATACCTTGGTAATAAATGTGGATAAAAAACATATGTAAACATCTCTATCTGTCCCTTACTCAAGTTAATCTCGTTACCCATTTTGAAATAAGTTGTTATTACCTATTTGATTTCAAATAATTTCTATTAAAGCATTCTGTACGCATCACTCAAATTGAAATTTGTAATATTTACCACAATACTTAGAAAAAAAAAGAAAATAAAAGAAAAAAATATTTGACCATTGGTTTCCTCTGCACAAGCATATTTTGTTGTCTAAAAATAGACAGTGATTTTGATTCTGTGCGAGCATGTGCAGCAACTGGCATGCTTGATGCTCGTACTGCTTCTCCACGTCATACTTGTGAATCTACTTCACACGTTGGCATCTGACATGGTCGTTGCACACCTTTTAATGCCTACATAGAAAATTTGGGCATTATAAACATATTCCTTTTATAGGAATAAATATATACATATGGATGTGCAATGATCTTACCTCGATCGTATTTTAGAACTTGGATCTCCTTTCACTAGGTCTGGAAAACCATGTCTTTGATATTGGTTTCGATTTGCCTTTGCCATTTGGCTACGGTGATATTTTTTGGCGTTTGATTGAGGGATTGCTCCGTTGGACAACAACTTTGCATGGATCTTGGCGGGTTATGATTTTTTGATCTAGTTCCATAACATCATCGTCATCATCTCTAACACATCAAGACATATATTTGGGTCCATATCCATATTAATCATTGACTTAAGGTCACATTTTTGTTATTTTCAATAATTTTTCATATCTTATGAGGGGTGGTGATAGGATTGATTTTGCTGTTATTCAAAAGTCTTGCAGTCTCTTTGACGTGGGATAAATGCCTGTTAAAAATGTCCAAAGGATTTTTCAACTCAATGTCGCAAGTATAGCCTAAACCAACAAATGATCCCAAATCAAAGTTAAGAAGAATGTCACAACAATCAAATCAATTACCGAGAATAGCATCCCGAATTATTTTTTCTATGAATTGCAATAGAATGCACATCGTTGATTAGGAATTTTGGGGGATTTCTGAGTTGAGTGCAGAAAAAGTAAAGTGACTAGAATTTAAAGGCATGAACAACTAACAACTAAATTAAAACAACTAGAACTATCAATCAAACAATTAATTGACTAATAAGAATACAATAAAAGATAGCAACAATAATAACATATAACTAAATGTAAGGAATCAAGATAAGAGAAGTAAGAGAGCAAAGTCAATGACGAACTAATTTTTGCTAGTAAAGAATTTCACAAATATATTCTCGTTGAAAGTATAGCTTCTAAACCAACAAAAATCCTTTCGTACAAAAACATGGTTGTCACAAGTAACAAACCCCTAAAACATGGTCGTCTTTCAAGGAATTGCAGGGAGGTGTTCTTATTATTGGTTATGAGTTATGTAAATTGGAATTTTGGATTGAGAAATAAGAAGAGAAAATTCCAAAGAAAATAAATTAATAACAATAAAAAAAACATTGACTAGGAGAAGATTAATCGAAAGTTCTATCCTTGTTGGACGTTCCCAAGATCAGTTGATAATTGATTGTTATTCCTACTTAGTTATCCCTTACCGAATAAAGGAAAGTTAAGTAGTGAGTCAACTTCTATTCACAAGTCCTAATCCTCTTCCTTGGGAAGGATTAGCGTTAGTAACTAGAGTGCTAGCCAACAACTTGCAATTACCAATTAATTCTTGAGTATTCCAACTCAAGGGTCTCCTCTTAATCCACTCCCAAGTCAAGTTGGGAGCTAGAATATCAACATTAAAACCACATTCCTTGTTATAAAAAAGGAATAGAAAAGAGACATGATAATTGTAATAGAAGCAATTAAATAAATAATAAAATTAAATTCATAAAAGCAAGCCAATTATAACTCTGAACAAGGATTAAGAATATGGAAGAATAAGTGACAAGTAAGGAAACAAACAAGAATGATGAAGTCTTCAATGGAAGTAGTGACTCTGTAAATATCCAATCCAAAAGCATACAACTAGGAATCCTAAATCCTAGAGAGAGGAGAGAGCCTCTCTCTCTAAAATTACATCTAAATTATGAAAAGTGAATAATGAGAAGTGAACCCCCTGATTCTTTCACTATGCAGCCTCTAATCTATGTTTTCTGGGCTTGAAACTAGGCCGGAAATAGCCCAGAAATCGCTGCCACGCTGATTTTCTACAGAACGACACGTGCACGTGAAATGACGTGTGCGCGTCACCTAGCTGTACGGTCACTATGGCAAATTATATATCATTTCGAAGCTCCAGATGTTAGCTTTCAAACGCAACTAGAATTGCTTCATTTTAGATTCCTGTAGCTCTAGTTATGACCGTTTGAATACAAAGAGGTCAGGCTGACAGCTTTAACAATTCCTTCAATTTCTTGTATTCCTTCCACTTTTGCATGCTTTCTCTCCATCACCTAAGCCATTCCTGTCCTGTAATCCCTGAAATCACTTAACGCACATATCACAGCATCGAATGGTAGTAAGAGAGGATTAATATTAGCAAATATAAGGCCAAAGAAGCATGTTTTCAATCATAGCACAAAATCAGGAAGGAAAACGTAAAACATGCGAATTGTATGAATAAGTGTGAGAATAATGGATAAAATCCACTAGATTAAGCACAGGTTAAACCCTAAAAGTGGGGTTTATCAACCTCCCCACACTTAAACATTAGCATGTCCTCATGTAAGCTTAAGAGAACTAAAAGAGTGAAGGCAAGATGGTAGAATGTATGAAATGCAACCTATCTGTATGAATGCAGCTAAATGCAAAATGTTTCTACCAACTTGGTGAAAAGTAAATAAACCTTTCAAGAACAAAGATGAACTAGATTTCACTAATTCAAATCATAAAAATGAAGTACAAATAAACTTGCAGAAGAGAACAGATCATGAAATCCGGGAACAAAGAATCGAGCATCGAACCCTCACTGGAAGTGTATACACTCTAATCGCTCAAATGTTTAAGGTTCGATTCTCTCAATTCTCTACTAACCTTGCTTTCTAAGACTTTCTCTTCATCTACCAATCAACAGAAATTTAATGCACCAATACGCAAATCAAGAGGTCTTTTGAGGGTTGTAATGGGGTCAAGGTCAAGTTAGGATTGTATTTGGTCAAGTGGACTAAAATCTGAATCCTTAATTAACCTACATTTCTCACCTAACTTAGGACAATCCATATAATCATAATATAAAATCAATAACTACCGATTAACTGTGTTTACTACATATTCATGCATTCCAATTTTTTAGTACAATACATATGCATTGCTATCACCATTTACTTTGGGGCATTTTGTCCCCTTTCATTATTTGCTCTTTTTCTTTTTCTTTTCTTTTTCTTTTATTTTTTCTTTTCTTTTGTTTTTTTTTTCGCAATGCATATGATTAAGGTATTGAATACATAAACATGTCCTCAACATTTTTCAAAAAAAGTCTGACATACTCAATTCCCAAACCAAACGTTTCCAAACCCACTTTCCCCAAACTTAATTCATGAGCACTCTCACTAGTCTAAGCTAACCAATGATTCAAATTAGGGACATTATTATTTTTCTCTTATAGTTGATGATGTGCTAAAAGAAAGAACAAATGGAGTAAAATAGGCTCAAATTGGTTTGTAAAGGATAATGAAAAGGGTAATTCCATATGGGTATGTAAGCTATAGTGAAACAAGGCCTCAATCATATAAGTATATGCATACATTAAACCATGGAAATATAGAATCAAGCAAGATATAGATCACAATTTTAGAGAGAACAACACACACCAAAATAAAATATTGGTTGATAAGATGCAACCAATCAAATAGGCTCAACATCTCACTGGTTTTGTATGTTCGAGCTCTAAACCATGTTCCAAAATAAAATTTCTTCAAACAAGTTTAACAAAAATTTTAATTCAAATTAGTGAAATGCTTTAAAAGAAGTTTCTTGAAAAAGAAATTATTATTTCAACCAAGCAACGGTAGAATATGCACAAAGTCTAACTATAATGCAATAAAAGATGCAAATGCAACAATGAACTAAAAAATTAAACATTGGTGTTGAGAAAGGAAATAACTAACCCACGGAAGTCGGTATTGACCTCCCACACTTAAAGATTGTATCGTCCTCGGTGCATGCAAAGATGTGCAAGTGGATGGGTAGCTCCAACTGATGCTTTTTCTCCAAAGATTGTGCGGTAGACTTGTTTACTATTCCAGTTAGAAACTTTTTCTTTTCCCTCTTGGTGGTCATCCTGAAAGAAGAGAAAACGGAAGAGAAGGAACCCACAAGCAAATATATGAAAAGAAATGAAACATATGTGGGCTAGTGCCAAATAACAAGGTTCTCAACTACATGGTCACGACAACATGTAAGTGAGAAAATAATAGAAGCACAGGGCATGTCAACAAAAGAGCAAACAAGTTAAGAAGAACCTAAAACACTACGAGAAAGTATGCAACAGTTGAGTAAGAAAATTTTTAACACCAATGAAAAAGTAGCACATTTGGAAGAGAAAATAAAAACATGCACAAAATTACAATGCAATGAATGAAAGTATACAAAAGCAATGAGGAAAAGAAGTGAAAGAGAATAAGGATGAGAAGAAGGTAAGAGAAGAAGAAGAAAGAAAAAAAAAGAGAGAGGAAAGTGTAAGAAAAGAGAGAAGAAAGAAGAAGAATGGGAAACGAGAAGCGACGCGTAAGCGTCAGGCACGCGCACACGTGGATGGCCATGAGGCAAAAATGATGCGAACGCGTCAGGGGCGCGTACGCATGATGGATGTTGTGCTTCTAGCACATTTCCAGCACCAAACCATCACAACTTGCTGCCTAAATACCCATTTACGCCGATTTCCAGGGTTATGCGTACACGTGGGCTGGTGAAATCGCAGACGACGTGCACGCGTGAGGGACGGGTACGCGTGGTTTTGCTTGTGCGCGAGGCATGCATCCAGCACTACTCTTGCCCAACTTTCTGTTTAATTTATTTATTTTACACAATCACATATGACGTGTACGCGTCGTAGACGCTCGCGCGTCGACTGCGTTTTTTTTTTAGCATGTAGAATGCAAAATGCAGATGATTATGCGAAATTTATGACTGACCACTAATAATAAAAAAATAAAATAATATAAAATAAAACTAAGAATAAAAATGAAAGATCATAGCATGGTGGGTTGTCTCCCACCTAGCACTTTTAGTTAAAGTCCTTAAGTTGGACATTTGGTGAGCTCCTTGTCATGGTGGATTGTGCTTAAACTCGTCCTGAAACTTTCATCAATGCTTGGACTTCCAATAAGCTCTATCAATACCAGGTAAATTCTTCAAGCTTTGATGGAGTTCTTCACAAGCTTTGAGCTCCCACAATTGATCCTCATATATTCCGAGATCCCAAATCTTGTTTCTACACCCGTCTTCAAGTAGATCATGATGATTCCATCTGGGTGGCTCAGCTTTGGAATTCTCATTTAGGTACCCAAACATCCTCCTATACCCAATTAATTGAGAAACCAACCCTTGCAATCAGGCCTTGAGCTTCTAACCATAATGAACCGATGATTATGTTGCCAACCACTAACGATTTCTCTTTTGCTCTTAAAGCCACAAAGAGCTCTAAACTGACCATCTGTCTCAAGTAAACCATATTCAAGTGGAATGAGAAAGCTAGGGGATATGAATTTTACCAACTTGAATGTTGTATTGGATGGTAATGGCTTTGGGGGAGAGGTTTCTAATGATCTTGCAAGCTCCACTCCCTTGTGTTCTTTCTTGACAACTTCCACCTCCTTGCAAGCTTCTTCAATGTCAACCTCTTCCTCTTGGTAGCTTTCTTCCAATTTGATCTCTTCTTTATTGCTCACCAAGGGCATAGGAGGATGTACTTCTTCTTCTTTAATCTCCATGTCAAGTCCAATGGGAGAAGATTCAATTGTAGATAAGGATTCATCAATGATTGAATCCATCTCATGATCAACCTCCTCCAAGTCTTCAACCATGATATGCCTTGAAGGTTGTACACCCTCTTGAACATCAAATTCAAACGTCTTGGAAGGAGGTTCTATGACTTAACTGTCCCATGGAGGTTCCGCATCTCCTTAGTCTTCAACCACTTCCTCTTCTTCAGCTATTACGGTTTCCTCCACTTGTTCCAATACAAAGGATGTTCCTCATTGTCCATTAGAGTTTCTAGTGTCTCCTTCATGCTACGCTCTTTTATTGATTCTCCACATGTAGCCATGGGAACACTTTGAGTGTCAAAATGCCGATAGGCTAAAGCACCTATTGCTCACTCCAACTGATGAACGACTGCTTGAAATTAATCCAGTGTCTCCTTGAGACGATCCCTTGGCTCTTGTTCCTCTTGGATAACGTAATTGGGATCATAAGGCTCTTGGATTGATGGATATGGACATGGTGTATATAGAGATATTGGTTCTTGGGAGTAATTGGGTTGAAATTGGGGTGGTTCTAGATATGGTTTATATGGCTCATAAGGTGGCTAGTATGGTGGATGATGATAAGGGTCATATGAAGGTGAATGGTGAAAACGGGGCTTGTGAGTAGGGTGGTTCAGAGCTATGTTAAGGAGAGGATTCATAGACATGTTGTGGTGGGTATTGAGTGTCAAGAAAAGGTCCACCATAACCATTATCTTGGTATGCATCATGGAATGGTTGTTGCTTGTAGTACATTGGAGGGGGTTGTTTCCAAGAGGGTTGATCAAATCCTTGTGCCTCCTCCCATCTTTGATTGTACCAACCATGGTGCATGTTGGTATTATAATCTCCTCTTCCTGTAACATAGCTATAACCACGCTCGTAGCCAGAGGGGTGAGAAGTCATAGTAGAAAAGGGAAAACAAAAACTAATAAAAAGAAGTAACTAGGTCCTAAAACTAACAAAAACTATCAAACAAGCAAAAAGAAAATATTTACAATAACCAATAATAAGGCACACGTTTGCAATTCTCCGGCAACGGTGCCATTTTGACGAACGGATTCTTGCGTGGTCTAGAATTTTACAAATAAGTTCTCGTTGAAAGTATAGCTTCTAAACCAACAAGGAATCCTTTCGTGCAAAAGATTGTTTGTTACAAGTAACAAACCCCTAATAAAATTGATAACCGAAGTATTTAAACCTCGGGTCGTCTCTCAAGAAATTGCAGGGAGGTGTTCTTATTATTGGTTATGAGTTGTGTAAATTGGGGTTGTGGGGATGAGAAATGAGAAGAGTAAATTGTAGAGAGAATAGAAAAATAACAATAAAAACTCTTGGCAAGGTATGAGAATCGGAAGTCCTATCCTAGTTATCCTTATCAATTGTGATGAGAATTCTCTGTTGCTCCCACTTGGTCAACCTCTAACTATGAAGGTAAGTCAAGTGGATAAATCAATATGAATCCCTATTTCCTAGTCAACTCCCAAGGAAAGACTAGAGTTAGTGGAATTCAAGTTAATTAGCAACTTTCAATTAGCAATCAATCAAAGGAGTTTGATAACTCAAGTGTCACCAATTACTCAACCAAGGCCAAAAGGGTGAAAATCTAAATTAAAATACTCCCAAGCATTTTATCAAACACTTGGAGGGCATAACACCAAATAGTAGAGAAGCAATAGGAGATAATAACATCCAAATAACTAATCTCAAATATCAGCAACAAAGATCAAAAGAGAGCAATCTTGAATATGAAATACCTCAAATTATATTAAATAGAGAATCCAATCACAAAAGGGATGTATAGATCAAAGTATTAAAGTTAATAAGAGTATGAGAGAATTAAGTCAAGGAACATTAAACCTAGGATTGAGAAGAGATAACCCTAAATCCTAAAGAAATCCTAAGTCCTAAAACCTAAGAGAGAGGAGAGAACCTCTCTCTCTAAAACTATATCAAAAACCTAAAGTTCTGTGAATGTGTTGAATCAATGTTGAATGAATTGATTCCCACTCTGTAGCCTCTAATCTATGTTTTCTGGGCTTGGAACTGGGCCCAAAAGAACCCAAAAATCACTAGAAGCGATTTCTGCAACTTCTGCACATGGCGCACATCACACGTACGCGTGAGTTACACGTGCGCGTCGTTTGGCAAAATTCCTTATCACGCGTATGCGTCGCTCCTCTTTTGCGCTGGTCAAGCATACACGTCAGCTATGCGTACGCGTCACGTCCCGCTGGTCAGCTTCATTATTCCTTTGTGTTCCTTCTATTTTTGCAAGCTTCCTTTCCATTCTCCAAGCCATTCTTGCCCTATAAATCCTGAAACATTTCAACACACAGATCACGGCATTGAATGGTATATAGAGGAGTTAAAATTTGACAATCTAAAAGCTCTGGAAGCGAGTTTTCAATCATAGCATGAAATCAGGAAGACAACGTAGAACATGTGAATTTCATGAATAAGTGTAGGAATAATCTGATAAATTCCACTCAATTTAGCACAAAATAAATCATAAAATAGTGGTTTATCAATCAACAAGAGAGATAACAATCAATCAATATATGAAACCTTGGCTAGGTGTGGGAATTAGAATTCTTATCCTCATTATCTTCCTCAAGTATGATGGTAAGTGCCTATAACTCTCGCTTAGTTATCCTCTAACAATTAAAGGAAAGTCAAGTAAGTACAATTAACTCTAGTCCACAACTCGTTGTCAATTCCTAGTGAAAAACTAGATTTAGTAGAGTTCAAGCTAACTAGCAACCTCCAATTACCAATCAACACTTGTTTTTTACAATTCAAGAATCTCTAATTACTCAATCCCAAAGCCAAGAATGAAAATCTATTCCATAATCAATAGTGACGTTTTCTCAAACACTTGGTGAGTAATAACAAAAGATATCACAAAATAGAGAAAACAATCCAAATTAAAGCTACCCACTATCAATAATCAACAATAACAAATCAAATAACACAAATGAAACATTAATAACCTCAATGCATTACTAGAATTTAAATCCAACAAGATCTAAAGTCATAACCCAAAATAACTTAAATTACAAGAGAGCTAATTAAAATTAGAGTAGAGGAACTACAATTATAGTAATAAAAACTGAAATTAACAAAGGTCTAATCTATGGATTGCAGTAAAAATGGAAAAAGAACACTAAAACCTAGAGAGAAGGAAGAAGTTCCCTCTCTAAAACTCAAAACTATGTAAAATCTAACTAATAGAATGTTGTGTCCAAGCTTCCTTCACCCCTCAAATTCTAATCTTTGAATTGAGCTTAAAAGTGGGCCAAAATGAGCTCAGAAATCGCTCCCAACGTGTTTCTATTAATGAGGCACGTGCAAGCATCCCCACGTATGCGAGAATATGGTCCGTGTATGTGGACGAGGAGAAAACAAAAGATGCATACGCAGTATCGACGATGCATACGCATGTCTGTAAGAATCCCAAATCTTCATTTCTTCATGATTTGCTACTCTTGCTTGCTCCTTTTTCCACTTCCTCCAATCTAACCTTGATTCCTAAGACATGAATTCACTTATCAAACATATCAAGGCATCAAATGGAATCCTAAAAAGCATGTCTTTACAATTAAGTGCAATTTGGAAGGGAATCACAAAGGTATGCTATTTAAGTGAATAAATGTGAGTTTATGTGATAAAATTCATTCAATTCATGCCAAAATTTATCATCAAATATAGACTCATCAATTTTCCCACACTTAGACAATAGCATGTCCTCATACTAATCAAAAAGGGAAAGTGAAAGAAGGAGTGAACAACTTATTGAATGAAACTACTCATGAGTATACAAATATACTAATGGATTATATCTATCTACTAATATGTCCTATGAAATTGAAAAAAAAAAACAACCAAACTTCCAAGTAAGCATATAGGCACATAGGGCTAGAACAAGTTACAATTGCAATGCAATTTCAATCCAAAGAATTCACTCAACCTCATAATTGAGCAACTTGCAAGAAAACATAAAACAATATGTGAAGAATTAGAATTAAGCAATCGAATCCCTCACCGAATGTGTGTACACTCTAATCGCTTATTGTTTAAGGTTTAATCTCTCAATTCTCCTGTAATCATGCTTTCTAGAATTCATTCTTCATCTAACAATCGACAAGTATTTAATGCAAGAACACAAATATCATGAGGCTTTAGAGGGTTGTAATGGGGTTAGGATTAAGGTAGGATCAATATGGATAAATGGACTTCTAAATTGAATCTTTAATTAGCTTACGTATCCACACAACCTATATCAACCTAATCACCAAAAATGAAAACTAACTACCCATCACTTCCTTTTTACACATTCATGTATTCCCTCTTTAGTCATAACACATATGCATCATTATTATTTCTTTACTTTGGGGTATTTTGTCCTTTTTTAGTGTTTTTTTTAATTGAGAATATATATATATATATATATATATATATATATATTCTCAATTAAAAAAAATTATTTTTCTTTTCTTTTATCAACACTAATTGCATATGGTTTAAGCAAATTGATACTGAATGTACACCCCTTTTTCCAACATGTTCAATGAAATACTCAAAATGCACTTTTTCATTCACTACCAATGTTTGCCAAATTTTTCTCCCACACTTAAATAACACACACCTCAACCTAAGCTAATCATAGATGCAATTCAAGCTTATTCATGGTTTTTCGCTTAGGATTGGTGGTGCACGAATCCCCACACTTTGTACAACTAAACCAGCAAGTGCACTGGGTCATCCAAGTAATACCTGAGCGAGTCAGGGTTGATCCCATGAGGATTGTGGCTCGAAGCAAGCTATGGTTATCTTGTAGATCTTAGTCAGGCGAATAGAAGATGTAAGTATGTTGTCTAATTGCATAAAAGAAAATAAAGAGAAATTAACTAGGTTGATATGTATTCAATGAGGAGAAGATGGCTAAGGCTTGGAGATGCTTTGTTCTTCTGGATTAATTCCAGTCTTACTGTCTTCTTCAACTGTGAATGATTTCTTCTATGGCAGGTTGTATGTGATCAACGCCAGTTGAGAGGTCGCCAATGCTCCTCCAGATCTGAACCCCAGGGTTAGTGTGAATCTATTCTGATTTAGGGTGAAGTTACTGCAGTCCATTCTCCTTAATGATCCTACTCAAAACGCCACACACAAGGTCAAATCTTCTGGATTAGAGAATGCTGCACCTCTGGGTTCTAGCCTCTACCACAAAGACTCTAATCTCCACATACCCCAGCTGAACTGGTGTCTCGAGAAGTCCTCAACGAAGTCGTGGATTAGCCGTCTAAGAAATGTATAATCAAACTGGTGGTTCAATGCTTTCCAGTTACGTATTCACACGAACCCAAGAAGAACACAGGTGTTTACTTGGCACGCGGTCTTAGAATAAAAAACGAAGATACATCTTAGAAGAGAGAATCAAACACGAATTGAGAAAGAATAGTAGTACTTTATTAATCCATAAAACTCAGTAGAGCTCCTCCCCTCAACCTAAGAGGTTTAGAAACTCATACTGATAGAAAATACAATCATAACTGTGTAAAGTGTGTGTCCTCTCCTTGATGAGAGGTGTAAAACTATTTAAATACTAAACTAATGACTAAGGATTACATTAAGAAGGGTAAAACAGTCTTTTAGTGCTAAAATCCACTTTTGGGGCCCACTTGGTGAGTGTTTGGGCTAAGTTTGATTGAGATCCACATGCTAGGAGGCCTCTAGGGCATTGAACGCTGGCTAGGGGGTCCTTCTTAGGGGCTGGACACTTGTCTCTTATCCTTTGTGCACTGGATCCTAGAATAGAGCAGAAGATTGGCGTTGAACGCCAGCTTTGGGCCTTTAATTCTGAAGAAAAGTATGGCCGATTAAACATTGCTGAAAGCTCTAGAGGTTAGCTTTCGATATCCGTTAAGAACGCTCCATTTGGATTTTTGTAGCTCCAGAAAAGCCCTTTCGAATGCAAGGAGTTCAGATCCGGACAACATCTGCCGTGCTTTTTTTGTCTCTGAATCAGACTTTTGCTCCAGCACCTCAATTTCAGCCAAAAAATACATGAAATTGCATAAAAACACAAACTCAAATTAGACCTCAAAAATGTGACTTTTACAATAAAACTTATGAAAATATAATAAAACTTAAACAAAACATGCTAAAAACTATATGAAAATGATGCCAAAAAGCTTATAAAATATCCGCTCATCAGAATATCAACTTAAACTGTTGCTTGTCCCCAAGCAACTAAAAACACAGTAGGATAAAAAGAAGAGTAAGATACAATAAATCTCAGAGTTTCCAATGAAGCTCAATTTCAATTAGATGAGTGGGACTTAGTAGATTTTTTCTTCTGAATAGTTTTAAAACTCAAAAGTGTTGGTCTCTTTAGAAACTTATAATCCAGATGACCCTAAGCATTTTATTTTCCAGTATTACTACC
The DNA here is from genome assembly GCF_003086295.3 of Arachis hypogaea. Lineage (NCBI taxonomy): Eukaryota > Viridiplantae > Streptophyta > Magnoliopsida > Fabales > Fabaceae > Arachis > Arachis hypogaea. The sequence continues at coordinate 48,810,694 of NC_092045.1, forward strand.
GGATACATAAATGCCACAGACACTTTAACTGGGTGAACCCTTTTGGATTGTGATTCAACTTTGCTAGAATCCCCAAATAGAGGTGTTCAGAGTTCTTAAGCACACTCTTAGGATCTTTGGATCCTTTTACCCTTGCATTTTGGTTTAAAGGTTTATTGGCTTTTTCTTCTTTTTATTTTTCATTCATTTTTTTTCGCATGCATATATATATTTATTTTTTTTCTTTTATTGCAACATGCTTTTTCTTTTTATTTTGCTGATTTTTCTTGCTTCAAGAATCAATTTTGTTGGATTTTTCAGATTACCAATAATACTTCACTTTTATCGTCATTCTTTCAAGAGCCAACATTCTTAATTTCAACTTCAAATATGAATTGTTTGTTCATACATTTAGAAAAAAAGCAATGCCACCATATTAAAATAATTGACGTTTCTTATTATAAAACTCAAAATTCATGTATCTATCTATTCTTTTCCAATAAAATTTTCTTTTAAGTAAGGTGAGAGATATATGGAATATTTATAACTTTAAGACATAGATAGAAATGATCATGCAATAAGAACAAGAAAATAGATGATAAAATATAACAGAAAATAAAAAGAAAAAAATGACATAAGGAGAGGGGATTAAGAGAACGAATCTACCTTAATGGTGGCAGCTAGTGTTCTTCCTTGAGGATCCAATGTAGTGCTTGATTTCTTCAATGTCGCTCCTTTGTCTTTGTTATTCTTCCTTCATAGCCCTTAGATCTTCTCCAATTTCATTGAGGATGGTTGATAAATGCGCATCATGTTATATTTTTCTATGCTTTTTCATTTCAAAATTTAATTCATTATGCTTAATTATTGAGTATTTTTGTGCTTAAGTTGTATATTGCTTTGACTTCTTTGAATTGTTTAACTTTGTAGAAAAAGGTGAAAAAAGAAGCAAAAAGCACAAAAGAAGCATAGGAAGCTGGCGTGCCACTTGGTGCTATAGGCGTGGCATGCCAAGCTTGTGAACCCAACTTTCATCAATGGGCGTGCCACTTGGTACTCTGGGCGTGGCACGCCATGCTTGTGAAGTCAAGATCTCAAAGAGGGCGTGCCACTTGGTTTTTGGGCATGGCACGCCAAGCCAACATTCCAGCAAAGGAGATTGAAGAGTTCTACTTTGGTGTGGTACCCCAGTATTGGGCGTGGCATGCCGAGGCATATGCTAGCCTGACCTTCTCTCATTCAAATGAACATATCTTGGGCTACACAACTCCAAATGAGATTATTTTAGTGCCATTCAAAGGTAGACATCCAGAGCTTTTCAACCATATATAACACTTTATAATGGATGTAATAACCGTGATTAATCGAACAGGTTAATTAAGTGGTTATATTGCCCAAATTTGATTCTGAAAAGTTAGAGTGAGAATTTGAGGTTTTAAACATCATTTTTGGACTCAGTGGGTCTTTCTGAGTCAGAAAATGCGTTTTCAATGAAAAACCATGAAAAACCGCGAATCGGCAGTTGAATCGATTAAACTGGTTCAAGTTTGCCTGGTACTACACAAGAAAAAGTAAAAACCATCAAAAACCTTAGAAAAACATTAAAGATGAAAAATCGGGCATTAATTTTAATGGTTTGGCCCGAAGTTGAGTCAAACGGGCTAAAAACGCTAACGGGTTGGACCAGGCCCAAGTTAGGCCCAAGCCCAACATATATAAGGGTTCATTACTAAACACAATCACTCATAACACACTCAAACACACCCATACATTACTGAAGAGAAGAAGAAGATGAGAAGCCCAGGAGCACTATTCATCCTCTTCTTCTCTAGCTAATATCTTGAGCTACGGTGCTTTGATTTGCGTGCCGTCAGCGGCTCCGTGTTCCTTGCGAAGAGCTCTAAAAAACCCATATGAGAAACTGGTAAGGTAAGCTCGAAATTCACCGAGTTCTTCTCGTCAAAATTTTTGGTAACTAGGGCTTAGGGTTAAGTGAGTTTTTGTGATTCTTGGTATTTAGGTTCACTCTAATCCTTGCTTAGCTTGGGGTTTTGACATCCAGATCCGTTGAGAAAGGTAAGAGGCTTTGAACTCTTGTGAACTTTTGATTTATGTTGAGCCCTAGGTTGATTTTGGGTGATTTATATGTATATAGCTGGATTATTGTGAATTTGGAGCTTGTTGGTGCATGTTGGAGTTACATTGGTGGTTGGATTTTGGTTGAAAGCTCATTTGGTTCATAAAGGGAATCGGCCAATGTATAGTTTCCGTTTCCTCTATGTAGTATAAAATATTCATGGACACCTAGACTAGTGACCCAAAGGATAGGTTTCGAAATTTTATGTTGTTGATGATTTCTTGTGTTGATGAAGTATAATAATTTGATGTTGTTGTTATAGTTAAATGATGAAGTTGAGATATGATGGATGTGGATGAATGAGTATTGTCAAGTATTGATTTGAATCATGGTTGGATTGATGATGAAAATTGATCATGATATGATGATGATTGGTGGATATGTTGTGTATGTGATAATTGAGGTTGTGGGTAATGAAATGTGAAATAAAATGTGGTACGACTGAATGCAATATGATACAAAAGTTAACTTTGATGAAAAGTGGAATTTTGAAATGGTTTGGTATGGTTTTGAAAAGTGTATGGTAAGAAATTGAGGAAATTGTGAAGTTTGATAAAGTTGGGTTTTTGGTGAACTTTGTCTGATCATAACTTTTGCCTCGGTTTTCTAAATCGATGGAAATTGGTTTAGAATTAAAGTTTATTGAAAACTCTTCGAAACAATATAAAGTTTGAAAGATTTGGAATTTTGTAGAGGAGGTTATGATCATTCAAAGTTGGTGTTAAAAACTTTGCAGAATTTTGTGATTTCTGATATGTGCGCACGCACAGCCAGTGTGAACGCACACCTCTGCGAAGATGTTGACTTGTGCTCATGCACAGACCTGTGTATCCACACACGCAGAGGCAGGCAATCTGCTTGCGGCGCTAGCACAGCCTGTGCGTGCACACACCAAGGGAAAATTACAACCTATGTGTACGTACAGACCTGTGCGCACGCACACGTTGGGAAGGCCAATCTGTTAGGGGCGGTGGCACAGGTGGTACGAGTGAACAGACTTTGTAAACTTTGACACCTGTGCGTATGCACACGATTTAAAATTCTCCAGAGCGTGCACGCGCACACCCCTGTGCGACCGCACACGCCCTGTTTCTCAAAATTTTATTTGTTTTCAACTATTCTACCTTCCCACAAGGTTGTAAGCTTCTTTAACACTATTCTTAGACTCTTGAGCCTAGTTTTAGACTTTTAAAACATTGGGAAAGAATGTCGGGATATTAGATGATATTATTTTGATAACTTAGAAAATGGGGACCTAGGTTTCTGGCGTGTTGAGGAATGATGAAATGTTGATGTGTGGAAACTGAGATATGAATGGACAGTGGTTGAGATGAGTCGGGGACTTGGATTGAGATAATGGTTCCATGTATACTGAAAATGTTTTTTGAAAACCACTGATATATTGTTTTTACTCAGATTTTGAGACGCTATGTGCCGGCAGGGACGGCGGTTGGATCCCGCCTGTCGAGGTGGCGGCGGTGGTGTAAGGGCGGTGGTTCATCCCGCTTGCGGTGGTTCATCCCGCTCGCATCCCTTCAGATACATAGAGCGTGCAGGCCCCGTGATAAACCACTATTTTATGGTTTATCTTGTGTTTAATTGAGTGGTTTTATCAAGTCTTTACCCACTTATTCATATGAACTGCATAATTTTACAATCCCTTCCTAAATATTGTTTTATGGTTGAAAACTTGCTTCTTAGAGATCTTTAATTTGTGTATTTCAATTCTCCTTTATACCATTCGATGCCGTAATCAGTGTGTTAAGTGTTTCAGGCTTTACAAGGCAGGAATGACTTAGAGAATGGAGAGGAAGCTTGCAAAAATGGAAGGAACACAAGAAACTAAGGAGATAACCAGCGAACAGCGACGCGCGCGGTGGCTCACGCGAGCGCGCAAAATGGAGAAAGTCGCAGCAATGCGTACGCGTGCCTGACGCGTACGCGCGAATTGGAGTCTACACGAATGACACGAACGCATGGATGACGCGGACGCACAACAAGGAAAATTACCGAATGACGCGCACGCGTGACCTATGTGATCTGCAGAAATAACAGAAAATGCTGGGGGCGATTTTGGGACGCATTTTGACCCAGTTTTTTGCTCAAAAACACAGAATAAAGCCATGGAACATGTAGAGACTTAAGACACACATCAACACATTCTCATTAGGATAGTTTTAGGATTTTAGATCTGAATCTCGAGAGAAACTACTCTTCCTCTTGGTTCACTTTACATTCATAGTTATTAGTTCTATGCTTTTTGCTTTGGATATTGAAGAGTCATCACCTCCGTTGAAGATACTATTCTAGTTTGTTTTTCTTTACTTGCTCTTTTATTTATTCCATATTCCTAATTCTTGTTTAAAGTAGTAGTTGGATTCAAATGATTATGGGGTTTTGATAATTAAAAGAATGAAATAGAACATAAAATAGGATAGAAATACTTATGCAATTCATTGATGCAAATTTCAGATAAGCCTATGAAGATGCTTTGTTCCCTCTGAGCCTCTGCTTTCCTATTGTCTTCATCCAATCATTCATACTCCTTTCCATGGCAAGCTGTATGTAGGTGGATCACCGTTGTCAATGGCTATCATCTATCCTCTCAGTGAAAATGGTTCTCTACAATTTCCCACATGCCTAATCAGTTGTCGATTGTCGATCATGTCAGAATAAGATCCTTTGATCCTTTTGCGCACTGTCACTGCGCCCCATAGTCACGAGTTTAAAGCGCATCACAGTCATCCCATCCCAGATTCTACTCAGAATACCACAGACAAGGTTTAGACTTTTTGGATTTCAAGAATGTTGCCAAATGATTCTAGCTTATACCACGAAGACACTGATCTCATGAAATGGAAGACTCTGTTGTCAGGAGAGGCAACCATGCGTCGTGGATCAGGAGGCCAAGAGATATGCATTCAAGCTTGTTTTCAAGTAGAACGGAAGTGGTTGTCAGTCATGCATTCATAAGTGAGAATGGTGATGAGTGTCACTTGATCATCACATTCATCAAGTTGAGATGCGAATGGATATCTTGGAATAGCAATAAGCTTGAATTGAATAGAAAACAGTAGTAATTGCATTAATTCATGAGTAACATTAGAGCTCCACACCTTAATCTATGATGTGTAGAAACTCCATCGTTCAAAATACATAAGAACAAGGTCTAGGCATGGCCCCTCCCAAATAGCATGAAACATACGAAAAGGGTTCAAAGACCTGATCCCAAGATCAAAGATTATCCAAAGATGAAAATACAAAAGTAAAAGGTACTATCTATAGTGAACTAGTAACCTAGGGTTTACAGAAATAAGTAAATGATGCATAAATCCACTTCCAGGGCCCACTTGGTGTGTGCTTGGGCTGAGCATTGAAGATTTCACGTGCATAGCCTTTTCTTGGAGTTAAACGCCAGCTTTGATGCCATTTTGGGCATTTAACTCCAATTCTGGTGCCAGTTTGGGCGTTTTACGCCAGAATTTTTATGTTTATTTGGAACGCAAGTTTAGGCCATCAAATCTCGGGCAAAGTATCAACTATTATACATTGCTAGAAAGCCCATAATGTCTACTTTCCAACGCAATTGAGAACGCGCAAATTGGGCTTTGGTAGCTCTAGAAAATCCATTTTAAGTGCAGGGAGGTCAGAATCCGATAGCATCTACAGTCCTTTTTCAGCCTCTGAATCAGAGTTTTGCTCAGGTCCCTCAATTTCAGCCAGGAAAAACCTGAAATCATAGAAAAATACACAAACTCATAGTAAAGTCCAGAAATGTAATTTTAGCATAAAAACTAATAAAAATATACTAAAAACTAACTAAATCATACTAAAAATTACCTAAAGACAATGCCAAAAAGCGTATAAATTATCCGCTCATCACAACACCAAACTTAAATTGTTGCTTGTCCCCAAGCAACTGAAAACAAAATAGGATAAAAAGAAGAGAATATATAATGAATCTCACAATATCAATGAAACTTAGTCCCAATTAGATGAGCTGGGCTAGTAGCTTTTTGGCTTCTTAACAGTTTTGGCATCTCTCTTTATCCTTTGAAATCCATAATGATTAGCATCTATAGGAACTCAGAATCTTAGACAGTGTTATTGATTCTCCTAGTTTAGTATGTTGATTCTTGAACATAGCTACTTTATGAGTCTTGGCCGTGACCCTAACCACTTTGTCTTCCAGTATTACAACCGGATACATAAATGCCACAGACACATAACTGGGTGAACCTTTTCAAACTGTGACTCAGCTTTGCTAAAGTCCCTAGTTAGAGGTGTCTAGATTCTTAAGCACACTCTTTTTGCTTTGGATTATGGCTTTAACCATTCAGTCTCAAGCTTTTCACTTGGACCTTCATGACTGGTGCACAAAAATTACAATCACAATTTTGTAATTCCGCACAACTAACCAGCAAGTGCACTGGGTCATCCAAGTAATACCTTACGTGAGTAAGGGTCGATCCCACGGAGATTGTCGACTTGAAGCAAGCTATGGTTATCTTGTAGCTCTTAGTTAGGATATCAATAATGGTTCTATGTTTTAATTGGAATAAGTAAAAGAACATGGATTAAATGATACTTGTTATGCAGTAATGGAGAGCATGTTGGGGTTTTCGAGATGCTCTGTCTTTTGAATTTCTGCTTTCCTATTGTCTTCTTCTTCATGCACGCAGGTCTCCTTCCATGGTAAGCTGTATGTTGATGGATCACCGTTGTCAATGGCTACTAGTCGTCCTCTCAGTGAAAAGGGTCCATGTACATAGCTAATCATCTGTTGGTTCTCACTAATGTTGGAATAGGATCCATTGATCCTTTTGCACACTGTCACTGCGCCTACATTAATGAGTTTGAAGCTCGTCACAGTCATCCCTTCCCGGATACTACTCGGAATACCACAAACAAGGTTTAGACTTTCCGAATCTCAGGAATGCTGCCAATTGATTCTAGCTTATACCACGAAGACTCTGATCTCACGGATTTGAATGCTTGATGAATGGATTTTTCACGGTTTAGAATTTCACAAATGAAATCTCGTTGAAGTATAGTTTCTAAACCATCAATAATCCTTTCATGCAAAAATTTGTTTGTCACAAGTACAAACCCCTAAAATCTATAAACCGAAGTATTTAAACCTCGGGTCATTCTCCCTAGGATTTACAATAAAGTGTCTTGTTATTGGTTAGAAATGTGTTTTGGGGTTTTGGTAAGAAACATGGAAGTTAAATGGAAAGAAAGTAAAGTAAGGCCTAAAAAGGTCTTGGCAAGGGTTGGTGGTCAAGGATCTCTATCCTAATCACTAACCACAATATGAGAATTGGCAAGGATTAATCTCATTAAATCATCCTCTAACTAGTAGTAAATGAAAGTCAAATGAGCTATATCAATCATAGTCCATAAGTCCTAACTCTCCACTAATCCAATTAGTGAGAACTAGAGTCAATGGCTCCCAATCATCAATCACTTGGACATTAGTAACTCAAGAGTTCCTAAGTTAACTTTCCAAGCCAAAAGTATAAAATTCTACTCTAAAATCCAACCAAGCATTTCATCAAACACTTGGAAGGCATAAAAGGAAAGCATAGTAAAATTTCAAGAAAAGTAAATCTACACTACTCAACTGCAAGGAATTAAACAACAACAAATCAAATGAACACAATTATTATGAATTACCTCTAATTGAATTGAAAGAGAATAGGAGGAATAAAATTAGATCTACAACAAAGTATAAGAACAACATAAAGGAAATTACAACAAAAGAATAGAGGAAGATGAATGTAACAACAAAGAATTGAGAGATAGAAGTAGAAGAAAGCAGAGATTAAAACCTAGATCTAAGAACTAAACCTAATCCTAATCCTAATCCTAGAGAGAAGTGAGAGCTTCTCTCTCTAGAAACTACTTCTAAAACTAAACTATGCCTAATCATCAAAAAGTATGAAAAGTATCCTCATTCCCCCTTCAATCCTTGGCTTAAATAGCATCAGAAATGAGTTGGATTGGGCCCACAAGGCTTCTAAAATCGCTGGCCACGTGCTGCATTAAGTGGGTAATGTGCCACCATCGGCGCATCCACGTACTGTGCGCGTGCGCGCCTCTATGTGCGATGCAACTATAGCAAATCTTATATCGTTTCGAAGCCCCGGATGTTAACTTTCCAACCCAACTGGAACCGCATCATTTGGACCTTTTTAGCTCAAGTTATGGTCGTTTAAGTGCGAAGAGGTCGGCTTGACAGCTTTCCGGTTCTTTCATTTCTTCATGAGTTCTCCAACTTTTCACGCTTTCTTTCTTCATTCCCTTTATCCAATATTTGCCTCCTAAACCTTAAATCACTTAACAAACATATCAAGGTATCTAATGGAATCAAGGTGAATTAAATTTATTTATTTTAAGACCTAAAAAGCATGTTTTCCCTATAGGGTAAATGTGAGAAAAGGTCTAAAAAATACTCTAAATTCAATACAAGATAAACCGTCAAATTGGGGTTTATCAATGCTCTGTTGTCAGGAGAGGCAGTCAAACTCATGAACTAGGAACCTAAGAGATATACATTCAATCTAAGGTAGAACGGAAGTGGTTGTCAGGCATGCGTTCTTAGGTTCAGAATGGTGATGAGTGTCACGGATCATCACATTCATCATGTTGAAGTGCGAATGAATATCTTAGAATATAAACAAGCATGATTGAATAGAAAATAGAAATAATTGCATTAATTCATCGAGACACAGCAGAGCTCCTCACCTCCAACTATGGGGATTAGAGACTTATGCCGTAGAAGATTCAAATTCAGATGTAAAATGTCATGAGGTATCAAAATGAATCTCTAAAAGTAGTTTTTATACTCAACTAGTAACCTAGGTTTACAGAAAATGAGTAAGCTATGATAGATAGTGCAGAAATCCACGTCTGGGGCCTACTTGGTGTGTGTTTGGGCTGAGCAATAAAGCTTTCACGTGTAGAGACTATTCTTGGCATTTAACTCTAGCTTTTGTGCCAGTTTGGGTGTTTAGCTCCAGCTTGTATCCTGTTTCTGTCGTTTAACGCCAGAATAAGGTAGAAAGTTGGCGTTAAACGCCAGTTTACATCATCACTACTTGGGCAAAGTATGAACTATTATCTATTGCTAGAAAGCCCAGGATGTCTACTTTCCAACCCAATTGAGAGCGCACTAATTGGGCTTTTGTAGCTCCAGAAAATCCATTTCGAGTGCAGGGAGATCAGAATCCAATAACATCTGCAATCCTTTTTCAGCCCCTGAATCAGATTTTTGCTCAGGTCCCTCAATTTCAGCCAGAAAATACCTGAATTCACAGAAATACACAAACTCATAGTAAAGTCCAGAAATGTGATTTTTGCATAAAAACTAATAAAAATATACTAAAAAGTAGCTAGATCCTATTAAAAACTATATGAAAATACCCCTCAAAAAGCGTATAAAATATCCGTTCATCACAACACCAAACTTAAATTGTTGCTTGTCCTCAAGCAACTAGATAAATAAAATAGGATAATAGAAGATCAAGAGGTAATACATCTCAGAGTTTTAAGTGTAGCTTAGACTCTAATTAGATGAGCGGGGCTAGTAGCTTTTTGCTACTGGACAGTTTTGGCATCTCAATTCATCTTTTGAAGCTCATAATGATTGGCATCTATAGGAACTCAGAATTTTAGATAGTGTCATTGATTCTCCAAGAAAAGAAAGAAAGTGCAGAAAAGTAAAGATGAAGATTAAAACTAACATTGAAACTTCCAAATTCACAAATGAAAAGTACAAAGAAAAGAAAGAGAATGAAAAGTGTGTGAGGGGAGGGAGTCCGAAGACCCCTCTTCAATCCCCAATTCCAGAATTCCAGTCCCACCTCCCTTCAAAGTAAAAACTAAGGCCTTTATATAGGCTCTCCTAAATTACAAAATAGAATTAAAAGCAAATTACAAGTATGAAACGTCCTACTCTAGATGCTTCTTGTGGCCTTTGATTGGTTGACACTTGTGGGCTTGCTTCCTTGAGGTTGGGTGGTCCTTAAAAGAGAAATGAATCAAATTGAGGTCCAGGGTGACTTGGCTTTATTTCTTCCGTTAGCCACACTAACGCTACAAGTGTGGCGTTAGTGCTGAAGTTAGTGTGGCTAACGTCACACTTGCTACCCGATTTGTGTTTTTGGGGCTTAAAAGATGCCTCTTGTTTGTGCTCCAATTTCATGCCCACTATAAACTATTATATAGCTTTGGAAAGCTCTGAATGTCAGCTTTCTAACGCAACTGGAATCACCTCAATTGGACCTCTGTAACTCAAGTTATGCTCCTTTGAAGTGGACAAGGTCGCTGGCATAGTCGCTAGCGTTACTGGAAAACGTGAGTCACGATAACGCTAGCGATCAGGGGCTTAATATTGCCAGGTTCTGGAGCTCAAACTTAATGTCCACCCCATACTATTATATATTGTTGGAAAGCTCAGGATGTATACTTTCCAACGCCTTTGGAACCGCATCATTTAGAGCTCTACAACTCGAGTTACACTTCTTGGAATCCTACTTTCCAATGCCTTTGGAATCACCTCATTTGGAGTTTTGTGGCTCAAGTTATTCTTGTTTGAAGAAGGCATGGTCAGGCTGCCAGGTGAGACTTTTGCCCACGTTAGTGTCCACGTTAGTGTAACTAACATGGCCATTAACGTGGGTCTTCCTTTGCTTCGCTAGTGATAATGGCGTTCACCTTTTCCGCTAACTTTGGCGTCTCCCTTTCCTTCCACGTTAGTTCCCACGTTAATGTAACTAACGTGGAAGCTAACGTGGGTCTTCTTGTCCCTCGCTAACATTAGTGGTGCTTACATTTACCACTAACGTTCCATGCTCTCCTTCTTCAAAGTTAATGCCATTAACTTTCTCACTAACGTTGGGGCTTCTCTTTTCCTGCATGTTAATGGCCACATTAGTGCCACTAACATAGACACTAATGTGGCTCTTCTCTGCTTTTTGTTACCTGAAATCAATCAAACAAATTGCATCAAAGTATTGCTCTTAATCATGGGATCATGCATCATCCAATTTATCATTCAATTCATGCATAATTCTCATGAAATCATTCAAAATTCACAATGTTTGCTTGAATCATGGTATGATTGCATTTTCAACCAAATACTTGCTTATTTCCTAAGAAAATGCATGAAACCAACCTAAAGCATACAAAAAATGCCTAGTAAAACTAGCCAAGATGCCCAGGCATCAATCATATGCATGCATATAACACATTAACATTGGACATATAGGATAAAATAAAATTCAAATTACAATCATAGAGAAGTAAACACACAAGAATAAAATAGTTATGGTTAAATAATGTAACCATGTATTTAGGCTCAAAGTCTCACATGTTGTGTGTTCTTTAGCTCAAAAACCATGTTCCAATTACAACTTCAAGCAAAGGTTTTGATTTAAATTAGTGAAATTTTTCAAAAAAAGGGTCTTAAAAGAAACTTATTATCTTTTCAATCAAGTAGAACATGCATGCAATTAACCTATTACTATGCAATCTATCCTATTCTAAAAAAAAGAAAAACTAACTAAATATTCTATTTTATTGGTGTTAAGGAAGAGAAATTACCTCCGGAAGTCAGGTACTGACCGACCTCCCCACACTTAAGGATTTGCACCGTCCTCGGTGCCATCTGTCAGGAACAAAGGTACTGACCGACCTCCCCACACCTAATGCTCTTTTTGTTCCTCTCCTTGCTGGTTGGGAGTAGCTTTCTCCTTTCTTGTCTTGGTGGTCATCCTGAAAGGGAAAGACTAAGGACGTTAAAACTTCAAGGGTTAGAGCAAGGAAGAGAACGGGAAAGGGGGTAATCAATAAACAGTAAAGAAGAATGACGTTAACACATGGTCATGACTACACGTGAAAAGTCATCAATGGACATATGGCAAGTGCATGTGATGACAGTTAAATGCAAGGTATTTATTGGCATTCCGGCAAAGGTATGAGTAGCATAGATCAAGCATTCAATGTTCAAGTTAGATTACCAAGTCTTTCAAACTAACAATATGTTTGTAATAACAATTATATTTAATTATAAAATATAAAAAGGGTTTTTTGAAAAGCAAGCATTAAGGTAGTAGGATAACATAAAAAGTAGTGCATGATGCCATACGGGCTTTTTCACAAACACTTAGCATGAATAGTAAATAAGTTATTGAAAGTAATAAATTGAACATGCAAGCAACCCTATAAAAAGTAATATATAATTTTCAAACAATTCCTTAATAATCCACAAGCAAAATATAGAAAATAATGACCCAAATAAATTTTCAACACCAATTAAAAGAAAAAAAGAGGAAGAGAACATAGAAAATGAAAGTAAAAAGAAAAAGAAGAAGAAAACATAAAAATAAGAATAAGAGTGGAAAAGTAAAGAGGGAAGAAGGAAAGAAAAACTTGATAATGGTGGTGAGAAAGAGGAAGTAGAAAGTGAGAAAGAAGGAATAAGGAAGAAGGGGGAGAAAGAAATAAGAAGGGATAAGAAAAATTAGGATTTGGGGAAGAAAAAAAAGATATTTTAGCTGATCTGGATAAGTTGTGCGGCGCAGGCGAAACGGACCCGTGGGTCACGCGTTCGTGCGAATAGCGCTTATATAAAGTGACGTGGATGCGTCGGTCACGCGGACGTGTGACATGATTTGTGCTAGTGGCGCGAGAGCAACCTCGCGTTCGCACAACTCTCTGTGTAAAACTCAATTTTGCCAAATTTTAGGGTGACGCGTTCGCGTGGTTGACGCGATCGCGTGAATGGCCATACTTTGAAAAATAACGCAGACGCGTGGGGCACGCGTCCGCGTGGTAGGGCTTGTGCTTCTAGCACGAGTCCAGCCCAAGTCCAGCTTAACTTATTGCCATTCCCCCATTTACGTCGATTGTACAGGGCCATGCGTTCACGTGGGTGACGTGGATGCGTGCGGAAGCTATGTTGCAAACGACGCGAACGCGTTAGTGACGCGGTCGCGTGGGCAAGTGTTTGCCAAAGGCACACCTCCAGCCACACTTTTGTGTGACTCTCTGTTCAATCTTATTTTCTTCCCATCGCACATATGACACGGAGACGTCGGCGACGCTGTCACGTCGGCGACATTGTCACGTCGGCAACGCTGTCGCGTCGCATGCATTTTTTTTATGCAAATGCAGATGTAAACAATAGGCAGTAGTACTGAGAAGATTTATTGAAAAAGGAAATTAAGGAGATGGGAAAGAACGATCATACCATGGTGGGTTGTCTCCCACCCAGCACTTTATTTGAAGGTCTTTAAGTTGGACGCTCCACTAGCTCAGTCTTCTGCTGTGGGCGGATCTTCTAGGAGGAAGATCTCTAGCTCCTTCTGTTTCGCCATCCTCTCGCAATGAAACAACTTCAAACGATGTCCATTGACCTTTATAAGTTCAGAGCTTGAAGCATGGCTTAAGTGAAAGACTCCGTATGGCTCCGCCCTCTCTACTCGATAGGGACCATCCCATCTGGATCTCAGCTTGCCTGGTATGAGCCACCTTCTGGAGTTATAAAGGAGGACTAAGTCCCCAGGTTGAAACTCTCTTCTCTTGATGTTCTTATCATGCACAGCTTTCACCTTCTCTTTATACAGCCTGGAGTTTTCATAAGCTTCTAGGCGAAGGTTCTCTAATTCTTGCAGTTGCAACTTCCGTTCAGCTCCGGCTTTCTCATAGTCCATGTTGCATTCCTTTACCGCCCAGAAGGCTTTATGTTCTAACTCAACTGGGAGATGACAGGCCTTTCCATAAACTAAGCGAAAAGGACTCATCCCGATTGGTGTCTTGTATGCTGTTTGATATGCCCAAAGCGTATCTTGGAGCTTGGTAATCCGGTCCTTTCTTTGAGACTTGACTAACTTTTGCAGTATGCGCTTTATCTCTCTGTTAGACACCTCTGCTTGCCCATTAGTCTGGGGGTGATAGGTTGTTGATACTTTATGAATTATCCCATGCCTTTTCAGTAATCCTGTTAGTCTCCTGTTACAAAAGTGAGTGCCTTGATTGCTCACGATTGCTCGTGGTGATCCAAGACGACAAATAATATGGTTTCTAACAAAGGAAACAACAGTGTTAGCATCATCAGTATGGGTTGGAATTTCTTCCACCCATTTAGAAACATAATCTACAGCTAACAGTATATAAAGGTGACCATTAGAATTTGGAAATGGACCCATGAAGTCAATGCCCCAAACATAAAAAAGTTCACAGAAAAGCATAATTTGTTGAGGCATTTCATCCCTCTTGGATATATTACTAAATCTTTGGCAAGGAGAACAAGATCTATAAAGGTCAGCAGCATCTTTAAAAAGAGTAGGCCACCAGAATCCACAGTTTAAAACTTTTCTAGCTATTCGTTGAGGGCAAAAATGTCCTCCACTCTCAGATGAGTGGCAGGCCTCTAAAATGGACTGGAATTCTGATTGAGGTACACACCGTCTAATTACCTGGTCAGCACCACACCTCCATAGATATGGATCATCCCATATATAATATTTGGACTCGCTTTTCAGTTTGTCTCTCTGATGCTTAGTAAGATCAGGAGAAAAAGTGTGGCTAACTAGATAATTAGCTACAGGTGCATACCAAGGAACTACATCAGATACTGCTTGTAAGCTATCAAATGGGAAAGTATCATTGATATGAATGGAGTCATCTTTAATGTGCTCAAGACGACTCAAGTGGTCTGCCACTAAATTTTGGTTACCACTCCTATCTTTAATTTTGAAATCAAATTCTTGCAACAGTAGCATCCAACGTATTAGCTTCGGTTTAGACTCTTTTTTAGCTAATAAATACTTTAGAGCTGCATGGTCTGAGTACACTACTACCTTAGTACCAAGTAAATAGGCTCGGAATTTATCCAGAGCAAAAACAATAGCTAGAAGCTCTTTTTTCAGTAGTAGTGTAATTAGATTGAGCAGCATTTAAAGTCTTAAATGCATAAGCAATTACAAAAGGATCGTTACCTTCATGCTGAGCTAGTGCTGCTCCTACTGCATGATTGGAGGCATCACACATGATTTCAAATGGTTGATTCCATTCTGGTCCCCTCACAATTGGAGCTTGAGTCAGGGCGGTCTTCAACTTATCAAACGCTTGTTTGCAATCCTCACTGAACTTGAACTCAATATCTTTCTGCAGTAGTCTGGATAAAGGTAGTCTACCTTAAAAACCTTACTGAAGTCCTTAATGAAAACCTGCATGGCCAAGGAACGAACGGACTTCCCTCACAGAGGAGGTGTAAGGTAAACTAGAAATAACATCCACATTTGCTGGGTCTACAGAAATACCAGTATCAGAGACAACATGTCCTAGAACAATTCCTTGTTTCACCATAAAATGACACTTTTCAAAATTTAAAACAAGGTTTGAACTAACACACCTGTCTAATACTCTAGATAAACTATACAAGCAAAGGCTAAATAAATCACTATATATGCTAAAGTCATCCATAAAACCTTCCATACGGGTCTCAATAAGATCAGAGAAAAGACTCATCATACACCTTTGGAAAGTAGCTGGTGCATTGCATAAACCAAAGGGCATCTCTTATAAGCATAAGTCCCAAAAGGACATTTAAAAGTAGTATTTTTCTGATCTTCAAGAGCTATATGGATTTGAAAATAACCTGTATGACCATCTAAAAAGCAGTAATGAGATTTACCTGACAGGCGATCAAGCATCTGATCAATGAATGGCAAGGGGTAATGAACCTTGCGAGTGGCTTGGTTGAGATACCTGTAGTCAATGCAGACTCTCCATGAGTTCTACATTCTGGTTGTCAGACTTTCTCCCTGCTCATTTCTTATTGTTGTGCTTCTAGACTTCTTGGGCACCACTAGGCTGACCCATTCGCTATCTGAAATGGGGTAAATGATATCTGCTTCAAGTAGTCTGGTTACTTCCTTCTTGACAACTTCTAAGATGGTTGGATTCAATCTTCTTTGAGGTGGACGAACAGGCTTTGCTCCTTCTTCTAAGAATATTTTATGTTCACAAACTTGACGGTTGATGCCTACTATATCCACCAAGCTCCATCCAATTGCTTTCTTATGCGTCTTCAATACACTAAGCAGTTGTTCTTCTTGTTGGGAAGTGAGCTCCCTTGCAGTGATAACTAGAAACTTCTGCTTGTCCTCAAGGTAAGCATACTTGAGGTGTGGAGGAAGGGGCTTTAATTCCATTTTCTGCTCATGGCTTTGCTCTTGATCATCTGGAGCTAGTGAAAAGGGTAACGAATATTCAGTATGTTCAGAGGGAGTCCCCACACTTGGATCTTGCTCCATGTGACTCTTTTCCATTTCTTCCTGGTGAGTTGTAGCTATAATTTCATCAATGATGTCGCATTGGAATATGGAGTGATCTTTCGGAGGATGCTTCATAGCTTCATCCAGATTGAAGCTCACTGTTCTGCCATCTACCTCAAAAAGAATAGGTTCCCGAATAGGCATCCAGCTTGAACTTCGAAGTCTTCAAAAACGGTCTTCCAAGCAGGATTGACGAAGGCTTTCCTGAGTCATTTTGGGGCATCTCCAAGATATAGAAGTCAATGGGAAACGTGAGCCCCTTAATGCTCACTAACACATCTTCAGCATTTCCAACCACTGTAATAATGCTTTTATCTACTAACACAAAATGAGCTACCGACCTTTTTAAGGGAGGGAGCCTTAAAGCATTATATATAGACAGGGGCATAATACTCACGCACGCTCCTAAATCATATATACAGTCAGAAAATATCACACCTCCAATGGTACAGTTAACCATACATGGGCCTGGATCACTACATTTTTCAGGTATATTTCCCATTAAATCAGATATAGAACTACCTAAAGGAATAGTTTCTAATTCAGTAACTTTATCTTTGTGTATGCACAATTCTTTTAGAAACTTTGCGTAATTAGGTACTTGCTGAATAACATCAAAAAGGGGAATAGTTACCTCAACCTTTTTGAAAATTTCTACCATTTTGGGATCAAGTTCCATCTGTTTCTGGATTTCTTAGCAAGGCATGGAAATGGGATAGGGGTGGCATTCTGTATTCCTTGGTTGGGCTGCTTCTGCTTCAGCCATGCCTTGTGCTTCATCTTCTTCTTCAACATCCTCTACTTCGACCATGTCCTCAGCTGGGGCGTGTTCTAACGGGCTTGGCTGCTCAGGATTCCTCCCTTGTAGTGTGGTTCCAGACCTCAAGGTAATGGCATTGATGCCACCCTTGGGGTTGGGTAATGGTTGAGAGGGGATTCCACTGAAGCTCAAAGGCTGGTTGTTGGAGTTATTTAGTGATCCAATCTGTGAGACAAGAGCTTTCAAGGTAGAATTCAGACCATTTAGAGTAGAAGTAAGGTTGTTTTCCATGGCCTGCTATCTCCGATCAATAGATTGTAATAACTTATCATTAGAAGATGAAGATGGATAAGTGATCTGAGAGGTATGTTGAGATACTTGAGGCTGCCTTAGATGAGGTGCTCTGTAGGCCTGATTTTGATTCTGCTATCTGATGTTGTTATTGTTATTCCACCTCTAGTTTCCATTGTTATCTCTGCCTCCTCTGTTATGATTGTCCCTCCAACCCTGGTTAGAATTATCTCTCCAACCTTGGTTGGAATTATCCTTCCATCCATGGTTGTAGCTGCCACCTTGATTGTATCCTTGATTGGGGTGGTCATAGAAGTTATGAGTGGCTACCACAGTGTTGTCTTCCTGCTGGAGCTGCGGACATTCATCAGTATAATGACTATAATCAGCACAGATCCCGCATACTCTTTGTGGAAATAATTGTTGGCTTTGCTGTGGTGGAGATGGCTGAGCTTGCTGAGCTTGTTGTTGACTCAACTGCATCTACTTCAGTAAGTTGGTCATTTCACATATACTCTGAGTTAGAGCAGTAGTCTCTTTGCTAGAGGATACCTCTGCAACAGCTTTGGAGTTTCTTTACCTTTGCCTGTGATTCCTAGTGGATTCAGCTAAGTCGCTAATCAATTTCCATGTTTCATCAGTGGTCTTGTACTTTTTCATAGACCCATTGCTAGCACCTTCCAATGTGGTCTTATCTTGAGGCTTCATGCCCTGTGTGAAGTAGCAAAGCAACACTAACTTCTCAATCATGCGGTGGGGACATGCTTCCAGAAGATTGTTGAAGCGCTCCCAATATTCGTGGAGAGTCTCAGATTCGCCTTGAACAATCATGGAAATTTCCTTTCTCAATCTATCAGTAACTTTAGCTGGAAAAATTTTTTCAAAAATTCCCTTATAAGCGTATCCCAGTTAGCAACAGTCACTCTAGGTTGGACGTAGTACCACTCTCTCGTCTTTCCCTCAAGGGAGAACGGGAAGGCTTTTAATAGAATAGAAGTTTCATCTGCCCCATCATGCCTGATAGTAGAGCAGGCTACCTGGAAATCCCTAAGGTGCTAGATAGGCTCATGAGCAGGTAAGCCATGAAACTTAGGCATCAAGTTGAGTAGTGCAGTCTTTAGTTCAAAATCTGCAGCCACCGCTGGGTGATGCACTTGATACGGTTACAGTGTAAAATCAAGGGCTCCAGCTTCCTGGATAGTAACTCTCCTAGGTGCAGCCATGTCACCTGCACGTAAATCAACCAAATCAGAAGAAAGGGAGCTTGTTTCTTCCTTAAGTGACCTTTCAGATTCACCCTCGGAGTGGACTAACTGACGCCGAGCTTGCCTTGTACGTGAAATAGTTCTTTCAATCTCAAGATCAAATACTTACAAGCTTGGATCAGGTAGTGAACGTGTCATTCAGTGAAAGAAACATGCAGCTCATAGTAGCAAAATAAATAAATGCAAATAAATAAATTCCAATCAATAAATTAGCACTCTATTGCAACTCCCCGGCAATGGCGCCAAAAATTGGCGTGGCGGAAATTCCCAGATTAAGAATTACTAAGAAAAAATAGCATTGCAAGTACAGCTCTTAACCAGCAAAAATCTGCTTGTCAATTTAGAAAAGAGTTGTCACAAATTTTAGAAATAAAATACTGGGAGTATGAGTCCCAGGTTGTCTCCCAACGAGTTGCAGAAAGATGTGCTATTTTATTAATCAGAGGTTTTCCAAAACGGTTTTGAGTTTGATAATCAGGAAATTAAATCTGAGAATTTATGTAATTTAAATAAAAATCTTGACCGGGAGAAGATCAATTGGAAGTTCTATCCTTGTTGGATTTTTCTCAAGATCAATTGGTAATTGGTAGCTATTTCCACTTAGTTATCCTTTACGAAATAAAGGAAAGTCAAGTAAATTGGAAGTCAACCTCTATTCATAAGTCCTAATCCTCTCCCTTGGGAAGGATTAGCGTTAGTGACTAGAGATTCAACCAACAATAAACCCAGTTACAATTTGACTCTTGAGTATTCTAACTCAAGGTTCTCCTTTTAATCAACTCCCAATGATGTTGGGAAACTACTCCATTATCATTAATATAGACTTTACAAAATTAAAAGGGGGAATAAAAAGAGATATGATAAACAATAATCAAAGAGATCAATTAAAAATAAAAATAGTCTTTGTATTAATAAACTCTAAAAATAATCCAATTTTAACTCTGGACAAATTAAAGATATGAAAGAGTAAGTGAAAGGTAAGTAAACAAACTAGAATGACCAGTTCTGGAGGTAAACTCTTCTCAATAACCAAAGCAAATTCTTGAAATCCTAAATTATGAGTGTAAAGAAAAACCTAGAGGAAGAGGTAGAATTCTCTCTCTAGAAATTATGCGGAATGAGAAAAAAATGTTTTGTCTCTGCAAGTTCCCTAGCTCTAATCTGCGTTTTTGGACCGAAAGCTGGGTTAAAATGCGGCCCAGAATCAATGCCAGCGATTTCTGTAAATTCTGCAGATCGCGCACATCACGCGACCGCATTGTCCACGCGTTCGTGTCATTCACCGTTTTTCCGTGCCACGCGTGCTCATCGTCCATGCATTCACGTCACTTGTGCAGCTTCCAATCCACGCGTTCGCGTCAGGCACGCTAGCGTGTCACTACGATTTCCTCCATTTCGCGCGGTCGCATGAGTCATGCGCCCGCGTCACTTTTCTCTAAGCCATTCCTGTCCTATGAAGCCTGAAACACTTAACACACAGATCACGGCATTGAATGGTATAAAGGAGAATAAAAATATACAATTAAAAGATCTTTAGGAAGCAAGTTTTCAATCATAGAACAATTTTGGGAAGGACTTATAAAATCGTGCTAATCATATGAATAAGTGGGTGAAAGACTTGATAAAACCACTCAATTAAACACAATATAAATAAAAAAATAATGGTTTATCAATATTTTTTATTTTTGAATTTTATTATGAAAGAGAAAAACACACAAAAGACACAAGACTTAAAATTTTTAGATCTAATGCTCCTTGTTTTCGAAAATTTTGGAGGGAGAACACCAAGGAACACCAAACTTAAAAATTTAAAGATCAAAACACAAAGAAGACTCAAGAACACTTTGAAGACTCACAAGAACAACAAGAACAAAAAAAGAACACCAAACTTAAAATTTTTAGAAAACCAAAATAAATTTTTTGAAAACTAAAGAAAAATTAACAAGAGAACACCAAACTTAAAATTTGACACAAGATTTAATCAAAGAAATTTTTTTTGAAAAGAAGATACCAAAAACATAAGCCAACGCTCTAACCAATTGAGTTATGAAAGAAAAACTATTTTCTTGAAAACTCTTTTTGAACTTTTCGAAAATCACAAGAAAAAAAGGGAAAGACACAAAACAAGAAGAACTAAAGATCAAACAAAAATAAACAAGAACAACTTGAAGATCAAGAAAGAACAATGGACACAAATTCGAAAATATGAAGAACAAATAAGGACATGCAATTGAAACCAAACTTAAAACATGAAACTAGACTCAAGTAAAAACAGAAAATTAACTAAGAAAAATAAGATTTTTGAAATTTTTTGAAAAGAAAATAAAGAGACTCTAAACTAACAAAAGACAATTTTTCCTAATCTAAGCAACAAAATAAACTCGAACAGTCCCCGAGAACGGCGCCAAAAACTTGGTGCACGAAAATTACAATCACAATTTTGCAATTCTGCACAACTAACCAGCAAGTGCACTGGGTCATCCAAGTAATACTTTACGTGAGTAAGGGTCGATCCCACGGAGATTGTCGACTTGAAGCAAGCTATGGTTATCTTGTAGCTCTTAGTCAGGATATCAATAATGGTTCTAAGTTTTAATTGGAATAAGTAAAAGAACATGGATTAAATGATACTTGTTATGCAGTAATGGAGAACAGGTTGGGGTTTTGGAGATGCTCTATCTTCTGAATTTCTGCTTTCCTACTATCTTCTTCTTCACGCACGCAGGTCTCCTTCCATGGTAAGCTGTATGTTGGTGGATCACCGTTGTCAATGGCTACCAGTCGTCCTCTCAGTGAAAAGGGTCCATGTACATGGCTAATCATCTGTTGGTTCTCACTAATGTTGGAATAGGATCCCTTGATCCTTTGGCACACTGTCACTACGCCCAGCATTCATGAGTTTGAAGCTCGTCACAGTCATCCCTTCCCGGATCCTACTTGGAATAACACAAACAATGTTTAGACTTTTCGGATATCAGGAATGTTTCCAATTAATTCTAGCTTATACCACAAAGACTCTGATCTCACGGATTTGAATGCTCTGTTGTCAGGAGAGGCAGTCAAACTCGTGAACCAGGAACCCAAGAGACATACATTCAATCTAAGATAGAATGGAAGTGGTTGTCAGGCACGCATTCTTAGGTTGAGAATGGTGATGAGTGTCACAGATCATCACATTCATCATGTTGAAGTGCGAATGAATATCTTAGAATAGAAACAAGCGTGATTGAATAGAAAACATAAATAATTGCATTAATTCATCGAGACACAGCAGAGATCCTCACCCCCAACCATGGGGTTTAGAGACTCATGCCGTAGAAGATACAAATCCAGATATAAAATGTCAGGAGGTATCAAAATGAATCTCTAAAAGTAGTTTTTATACTCAACTAGTAACCAAGGTTTACAGAAAATGAGTAAGCTAAGATAGATAGTACAGAAATCTACTTCCGGGGCCCACTTGGTGTGTGTTTGGGTTGTGCAATGAAGCTTTCACGTGTAGAGGCTATTACTGGCATTTAACTCCAGCTTTTGTACCAGTTTGGGCGTGTAACTCCAGCTTGTATCCTGTTTCTGGCATTTAACGCCATAATAGGTTAGAAAGTTGGCGATAAACGCCAGTTTGCATCATCACTACTTGGGCAAAGTATTGACTATTATATATTTCTGAAAAGCCCAGAATGTCTAATTTCCAACTCAATTAAGAGCGCGCCAATTGGGCTACTATTGCTCCAGAAAATTCATTTCGAGTGCAGGAAGGTTAGAATCCAACAACATTTGCAGTCCATTTTCAGCCTCTGAATCAGATTTTTGCTCAGGTCCCTCAATTTCAGCCAGAAAATACCTGAAATCAAAGAAAACACACAAACTCATAGCAAAGTTTAGAAATGTAATTTTTGCATAAAAACTAATAAAAATATACTAAAAAGTAGCTAGATCCTATTAAAAACTATATGAAAATACCCCCAAAAAGCGTATAAAATATCCACTCGTCAATGACACAAGCACATGGTTAGGGACAACTTGATTTAGCCGCTTAGGCCAGGATTTTATTCCTTTGGTCCCTCCTATCCATTAATGCTTAAAGCCTTGGATCCCTTTTACCCTTGCCTTTTTAGTTTAAAGGGCTATGACTTTTTCTGCTTGCTTTTTCTTTTTCTATTTTTTTTCTCTTTTTTTCGCCACTTTTTCTTTTTCACTTCTTTTTCTTGCTTCAAGAATCAATTTCATGATTTTTCAGATTATCAATAACATTTCTCTTTGTTCATCATTCTTTCAAGAGTCAACAATTTTAACATTCATAAACTTCACCATAAAAAATATACACTGTTCAAGCATTCATTCAGAAAAACAAAAAGTATTGCCGCCATATCAAAATAATTAAACTAATTTTAAGATAAAATTTAAAATTCGTGTACTTCTTGTTCTTTTTTAATTAGGAACATTTTTCATTTACGAAATGTGAAGGATTCATAGAATTATTCATAGCTTTAAGACATAGACACTAGACACTAATGATCATGTAATAAAGCTAAAACATAGATAAAACATCAATCATAGAATTAAAAAAAAACAGAAAGATAAGAACAAGAAAATCAAAGAATGGGTCCACCTTAGTGATGGCGGCTAGTTCTTCCTCTTGAGCTCCTCTATGTCTCTTCCTTGCCTTTGTTGCTCTTCCCTCATGGCTATTTGATCCTCTCTAATTTCATGGAGAATAACGTAGTGCTCTTGGTGCTCCATCCTTAGTTGCTCTATATTGGAACTCAAATCTCCCAAAGAGGCGTTGAGTTGCTCCCAATAGTTGTTTGGAGGAAAATGCATCCCTTGAGGCATCTCAGGGATTTCTTGGTGAGGGACTTCCTCATGCTCTTGTTGAGGTCCATGGTGGGCTTTCTTATTTGCTCAATCCTTTTTTTGGTGATGGGCTTGTCCTTATCAATGAGGATGTCTTCCTCTATGACAATTCCAGCTAAATTGCATAGGTGACAGATGAGATGAGGGAAGGCTAACCTTGCTAAAGTGGAGGTTTTGTCAGCCACTTTGTAGAGTTCTAGAGATATGACCTCATGAACTTCTACTTCCTCTCCAATCATGATGCTATGGATCATGATAGCCTGATCTACAGTCACTTCAGATCGGTTGCTAGTAGGAATGATGGAGCGTTGGATGAATTCCAACCATCCTCTAGCCACGGGTATAAGGTCATGCCTTCTCAATTGAACCGTCTTGCCTTTGGAGTCTCTTTTCCACTGAGCTCCTTCTACGCATATGTTCATGAGGACTTCGTCCAACCTTTGATCAAAGTTGACCCTTCTAGTGTAGGGGTGTGCATCTCCTTGAACCATTGGCAAGTTGAAAGCTAACCATCATTTTTCGGACTTAAATCTAAGTATTTTTCCCAAACCATTGTAAGCCAATTCTTTGGGTTCGGGTTCACACTTTGATCACGGTTCTTGGTGATCCATGCATTAGCATAGAACTCTTGAACCATTAAGATTCCAACTTGTTGAATGGGGTTGGTGAGAACTTCCCAACCTCTTTTTCGAATCTCATGTCAGATCTCCAGATATTCATTCCTTTTGAGCATGAAAGTGACCTCAGGGATCACCTTCTTCTTGGCCACAACTTCATAGAAGTGGTCTTGATGGACCTTTGAGATGAATCTCTCCATCTCCCATGACTTGGAGGTGGAAGCTTTTGCCTTTCCTTTCCTCTTTCTAGAGGTTTTTCCGGCCTTAGGTGCCATAAATGGTTATGGAAACATAAAAAGCAATGCTTTTTCCACACCAAACTTAAAAAGTTTTTGCTCATCCTCAAGCAAAAGAAGAAAGAAGGATGGAGAAGAAGAAGAAGAAGTGGAGGAGATGGGAAGGTCGGAATGGTTTGGCCAAGTAGGGAAAGAAGTGTTTATGATGTGTGAAAATGAAGGAGGGATGAGGGGTTTATATATAAGTGGAGAGAGGGGTAGGGTTCGTGTATTAGAGGTTGGGTTTGCAAGGAAAAGGATGTGAATTTGAATGTTTGAGGTAGGTGGAGTTTTTGGGAAAAAGTAGATAAAGGTGATTGGTGAAGGGTATTTGGGGAAGGGTGTTATTGGAATGTGTGAAGAAGAGAGAGTGTGAGTTGAGGTAGGTGGGGATCCTGTGGGATCCACAGATCCTGAGGTGTCAAGGATTTCTCATCCCCTGCACCATTTTGGCATGTAAACACCCCCTTTGAGTGCCAATCGTAGTGTTAAACGCCAGGTTGCTGCCCATTTATAGCGTTTAACGCCAGCTTTTCTTCCCTTTCTGGCGTTGAATGCCAGCTTGATGCCCTTTTCTGGTGTTAAACGCTAGTCTGGTGCCCCTTTCTGGCATTAAACGCCCAGAATGGTGCCAGACTGGGCGTTTAACGCCCATTCTGCTACCCTTACTGGCATTTACACACCAGTAAGCTCATCCTCCAAGGTGTGCTATTTTCAATGTTGTTTTTTATTTTTGCTTTTATTTTTGTAACTCCACAAGATCATCATCCTAAAGAAAATATAAAATAACAATAGAAATTCAATATAGATAAGTAAAAATTGGGTTGCCTCCCAACAAGCACTTCTTTAATGTCAATAGCTTCACAGTGAGCTCTCATGGAGCTTCATAGATATTCAGAGCATAGTTGGGGCCTCCCAACACCAAATTTAGAGTTTGAATGTGGGGGCTTTGGTTGACTCTATATTGAGAGAAGCTTTTCATGCTTCTTCTCCATGTGTATAGAAGGAGATCTGTGAGCCTTAAACACAAGGTAATCCTCATTCACTTGAAGGACCAACTCTCCCTTGTCAACATCAATCACAGCTTTTGCTATGGCTAGGAAAGGTCTGCCAAGGATGATGGATTCATCCTCATCCTTCCCAGTATCTAGGATTATGAAGTTAGCAGGGATGTAAAAGCCTTCAACCTTTACCAAGACATCCTCTACAAGTCCATAAGCCTGTTTCTGTGATTTGTCTGCCATCCCTAGTGAGATTCCTGCAGCTTGTACCTCAAAGATTCCTAGTTTCTCCATTACAGAGAGTGGCATGAGGTTTATGACTGACCTCAGGTCACACAGAGCCTTCTCAAAGGTCATGGTGCCTATGGTACAGGGTATTAAGAACCTTCTTGGATCCTCTTTCTTTTGAGGTATCTTCACTTGAGCCAATGCACTTAGTTCATTGATGAGCAAGAGGAATTCATCCTCCCAAGTCTCATTATCAAATAACTTAGCATTCAGCTTCATGATTGCTCTAAGGTACTTAGTGGTGCGCGAAATTGTGAACTATACTTTTTCACAACTCTCATAATCCCCGGTAATGGCTCCAAGAACTTGGTGGCTCAATACCATGGCATTACACAACTTCGCACAACTAACCAGCAAGTGCACTGGGTCGTCCAAGTAATAAACCTTACGCGAGTAAGGGTCGATCCCACGGAGATTGTTAGTATTGAAGCAAGCTATGGTCATCTTGTAAATCTTAGTCAGGCAAACTCAAATGTATATGGTGATGAACGAAAATAACATAAAAGATAAAGATAGTGATACTTATGTAATTCATTGGTAGGAACTTCAGATAAGCGTATGAAGATGCCTTCCCTTCCGTCTCTCTGCTTTCCTACTGTCTTCATCCAATCCTTCTTACTCCTTTCCATGGCAAGCTCGTGTAGGGTCTCACTGTTGTCAGCAGCTACCTCCCATCCTCGCAGTGAAAGCTAATGCACACACTCTGTCACAGTGCTGCCAATCACCGGTGTGGTTCCCTCCCCTACTGGAATAGAATCCAGTGATTCTTTTGCGTCTGTCACTAACGCCCAGTAAGTTACAGGTTTGAAGCACGTCACAGTCATTCAGTCATTGAATCCTACTCAGAATACCACAGACAAGGTTTAGACCTTCCGGATTCTCTTGAATGCCGCCATCAGGTCCTGCCTATACCACGAAGATTCCGGTTAAAGAATCCAAGAGATATTCACTAGAGCCTCTTATGCTTGTAGAACAAGAGTGGTTGTCAGTCACTTTGTTCATGGGTGAGAATGATGATGAGTGTCACAGATCATCACATTCATCAAGTTGAAGAACAAGTGATATCTTAGAACAAGAACAAGCGGAATTGAATGGAAGAACAATAGTAATTGCATTAATACTCGAGGTACAGCAGAGCTCCACACCTTAATCTATGGTGTGTAGAAACTCCACCGTTGAAAATACATAAGCATAAGGTCTAGGCATGGCCGAATGGCCAGCCCCCCAATGATCTAAGATCTAAAGTGATCAAAAGATATAAAGATCCAAAGACCTAAAGATCCAAAGATTTCTAATACAATAGTCAAAGGTCCTATTTATAGAAAACTAGTAACCTAAGGTGTACAGAAATGAGTAAATGACATAAAAATCCACTTCCGGGCCCACTTGGTGTGTGCTTGGGCTGAGCAATGAAGCAAATTTCGTGCAGAGACTCCTCTTGGAGTTAAACGCCAGCTTTAGTGCCAGTTTGGGCGTTTAACTCCCATTTGGGTGCCAGTTCCAGCGTTTAACGCTGGAATTTCCTGAGGTGACTTTGAACGCCGGTTTGGGCCATCAAATCTTGGGCAAAGTATGGACTATCATATATTGCTGGAAAGCCCAGGATGTCTACTTTCCAAAGCCGTTGAGAGCGCGCCAATTGGGCTTCTGTAGCTCCAGAAAATCCACTTCGAGTGTAGGGAGGTCAGAATCCAACAGCATCTGCAGTCCTTTTTGGTCTCAGAATCAGATTTTTGCTCAGGTCCCTCAATTTCAGCCAGAAAATACCTGAAATCACAGAAAAACACACAAACTCATAGTAAAGTCCAGAAAAGTGAATTTTAACTAAAAACTAATAAAAATATACCAAAAACTAACTATATCATATCAAAAACATACTAAAAACAATGCCAAAAAGTATACAAATTATCCGCTCATCACAACACCAAACTTAAATTGTTGCTTGTCCCCAAGCAACTGAAAATCAAATAAGATAAAAAGAAGAGAATATGCAATGAATTCCAAAAACATCTATGAAGATCAGTATTAATTAGATGAGCGGGGCTTTTAACTTTTTGCCTCTGAACAGTTTTGGCATCTCACTCTCTCTTTTGAAATTCAGAATGATTGGCTTCTTTAGGAACTCAGAATCCAGATAGTGTTAATGATTCTCTTAGTAAAGTATGATGATTCTTGAACATATCTACTTATTGAGTCTTGGCTGTGGCCCAAAGCACTCTGTCTTCCAGTATTACCACCGGATACATACATGCCACAGACACATAATTGGGTGAACCTTTTCAGATTGTGACTCAGCTTTGCTAAAGTCCCCAATTAGAGGTGTCCAGGGTTCTTAAGCACACTCTTATTTGCCTTGGATCACAACTCTTATTTCTCTATTTCTTTTCGTTTTCTTTCTCTTTTTTTTCTCTTTTTTTTTTCGATTTTTCTCCCTTTTTTTTTTTTTTGAATAGCTTTTTCTTGCTTCAAGAATCATTTTTATGATTTTGCAGATCCTCAGTAACATGTCTCCTTTTTCATCATTCTTTCAAGAGCCAATATTCATGAACCACAAATTCAAGATACACATGCACTGTTTAAGCATACATTCAGAGAACAAAATTATTGCCACCACATCAAAATAATTAAACTGTTATAAAATTCAAAATTCATGCACTTCTTTTTCTTTTTCAATTAAGCACATTTTTATTCAAGAAAGGTGATGGATTCATAGGACATTCATAACTTTAAGGCATAGACACTAAGACACTAATGATCACAAGACACAAACATGGATAAACATAAGCATAAAATTCGAAAAACAGAAGAATAAATAACAAGGAAATCAAGGAACGGGTCCACCTTAGTGATGGCGGCTCTTCCTTGCTCTTGAAGATCCTATGGAGTGCTTGAGCTATGACCTCATGAACCTCTATTTCTTCTCCAATCATGATGCTATGGATCATGATAGCCCGATCTATGGTAACTTCGGACCGGTTGCTAGTGGGAATGATTGAGCGTTGTATGAACTCTAACCATCCTCTAGCCACGGGCTTGAGGTCATGCCTTCTCAATTGGACCGGCTTTCCCCTTGAATCTTGCTTCCATTGTGCGCCCTCTTCACATATGACTGTGAGGACTTGGTCCAACCTTTGATCAAAGTTGACCCTTCTAGTGTAAGGATGTTCATCTCCTTGCATCATAGGCAAGTTGAACGCTACCCTCACACTCTCCGGACTAAAATCCAAGTATTTCCCCCGAACCATAGTGAGATAATTCTTTGGATTCGGGTTCACACTTTGGTCATGGTTCTTGGTGATCCATGCATTGGCATAGAACTCTTGAACCATCAAGATTCCGACTTGTTGAATGGGGTTGGTAAGAACTTCCCAACCTCTTCTTCGGATCTCATGTCGGATCTCCGGATATTCACCCTTTTTGAGTGAAAAAGGGACCTCGGGGATCACCTTCTTCAAGGCCACAACTTCATAGAAGTGGACTTGATGCACCCTTGAGAGGAATCTATCCATCTCCCATGACTCGGAGGTGGAAGCCTTTGCCTTCCCTTTCCTCTTTCTAGAGGTTTCTCCGGCCTTGGATGCCATAATGGTTATGGAAAAACGAAAAAGCAACGCTTTTACCTCACCAAACTTAAAATGTTTGCTCGTCCTCGAGCAAAAGAAGAAAGAAGAGAGTAGAAGAAGGAGAAAGGAGGAAGAGGGAGATGGTGGTGTGTTCGGCCAAAGAGGGGGAGAAGTGGTGTTTAGGTTGTGTGAAAATGAAGGGTTGAAGAAGGGTATATATAGGAGAGAGGGGGGTAAAGGGTTCGGCCATGATGGGTGGGTTTGGGAGGGAAAGTGGTTTGAATTTGAAGGGTGAGGTTGGTGGGGGTTTATGAAGGATGGATGTGAGTGGTGAAGAGAAAGATGGGATTTGATAGGTGAAGGGTTTTTGGGGAAGAGGTGTTGAGGTGATTGGTGAATGGGGGAAGAAGAGAGAGAGTGATGGTAGGGTCCTGTGGGGTCCACAGATCCTGTAGTGTCAAGGAAAAGGCATCCCTGCACCAAATGGCATCAAAATCCACGTTTTGAGCCATTTCTGGCGTTAAACGCCGGGCTGGTGCCCATTCCTGGCGTTTAACGCCAGGTTCTTGCCCTTTACTGGCGTTTAACGCCAGTCTGGTGCCCCTTTCTGGCGTTAAACGCCCAGATGGGTGCCAGACTGGGCGTTAAACGCCCAGCTGCTAGGCTGACTGGCGTTTAAACGCCAGCAGCATCTTCCTCCAGGGTGTGCTGTTTTTCTTCCTGTTTTTCATTCTGTTTTTGCTTTTTTCATTGTTTTTGTGACTTCTTATGATCATCAACCTACAAAAAAGATAAAATAACAAAAGAAAATAATTAATTATAAAACATTGGGTTGCCTCCCAACAAGCGCTTCTTTAATGTCATTAGCTTGACAGAGGACTCTCATGGAGCCTCAGAAGTGCTCAGAACCGTGTTGGACCCTCCCAACACCAAACTTAGAGTTTGAATGTGGGGGTTCAACACCAAACTTAGAGTTTGGTTGTGGCCTCCCAACACCAAACTTAGAGTTTGACTGTGGGGGCTCAGTTTGGCTCTGTTTTGAGAGAAGCTCTTCATGCTTCCTCTCCATGATGACAGAGGGATATCCTTGGTCCTTAAACACCAAGGATTCTTCATTCACTTGAATGATCAACTCTCCTCTATCAACATCAATCACAGCCTTTGCTGTGGCTAGGAAGGGTCTGCCAAGGATGATGGATTCATCCATGCACTTCCCAGTCTCTAGGACTATGAAATCAGCAGGGATGTAATGGTCTTCAATCTTCACCAAAACATCCTCTACAAGTCCATAAGCTTGTTTTCTTGAGTTGTCTGCCATCTCTAGTGAGATTTTTGTAGCTTGTACCTCAAAGATCCCTAATTTCTCCATTACAGAGAGGGGCATGAGGTTCACACTTGACCCTAAGTCACACAAGGCCTTCTTGAAGGTCATGGTGCCTATGGTACAAGGTATGGAAAACTTCCCAGGATCTTGCCTCTTTTGAGGTAGTTTCTGCCTAGACAAGTCATTCAGTTCTGTGGTGAGCAAAGGGGATTCATCCTCCCAAGTCTCATTTCCAAATAACTTGTCATTTAGCTTCATGATTGCTCCAAGGTATTTAGCAACTTGCTCTTCAGTGACATACTCATCCTCTTCAGAGGAAGAATACTCATCAGAGCTCATGAATGGCAGGAGTAAGTCCAATGGAATCTCTATGGTCTCAGTTTGAGCCTCAGATTCCCAAGGTTCCTCATTGGGGAACTCATTGGAGGTCAGTGGACGTTCAGTGAGGTCTTCCTCAGTGGCGTTCACTGCCTCTTCTTCCTCCCAGAATTCGGCCATGTTAATGGCTTTGCACTCTCCTTTTGGATTTTCTTCTGTATTGCTTGGAAGAGTACTTGGAGGGAGTTCAGTAATTTTCTTGCTCAGCTGACCCACTTGTCCTTCCAGATTTCTGATGGAGGACCTAGTTTCAGTCATGAAACTTTGAGTGGTTTTGATCAGATCAGAGACCATAGTTGCTAAGTCAGAGGTATTCTGCTTAGAACTCTCTGTCTGTTGCTGAGAAGATGATGGAAAAGGCTTGCTATTGCTAAACCTGTTCCTTCCACCATTATTATTGTTGAAACCTTGTTGAGGTCTCTGTTGATCCTTCCATGAAAGATTTGGATGATTTCTCCATGAAGGATTGTAGGTGTTTCCATAGGGTTCTCCCATGTAATTCACCTCTTCTATTGAAGGGTTCTCAGGATCATAAGCTTCTTCCTCAGATGAAGCTTCCTTAGTACTGCTTGGTGCATTTTGCATCCCAGACAGACTTTGAGAAATCATATTGACTTGTTGAGTCAATATTTTATTCTGAGCCAAAATGGCATTCAGAGTGTCAATCTCAAGAACTCCTTTCTTCTGACTAGTCCCATTGTTCACAGGATTTCTTTCAGAAGTGTACATGAATTGGTTATTTGCAACCATTTCAATCAGTTCTTGAGCTTCAGTAGGCGTCTTCTTCAGATGAAGAGATCCTCCAGAAGAGCTATCCAAGGACATCTTGGACAGTTCAGAGAGACCATCATAGAAAATACCTATGATGCTCCATTCAGAAAGTATGTCAGTGGGACACTTTCTGATCAATTGTTTGTATCTTTCCCAAGCTTCATAGAGGGATTCTCCTTCCTTCTGTCTGAAGGTTTGGACTTCCACTCTAAGCTTACTCAATTTTTGAGATGGAAAGAACTTTGCCAAGAAGGCATTGACTAGCTTTTCCCAAGAGTCCAGGCTTTCTTTAGGTTGAGAGTCCAACCATGTCCTAGCTCTGTCTCTTACAGCAAAAGGGAATAGCATAAGTCTGTAGACCTCAGGGTCAACCCCATTAGTCTTGACTGTGTCACAGATTTGCAAGAACTCAGCTAAAAACTGATGAGGATCTTCCAATGGAAGTCCATGGAACTTGCAATTCTGTTGCATTAGAGAAACCAATTGAGGCTTAAGCTCAAAGTTGTTTGCTCCAATGGCAGGGATAGAGATGCTTCTCCCATAGAAGTCGGGAGTAGGTGCAGTAAAGTCACCAAGCACCTTCCTTGCATTGTTGGCATTGTTGTTGTTTTCGGCTGCCATGAGTTCTTCTTCCTTGAAGAGTTCGTTCAAGTGCTCTAAAGAGAGTTGTGCTTTGGCTTCTCTTAGCTTTCTCTTCAAGGTCCTTTCAGGTTCAGGATCAGCCTCAACAAGAATGCCTTTGTCTTTGCTCCTGCTCATAAGATAGAGAGGAGAACAAGAAAATGTGGAATCCTCTATGTCACAGTATAGAGATTCCTTTAGGTGTCAGAGGAAAAGAAGAGTAGAAGACAGAAGTGGAAAATTCGAACTTAACAAAGAAGATAGAGTTCGAATTTTGCCTTAAGGGATAGTGTTAGTCCATAAATTGAAGGATGTGAGAAGGAGGGAAGTAATTTTCGAAAATTAAGTGGAAAATTTGAAAACATTTTTGAAAAACATCACTTAATTTTCGAAAATGAAAATGGAAATGGAAAAGAAATCAAGTGATTTTTGAAAAAGATTTTGAAATTAGAAATCAAAAAGATTTGATTGAAAACTATTTTGAAAAAGATGTGGTTAAGAAGATATGATTGGTTTTAAAAAGATGTGATTGAGAAGATATGATTTGAAAACAATTTTAAAAGATATGATTTGAAAACAATTTGAAAAGATATGATTTTAAAAATTAATGACTTGCCTAACAAGAAAAGATATGAATCAAACATAAAACCTTCCTCAACAGAAAAGGCAAAAAATGTTCAATCAAATCATTAATTGTTAATAAGTATTTTTGAAAAAGGAAAGAAATTGATTTTGAAAAAGATTTGATTGAAAATTGATTTGAAAAAGATTTGATTTTGAAAAGATTTTGAAAACTTAGAAAAAATCTGATTTGAAAACAAAATCTTCCTCCCCTAGCCATCCTGGCGTTAAACGCCCAGAATGGTATACATTCTGGCGTTTAACGCCCAAAATGCTACCCTTTTGGGCGTTAAACGCCCAACCAGGTACCCTGGCTGGCGTTTAAACGCCAGTCTGTCCTTCTTCACTGGGCGTTTTGAACGCCCAGCTTTTTCTGTGCAATTCCTCTGCTGTATGTTCTGAATCTTCAATTCTCTGTATTATTGACTTGAAAAGACACAAATTAAAAATATTTTTGGATTTTTAATAATAAGGACAAACCAAAATGCAACAAGAATCAAATGACAATGCATGCAAGACACCAAACTTAGCAGTTTGTATACTACTGACACTAACAAAACGAAAATGCATATGAGACACACAAAACACTCAAGTCAATAGAATTCAAAGATCAGAATAAGGAAATCATCAAGAACAACTTGAAGATCAATGAGGACACATGCATGAATGCAATAAGAACAGAAACATGCAATTGACACTAAACTTAGGATGAGACTCTAGACTCAAAAAAGAAATATTTTTGGATTTTATGATTTTATAAATTTTTTTGGATTTTTCAAAAACTATGTAGAAAAAGAAAATAAAGGCATCAAAATTCTTAATGAGAATTCCAGGAATCATGCAATGTTAGTCTAAAGCTTTAGTCTAAAGAAATTAGACATGGCCGGCCAAGCTTCAGCAGGACATTGCATTCAAGAGCTAAATTGATGAAGATCAATCAGCTTTGGTGATGATAAGAACATCACCTTGAAACACTAGAATTCATTCTTAAGAGCTCTGAAAAAAAAATACCTAATCTAAGCAACAAGATGAACCGTCAGTTGTCCAGCCTAAACAATCCCGGGCAATAACACCAAAAACTTGATGTTGTTGCCGGATCTTGGCACTGATGTTACCAAAAGCTTGCTCAAAACTTGAACAATCCCCGGCAACGGCGCCAAAAACTTGGTGCGCGAAATTGTGAACTATACTTTTTCACAACTCTCATAATCCCCGGTAATGGCTCCAAGAACTTGGTGGCTCAATACCATGGCATTACACAACTTCGCACAACTAACCAGCAAGTGCACTGGGTCGTCCAAGTAATAAACCTTACGGGAGTAAGGGTCGATCCCACGGAGATTGTTAGTATTGAAGCAAGCTATGGTCATCTTGTAAATCTTAGTCAGGCAAACTCAAATGTATATGGTGATGAACGAAAATAACATAAAAGATAAAGATAGTGATACTTATGTAATTCATTGGTAGGAACTTCAGATAAGCGTATGAAGATGCCTTCCCTTCCGTCTCTCTGCTTTCCTACTGTCTTCATCCAATCCTTCTTACTCCTTTCCATGGCAAGCTCGTGTAGGGTCTCACTGTTGTCAGCAGCTACCTCCCATCCTCGCAGTGAAAGCTAATGCACACACTCTGTCACAGTGCTGCCAATCACCGGTGTGGTTCCCTCCCCTACTGGAATAGAATCCAGTGATTCTTTTGCGTCTGTCACTAACGCCCAGTAAGTTACAGGTTTGAAGCACGTCACAGTCATTCAGTCATTGAATCCTACTCAGAATACCACAGACAAGGTTTAGACCTTCCGGATTCTCTTGAATGCCGCCATCAGGTCCTGCCTATACCACGAAGATTCCGGTTAAAGAATCCAAGAGATATTCACTAGAGCCTCTTATGCTTGTAGAACAAGAGTGGTTGTCAGTCACTTTGTTCATGGGTGAGAATGATGATGAGTGTCACGGATCATCACATTCATCAAGTTGAAGAACAAGTGATATCTTAGAACAAGAACAAGCGGAATTGAATGGAAGAACAATAGTAATTGCATTAATACTCGAGGTACAGCAGAGCTCCACACCTTAATCTATGGTGTGTAGAAACTCCACCGTTGAAAATACATAAGCATAAGGTCTAGGCATGGCCGAATGGCCAGCCCCCCAATGATCTAAGATCTAAAGTGATCAAAGGATATAAAGATCCAAAGACCTAAAGATCCAAAGATTTCTAATACAATAGTCAAAGGTCCTATTTATAGAAAACTAGTAACCTAAGGTGTACAGAAATGAGTAAATGACATAAAAATCCACTTCCGGGCCCACTTGGTGTGTGCTTGGGCTGAGCAATGAAGCAAATTTCGTGCAGAGACTCCTCTTGGAGTTAAACGCCAGCTTTAGTGCCAGTTTGGGCGTTTAACTCCCATTTGGGTGCCAGTTCCAGCGTTTAACGCTGGAATTTCCTGAGGTGACTTTGAACGCCGGTTTGGGCCATCAAATCTTGGGCAAAGTATGGACTATCATATATTGCTGGAAATCCCAGGATGTCTACTTTCCAAAGCCGTTGAGAGCGCGCCAATTGGGCTTCTGTAGCTCCAGAAAATCCACTTCGAGTGCAGGGAGGTCAGAATCCAACAGCATCTGCAGTCCTTTTTGGTCTGAGAATCAGATTTTTGCTCAGGTCCCTCAATTTCAGCCAGAAAATACCTGAAATCACAGAAAAACACACAAACTCATAGTAAAGTCCAGAAAAGTGAATTTTAACTAAAAACTAATAAAAATATACCAAAAACTAACTATATCATATCAAAAACATACTAAAAACAATGCCAAAAAGTATACAAATTATCCGCTCTTGGGATTTTCTTCTGTATTGCTTGGGAGAGTGCTAGGAGGAGTTTCAGTAACCTTCTTACTCAGCTGACCCAATTGTGCCTCCAAATTTCTAATGGCAGATCTTGTTTTATTCATGAAACTTAGTGTGGTCTTAGATAGATCAGGGACTATGGTTGCTAAGCCAGAACGATTCTGCTCAGAGTTCTCTGTCTGTTGCTGAGAAGATGATGGGAAAGGTTTGCTATTGCCAAACCTGTTTCTCCCACCATTATTATTGTTGAATCCTTCTTGAGGCTTCTGTTGATCCTTCCATGAGAAATTTGGGTGATTTATCCATGAAGAATTGTAGGTGTTTCCATAGGGTTCTCCCATTTAATTCACCTCTTCTATTGCAAGATTCTCAGGGTCATAAGCTTCTCCTTTAGAGGAGGCTTCTTTAGCACTGCCAGATACAGCTTGCAATCTAGTCAGATTCTGAGAAATTATATTGACTTGCTGAGTCAATAATTTGTTTTGAGCCAATATGGCATTCAGAGTATCAATCTCAAGAACACCTTTCTTCTGAGTTGTCCTATTGTTAACAGGATTTCTTTTAGAAGTGTACATGAACTGGTTATTCGCAACCATTTCAATGAGTTCCTGGGCTTCTGCAGGCGTTTTCTTCAAATGAATGGATCCGCCTGCAAAATGGTCCAATGACATCTTAGATAACTCAGATAGACCATCATAGAAGATACCTATGATGCTCCATTTTGAAAGCATGTCAGAGGGACACCTTCTGATTAATTGCTTATATCTTTTCCAAGCTTCATAGAGGGATTCACCTTCCTTCTGTTTGAAGGTTTGAACTTCCACTCTAAGCTTACTCATCTTTTGAGGTGGAGGTAAGAAGGCATTGACCAGCTTTTCCCAAGAGTTCAGGCTATCTCTAGGCTGTGAGTTCAACCATTGGTCTTAACAGTGTCATAGATTTGTAAAAATTTAACCAAGAACTGATGAGGATCATCCAATGAAAGTCTATGAAACTTGCAATTCTATTGCATCAGAGAAACTAATTGAGGCTTAAGCTCAAAGTTGTTTGCTCCAATGGCAGGAATAGAGATGCTTCTCCCATAGAAGTCGGGAGTTGGTGCAGTAAAGTCACCAAGCACCTTCCTTGCATTGTTGGCATTGTTGTTATTTTTGGCTGTCATGTCTTCTTCTTTTTCGAAGATTTCTGTCAGGTCCTCTCCAGAGAGTTGTGCTTTAGCTTCTCTTAGCTTCCTCTTCAGAGTTCTTTCAGGTTCAGGATCAGCTTCAACAAGAATGCCTTTATCTTTGTTCCTACTCATATGAAAGAGAAGAAAACAAAGAAAGAATGAAATCCTCTATGTCACGGTATAGAGATTCCCTGATGTGTCAAAGGAAAAGAAAAATAGAAGGATGAGGTAGATAAAAAAGAATTCGAACATATAAAGAGGGGGAGGGTTCGAATTATTAAGAGAGGAGGAGTGTTAGTGATTAAATAGAAAGATATGAGAGAGGAAATTTTCAAAATTTTTTAAATTTAAATAATTAGTTAATTAAAAAGATTTTGAAAAAGTGGTTAGTGATTTTTGAAAATTGGAAGTGAAAATGTAGTTAGGTGGTTTTGAAAAATATAAGAAGTTAGAAAAAGATTTTGAAATTAAAATAAAAGAGATATGATTAAAAAAGATTTGATTTTAAAAAGATATGATTGAAGGAAATTTGATTTTTAAAAAGATATGATTGAAAAGATATGGTAAAAAAATATTTGATTTTTAAAATTGATGACTTGACTAACAAGAAATTAAAAGATATGATTCTAAAATTCAAATATTGATGCTTTCTTAACAAGAAAGTAACAAACTTGAAATTTTTGAATCACAACATTAGTTGTTAGCAAGGATTTTTGAAAATATTAAAAGAAAAATGAAAAAGATTTGATTTTGAAAAAGATATGATTGATATGAGAGGATATGAAAAAGATAAGATTTTGAAAAATTAGTTTTAAAACTTGAAAAATTGAAAAAGATTTGAATTGAAAACAAAACTACCTCCTTGGTGCTATCCTGGCGTTAAACGCTCAGAATGGTATCCATTCTGACCTTTAACGCCCACTTGTCTACCTCCTTGGGTGTTAAACGCCCAGACAGGTACCCTGGCTGGCGTTTAAACGCCAGAATTCCTTCTTCACTAGGCATTTTGAACGCCCAGCTTTTTCTCTGTGATTCCTTTGCTGTATGTTCTGAATCTTCAATTCTCTGTATTATTGACTTGAAAAGACATAATTTTGAAAATATTTTTTGAATTTTTAATGATGAGAGAGAAAAACAACAACATGAAACTAAACATGGAAAACTAAGATCAAATAAACAATGCATGCAAGAACACTTTGAATGTCAAGATGAACATCAAGAACATTTTTTTTGAAAATTTTTAAGAAAAGAAAGACATGCAAGACACCAAACGTAGAAATTTTCATACTAGAGACACTAACAAATTGAGAATGCACATGAGAAACAACAAAAGACACAAAACAAGAGAATTTTAAGATCAGACAAAGAAAATCATCAAGAACAACTTGAAGATCAATGAAAAACACAATGCATATGTTTTCAAAAAATGCAACAAAAATAGAAATATGCAATTGACACCAATGACACTTGACTCAAATAAGAAACACAAAAAATATTTTTGATTTTATGATTTTATAATTTTTTGTATTTTTTCTTCGAAAATTATTTTGAAAAAGAGAATAAGAAACTCAAAATTTTTAATAAGAATTCCAGGACTCATGCAATGTTAGTCTAAAGCTTCAGTCTAAAAAAGATTAGACAAGGCTTACCA
Organism: Arachis hypogaea; assembly: GCF_003086295.3. Classification (NCBI taxonomy): domain Eukaryota; kingdom Viridiplantae; phylum Streptophyta; class Magnoliopsida; order Fabales; family Fabaceae; genus Arachis; species Arachis hypogaea. The sequence continues at coordinate 48,849,462 of NC_092045.1, forward strand.
AGCTTCAACAGGACATTACATACAACAGCCAAATTGATGGGAATCAACTAGCTCCTGTGATGATAAAAGCATCATCTGAAACTCTAGAATTCATTATTAAAAATTCTGAAAAACAAAATAAAAAGAAAAATATCTAATCTAAGCAATAAGATGAATTCTCAGTTGTCCAAACTTGAACAATCCCCGGCAATGGTGCCAAAAACTTGGTACACGAAATCGTGATACACAACTTCGTGCAGCTGACCAGCAAGTGCACTAGGTCGTCCAAGTAATATCTTACGTGAGTAAGGTCGATCCCACGTTGATTGTCGGCTTGAAGAAAGCTGTGGTCATCTTGTAAATCTCAGTCATGCAGATTCAAATGATTATGGGGTTTTCATAATTAAAAGAACAAAATAGAACATAAAATAGGATAGAAATACTTATGCAATTCATTGATGGGAATTTCAAGTAAGCATATGAAGATGATTTGTTCCCTCTGAGACTCTGCTTTCCTATTGCCTTCATCCAATCATTCATACTCCTTTCCATGGCAAGCTGTATGTAGGTGGATCACCGTTGTCAGTGGCTACCATCCATCCTCTCAGTGAAAATGGTCATATACGGTTTCCCGCATGGCTAATCAGCTGTCGGTTCTCGATCGTGTCGGAATAAGATCCTTTGATCCTTTTGCGCACTGTCACTGCGCCCCACAGTCGCGAGTTTGAAGCATGTCACAGTCATCCCATCCCAGATCCTACGCGGAATACCACAGACAAGGTTTAGACTTTTTGGATCTCGAGAATGCTGCCAAATGATTCTAGCTTATCCCATGAAGACTTTGATCTCATGGAATGGAAGACTCTGTTGTTAGGAGAGGCAACCATGCGTCGTGGATCAGGAGGCCAATAGATGCGCATTCAAGCTTGTTTTCAAGTAGAATGGAAGTCGTTGTCACGCACGCACTCATATGTGAGAATGGTGATGAGTGTCACTTGATCATCACATTCATCTAGTTGAGATGCGAGTGGATATCTTATAACAAGAATAAGCTTAAATTGAATAGAAAACAGTAGTAATTGCATTAATTCATGAGGAACAGCAGAGCTCCACACCTTAATCTATGATGTGTAGAAACTCCACCGTTGAAAATACATAAGAACAAGGTCTAGGCATGGCCGAATGGCCATGCCTCCCAAATAGCATGAAACAAATGAAAAGGGTTCAAAGACCTGATCCCAAGATCAAAGATGATCCAAAGATGAAAATACAATAGTAAAATGTCCTATTTATAGTGAACTAGTAACCTAGGGTTTACAGAAATAAGTAAATGATACAGAAATCCACTTTCAGGACCCACTTAGTGTGTGCTTGGGCTGAGCATTGAAGCTTTCACATGCATAGGCTTTTCTTGGAGTTAAATGGCAGCTATAATGCCAGTTTGGGCGTTTAACTCCAATTCTGGTGCCAGTTTGGGCGTTTTACGCTATAATTTTTATGCTGACTTGAAACACCAGTTGGAGCCATCAAATATCGGACAAAGTATGAACAATTATACATTGCTGGAAAGCCCAAGATGTCTACTTTCAAACGCATTTAAAAGCGCGCCAATTGGGCTTCTGTAGCTATAGAAAATCCATTTCGAGTGCAGGGAGGTCAGAATCCAATAGCATCTGTAGTCCTTTTTCAGCCTCTGAATCATATTTTTGCTCAGGTCCCTCAATTTCAGCCAAAAAAATACATGAAATCACAGAAAAATACACAAACTCATAGTAAAGTCCAGAAATGTGATTTTAGCATAAAAACTAATAAAATAACTAAAAACTAACCAAATCATACTAAAAACTACCTAAAAACAATGCCAAAAAGCGTATAAATTATCCGCTCATCATAGACCTTCCCAAGGGAGAGGACTAGGATTTGTGAATAAGAGGTAGCTCAATCACTTGACTTTCCTTTATTTAGTCAGGGTTAACTAAGTGAAAACAACAACCTTTCTAATACTACACCTAAGAGATCCCAACAAGGATAGAACTTCCAATTGATCATTCCCCCTGTCAAGGCCTTTTATTTAGAATATTAATAATCATTCTTAGTTTTTATTTTACAACTAGTTAATTGCTAATTATTCAACTCAACTCTCTTGAAAACCCCTGATTAATAAATTAGCACTCTCTCTGCAACTGGTTGGGAGACGACTTGGGACTCATACTCCCAGTATTTTTATTTCTAGATTTTGTGACAACTCTTTTAAACTGATTCACGGAATCTTCATTGGTTAAGAGCTATACTTGCAATGCTAATTTCTCTATAAACTTTTAATCGGTGATTTTTCCGCCACGTCAATTTTTGGCTCTGTTGTCGGGGAATTGCAATAGTGTGCTAATTTATTGGTTGGATTTTTTATTCTAATTGCACTATTTTTTTACTTAATTACCAAGAGCTGTATGTTTCTTTCATTGAATGACGTTCGCTATCTGATCCGAGCCTACCCGTATTTGATCCTGAAATTGAAAAAACTATCTCATGTATAAGGCGGGCTCGGCATTGGTTAGTCCTTTTCTGAGGACAAATATGAAACGTCATTTAAGGAAGAAACAGGCTCCCTTTCTACTAATTCTATTGATTTGAACGCATATGACATGGCAGCTCCCAGGAGGATTACGCTTCAGGAGGCAGAAGCTCCAAATTTTACGTTAGCACCTTTCCAAGCGCATAATCTAAATCTGGGTGCAGATATTAAACTGAAAATTGCACTAATTAATCTATTGCCAAAATTTCACGGCTTACCTGCTCAAGAGCCTCTCAAGCACCTAAGAGATTTTCAGACATCATGTTCTACTGTTAGGCGTAATGGTGCATCTGAGACTTCTATTTTGCTAGCTACTTTCCCGTTTTCTCTTGAGGGAAAGGCGAGGGAGTGGTACTACACTCAACCTGAAGCAGTTGTTACTAACTGGGATACGTTCAGGAGAGAATCCCTAGAAAAATACTTTCCAGCTGAAGTTACTGATAGACTAAGGAAAGACATTTCAATGATCATCCAAGGCGAATCCGAGACTCTCTACGAGTACCGGGAGCGCTTCACTAATCTTCTAGATGCATGCCCCCACCACATGGTTGACAAGTTGTTGTTGATCAGCTACTTCACACAAGGCATGAAGCCTCAAGATAAGACTACATTAGATGGTGCAAGCAATGGTTCTCTGAAAAAGTACAAGACCACAGATGAAGCATGGCAACCGATCACCGACCTGGCTGAGTCTGCTCGGACTCACAAGCGCAACAGGAACAACCACCCCAAGGCTATGGCAAAGGTTATCTCTAGCAGTGAGAATACTGCTCTCACACAATCAATATGTGAGATGACCAACCTACTGAAGCAGATACATCTGGGCCAGCAACAGTCTCAACCTCCTTCACCGCAACGTAGTCAACAACTGGTTTCTCAGAGAGTATGCGGAATATGTGCTGATTATAGTCATTAAACTGATGAATGTCCATAGCACCAACATGAGGACAACACCTTGGTAGCTACTCACAATTTTTATGACCGCCCAAATCAAGAATACTATCAACAGGGCAGCAACTATAACCATGGTGGGAACTTTAACCAAGGTTGGTAGGACAATTCCAACCAGGGTTGGAAAGATAATTCCAACCAGGGATGAAGGGACAACTATAATAGAGGAGGCAGAGACAACAATGGAAATCAGAGGTAGAATAATAACAATAGACAGCAGAACCAGAACCAGCCTTACAGAGTACCTCACCAAAGGCAGTCCCAAGCACCTCAGAACAACCAACAGCAGACCCCTCAGATTACTTACCCCCCTTCCTCTTCTAATGACGAGTTGCTATACTCTATTGATCAAAGGCAGAAGACCATGGAGAACAACCTCACTTCTACCTTGAACGGTCTGAACTCTTCCTTGCAAGCTCTTATCTCACAGATTGGATCACTGAATAACTCCAACAACCAACCTTCAAACTCTAGTGGAATTCCCTTTCAACCTTTACCCAACCCCAAGGGAGGTATCAATGCCATCACTTTGAGGTCCGGAACCACATTGCAAGAGAGGAATCCGGAGGAGCCAAGCTCACTAGAACACGCCCCAATGGAAGACATGGTTAAAGTAAAGGAAGTTGAAGAAGAAGATGAAGTGCAAGACTTGGTTGAAGTAGAAATACCTCACCCCAGGAATGAAGCACCAAAGGAAGAAGAAGTTGCAAATGGCACCATTCTTATCCTATTTCCACAACTTACACGGAAATCCAAAAAGTAGATGGAACTTGATCCCAAAATGGTAGAAATTTTCAAAAAGATTGAGGTAACTATTCCCTTTTTTGATGTTATTCAACAAGTACCTAAATATGCAAAATTTCTAAAAGATTTATGAATACACAAAGATAAAATTAATGAATTAGAAACTATTCCTTTAGATAGTTCTATATCTGCTTTATTGGAAGGTATACCTAAAAATCTTAGTGATCCAGGTCCATGCATGGTTAACTGTACCATTGGAGGTGTATTATTTTCTGACTGCATGTGTGATTTAGGAGCATGTGTTAGTATAATGCCATTGTCTATATATGATGCTTTGAGGCTCCATCCCTTAAAAAGGTCGGCAACTCGTTTTGTGTTAGCAGATAAAAGCATTATTACAGTAGTTGGAATTGCTGAAGATGTATTAGTGAGCATTAAGGGGCTCACATTTCCCATCGACTTTTATATCCTGGAAATGCCCCCTAATGACTCAGGAAGACCATCATCAATCCTGCTTGGAAGGCCATTCCTGAAGACTTCGAAGTTCAAGCTGGATGCATTCTCAGGAACTTATTCCTTTGAGATAAATGGCAAAATAGTGAGTTTCAGTTTGAATGAAGCTATGAAGCACCCTCCAGAAGACCATTCTATCTTCCAATGTGACATCATTAAGGAAATTGTAGCTGAAGTTTACCAAGAAGAAGTAGAGGAGAAACACTTGGAGCAAGGTCCAAGTGTGGGGACACCCTCTGAATATAATGAGGACATTGTGCCATTGTCAATAACCCTGGATGATCTAGAGCCTAGCCGTAAGCAGAGATTGGAATTGAAGCTCCTTCCTCCACACCTCAAGTATGCTTACCTTGAGGATAATCAGAAGTTCCCAGTTATCATTGCAAGGGAACTCACTTCCCAACAGGAGGACCAGCTACTCAATGTGCTGTGACAACACAAGAAAGCAATTGGGTGGAGCTTGGCGGATATAGTAGGCATCAGCCCTCAAGTTTGTGAGCATAGAATATCCTTAGAAGAAGGATCAAACCCTGTCCGTCAACCCCAGAGAAGATTGAATCCCACCATCTTAGAAGTTGCCAAGAAAGAAGTGACCAGGCTACTTGAAGCAGATATTATTTACCCCATCTCAGATAGTGAATGGGTCAGTCCAGTACAAGTGGTGCCCAAGAAGTCTGGAGTCACAACAGTAAAGAATGAGCATGGAGAGCTCTTGACAACTAGAGTGCAGAATTCATGGAGGGTGTGCATTGACTACAGGCGTCTCAACCAAGCTACTCGCAAGGATCACTATCCCCTACCATTTATTGATCAAATGCTTGATCGCCTGTTAGGTAAATCCCATTACTGCTTTTTAGATGGTTATACAGGCTATTTTCAAATTCATATAGTTCTTGAGGATCAGGAAAAGACTACTTTTACATGTCCATTTGGGACTTACGCTTATAAGAGAATGCCTTTTGGCTTGTGCAATGCACCAGCCACTTTCTAAAGGTGCATGATGAGTCTTTTTTCTGATCTCATTGAGAGCTGTATAGAGGTTTTTATGGATGATTTTAGCATATATGGTGATTGCTTTAGCCTTTGTTTGGATAATTTAGACAAGGTATTAGACAAGTGTGTTAGCTCAAATCTTGTATTGAATTTTGAAAAATGTCATTTTATGGTGAAACAAGGTATTGTTCTAGGACATGTTGTCTTTCATACTGGTATTTCTGTAGACCCAGCAAAGGTAGATGTCATTTCTAGTTTGCCTTACCCCTCCTCCGTGAGGGAAGTCCGTTCATTCCTTGGCCATGCAGGTTTCTACAGGAGATTTATTAAGGAATTTAGTAAGGTAGCATTACCTTTATCCAGACTACTGCAGAAAGACACTGAGTTTGAGTTCAGTGAGGATTGCATGCAAGCATTTGATAAGCTGAAGATCGCCCTGACTCAAGCTCCAATTGTGAGAGGATCGGACTGGAGCCAGCATTTTCAGATTATGTGTGATGTCTCCAACTATGCAGTAGGAGCAGCACTGGCTCAGTTCGATGGTAAGGATCCTTTCGTAATAGCTTATGCGTCTAAGACCTTAGACGATGCTCAGTCTAATTACACTACTACTGAAAAGGAGCTTCTTGCTATTGTTTTTGCTCTGGATAAATTCCGAGCCTATTTTCTTGGTAGTAAGGTAGTAGTGTACTCGGACCATGCAGCTCTAAAATATTTATTAGCTAAAAAAGAGTCTAAACCAAAGTTGATACATTGGATACTGTTGCTGCAAGAATTTGACTTAGAAATTAAGGATAGGAGTGGCAACCAGAATTTAGTGGCAAACCACTTGAGTCGCCTTGAGCACATTAAGGATGACTCCACTCCTATCAATGATGCTTTTCCATTTGATAGCTTGCATGCAGTATCTGAAGTAGTTCCTTGGTATGCACCGGTAGCTAATTATCTAGTTAGCCATACGTTCCCTCCCGATTTTACTAAGCATCAAAGAGACAAGCTGAAAAGCGAGTCCAAATATTATATATGGGATGATCCATATTTATGAAAGTGTGGGGCTGACTAGGTAATTAGAAAATGTGTACCCCAATCAGAATTCCAGTCCATTTTAGAGGCCTGCCACTCTTCTGAGAGTGGAGGACATTTTGGCCCTCAAAGGACAGCTAAAAAAATTTTAGACTGTAGATTCTGGTGGCCTACTCTTTTTAAAGATGCTGCTAATTTTTGTAAATCTTGTTCCCCATGCCAAAGGTTTGGAAATATATCCAAGAAGGATGAGATGCCTCAACAGATTATGCTTTTCTGTGAAATTTTTTATGTTTGGGGATTGACTTCATGGGTCCAATTCCAATCTCTAGTGGTTACCTTTATATACTGTTAGCCGTAGATTATGTCTCTAAATGGGTGGAAGCAATTCCTACCCATACTGATGATGCTAACACTGTTGTTTCCTTTGTTAGAAACCATATTATCTGTCGCTTTGGATCACCACGAGCAATCGTGAGCGATCAAGGCACTCACTTTTGTAACAAGAGACTAACAGGATTACTGAAGAAGCATGGGATTGTTCACAAAGTAGAAACAGCTTATCATCCCCAGACCAATCGACAAGTAAAGGTATCTAACAGAGAGATTAAATGCATTCTGGAGAAGATAGTAAAGCCTCATAGGAAGGACTGTAGTGCCAGGATACAAGATGTGCTCTGGGCATATCGAACAGCGTACAAGACACCCATTGGGATGAGCCCCTTCTGCTTAGTGTACGGTAAGGCTTGCCACCTTCCAGTAGAAGTGGAACACAAGGCTTTTTAGGCTGTAAAGGAATGCAACATGAATTATAAGGAAGCTGATGCTGAAAGGAAGCTACAACTAGCAGAATTAGAGAACCTTCGCCTAGAAGCATATGACAACTCCAGGCGATACAAGGAAAAGATGAAGGCCGTCCATGTCAAGCACATCAAAAGGAGAAAATTCAGACAAGGGGAGTTAGTTCTTCTTTACAACTCCAGACTGAGGCTTATGCCAGGCAAACTGAGATCAAGATGGGAAGGCCCCTACATAGTAGAAAAGGCAGAGCCATACAGAGTTTTTCACCTACGTCATCCTTCTAGCTCCAAATTCATTAAGGTCAATGGACATCGCCTAAAGCTTTATCATGGTGAGAAGATGAAGTATCACAAGGAGTTAGAGGTCTTCCTCCTGGAAGACCCACCAATAGAAGCAGAATGAGCCTAAAGACCGTCCAACTTAAGGACGTAAAAACAAAGTGCTAGGTGGGAGACAACCCACCATGGTATGATCGTTCTGTTTCAGCCTTAGTTTTATTTTTTTATTTTTTACTTTATTTTTCTTAATGACTTTTATCATAACCTCTGCACTTAGTCTGCATCTGCATTCGCATTCTGCATAAAATAAAAAAGGGGAAAAGCACGCAACGCGCAAGCGTCGCTGACGCGTCTGCATCATAGGTGCATGAGCAAAAAAAGGGAATTGAACAGAAACCCACGCGGTAGCTTGGTTGGAGGCGTGCCATAGGCACAAACATGCCCACGCATCCCTGACGCGTCCGCGTCACTTGCAAAATCCACATTCCACGCGAGCGCGTCACTCAAGCGCACGCGTGACCCTGCGATATCAACGTAAATCAGTGTCTGGTAAAATGTTATGATGGAATGGGGCTGGAGTTACACTGGAAGCACAAACCCCATCACGCGACCGTGTGCCCCACGCGTCCACGTCCTTATCCATTTCGAGTGCAGGGAGGTCAGAATACAACAGCATCTGCAGTCCTTTCTCAGCCTTTAAATCAGATTTTTGCTCAAGTCCCTCAATTTCAGCCAGAAAATACCTGAAATCACAGAAAAATACACAAACTCATAGTAAAGACCAAAAATGTGATTTTTGCATAAAAACTAATAAAAATATACTAAAAAGTAACTAAAACATACTAAAAACTACCTAAAAACAATGCCAAAAAGTGTATAAATTATCCGCTCATCACAACATCAAACTTAAATTATTGCTTGTCCCCAAGCAACTGAAAAAAAAATAGGATAAAAAAGAAGAGAATATACAATAAATCCCAAAATATCAATGAAGCTTAGTTCTAATTAGATGAGCGAGGCTTGTAGCTTTTTGCTTCTGAACAGTTTTGACATCTCACTTTATCATTTGAAATTCAGAATGATTGGCATCTATAGGAACTCAGAATTAAGATAGTGTTATTGATTCTCCTAATTCAGTATGTTGATTCTTGAACACAGCTACTTATGAGTCTTGGCCATGACCCTAAGCATCTTGTTTTCCCGTATTACCACCGGATACATAAATGCCACAGACACATAACTGGGTGAACCTTTTCAGATTGTGACTCATCTTTGCTAGAGTTCCCAATTAGAGATGTCCAGAGTTCTTAACCACACTCTTTTTGCTTTGGATCACGACTTTAACCACTCAGTCTAAAGCTTTTCACTTGGACCTTCATCACATAAGCACAGGTTAGGGACAGCTTGATTTAGCCGCTTAGGCCTGGATTTTATTCCTTTGGGCCCTCCTATCCATTAATGCTCAAAGTCTTGGATCTTTTTTACCCTTGCCTTTTGGTTTAAAGGGCTATTGGCTTTTTCTGCTTGCTTTTTCTTTTTCTTTCTTTTTTTCGGCTATTTTCTCTTTCTTTTTTATTTTTCGCAAGCTTTGTATTTTTCAGTTCTTTTTCTTGCTTCAGGAATCAATTTTATGATTTTTTAGATTATCAATAACATTTCTCTTTTTTCATTATTTTTTCAAGAGACAACAATTTTAACATTCATAAACTTCACTATAAAAAATATGCACTATTAAAGCATTCATTTAGAAAACAAAGAGTATTGCCACCACATCAAAATAATTAAACTAATTTCAAGATAGAATTCGAAATTCATGTACTTCTTGCTCTTTTGCAATTAGAAACATTTTTCATTTAAGAAAGGTGAAGGATTTATGGGATATTCATAACTTCAAGGCATAGACACTAGACACTAATGATCATGTAATAAAGACACAAACGTAGACAAAACATAAAGCATAAGGAAAGAAAAACATAAAAATAAGAACAAGAAAATTAAAGAACGGGTCCACCTTAGTGATGGCGGCTAGTTCTTCTTCTTGAAGATCCTATGTAGTGCTTGATCTCCTCAATGTCTCTTCCTTGTCTTTGTTGCTTTTCCTTCATGGCTCTTTGGTCCTCTCTTATTTCATGAAGGATAATGGAGTGATCTTGGTGCTCCACCCTTAGTTGCTCCATATTGGAACTCAAATCCCCTAAAGAGGTGTTGAGTTGTTCCCAATAGTTATGTGGAGAAAAATGCATCCCTTAAGGCATCTCAGGGATTTCTTGATGAGGGACTTCCTCATGCTCTTGTAGAGGTCCATGAGTGGGCTCTCTTGTTTGCTCTATCCTCTTTTTAGTGATGGGCTTGTCCTCTTCAATGAGGATGTCTTTCTCTATGACAATTCCGGCTAAATTGCATAAGTGATAGATGAGATGATGAAAGGCTAACCTTGCCATAGTGAAGGGCTTGTTAGCCACCTTGTATAGTTCTAGAGGTATGATCTCATGAACTTCCACTCCCTCTCCAATCATGATTCTATTGATCATGACAGCCCAATCCACAGTTACTTCGGATTGGTTGCTAGTAGGAATGATAGAGCGTTGGATGAACACCAACCATCCTCTAGCCACAGGCTTAAGGTCTGGCCTTCTTAGTTGAACCGATTTGCCTTTGGAATCTCTCTTCCATTGATCTCCTTCCACACAAATATACTTGACGACTTGGTCCAACCTTTGATAAAAGTTGAATCTTCTAGTGAAAGGATGAGAATCTTCTCTTATGATTGGCAAGTTGAACGCCAACCTCACATTTTCTGGACTGAAATCTAAGTATTTCCCCCGGACCATTGTGAGCCAATTCTTCGGGTCCAGGTTCATACTTTGATCATGGTTCTTAGTGATCCATGCGTTAGCATATAACTCTTGAACCATTAAGATTCTGACTTGTTGAATGGGATTGGTGAGAGCTTCCTATCCTCTTCTCCTAATCTCATGTCAGATCTCTGGATATTCGCTCCTTTTGAGCTTGAAGGGGACCTCGGGGATCACTTTTTTCTTGGCCACAACTTCATAGAAGTGGTCTTGATGGGCTTTTAAGATGAATCTTTCCATCTCCCATGACTCGGAGGTGGAAGCAATTGCCTTTCCTTTCCTCTTCCTTGAGGTTTCTCCGGCCTTAAGTGCCATTAATGGTTATGAAAAATTAGAAAGCAAGGCTTTTTCCCACACTAAACTTAAGAGGTTTGCTCGTCGTCAAGCAAAAGAAGAAAGAAGAGGGTAGAAGAAGAAGAGAAGTGGGAAATGGAGGCATGAGAGGGTTTTGGCCAAGGGGGAAAGAAGTGTTTGTGATGTCTGAAAATGGAGGAATAGGTGGGGTTTATATATAGGGTAAAAGGAGGGGTGGGTCCGTGTGAAGTTGGCTGGGTTTGGGAGGGAAATGGTTTGAATTTAAATGGCGAGGTATGTGGGGTTTTATGATGGGAAATAGTGGATGGATGTGAGTGGTGAAGAGGTTATGAGGAAGAGGGTAGGATTTGATAGGTGAATAGTATTTGGGAAAGGATGTTATGGAAATGTGTGAAGAGGAGTGAGAATGAGTTAGGCTGAGTAGGGATCTTGTGGGGTCCACAGATCTTGAGGTGTCAAGGATTTTTCATCCCTACACCTCGTTGGTGTTAAACGCCCACTATGTGCCATTCCTGGCATTTAAACGCCAGGCTACTGCCCTTTTCTGGCTTTAAATGCCAGTCTGCCTGCCAGTTCTGGCATTTAACGCCCAGAATGGTGCCAGGCTGGGCGTTTAAACGCCCATTTTCTACCCTTACTGGTGTTTAAACGCCAGTTTGCCTGCCAGTTCTGGTGTTTAACTCCCAGAATAGTGCCAGGTTGGGCGTTAAACACCCATTTTGGTATCCTTACTGGCATTTAAATGCCAGTAAGCTCATCCTCCAGGGTGTGCTATTTTTGATGATGTTTTTTATTTTTCTTTAATTTTTGCAGTTGTTTTTGTGACTCCACATGATCATCATCCTAAAGAAAGCATAAACTAACATAGATAAATAAATAAAATTGGGTTGCCTTCCAATAAGCGCTTCTTTAATGTCACTAGCTTGACAGTGAGCTCTTTTCAGAGCTTTACAATTGTTCAGAGTATGGATGTAGCCTCCCAACACCAAACTTAGAGTTTGAGTGTGGGGGCTCTGCTTGACTCTGTATGGAGAGAATTGGATGAAGCCTTTCATGCTTCTTCTCCATGTTTACAGAGGAATTTCCTTGAGCCTTAAACAAAAGGTAGTCCTCATTCAACTGAAGGACTAACTCTCCTCTGTCCACATCAATTACAGCCCTTGATGTGGCTAGGAAGGGTCTTCCAAGGATGATGAATTCATCATCATCCTTCCCAGTGTCTAGGATTATGAAGTTAGCAGGGACGTAAAGGCCTTCAACCTTCACTAAGACATCCTCTAGAAGTCCATAAGCCTGTTTTATTGATTTGTCTACCATCTCTAGTGAGATTCTTGCAGTTTGTACCTCAAGGATCCCCATTTTCTCCATTACAGATAGTGGCATGAGGTTGATACCTGACCCCAGGTCACACATAACTTTTTCAAAGGTTATGGTGCCTATGGTGCAAGGTAATAAGAACTTTTCAAGGTCCGGTTTCTTTTGAGGTATCTTCAGCTGAACCAAGGCGTTTAGTTCATTAATGAGCAATAGAGGTTCATCCTCCTAAGTCTCATTACCAAATAACTTGGCATTCAACTTCATGATTGCTCCTCAATACTGAGTAACTTGCTCTTCAACAATGACTTCATCTTCTTCTAAAGAAGAATATTCATCAGAGCTCATGAATGGTAAAAGTAAGCTCAGTGGAATCTCTATGGTCTCTGTGTGAGCCTCTGATTCCTTTGGTTCCTCAATAGGGAACTCCTTATTGGTCAATGGACGTCCCTTGAGGTCTTCCTCACTGAGATTCATGGCCTCCTCCTCCTCTATAGGTTCGGCCATTTTGGTTGTGGTTATGGCCTTGCACTCTCTGTTGGGATTCTCTTCTGTATTGCTTGGGAGAGTACTAGAAGGAGTTTTAGTAACTCTCTTACTCAGCTGACCCACTTGTGCCTCCAAATTTCTGATGGAGGACCTTGTTTCATTCATGAAACTGAGAGTGGTCTTAGTTAGATCAGAGACTATATTTGCCAAGCTAGAGAGGCTCTGCTCAGAATTCTCTATTTGTTGCTGAGAAGATGATGGAAAAGGTTTGCTATTGCCAAACCTATTTCTCCCACCATTATTGTTGTTGAAGCCTTGTTGAGGTTGCTGTTGATCCTTCCATGAGAAATTTGGATGATTCCTCCATGAAGGATTATAGGTGTTTCCATAGGATCCTCCCATGTAATTCACCTCTTCCATTGCAGGATTCTCAGAGTCATAAGCTTCTCCTTCAGAGGAAGCTTCTTTAGCACTGCCGGATGCATCTTACAATCCTGTCAAATTCTGAGAAATCATATTGACTTGATGAGTCAATATTTTGTTCTGAGCCAATATGGCATTCAGAGTATCAATATCAAGAACTCCTTTCTTATGAGTTGTCCCATTATTCACAGGATTTCTTTCAGAAGTGTACATGAATTGGTTATTTGCAACCATCTTAATGAGTTCCTGGGCTTCTGCAGGTGTTTTTAGATGAAGAAATCCTCCTGCAGAATGGTCCAATGACATTTTAGACAACTCAGATAGACCATCATAGAATATACATATGATGCTCCATTCTGGAAGCATGTTAGAAGGACACCTTTTGGTTAATTGTTTGTATCTTTCCAAAGCTTTATAAAGGGATTCACCTTCCTTCTTTCTGAAGGTTTTGACTTCCACTCTAAGCTTGCTCATCTTTTGAAGTAGAAAGAATTTGGTCAAGAAAGCACTGACCAGCTTGTCCTAAGTGTTCAGGCTTTCTCTAGGTTGTGAGTCCAACCATGTCCTAGCTCTGTCTTTTACAGCAAAGGGGAAAAGCATAAGTTTGTAGACCTCTGATGCATGAAAACTTGTCTCTCAACAAATTTCCCTTTGGCAAGTATACCGAATTATTGTCAAGTAAAAACTCACAATAGAGCGAGGTCGAATCCCAGAGGGATTGATTGGTCAAGCAAATTTAATTGGAAGAATGTGCTAGTTGAGCCAAATAGAAATTGAGTTGAGAATTGCAGAAAATTAAATGGCGGGAAAGTAAAGTGCAAAAATTAAATTGCAGAATCTTAAATGGGGATTTAGGGAGATGAACATGGAAATAAATGGTAGAAAGTAAAGAGAATGGGTAAGATCAGAGATGTGGGATTCATTGGGCTTAGGAGATGTTGCATTCTCCGGATCAAGTTCATTCTCATCTCTTCCTCAATCAATGCATTCATTGATCTCCTTGGCAATCTTAAGTGATTGGATCCTAATTCCTTGGCAATCCAATCTCCCTAAGCTTGAAAAATTACCCAATTCTTTGATTTAATTGCTCATGGGAAGAGATGAAGTATGGTCACTGGTGCACAAAATTGTGATCTCTAATAATGGCATTCAACTTGGTATGCGCGTCTATAACTCAGCACTTTCTTCACAAATTCGCACAACTAACCAGCAAGTGCATTGGGTCGTCCAAGTAATAAACCTTACGTGAGTAAGGGTCGATCCCACGGAGATTGTTGGTATGAAGCAAGCTATGGTCATCTTGTAAATCTCAGTTAGGCAGATTTAAATGATTATATTGGTTTTCAAAAATAATAATAAATAAACAGAAAATAAAGATAGAAATACTTATGTAAATCATTGGTGAGAATTTCAGATAAGTGTATGGAGAAGCTTTGTCCCTGTTGGATCTCTGCTTTCCTACTGCCTTCCTTCAATCCTTCTTACTCCTTTCCGTGGTAAGCTGTATGTAGGGCATCACCGTTGTCAATAGCTACATCCCATCCTCTCAGTGAAAATGGTCCAAATGCTCTGTCACAACACGACTAATCATCTGTCGGTTCTCGATCATGTCGGAATAGAATCCATTGATTCTTTTGCATTTATCATCACGCCGAACAATCACGAGTTTGAAGCTCGTCACAGTCATTCAATCCCTGAATCCTACTCGGAATACCACAGACAAGGTTTAGACTTTTCGGATTCTCGTGAATGCCGCCATCAATTCTAGCTTATACCACGATGATTCTGATTAAGGAATCCAAGAGATATGCGCCCGGTCTAAGGTAGAACGGAAGTGGTTGTCAGTCACGCATTCATAGGCGAGAATGATGATGAGTGTCACGGATCATCACATTTGTCATGTTGAAGTAAAACGAATATCTTAGAACAGGAATAAAATTAATTGAATAGAAAATAGTAGTAATTGCATTAAAACTCGAGGTACAACAGAGCTCCACACCCTTAATCTATGGTGTGTAAAAACTCCACCGTTGAAAATACATAAGTGATGGTCCAGGCATGGCCGAATGGCCAGCCCTAAAACGTGATCAAAGGATCATAAGGTAATCCAAAAATAATCCAAAGATGTCTAATACAATAGTAAAATGTCCTATTTATACTAGACTAGCTACTAAGGTTTACAGAAGTAAGTAATTGATGCAGAAATCCACTTTCAGGGCCCACTTGGTGTGTGCTTGGGCTGAGCTTGAGCTTTACACATGTAGAGGCTTCTCTTGGAGTTGAATGCCATGTTGTAACGTGTTTTTGGCATTCAACTCTGGGTCGTGACGTGTTTCTGGCGTTTGACTCCAAAATGCAACATGAAACTGGCGTTGAGCGCCAGTTTGTGTCGTCTAATCTCGAATAAAGTATGAACTATTATATATTGCTGGAAAGCTCTGGATGTCTACTTTCCAAGAAAATTCATTTCGAGTGCAGGAAGGTCATAATCCAACAGCATCAGCAGTCCTTTGACAGCCTTTTATCAGAGTTTTGCACAGGTCCCTCAATTTCAGCCATAAAATATCTGAAATCACAGAAAAACACACAAACTCATAGTAAAGTCCAGAAATGTGAATTTAGCATAAAAACTAATGAAAACATCCCTAAAAGTAGCTAGATCCTACTTAAAACTACCTAAAAACAATGCCAAAAAGCGTATAAATTATCCGCTCATCACAACACCAAACTTAAATTGTTGCTTGTCCCCAAGCAACTGAAAATCAATTAGGATAACAAGAAGAGAATATACTATAAATCCTAAAATATCAATGAATATTAGTTCTAATTAGATGAGCGGGACTTGTAGCTTTTTGTTTCTGAACCGTTTTGGCATCTCACTTTTTCCTTTTAAGTTTAGAATGATTGGCATATATGGGAACTTAGAATTTCAGATAGTGTTATTGATTCTCCTAGTTAAGTATGTTGATTCTTGAACACAACTACTTTTATGAGTCTTGGCCGTGGCCCTAAGCATTTTGTTTTTCAGTATTACCACCATATACATAAATGCCACAGACACATAACTGGGTGAACCTTTTCAGATTGTGACTCAGCTTTGCTAAAGTCCCCAGTTAGAGGTGTCCAGAGTTCTTAAGCACACTCTTTTTGCTTTGGATCATGACTTTAACCACTTAATCTCAAGCTTTTCACTTGGACCTGCTTGCCACAAGCACATGGTTAGGGACAGCTTGATTTAGCCGCTTAGACCTGGATTTTATTTCCTTGGGCCCTCCTATCCATTGATGCTCAAAGCCATGGATCCTTTTTATCCTTTCCTTTTGGTTTTAAGTGCTATTGGCTTTTTCTGCTTGCTTTTTCGTTTTTTTTATTTATATATTTTTTCGCAAGCTTTTGCTACTCCCTGCTTTTTCTTGCTTCAAGAATCAATTTTATGATTTTTCAGATTATCAGTAACATTTCTCTTTCTTCATCATTCCTTTAAGAACCAACAATTTTAACATTCATAAACAACAAGATAAAAAATATGCACTGTTCAAGCATTCATTCTGAAAACAAAAAGTATTGTCACCACATCAATATAATTAAACTGAATTCAAGGATAAATTCGAAACTCATGTACTTCTTGTTATTTTTGTATTAAAACATTTTTCATTTAAGAGAGATGAAAGATTTATGGAATTATTCATAGCCTTAAGACATAGTTACTAAATACTAATGATCATGTAGGAAAGAGACAAACATAGATATCCATTAAACATAAAAACCGAAAAATAGAGAAATAAGAATAAGGAATGAGTCCACCTCAGTGATGGTGGCTCTTTCTTCTTGAAGAA
Organism: Arachis hypogaea; assembly: GCF_003086295.3. NCBI lineage: Eukaryota > Viridiplantae > Streptophyta > Magnoliopsida > Fabales > Fabaceae > Arachis > Arachis hypogaea. The sequence continues at coordinate 48,866,548 of NC_092045.1, forward strand.
CCAATGATGTCCTTGAGCTCTTCTATGTCTCTTCCTTGTCTTTGTTGCTCCTCCCTCATTGCTCTTTGATCTTCTCTAATTTCATGGAGAATGATAGAGTGCTCTTGATGTTCCACCCTTAATTGATCCATATTGTAACTCAAGTCTTATAGAGAATTATTGAGCTGTTCCCAATAGTTGTTGGAAGGAAAGTGCATCCCTTGAGGCATCTCCGGGATTTCTTGGTGATGAGCTTCCTCATGCGTCTCTCGGGATCCATGAGTGGGCTCTCTTGTTTGCTCCATCCTTTTTTTAGTGATGGGCTTATCCTCCTCAATGGGGATGTCTCCTTCTATGATAACTCCAGCTGAGTAACATAGATGGCAAATAAGAAGAGGAAAAGCTAGCCTTGCCATGGTGGAGGATTCAAGGGAGATGACTTCATGAACTTCTACTTCCTCTCCATTCATGATTCTATGAATCATGATGGCCCGATCTACAGTAACTTCAGATTGGTTGCTAGTGGGGATGATGGAGCGTTGGATGAACTCCAACCATCCTCTAGCCACAGGCTTGAGGTCCAGTCTTCTTAATTGAACCGGCTTGCCTTTGGAGTCTCTTTTCCATTGAGCTCCTTCCACACATATGTCCATAAGTACTTGGTCCAACCTTTGATCAAAGTTGACCCTTCTAGTGTAGGGGCATGCATCTCCTTGCATCATGGGCAAATTGACTGCCAACCTCACATTTTCCGGACTAAAATCTGAGTATTTCCCCCGAACCATTGTAAGATAATTCTTTGGATTTGGGTTCACACTTTGATCATGGTTCCTAGTGATCTATGCATTTGGCATAGAACTCTTGAACTATTAAGATTCCAACTTGTTGAATGGGGTTGGTCAAAACTTCCCTACCTCTTCTTTGGATCTCATGTCGGATCTCCGGGTACTCATTTTTCTTGAGTTTGAAAGGGACCTTGGGGATCACCTTCTTCTTGGCCACAACTTCATAGAAGTGGTCTTGATGAGCTTTGGAGATGAATCTCTCCATCTTCCATGACTCAGAGGTGGAAGCTTTTGTCTTCCCTTCCCCATTTCTAGATATTTCTCCGGCCTTAGGTGCCATAGGTGGTTATGGAAAAACAAAAAAGCTATGCTTTTACCACACCAAACTTAGAATATTGCTCGCCCTCGAGCAAAAGAAGAAAGAATAGATGAAGAAGTAGAAGATATGGAGGAGAGGAAGAGAGGGTTGTGTTTCGGCCAAGGAGGAGAAGAGAAAGTTGTGTTGTGTGAAAATGAATAAGAATGGAGGGGTTTATATAGTGGAGGGAGAGGGGTTAAAGTTCAGCTATATTGGGTAGGTTGGGTGGGAAAAAGGGATTTTGAATTTTGAAGGTATGTGGGGTTTATGGGGAAGAGTGGATAGATGTGAGTGGTGAAGAGGTGATGGGGAAGAGAGATTGAGGTGATTGGTGAAGGGTTTTATTGGGGAAGAGTGTTATTGGATTGTGTGAAGAGGTAAAAAGGTGAGTTGAGGTAGGTAGGGATCCTGTGGGGTCCACAGATCCTGAGATGATCCTATGGGATCCACAGATCCTGAGGTGTCAAGGATTATTATCCCTGCACCAATGAGGCATGTAAAATGCCCTCTGCATGCAATCCTGGCGTTCAACACCAGATTGATGCCTATTTCTGGCATGAACGCCAGCTTTATGCTTGTTTTGGGTGTTCAACGCCCATTTGCAGCATGTTTCTCGCGTTGAACGCCAGTTCCATGCTTGTTTCTGGCGTTCAGCGCCAGCTCTCCTTAGGGTGTATTTCTGGCGTTTAAATGCCAGGATGCTGCTTGTTTCTGGCATTCAACGCCAAATCCATACTCTGTTCTGGCGTTGAACGCCAGCCAGATGCTCCTTACTGGCGTTTAAACGCCAGTAAACCCTTCCTCCAGGGTGTGCTTTTTCTTCTGTTGTTTTTTATTCTGTTTTTAATTTTAGTATTTATTTTGTGACTCCACATGATCATGAACCTAATAAAACACAAAGGAAAAATAAAATAAAAATAAGATTAAATAAATAAAAATTGGATTGCCTCCCAATAAGTGCTCCTTTAATGTCACTAGCTTGATAGTGGGCTCTCGTGGAGCCTCACAGGTGATCAGGTCAATGTTGTAGACTCTCAACACCAAACTTAGAGTTTGGATGTGGAGATTCAACACCAAACTTATTGTTTGGCTGTGGCCTCCCAACACCAAACTTAGAGTTTGATTGTGGGGGCTTTGTTTGACTCTGTACTTAGAGAAGCTTTTCATGCTTCCTCTCCATGTATACAGAAGAACACCCTTGGGTCTTAAACACAAGGTAGTCCCCATTCAATTGAAGGACTAATTCTCCTCTGTTAACATCTATCACAGCTCCTGCTGTGGCTAGGAAAGGTCTTCCAAGGATGATGCATTCATCCTCCTCCTTTCTAGTGTCTAAGATTATGAAATCAGCAGGGATGTAAAGGTCTTTAACCTTCACTAACATGTCCTTTACTAATCCATAAGCTTGTCTTTGTGATCCGTCTGCCATCTGTAATGAGAATATGGCAGGTGATAAACCCCATTTGTAGGGTTTATCTTATGCTTCATTTAAGGGATTTTATGACCTTTTACCCACATTTATTCAATGAAATAGCATGGTTTTATAACTTCTCCCTTAATTGTGCTTAAGAGTGAAAACATGCTTTTTATGACTAAAAATAGCTAAATCTAATTCTCCTTGATTCCATTAGATGCCTTGATATGTTTGCTAAGTGATTTCAGATTTAGGAGGCAAGGATTGGACCAAGGGAATGAAGGAAAAGCATGTAGAAATAGAGAACTCATGGAGAAATAAAGGAAACGCAAAAGCTGTCAAGCCGACCTCTACGCACTTAATTGATCATAACTTGAGCTACAAATGTCCAAATGATGCGGTTTCAGTTGGGTTGGAAAGCTAACATCCGGGGCTTCGAAACAATATAAGATTTTCCATAGTTTCTATACGTATAAAGACGCGTATGTGCACTGTACGCGCACGCGATGTTGGTGCACGTGATCACTTCATGCAAACTCGTGGCTAGCGAATTTACAAGCCTTGTGGGCCCAATCCAACTCATTTCTGATGCTATTTAAGCCAAGGATTGAAGAGGGATGAGGAGGTTAGTTACCATTATCATAGTTTAGTAGTTAGAAGTAGTTTCTAGAGAGAGAAGCTCTCTCTTCTCTCTAGAATTAGGATTAGGATTAGGTTTAGTTCTTAGATCTAGGTTTTAATCTTTGCTTTCTTCTACTTCTACCTTTTAATTCCTTGTTGCTACATTCATCTTCTTCTATTCTTTTGGTGTAATTTCCTTTATGTTGTTCTTGTGTTTTGTTGTAGATCTAGTATTGTTCCTTCCATTTCCTTTCAATTCAATAAGAGGTAATTCATAATAATTGTTCTTCTTTGCTTTTCTATTATTGATCTCTTGCCTTTGTAGTTAGATCTCTCTTTAATTCTTGCAATTTATGTTGTTTACTTTTATTGCCTTTTATGTGTTTGTTGAAATGCCTCTTCTAGATATAGTATAGATTTTGTTCCTCTTGGCCAGGTGGAGTAATTAGTGACACTTGAGTTATCTAATTCCTTTGTTGATTGATAGTTGGAGAGATTGCTAATTGGTTTGGAGTGCACTAAAGCTAGTCTTTCCTTGGGAGTTTGCTAGAACTTGTGGCTCAAGTCAATTCATCCACTTGACTTTCCTTTATTTAGTAAGGGTTAACTAAGTGGTAGCAATGAACAATTCTCATCACAATTGAGAAGGATAACTAGGATAGGACTTCTAATTTTCATACCTAGCCAAGAGCCTTTTATAGTTGTTAGTTTATTTTCATTGCCATTTACTTTTCATGCTTCTTATCCAAAACCCCAAAATAACTCATAACCAATAACAAGACACTTTATTGTAATTCCTAGGGAGAACGAGCCGAGGTTCGAGTACTTCGGTTTATAAATTTAGGGGTTTGTTTTAGTGACAAATAACTTTTTCTATGAAAGGATTAGTGATTGGTTTAGAAACTATACTTGCAACGAGAATTCATTTGTGAATTCTAAACCGTCAAAAATCCAATCATCAAAATGGCGCCGTTGCCGGGGAATTGCAATGGTGTTGTGTTATTGGTTATTGTATATATGTGAATATTGTGAATAGCTTGATTTTTGGATTGCTTGCTAGTTTTTGCTAGTCTTAGTATTTTGTTTCATTATTTCTTATTAGTTTTTTGTTTCTTATTTTCTCTTGCTACCATGAATTCTCACTTTGACTATGAGTGTAGTTACAACTATGTTGTAGGTGATGGGAACTTTGATGAGAATGTGTATCAAGAATGGGATAATCAAAGGTGGGAAAAGCCTTATGCTTATGATCAATCCTCTTGGCAACAACCTCCACCAATGCACTATGAAGAAGAGCCATTCTATGATGCATATCCATCCAATGGCTATGGTGAATCTCCTTGTGATTTTCAAGAACCACCATCATATGCCTATGAGTCATATCCTCAACATGACCCTCAACCATACTTACAAGCCTCTTTTCACCAAATACCTCCATATGACTCTAATCCTTATCCACCACACCAACCACCTTTTGAACCATATGAACCATACAAGGAACCACAATTCCAAGATTACTACTCCCAAGAATCAACTCAATACACACCACCACCTTACCAAGAAGAACCAGCTTCCTATAATGAACCCTTTCTCCAAGACAATGAACCCTCTTATCCACTCCAATCCTCAATGGGTGAAATCCTTAGCCTTATATTTCAAGGGCAAGGAGAAATGAAAAGGGAGACACTAGAATTTATGGCTACCTTGACCAAGGTAGTAAGCATTTTAGCCTCCCAATGCTTGAGCACTCAAAGTATTTCCATGGTCACATGTGGAAAATCAATTAAAGAGCATAGCATGAAGGAGAGATTGGAAACTCCGGTGGAAAATGAGGAATGCCACTTTGTATTAGAACAATTGGAGAAGCCTATGATTATGGAAGAAAAGGAATAAGTGGTTGAAGACTTAAGAGATGTGGAACCTCCATGGGAAGCTAAAATCATAGAGAATTCTTCCAAGAAGATTGAATTTGATGTTGAGGAGGAAAGTGTACAACCTCCAAGGCATATTCTATATGAAGACTTGGAGAGAATGAAGCAAGAATTGAGTTCCCTTGGTGATGAATATGATGCATCCAATCTTCTTGGTGAAGAATCCTTTAAATTTGAAGAACCTTCTCCTAATGAATTTGAAAGTGATATGGAGGTAGATTTCTCTCGTCCTCCCATTTATGATTTGAGTGATGGAGAAGAGTGGAATGAAAATGATGAACAAAGGATTGAAAGTGAAGAAGTTTATGAAGAGGTGGAGATTGACAAGGAAGAAAACAAGGGAGTAAATCTTGCTAGCACATTGGGAATACCTCTCCCCAAGCCACCACCATCCATCCTTTCATTCAAGTGGGTAAATTCTTTATACTTAAGCTTTATTATTCCCCTTGAATATGGTTTGATTGAAATGGATGGTCAACTTAGACATGTTTGTGGCTTTAAGAGTAAAAAGGAGATGGTTAGTGGTTGGAAACATCATTCTAGGTTCATTATGGTTACATGTTCAAAGCTCAATTGCAAGGTTTGGTATAGAGCTAGATTACTTGGGTCTAGGATGATGTTTGGTTGCTTAAATGAGAATTCCAAGATTATGCCACCCAAGTGGAATAATGATAATCAACTCAAAGATGGGTGTAGAAACAAGATATGGGATCCCGGAATACATGAGAATTGCCTTTGGGAGCTCATAGCTTGTGAGGAACTCCATCCATGCTTAAAGTTATTAATCTTGAATGATGGAGCTTATTGGAAGACCAAGCATTGGTGGATGTTCCAAGATGAGTACAAGCACAAGCCACCTTGATAAGAAGCTCCCCATAAGTCCAACTTAAGGACAATAAACAAAAGTGATAGGTGGGAGACACCCCACCATAGTAACTTCTTTTCATTTTCTCTTTTTGTACATATTGGTAGAATTAGTTTAAATTCTTGTTTTGATTGATTTGATGAGTTTAATTGGTATTTTAGTATGTTAAATAAAGTTTTATGGTATTTTAGTAGCTGTTTGGAGGTTTGGAATGCTTGGATTGGTGTAAAAACATAGCAAAAATTTTTGAAAAACAGAGCACCATCCACGTGTACGCGCACTGTGTGCGTACGCGTGCATCAAGCATTTTGGACCATCCACGTGAGCGCGTCATGCGTGCGTACGTGTGGATTGAGAAGTTCCACCCTCCATGCATTTTCCAGAGAATTGTGCCTGCGTCGCGCCAACGTTGTGCCTTTGGCACAAACCTATTTGCGCGCTCGCACACACGACCCGTACGCGCCACTCTCGGAATAAGCCATCGACGCGGACACACTCTGTACGCGTACGCATCCATTACACCACCATCCGCGCGTACGCCATGCGTGCGTACGCACGGATTTTCTTCCTTCACCACATTTCTTTTCTTCTCCTCTTTCCATTTCTTTCCTTCTCATCTCTTCTTCCCTTCTTCTACCCATCATCCAACACTTCCAAACACCATTGATAACCATTTATTTCAGTTAGTTAATTAGTTAGTTGGTTAGTCAATTAGTTAGTTTTAGTTTAGTTTTCATTTCATTTTCTTTTTTTTTTATTATAAGTGTTGGATTACTGACTTTGTTTATTATACGTTGCTGCCCCTTATTGCCTAAATGCTATTTTAGCATGAATATTTTTAGATAATCTTTGTTGGATTCTATGATTGAGGTTATACTTTACTACTTGGTTTTGAGTTTTTCATGCTTACCTTTTGAAAATACCAAGTGATGAGAATTGCCTTCGAGTTTGTAACTCTTCGTGAATTGCATGATTTGGCCACCATGTAATTTGAATCTTTTTCCTCGATTAGGCAACCTCTTGATGGATGATGTTGAGCATATACCTTAATGCATTGTATTTCATGATCATATGCATCCATAGGCTTAGCTTGAATGCTTTCATGCTTCTTTAATGCTTGTTTTACCTTACAAGTTCACTTAAAGCATCTCAAGCACACTAGGATAAGTGAAGTGCATGCTTCTTTTGTGACATATCTTTTATGCTAATGTGTGTTCTAAACTGCGCAATTTAGAGTTTACACACTTATCTGTCATACATGTCACAACTTATTCACTCACTCAATTCTAGTTATTTACCTCATTCCAACAATGTATGCTTCCTTGCTTTTGTATTGTCTCATCTTATGGTGTTATATTTTTCTTTTTTGTGATGAATGCACCACAAGCAATAACGGAAGCAAGTCTAAGAACACGTAGCAATCCCGAGATTCGCCGTACCCCCTTGCTCATCTTTGAGTGCACCGAGGACGGTGCAAACTTTTAAGTGTGGGGAGGTCGTCCGACCGATCGGCGATTTTGGGTGACAAATTTCTAATCCCAACACTTTTGCATTTCATTTTAGGTTTTTAGGATTTTTACTTGCATTTTCTTAATTTTGCATATATATACAAAATAAGCTTAGTCAAAATAATGAAATTTTTCAAGGATTTCTATCTATAGGGCACCTCAATTGATTTGAGTGAAAACTTTTTCATAAAACTTGCTTGAATTATATATATTGTGGATCATGTTTTTGAGCTAAGAACATAAGCAAGTGAGATTTGAGCCTAATGGTGTGGTTACATCTTATAACCGCTTATTTTTCCCTTCTTGTGTGCATTATTCTCTTTCTATGATTGTAATCTTTGCTTTGTTTGATTCTTTATTTCCATTATTTTATGTATTTATGCATTTATATGATTGAGGCCATTGTTTTATTTAACTCACTTACCCAAATAGCCTTACCTTTTATCTTCCATTGTTAGCCAACTTTGAGCCTACGCTTAACCCACTTGTTCTTTAATTTAGCACATTACAAGCCTTAAAGCCGAAAACAATAAAAGTCCTTAATTTGGATCTTTGATTAGCTTAGGCTAGTGTATGTGAGTATCATTCAAGTGTGGAAACCTTGGGACATTGGGTGAATAAAAGGGTAGTTTTGTATTATTAGTGTAAATATTGGGAATTTGGTACATACTCATATATTCATCAAATGTAAAACCTTATGCATTGATGTTCTTGTATATAGAAAAAAAAAGAGGAAAATGAGAAAAAGAAAAAGAAAAGAAAAATAATATGGAAAAGAAAAAATAGAAAAAGAAAGAAAAAGAAGAAAAATAATAAAAAGGGGACAAAATGCCCCAAAGTGAAGCTCAATAAGATCAATGCATAAGTGTTGTGAAATGAAAAAGAAAATGCATGAGTATGTGAAAAAGTGAAAAATGGGTAGTTAGGCTAGCTTTGAAATTGTATAGGATGTCATAGGTTAGGTGGGAAGTCTAAGTTTATCCAAGATTCAAATTTTAAGCTCACTTGACCAAATATGCATCCTACCTTGACCCTAACCCCATTACAACCTAAAGAAAAGACCTCATGATAGATGTGTGCATGCATGAAATATATGTTGATTGTGAGATGAAAAACAAATCTTAGAAAGCATGATTAGGGGAGAATTGAGTGAATCAACCCAAAACACTTGAGCGAACAGAGTGCAAACACTACCGGTGAGGGTTCGATTGCTCAATTACATGTTTCCACCCATAAGTGTTCATTTTCATGCAAGTTTGTAAAAATATTTAATAACTCAATTCAATTGTGGATTAGACTTGTGATAAGCGGATAATTTATATGCTTTTTGGCACTGTTTTTAGTATATTTTTAGTATATTTTAGTTAGTTTTTATTATATTTTTATTAGTTTTTATTTAAAATTCACTTTTCTGGACTTTACTATGAGTTTGTGTGTTTTTCTGTGATTTCAGGTATTTTCTGGCTGAAATTGAGGGACCTGAGCAGAAATCTGATTCAGAGGCTGAAAAAGGACTGCATATGCTGTTGGATTCTGACCTCCCTGCACTCGAAGTGGATTTTCTGGAGCTACAGAAGAGCAATTGGCGCGCTCTCAATTGCGTTGGAAAGTAGACATCTTGGGCTTTTCAGAAATATATAATAGTCTATAATTCGCCCAAGAATTGATGGCCCAAACCGGCGTTTCAAATCAGCTTCAAAATTTCCGGCGTTAAACACCGGAACTGGCACAAAAATGGGAGTTAAACGCCCAAACTGGCACAAAAGCTGACGTTTAACTCCAGAAAAAGTCTCTACACATGAAAGCTTCAATGCTCAGCCCAAGCACACACCAAGTGGACCCCGGAAGTGGATTTTTACATCATTTACTCATTTCTGTATATCCTAGGTTACTAGTTCACTATAAATAGGATATTTCGACATTGTATCTGGACCTCATGACACATTACACGTTTCTTATTGTATCTTCTACGGCATGAGTCTCTAAACCCCATGGTTGGGGGTGAGGAGCTCTGCTGTGTCTTGATGGACTAATGCAATTACTACTATTTTTCATTCAATCACGCTTGCTTCCATTCTAAGATATCACTTGTTTCTCAACTTGATGAATGTGATGATCCGTGACACTCATCATCATTCTCACCTATGAACGTGTGCCTGACAACCACCTCCGTTCTACCTTAGATTGAGTGAATATCTCTTGGATTCCTTAATTAGAATCTTCGTGGTATAAGCTAGAATTGATGGCGGCATTCAAGAGAATCTGGAAGGTCTAAACCTTGTCTGTGGTATTCTAAGTAGGATTCAAGGATTGAATGACTGTGACGAGCTTCAAACTCCTGAGGGCTGGGCGTTAGTGACAGACACAAAAGAATCACTGGATTCTATTCCAACCTGATTGAGAACCGACAGATGATTAGCTGTGATGTGACAGAGCACGTTGAACATTTTCACTGAGAGGATAGGAGGTAGCCATTGACAACGGTGAAACCCTACATACAGCTAGCCATGGAAGGAGCCTTGTGTGTATGAAGAAGAAGACAGTAGGAAAGCAGAGATTCAGAAGATAGAGCATCTCCAAAACCTCAACCTGTTCTCCATTACTGTAAAACACAAGTATTTATTTCATGTTCTTTTACTTTTCACAATTAAACCTGAGAATTATTGATATCCTGACTAAGAGTTACAAGATAACCATAGCTTGCTTCAAGCCAACAATCTCTGTGGGATCGACCCTTACTCACGTAAGGTATTACTTGGATGACCCAGTGCACTTGCTGGTTAGTTGTGCGGAATTGCAAAAGTGTGATTGCAATTTCGTGCACCAAGTTTTTGGCGCCGTTGCCGGGGATTGTTCGAGTTTGGACAACTGACGGTTTATCTTGTTGCTTAGATTAGGAATATTTTATTTTTGTTGGTTTAGAGTCTTTTATTTGAGTTTAGTTTCATATTTTAAGTTTGGTGTCTTCTTTGTGTTTTCTTTTAAATTTTCGAAAATTTGTGTTTGATTTTCTAAAAATTGTTCTTGGTGTTCATCTTGATCTTCAAAGTGTTCTTGGTGTTCATCTTGACATTCAAAGTTTTCTTGTTTGTTCTCTTTGTTTTGATCTAAAATTCCTAAGTTTAGTGTCTTTTTGTTGTTTTTCTCTTTCCTCATTAAAATTTAAAAATCAAAAAATATCATTTCCCTATTTTACTCATATTTTTCGAAATTTTGCATTAAATTAGTCAAAGATTTTCAAAATCATATCTTTTCAATTATTTTTTTTTGCAATCATATCTTTTCAATCATATCTTTTTAATTGCTAATTCCAAAATCTTTTTAATTAATTATTTTATTTAGTTTTCAATTTGATTTAATTTTATTTTTCGAAATTTTATTTTATTTTCAATTTATTTTATTTTATTATTTTCGGTCACTTTTAATTAAAATAAAAAAATAATAAAAATAAAATAATATCTGCATCATCTCCCTTTCTCCATCATGGACCTAAGTGGAATTGAGCAGTCCAGAAGGACTTTGGAGTCACATGCTAACCCCATTACAGCTGCATATTGGAGTAGCATCTGTATACCTCCCATTAAAGCAAGCAGCTTTGAGCTAAATCCTCAACTCATTATCATGGTGCAGCAAAATTGCCAGTATTCCGGTCTTCCACAGGAAGAACCTACTGAGTTTCTGGCACATTTCTTACAAATTGCTGACATAGTACGTGATAAAGAGGTGGATCAGGATGTCTACAAATTATTACTGTTTCCATTTGCTGTAAAAGATCAAGCTAAGAGGTGGTTGAATTACCAACCCACAGCAAGCATAAAACATGGAGACAGTTATCATAAAAATTCCTGAATCAATTTTACCCTCCAAAAAGGATGACACAGCTAAGGCTGGACATCCAAGGCTTTAAACAAGAGGATAATGAATCCCTTTATAATGCCTGGGAGAGGTACAGAGGTATGCTAAGAAAATGCCCCTCTGAAATATTTTCAGAGTGGGTATAGTTAGACATCTTCTACTATGGGCTTACAGAAAAAGCTCAGATGTCCCTAGACCACTCAGCTGGTGGATCTATACATATGAGGAAGATGATTGAAGAGGCTTAAGAGCTCATAGATACTGTTGCTAGAAATCAACATCTATACTCAAGCAATGAGTCCTCTACAAAAGAAGAAGCTATGGCAGTAACTACTGATCCTAATCCTCAAGAACATATTGTTGAGCTTAATCAGCAATTACTCCTGATGACAAAACAATTAGCAGAATTTAAAGAGATGCTCCAAGAAACCAAAATTGCTAACAAGAATATAGAATCACAGTTGAATCAGACAAAACAGCAGCTATCTAAATGGATAATAGAAGAATGTCAAGCATTTCAACTAAGGAGTAGGAAGACATTGAATAATTCAGCTCAAAGTGGCAAAAAGCCAAGAAAGGAACAACTGACAGAGGATAACCAAACCACTACCCAAAATCCCTCTGAGGACAGTAAGAGCCCAGAGAGGAATGATTCTGGCGATCAAACGCCAGAAAAGGGTAAGAAAGTGGCGTTAAACGCCAAATGGGTAGCCAAGTCTGGCGTTCAAATGCCACAAAGGGGTCAGACACATACAAGTGCTGATAACAACCCCTATAAGCAGGCTTTTCCAACCACTTCTGTAGGAAATAAACCTGCAGCAACTAAGGTTGAAGAATATAAAGCCAAGATGCCTTATCCTCAGAAACTCCGCCAAGCGGAACAGGATAAACAATTTGCCTGCTTTGCAGATTATCTTAGGACTCTTGAAATAAAGATTCCGTTTGCAGAGGCACTTAAGCAAATACCTTCTTATGCTAAGTTCATGAAAGAGATCTTAAGTCATAAGAAGGATTGGAGAGAAACTGAAAAAGTGTTTCTCACTGAAGAATGCATTGCAGTCATTCTGAAAAGCTTACCAGAGAAGCTTCAAGATCCAGGAAGCTTTATGATACCATGCACATTAGAGGGTACTTGTACTAAGACAGCTCTATATGACCTTGGGACAAGTATCAACCTAATCCCTACATCCACTATCAGAAAGCTCGGCTTGACTGAAGAGGTCAAACCAACCCGGATATGTCTTCAACTTGCTGATGGCTCCATTAAATACCCATCAGGCATAATTGAGGACATGATTGTCAAGGTTGGGCCATTCGCCTTTCCCACTGACTTTGTAGTGCTGGAAATGGAGGAACACAAGAGTGCAACCCTCATTCTAGTAAGACCCTTCCTAGCAACTGGACGAACTCTCATTGATGTCCAAAAAGGGGAAGTAACCATGAGAGTCAATGAGGATGAGTTCAAGTTAAATGTTGTCAAAGCTATGCAGCATCCAGACACATCAAATGACTGCATGAGCGTTGATATTATTAACTCCTTGGTGGAAGAGATCAATATGACTGAGAGTCTCGAATCAGAACTAGAGGACATCTTTAAAGATGTTCAACCTGATTTGAAGGAACCAGAGGAAATAAAAGAACCTTTGAAAATTCCTTTGGAAGAGGATAAACCTCCTAAACCCGAGCTCAAACCACTACCACCATCCCTGAAATATGCATTTCTGGGAGAAGGTGACACTTTTCCAGTGATCATAAGCTCTGCTTTAAATCCACAGGAAGAGGAAGCACTAATTCAAGTGCTAAGGACACACAAGACAGCTCTTGGGTGGTCCATAAGTGATCTTAAGGGCATTAGCCCAGCAAGATGCATGCACAAGATCCTATTGGAGGATGATGCTAAGCCAGTGGTTCAACCACAGAGGTGGCTAAATCCAACCATGAAGGAGGTGGTGCAGAAAGAGGTCACTAAGTTACTAGAGGCTGGGATTATTTATCCTATTTCAGATAGCCCCTGGGTGAGCCGTGTCCACGTTGTCCCCAAGAAGGGAGGCATGACAGTGGTTCATAATGAAAAGAATGAACTGGTTCCTAAAAGAACAGTTACAGGATGGCGCATGTGTATTGACTACAGAAGGCTCAATACAGTCACCAGAAAGGATCATTTTCCTTTACCATTCATATACCAGATGCTAGAGAGACTAGCAGGTCATGAATACTACTGCTTTTTGGATGGCTATTCAGGTTACAACCAAATTGCAGTAGATCCTCAGGACCAAGAGAAAACAGCATTCACATGTCCTTCTGGAGTATTTGCCTACAGAAGGATGCCTTTTGGTCTGTGTAATGCACCTGCAACCTTTCAGAGGTGCATGCTCTCTATCTTCTCTGATATGGTAGAGAAGTTCCTGGAAGTCTTCATGGATGACTTCTCAGTATTTGGAGACTCATTCAGCTCTTGTCTTGATCATTTAGCACTTGTCCTGAAAAGGTGCCAAGAGACTAACCTGGTCTTAAACTGGGAAAAATGTCACTTTATGGTGACTGAAGGAATTGTCCTTGGGCACAAAATTTCGAACAAAGAAATAAAGGTTGATCAAGCTAAGGTGGAGGTAACTGAAAAATTACCACCACCTGCCAATCTTAAGGCAATCAGAAGCTTTCTGGTGCATGCAGGATTCTACAGAAGGTTTATAATGGATTTTTCAAAAATTGCAAAACCTCTGAGTAATCTGTTAGCTGCAGACATGCCATTTATCTTTGATAAGGAGTGTCTGCAGGCGTTTGACCTTCTAAAAGCTAAGCTGGTCACAGCACCAGTTATCTCTGCACCAGAATGGACACTGCCATTCGAACTAATGTGTGATGCCAGTGACCATGCCATTGGTGCAGTATTGGGACAAAGGCATAACAAGCTTCTGCACGTCATTTATTATGGCAGCCGTATTCTAAATGATGCACAGAAGAACTACACAACCACACAAAAGGAGTTACTTGCAGTGGTTTATGCCATTGACAAGTTCAGATCTTATTTAGTAGGATCAAAAGTGATTGTGTGATGCCAGGGCATTTTGGCCAGTTTCACTGACCTTTTCTTTACTGTTTTTAGGTAATTTCATGCATTTTCTTAGGAAATAAGTTAGTTTTGGGCAAATATTCACTCAGACCTTGATTCAAGCATACATTGTGCATTTTACATTATTTCATGAGGATTTTGCATGATTTTAATGACAAAATTGTATATTGCATTACCCATGACGTGGATTAGAACTTTGATGCACTCTATTGCTTGATTTCAGGACCAAAGGAAGCATGGAATGGGAGGTAACTTGCAAAGTTAAGGAGAAAAGTGATTGCCAAAAACACTCTCAAAAGCCATCAATACCCACGTTAAAGAGTCACGTTAACTAAGTTAACGTGAACTCTAACGTAGAGAAGAGAAGTTGAGCCAACGTTAGTGACACTTAACATTGTCACTAACGTTGGCAATTGCTCACAAATGGCCACGTTAGAAGCCACGTTAACCTAGTTAACGTGGCCTCTAACGTTAAAGGGGGAAGAGAAACCAACGTTAGTGACACTCAACATTGTCACTAACGTTGGCCTAAGTGCAAATAGCCACGTTAACTCCCACGTTAACTTGGTTAACGTTAGAGCTAACGTAAGAGATGGAGAGTTGTCGACAACGTTAGTGACACCCAACATTGTCACTAACGTTGGAGCAACCACACAACCCCCAAGAGCCACGTTAACCTCCACGTTAACTTGGTTAACTTGGAAGCTAACGATGAGGAGTGAAGAATGAGCCAACGTTAGTGACACTCAACATTGTCACTAACGTTGGGCTGGCTAAGAATGGCCACGTTAGAAGCCACGTTAACCCAGTTAACGTGGACTCTAACGTGAGACCTAGGGGCACACTTGAACGTTAGTGACAATGTTGAGTGTCACTAACGTTCTCGAAGGTTGGCAAAAGCCACGTTAGAAGCCACGTTAACCTAGTTAACGTGAGCTTTAACGTGAAGCAAGAAGGGGCACACTTGAACGTTAGTGACAATGTTGAGTGTCACTAATGTTCTTGAAGGCTAGCAAGGCAAAGTTAAAAGCCACGTTAACCCAGTTAACGTGGGCTTTAACGTGAGGCAAGGGGGTGCATGGCAACGTTAGTGACAATGTTACGTGTCACTAACGTTCTCGAACTTGTATTTTCACTAAATGTTAAACACCCCTAACGTCTTGAGCTAAAGTCTCTGCCCACTTCACACTTTCTCTCTGCAAGTAAGCCAAGCCCAATTGAAGAAAGGAACTGCTTCAAGCTCAAAGATCCAGAGGCCCAAGACTTGAAGAGCTAACTAGAAGCTGAGAAGAGTAGTATATATAGGAGTAGTTTTGAAATAGAGAGGAGCTTTTTGGAGGAGCTAGAAAAGAGAACTACTCTTTGTATTTACTTTCTAGGCACTTATAGCTTTATCATGTATTCTCCATCTTTGCTTTTGATTTCTAGAGCTATGAACAACTAAATCCCTTTCATTGGGTTAGGGAGCTCTGTTGTAATTTGATGGATCAATACTAATTTTCTTATTCTTCTTCTATCTTTCCTTTTGATTTTACTTGAAAGCTTTCGATCTTCATGCAATTGGATAGTTATCTTGAAAAAGAAGCTATTCAAACATGGATCTCTTCGGATCCTTGAAAGAGGAATGAAGAGATTAGCTAGAAATGCTTTCTCATGCTGGACCAAATTGAGTGTGGATGGGTATGTGGCTATAACCCTCTAAGCATTTGATTTGGGAAGTGCATGTGGTATAATCAGTGACCACACTTCATCTCTTCTCAAGAGCAATTGAACAAGGAATTGGCTATTGATCAAGATTTGAGAGATTGAATTGCAAGAAATTGTGATTCACTCAATCGCTTAAGATTGCCAAGGAGATTAATGAATGCATTGATTGAGGAAGAGATGAAAATGAAATTGATCCGGAGAATGCAACATCTCCTAAACCCAATGAACTCCCCATTTCTGATCTTACCCATTCTCTTTATTTTCTGCAATTTACTTTTATGAACAATTCCCCCATTCCCATTTACAATTCTGCTATTTACTTTCAGTCATTTACTTTCTCGCCATTTTAATTTCTGCAATTATCAACTCTATTCATGGATTTCTGTTTGTTTAATTTGCTTTCCATCGTAGTTTAATTCTTCCCCTCCCCTGTTTCTTAGTTTTTCCTTGCTATTTACAATTCAGTTCACTAACCCCACTAACTGTTTGATATATTGCATCACTGACACTAACAAGTAATTCTAACAAGATACTTTCTGCATTACTTTTCTATGCTTGCACTCTGTTGGTTGTATGACAGGGAGAAGAAGCGGAGCTTCAACTTCCTTTGATTCTGAACCTGAGAGAACCTTCTTAAGATTAAGAAGGAAGGCAAAAGAAAAACGTGTAGTGGGTGCTGAAGAAGAGGAGGAATACTGTGAAGAATACTTTGAAACAACCATGGAAGACCATCGTGAGGAAGAGGTGCACAACCATGGTGGAGGAGGTAGAGCAAATCCTGGTGGGGAAGATAGAAGAGTCTTGGGCTCTTACATTAACCCAAACCCAGGGAACTGTGGAAGTAGCATCCAAAAACCAACCATCCATGCCAACAATTTTGAACTAAAGCCACAGCTCATCACCCTTGTTCAGAACAATTGCTCGTTTGGAGGAGGTGTCCAAGAAGACCCCAACCAACACTTAAACACCTTCCTGAGAATATGTGACACAGTGAAGTCCAATGGCATTCAACCTGACGCCTATAGACTGTTGTTGTTCCCATTCTCTCTCAGAGACAAGGCAACCAAGTGGTTGGAGTCTTTTCCAAAGGAGAGCTTGACAACTGGTGGACGAAATTGTGATTGCCCTCTTTGTATTTGCATGAGATTTATTTAATGGCTCTTTGGCATATGTGATCACAACTACGTTCAACTTAACCAGCAAGTGTACTGGGTCATCCAAGTAATACCTTACGTGAGTAAGGGTCGATCCCACAGAGATTGTTGGTATGAAGCAAGCTATGGTCACCTTGTGTAACAACCCTAGTTTTTGAAAATCAAATAATTAGTTGTTTGTGATTTATTTTATTTATTGATAATTTTATTTTAAGAAAATTATTTTGCTAAAGGTAATTAAATGGAGTTTCATGATAATTGAAGTTTAAATTAATTAGAATTTTTATATAAATTTTATTAGATATTTGGTATAATTGAAGTTATAATTTTGGTAATTGAAAAATAAGAAAAGCATTGTATAATTTAATTTAAATAAATTCTATTTTGAATAAATTATGTTATTAATTTGAACTCTTAGAAATTAATTTATTAGAAATGATTAGATTAATTTTTATAAATATTTTAAGCTTATGTCAATTAATATTTATGTACAATTTCTATTATAATTAATTATTTTATAAATTGAAATTAAAGTTTCAGAGATAGAAAAATAATA
Organism: Arachis hypogaea; assembly: GCF_003086295.3. Lineage (NCBI taxonomy): Eukaryota > Viridiplantae > Streptophyta > Magnoliopsida > Fabales > Fabaceae > Arachis > Arachis hypogaea. The sequence continues at coordinate 48,884,354 of NC_092045.1, forward strand.
GAGATTTGTATGATTTAATCTAGAAATTTGATATTTGAATTTAAATTGTACTTTACAAAATATAATTAACTTGTTCATTTTATAATATAAATTAGAACTAATTGATTAAACTTAACAATATGTTGATAAATAATGTTTTTAAATATTTTTAATAGAGTACATTTGATTTTAAAATTATCCTATCCTCCAATTTTATCAAAATATCTATTCATATCTATCCATATTACTTTATAAAATCCCTAATTCCTAAATTCCCAAATCAAACTCAAAAAACCCTAATTTCCCATATTGGAAACCCTAACCCTCACTCCCTCACCACACTCAGCCGCAACCTCACCCTCACCTTCCTTTAGCGTAACACTCACACATAGCAGCGAAACAGAGAGGAAAGAGAGAGGGAAGAGCTGCTGCCCCACCGCCGCCGTGACCGCCGGACTGTCGCACGCAAGGATCCCACGCCACCATCGCCAGCGTCGCCCAGCCTTGCCCGCACTGCAGCGCCTCCTGTCAGCCGTTTGTGGAACTGTGGAGAGCATCACCGTCGAAGCCACGCCGTCGAAGCCATGCCGTCGCGGAAGGAACCAGGGGAGGGAACCTTTGCTGCGTCGCCGCCATGCCTCCATTCCCACCGAACGCCGTCAAGCGCGGAGAGAGAGCCAGACACCGCGAGGAAGAAGCCGCTCGTCGCTGTCACAGTCACTGTCGTTGAGCTTGTAAATCTCCGCTGTGACCTATGCGAGAGGAAGAAGACGTGATCAACAAAGGGAAGAAGGTTCCACCGCTGCCGTGTGACTGTTGCCACTGAAGGTCCATCGCCGCCAATCGACGCTGCTGCTGAAGATGGTAAGCCATACCGTCGTCCTTGTTGCTGGAGAAGACCACCGGAGTTGAGTTGCTGTTCTGGCTCTGGTCTATTACTTTATTTGATTCTGTTCCATTTACATACTTCCTTTGTCACTGCTATCCTTGTTAACGATTTGATTTTTAGTACATTCCTTGTCCTGAATTTTCCAGAGTTGTGTTTGCTCTTGCTTCCTATTCGATTCAAATCCTGTCCTGTTGCAACCATCGCGCTGCCTTAGGAAAGTGAGACTGTTGTTATTCCGATTAATGCTCCTACTGCTGCTGCTGAGAAGTGATCAGAAAAGCCACTGCTGTTAGTTCGGTTCAAGGTTGTTGTTGCCACTGCGAATTAAAAATAAAAGAAGGCTTTGTTGCGTTTGATTATCGAATTTCGGCTAGTCGAGGTAGGGGATTTTATTTGAAATTAACAACTTTTAACTTATGAATGCCAAAGAGGTTTAGTGAGTAATTGCAAATAATTCATAAATATGATTAATTGATAGGAATAAGCGTGGTTTGAAGTTGTAAAATTTAGATTAAGTTTGGTATTGAGATAATATTCTAAATTGGTTTATTGAGTTTAGTTTATGGCTGTGAATGTTACTAGGTTTTGTTATCGTGAGTAATTAACTTGACAAGATTAATTTTGGTTAATGTTGTGACTGATATTGGTTTGCTAATTTTGATGTATTTGTTGGAAATTCTGATCTTATGTGATATTGCTGAATTGGTTGAAATCTGGTTGTGAATTGTATTTTGAATTACTGATTTTTATGATGAGTTGGCTGAGATTCTGATCTTGAATAAGTTATTTTGAATTATTTGATATTGGATTGGAATTTTAACATATTGGAATGGCTGTAAAATGAACTTGTGATGGGTTGGAATTGGTTGAAATGTGGCTGTAAGTGGTGATTTTTCTGAGTTATGATTTGAATTAAATGTGGTTGTGAACGGTGATTAAACTGGTGCTATTTACTAAATTAAAATATGTTGAGTTAATTATAAAGAAAAAACTAACATGTTGATGATTGATGAATTGAGTTTGAATTGTGATTGGTTTTATTGCGGTGAATGATTAACTGGTGATTCTGATTTTGATTTGAGGCTGTAACTATTTTCGATTTTCTGATTATTTAGAATTACTGAGAATCCTGTTATTTGATTATGTTGAGCTGGTTGCCATAGGCTGGTTTGCTTGATGGTTGCAATTTGACTGAAATTCTGATCTTTGACGAATTTATATTAAATTTAATGATATGTTGGTTATTTGATATATTGTAACGGTAGTGGATTTGGTTGGTGACTGATTGAAGAATGGTTTTGGAAAAATTAGTTATGAGTTTCTAAAGTTAGATTGGTTTACTTTTAAAATAAATGATGACTGGGTGAAATTCTAAATTTAATTGATGAAAGGATGTTAGTTCTTAAACTGAATTATGATGAGATAATTATTGAGAATCTGTTATGATAATTGCTAATGAACGGATGGAGAATTGATTGAGTTTAATTTGAAAGGATTTTATGACTTATGAATTTAGTTGTGAATTGATGAGATTGGAGTTGAATTGATGGATTAGTTGGAATTGTGGAGTATGATTGACTTGCTAATTATTTTGAATTGTGAATGTCTGGTTGATTGAGAATTGCCCGTTTGAAACTTGTTAAGAAAAGGGCTGGTGATTTGTGGAGAAAGAGGGAACCCGTAAGGGTGGTTAAGTCCGAGTTTTAGGGGAGGTGCTGCCGAAATTTTATAAAATCTAAAGTTTTATTTGAAAAGTCATTTTAGAAGCTTTGAATTTGAAAAAAATGATATTATTTGAGTTTTATTTAGTAAAGAAAAGAATTATTCTATTTTAATTTCGATTTACTAAAGAAAGCTTTATGTTTCAAAATTAAATTATCTAGGAAAGAAACTATATTTTAAGATTGATTTAATATGAAAAGAAGTTATGTTTTGAGATTTATTCAACATGAAAAGAGTTATGCTTGGGGTTTGAAATAAAGGATCACTTTTTAGAAATTTAATGAATATATAATATTTGAACTTTAATGGTAAAGAAAGATGGTTTCTTTTGAGTCCTTGAGAAGTTGGTAAACTTGAAAAAGAGTTTTATTTGGTTACTTTTAGTAAGAGGGTGATGTTTTGGAAAGTATTTAACGAATTTGAAACAAATGATTTTCTTGAGTCTCTTGAAAGAAAATTAGACTAGAAAATGGTTTTAAAATTGGTTTGAGTTAAGAGGTTGCAAAAGTGGAAGTCGTAAGGTTTGTACAACATAATTGAACAAAGAAAGAGAGAGATATTGTATAAGAATATGTAACTGGAGATGAATAACGAGAATGATAACTTATGATGATAATTACACTGATTCTTTTGAGGAAAGGTATTTAGTTTATGAAATTGTTGGCAAGGACGTGGGTTTTGTCCCACTTGCATATTTATGATTATAAAAGAGAATAAAAAGTAGAGGACCTGTAGAAAGGTCATTTGTTGCTTGAGGCAACCCAAGAGATGTGTTTATTCATTTGTTGCATTATGGCAACTACTGAGATATTTGTGTGATGATCTGCTGCGTGAGGGCAGTCAGATAGATGGTGGTGCGACCACTGAGAACGCTTTCCTGCGGTACAGATCCATGTTTTAATTCTGTAAGGCAGAGGGGTTATTTCTTGCTACAGAGGTACCGTGACCACCTGTTCCATTTCTGTAGTGGCAGAGGGGTTATTTCCTGTATACAGAAGGTGTGTCGGCATACATCCCTGCAGTGGCAGATGTGTTATTTCCTGTATGCAGTGGACCCTGTGGTGGCAGAGGGGTTATTTCTTGTACACAGGGGTATAGCCAATAGGAAAGCCTTATCCAGACAGAGGTTGCTGGATAACGTCGGGAGCGGGTTAGTAACCGACAGATGAGCTCATTACCTGCACTAGGGCTAGACATGCATCATCCTTGTGTGTGCATTTGCATTTGATTGGGTTTGCTCGTTGTACTTCCCTGTGATTGTGCTGTTTGCCTTGCTGTGACTTGTTTGTGTGCTGAATTGAATCTTTTGTTAGTGCTATTAGTTGGTGAATGTATGATGATAATTAAGAATTGACGTTGTGATTGAAAATTAACTATATGGTTGAAAAATGCTTAAAGTGACCAGTTTTATATTTTGGAATTTGTTTTGAGCTTAGATTTTTGAAAGAGGTAAATAATTAGTAAAGTAAAACCAAAAGAATAGTATTTTCAAAAAGAGTTTGACAAAAATATAGTTTCCTTGAGTATATTAATTATTTGCATTCTATTTCATTACTTTTACGGCATTCCCATTCCCTACTGAGAACATGTGATTTGTTCTCACCCCAAAATCTTCCACCCTTTCAGTGACACAGGTTCGAAGACTCCGTTTGAAGCTGCGGGAGATTATAGAATTTACTTATGAATTAAGTTACTTCCATAGAAGTTCCCTCGCTCTTATTGCTTAACATTTTTATTTTATACAGAGGGATAGGATTTGTATGAGTTTTATTTGAAATCTTTTGTATGACAGGTATTATTATTAATAATTATGTGATTATTATTACTTGGTGATGCTTGCTATATGATTTTAATTATCAAAAACAAAATTTTCTGGTATTTTTACTAAAACTGGATCGCAATATCGAATTAGAGGCTTAATAGTAAATAGTTAATAAAGGAAAGCAGGTTGGTAACGCCTTACTTTCGGTACGATCATGACGTTCTGGAAGTTGGGTCGTTACACCTTGTAAATCTCAGCTAGGCAGATTATTGGTTTAAATTTGATTAATGGAATAAATAGAAAATAAAAGGGATAGAAATACTTATGTAAAGCAATGGTAGGAATTTTATATAGGTGTGTGGAGATGCTGTGCTTCTCTCGTATCTCTATTTTCTTATTACATTCATCCAATCCTTCCTACTCCCTTCCATGGCAAGCTGTATGTAGGGCATCACTGTTGTCAATGACTACATCCCATCCTCTTAGTGAAAATGTTCCTATGCTCTGTCACAGCACGGCTAATCATCTGTCGGTTCTCAATCAGGTTGGAATAGAATCCCTTGATTCTTTTGCGTTTGCCATCACGTCCAGCCTTCAGGAGTTTGAAGCTCGTCACAGTCATTCAATCCCAGAATCCTACTCGGAATACCATAGACAAGGTTTAGACTTTCCGGATCCTCATGAATGCCGCCATCTATCTAGCTTATACCACGAAGATTCTGTTGGGGAATCTAAGAGATTTGCGCCCGGCCTAAGGTAGAACCGAAGTGGTTGTCAGTCACGCGCGTTCATAGGTGAGAATGATGATGAGTGTCACGGATCATCACATTCATCAAAGTTAAGTATAATGTATATCTTGGAATAAGAATAGAAGAGAATTGAATAGAAAGTAATAATAATTGTATTGAAACTTGAGGTACAGCAGAGCTCCACACCCTTGATCTATGGTGTGTAGAAACTCTACCGTTGAAAATACATAAGTGAATGGTTCAGGCATGGCCGAATGGCCAGCCCCCTGAATGTGATCAATAGCCTCCTAAGATGAAGAATAAAACAAAACTGAGACCAAAGATGTCTAATACAATAGTAACTTATCCTATTTATACTAGACTAGCTACTAGGGTTTACATGAGTAAGTATTTGATGCATAAATTCACTTCCGGGGCCTACTTGGTGTATGTCTGGGCTGATCTTGATCTATCCACGACCTGAGGCTTTACTTGGAGTTGAACTCCAAGTTATAACGTGTTTTGGGCGTTCAACTCCGGATCATGACGTTTTTCTGGCGTTTAACTCCAAACAGCAGCATGTACTTGGCGTTCAACGCCAAGTTATGTCATCAATTTCCGAATAAAGTATGAACTATTATATATTGCTGGAAAGCTCTGGATGTCTACTTTCCAAAACCGTTGAGAGCGCGCCAATTGGAGTTCGGTAGCTCCAAAAAATCCATTTCGAGTGCAGGGAGGTCAGATTCCAACAGCATTAGCAGTCCTTTTGTCAGCCTTTTTCAGAGTTTTGCTCAAATCCCTCAATTTCAGCCAGAAATCACAGAAAAACACACAAACGCATAGTAAAGTCCAGAAATGTGAATTTTAACATAAAAACTAATGAAAACATCCCTAAAAGTAGCTTGAACTTACTAAAAACTACCTAAAAACAATGCCAAAAAGTGTATAAATTATCCGCTCATCACAACACCAAACTTAAATTGTTGCTTGTCCCCAAGCAACTGAAAATCAAATAGGATAAAAAGAAGAGAATATACTATAAATTTCAGAATATCAATGAATATTAATTCTAATTAGATGAGCGGGACTTGTAGCTTTTTGCTTCTGAACAGCTTTGGCATCTCACTTTTTCCTTTGAAGTTTAGAATGATTGGCTTCTCTAGGAACTTAGAATTTTGGATAGTGTTATTGACTTTCCTAGTTAAGCATGTTGATTCTTGAACACAGCTACTTATGACTCAGCGGATACATAAATGCCACAGACACATAACTGGGTGAACCTTTTCAGATTGTGACTCAGCTTTGCTAGAGTCCCCAGTTAGAGGTGTCCAGAGCTCTTAAGCACACTCTTTTTTGCTTTGGATCATGACTTTAACCACTCAGTCTCAAGCTTTTCACTTGGACCTTCATGACACAAGCACATGGTTAGGGACAGCTTGATTTAGCTGCTTAGGCCTGGATTTGATTTCCTTGGGCCCTCCTATCCATTGATGCTCAAAGCCTTGGATCCTTTTTACCCTTGCCTTTTAGTTTTAAGGGCTATTGACTTTTTCTGCTTGCTTTTTCTTTTTCTTTCTATTTTTTTTGCCATTTTTTTCACTGCTTTTTCTTGCTTCAAGAATCAATTTCATGATTTTTCAGATCATCAATAACATTTCTCTTTGTTCATCATTCTTTCAAGAGCCAACAATTTTAATACTTATAAACAACAAGATCAAAAATATGCACTGTTCAAGCATTCATTCAGAAAACAAAAAGTATTGTCACCACATCAATATAATTAAACTAATTTCAAGGATAAATTCGAAATTCATGTACTTCTTGTTCTTTTGATTTAAAACATTTTTCATTTAAGAGAGGTGAAGGATTAATGGAATTTATTCATAGTTTTAAGACATGGTTACTACATATTAATGATCATGAAGTAGAGACACAAAACATAGATAAACACAACATTAAAAACCGAAAACAGAAAGAAATAAAAACATGGAATGAATCCACTTTAGTGGCGTCTTCTTCTTGAAGGACCAACAATGTCCTTAAGCTCTTCTATGTCCTTTCCTTGCCTTTGTTGCTCCTCCCTCATTGCTCTTTGATCTTCCCTTATTTCATGGAGAATGATGGAGTGCTCATGATGTTCCACCCTTAATTGTTCCACATTGTGGCTCAAATCTTCTAAGGAGGTGTTGAGTTGCTCCCAATAGTTGTTAGGAGGAAAGTGCATCCCTTGAGGCATCTTAGGGATTTGTTGATGATGAGCTTCTTCATGCATCTCTTGAGAACCGTGAAGGATCTCTCTTGCTTGCTCCATCCTCTTCTTGGTGATGGGCTTATCCTCTTCAATGGAGATGTCTCCTTCTATGATAACTCCAGCTGAGTAACATAGATGGCAAATAAGGTGAGGAAAAGCTAGCCGTGCCATGGTGGAGGACTTGTCGGTTATTTTGTAGATTTCATTGGAGATGACCTCATGAACTTCTACTTCCTCTCCAATCATGATGCTATGAATCATGATGGCCCGATCCACAGTAACTTCAGATCGGTTGCTAGTAGGAATGATGGAGCGTTGAATGAACTCCAACCATCCTCTAGCCACAGGCTTGAGGTCTAGTCTTCTTAGTTGAACTGGCTTACCTTTGGAGTCTATTCTCCATTGAGCTCTTTCTACACATATGTCCATTAGGACTTGGTCCAACCTTTGATTAAAGTTGACCCTTCTAGTGTAGGGGTATTCATCTCCTTGCATCATGGGCAAGTGAAACGCCAACCTCACATTTTCCGGACTAAAATCTAAGTATTTTCCCTGAACCATTGTGAGGTAATTCTTTGGATTCGGGTTCATACTTTGATCATGGTTCCTAGTGATCCATGCATTGGCATAGAACTCTTGAACCATTAAGATTCTGACTTGTTGCATGGGGTTGGTTAAGACTTCCCAACCTCTTCTTCGGATTTCATGTCGGATCTCCGGATACTCATTTTTCTTGAGCTTGAAAGGGACCTCAGGGATCACCTTCTTCTTTGCCACAACATCATAGAAGTGGTCTTGATGGATCTTGGAGATGAATCTTTCCATCTCCCATGACTCGGAGGTGGAAGCTTTTGTCTTCCCTTTTCCTTTTCTAGAGGATTCTCCGGCCTTAGGTGCCATTGATGGTAGTGGAAAACAAAAAAGATTGTGCTTTGACCACACACCAAACTTAAAATATTGCTCGTCCTCGAGCAATAGAAGAAAGAAGAGAAGAAGAAGAAGAAGAGAATATGGTAGAGAGGGAGAGATGTAGGTTCGGCCAAGGGGAAGAAGAGGGGGTTGTGTTGTGTGAAAAGGAAGTAGAATGGAAGGGTATATATAGGGAAAGGGGGTAATGTGTGTTCGGCCATTTAGGGTGGGAATGGGTGGGAGAATGGTTTTGAATTTTGGAAGTAGGTGGGGTTTATGGGGAAGAGTGGATGGATTTGAGTGGTGAAGGGGGTGATTGGGAAGAGGAATTGAGGTGATTGGTGAAGAGTGTTGGGAAGTGTGACATGGGGAATACAAATCACAAAAATAGGTTTAGGAGGTAAGGTGGGAATATAGTAGGTGGGGATCCTGTGGGGTCCACAGATCCTGAGGTGATCCTGTGGGGTCCACAGATCCTGAGGTGTCAAGAAATTTCATCCCTGCACCAAATAGGCATGTAAATTGCCTTTGCACACCATTCTGGCGTTTAAACGCCCATTGGTGCACGTTCTGGGCGTTCAACGCCCATGTAAAGCATGTTTCTGGCGTTGAACGCCAGTTTCATGCTTGTTACTGGCGTTCAACGCCAGCTTTTCTTCTCTAGGCACATTCCTGGCGTTCAGCGCCAGAATGTTGCTTGTTTCTGGCGTTCAGCGCCAGAATGATGCTCTGTTCTGGCATTGAACGCCGGCCAGATGCATCTTACTGGCGTTGAATGCCAGCCTGTGCTTCCTCCAGGGTGTGATTTTTTCTTCTGCTGTTTTTGATTCTATTTTTAATTTTTATGATTTTTTCGTGACTCCTCATGATCATGTACCTAATAAGACACAAAATAAAAATAAAATAATATAAAATAAGAATTAGATAAATAAAATTGGGTTGACTCCCAACAAGCGCTTCTTTAATGTCAATAGCTTGACAGTGGCTCTCATGGAGCCACAAGGTGATCAGGTCAATGTTGTATAGTCCCAACACCAAACTTAGAGTTTGGATATGGGATCTTAACACCAAACTTAGAGTTTGGTTGTGGCCTCACAACACCAAACTTAGAGTTTGACTGTGGGGGCTCTTCTTGACTCTGAACTGAAAGAAGCTCTTCATGCTTACTCTCTTTTGTCACAGATGGATGGCCTTTTGCCTTAAACACAAGGTAGTCCCCATTCAATTGAAGGACTAATTCACCTCAGTTGACATCTATCACAGCTTCTGCTGTGGCTAGGAAAGGCCTTCCAAGGATGATGCATTCATCCTCTTCCTTCCTAGTGTCTAAGATTATGAAATCAGCAGGGATGTAAAGGCCTTCAACCTTTACTAACACGTCCTCCACTATTCCATAAGCTTGTCTCAATGACTTGTTTGCCAATTGTAATGAGAACAAGGCAGGTTGTACCTCAATGATACCCAGCTTCTCCATTACAGATAGTGGCATAAGATTTATCCCTGACCCCAGATCACATAGAGCCTTTTCAAAGGTCATGGTGCCTATGGTACAAGGTATTAAGAATTTGCCAGGATCTTATTTCTTTTGAGGTAGAGTTTGCTGAATCCAGGTATCTAGCCCATTAATGAGCAAGGGAGGTTCACTTTCCCAAGTCTCATTACCAAACAACTTGGCATTCAGCTTCATGATAGCTCCTAAATATTGAGCAACTTGCTCTTCTGTCACATCTTCATCCTCTTCAGAGGAAGAATAGTCTTCAGAGCTCATGAATGGCAGAAGGAGATTTAATGGAATCTCTATGGTCTCTGTATGAGCCTCAGATTCTTTTGGATCATTAATAGGAAACTCCTTCTTGCTTGAAGGACGTCCCAGGAGGTTTTCCTCACTAGGATTTTCGTCCTCTTCCTCCCTTGTGCATTTGGCCATATTGATCACATCAATGGCCTTGCACTCTCCTTTTGGATTCTCTTTTGTATTGCTTGGGAGAATACTGGGAGGAGTTTCAATGACTTTCTTACTCAGCTGGCCCACTTGTGCCTCCAGATTTCTAATGGAGGATCTTGTTTCACTCATGAAACTGAAAGTGGCCTTTGACAGATCAGAGACTAGATTGGCTAAATTAGAAGTGTTTTGTTCAGAATTCTCTGTCTGTTGTTGAGAAGATGATGGAAAAGGCTTGCTATTGCTCAGCCTATTGCGTCCACCATTGTTAAAGCCTTGTTGAGGCTTTTGTTGATCCTTCCATGAGAAATTTGGATGATTTCTCCATGATGAGTTATAGGTGTTTCCATAAGGTTCACCCATGTAATTAACCTCTGCCATGGCAGGGTTCTCAGGATCATAAGCTTCTTCAGAAGCTGCCTCTTTAGTACTGTTGGATGCATGTTGCCATCCATTCAGACTTTGAGAGATCATGTTGACCTGTTGAGTCAACACTTTGTTCTGAGCCAATATGGCATTCAGAGCATCAATTTCAAGAACTCCTTTCTTCTGAGGTATCCCATTATTCACGGAATTCCTCTCAGAAGTGTACATGAATTGGTTGTTTGCAACCATGTCAATGGGTTCTTGAGCCTCTTCAGGCGTTTTCTTTAGGTGAATAGATCCACCTGCAGAATGGTCCAATGACATTTTCAAAAATTCAGATAGGCCATAATAGAATATATCTAATATGGTCCATTCTGAAAACATGTCAGATGGACATCTTTTGGTCAGCTGCTTGTATCTTTCCCAGCTTCATAGAGGGATTCACCATCTTTTTGTTTGAAGGTTTGAACATCCACTCTCAACTTGCTCAGCTTTTGAGGAGGAAAGAATTTATCCAAGAAGGCAGTGACTAGCTTATCCCAAGAGTCCAGGCTATCCTTGGGTTGTGAATCCAACCATATTCTAGCTCTGTCTCTTACAGCAAAAGGGAAAAGCATGAGTCTGTAGACTTCAGGATCAATTCCATTCGTCTTTACAGTCTCACAGATCTGCAAGAACTCAGTTAAAAACTGGTAAGGATCTTCAGATGGAAGTCCATAAAACATGCCGTTTTGTTGCATTAAGGCAACTAGCTGAGGTTTCAGCTCAAAGTTGTTGGCTCCAATGGCAGGAATGGAGATGCTTCTTCCATCAAATTTGGATGTTGGCTTTGTGAAGTCACCAAGCATTCTCCTTGCATTATTATTATTTTCGGCTGCCATCTCCTTCTCTTGTTCTAATATTTCTGAAAGGTTACCTTTAGATTGTTGTAACTTAGCTTCTCTTAATTTTCTCTTCAGAGTCCTTTCAGGTTCTGGATCAATTTCAACAAGAGTGCCTTTATCCTTGTTCTTGCTCATATGAAAGAGAGAAGAAAACAAGAAAAGAAAGAGGAATCCTCTATGTCACAGTATAGAGATTCCTTTATGTTAGTAGGAAAAGAAAAGAGAAAAGAAAGTAGAAGAGGGGATTCGGATATTAGGTAGAGAGGGGTGAAGAGAAGTGTTAGTAATTAAATAATTAAATAGAATAAGAATAGAGGGGGGAAATTTCGAAAATAATTTTGAAAAAGGGGTTAGTAATTTTTGAAAATTATAAATAAGATAAGATTAAAATTAAAATTTAAAATAAAAAGAATTTTTGAAAAAGAGATGAGATATTTTCAAAAATTAGAGAGGGAAGAGTAGTTAGGTGGTTTTGAAAAAGATGAGAAATAAACAAAAAGTTAGTTAGTTGATTGAAAAAGATATTAAAATCAAATTTGAAAAAGATAAGAAGATAAGAAGTTAGATAAGATATTTTGAAATCAAATTTTGAAAAAGATAAAATTTTTGAAAAAGATAAGATAAAAGATAAAAAGATTTAATTCAAAAATTTGAAATTACTTACTTCACTAACAAGAAACTGCAAGATAAGATTCTAGAACTTAAAGATTGAACCTTTCTTAACAAGAAAGTAACAAACTTCAAATCTTTGAATCAATCACATTAATTGTTAGCTAATTTTCGAAAATATGATGTAAAAGATAAGAAAAAGATTTTGAAAATAATTTGAAAAAGATTTTTGAAATTTTCAAAAAATGGAAAAAAAAATGAAAAAGATATAATTTTTGAAAAAGATTTTGAAAAGATAAGATTTTTAAAATTGAATATTTGACTTGACTTGTAAGAAACAACTAATTTTGAAAATTTTTGACTAAGTCAACTCAAATATTTCAAAATTTGGAGAAAAATACGGAAAAATATTTTTTTGATTTTTGAAATTTTTGATGATGAGAGAGAAAAACAACAAACCTGACCCAAAACATGAAAATTTTGGATCAAAACACATAATGCATGCACGAACACTATGAATGTTAAGATGAACACCAAGAACACTTTGAAGATCATGATGAACATCAAGAACATAATTTTGAAAAATTTTGATGCAAAGAAAACATGCAAGACACCAAACTTAGAAATCTTTAATGCATGGACTCTAACAAACGAAAAATGCACATGAAAAACAACAAACGATACAAAACAAGAAAACATCAAGATCAAACAAGAAGACTTACCAAGAACAACTTGAAGATCATGAAGAACACTATGAATGCATGAAATTTTCGAAAAAATAATGCATAAATTTTGAAAACATGCAATTGACACCAAACTTAAAAATTGACTCAAGACTCAAACAAGAACACAAAATATTTTTGGTGTTTTTATGATTTTATGATTTTTTTTGTATTTTTATTAATTTTTTCGAAAATAAAGTTTGGAAAAACGAAAAAGAAAAGAAAAATTTTGAAAAAGATTTTTGAAAAAATTTTTGAAAAGAAAATTACATAATCTAAGCAACAAGATGAACCGTCAGTTGTCCATACTCAAACAGTCCCGGCAACGGCGCCAAAAACCTGGTGGACGAAATTGTGATTGCCTCTTTGTATTTGCATGAGATTTATTTAATGGCTCTTTGGCATATGTGATCACAACTACGTTCAACTTAACCAGCAAGTGTACTGGGTCATCCAAGTAATACCTTACGTGAGTAAGGGTCGATCCCACAGAGATTGTTGGTATGAAGCAAGCTATGGTCACCTTGTAAATCTCAGTTAGGCAGATTATTGGTTTAAATTTGATTAATGGAATAAATAGAAAATAAAAAGGATAGAAATACTTATGTAAAGCAATGGTAGGAATTTCAGATAGGTGTGTGGAGATGCTGTGCTCCTCTCGTATCTCTATTTTCTTATTACATTCATCCAATCCTTCCTACTCCCTTCCATGGCAAGCTGTATGTAGGGCATCACCGTTGTCAATGGCTACATCCCATCCTCTCAGTGAAAACGTTCCTATGCTCTGTCACAGCATGGCTAATCATCTGTCGGTTCTCAATCAGGTTGGAATAGAATCCCTTGATTCTTTTGCGTTTGTCATCACGCCCAGCCTTCAGGAGTTTGAAGCTCGTCACAGTCATTCAATCCCAGAATCCTACTCGGAATACCATAGACAAGGTTTAGACTTTCCGGATCCTCATGAATGCCGCCATCTATCTAGCTTATACCACGAAGATTCTGTTGGGGAATCTAAGAGATATGCGCCCGGCCTAAGGTAGAACGGAAGTGGTTGTCAGTCACGTGCGTTCATAGGTGAGAATGATGATGAGTGTCACGGATTATCACATTCATCAAAGTTAAGTATAACGTATATCTTGTAATAAGAATAGAAGAGAATTGAATAGAAAGTAATAATAATTGTATTGAAACTTGAGGTACAGCAGTGCTCCACACCCTTAATCTATGGTGTGTAGAAACTCTACCGTTTAAAATACATAAGTGAATGGTTCAGGCATGGCCGAATGGCCAACCCCCTGAATGTGATCAATAGCCTCCTAAGATGAAGAATAAAACAAAACTGAGACCAAAGATGTCTAATACAATAGTAACTTATCCTATTTATACTAGACTAGCTACTAGGGTTTACATGAGTAAGTATTTGATGCATAAATTCACTTCCGGGGCCCACTTGGTGTATGTCTGGGCTGAGTTTGATCTATCCACGAGCTGAGACTTTTCTTGGAGTTGAACTCCAAGTTATAACGTGTTTTGGGCATTCAACTCCGGATCATGACGTTTTTCTGGCGTTTAACTCTAGACAGCAGCATGTACTTGGCGTTCAATGCCAAGTTACGTCATCAATTTCCAAATAAAGTATGAACTATTAAATATTGCTGGAAAGCTCTAGATGTCTACTTTCCAACGCCGTTGAGAGCGCGCCAATTGGAGTTCTGTAGCTCCAGAAAATCCATTTCGAGTGCAGGAAGGTCAGATTCCAACAGCATCAGCAGTCGTTTTGTCAGCCTTTTTCAGAGTTTTGCTCAAATCTCTCAATTTCAGCCAGAAATTACCTGAAATCACAGAAAAGCACACAAACTCATAGTAAAGTCCAGAAATGTGAATTTTAACATAAAAACTAATGAAAACATCCCTAAAAGTAGCTTGAACTTACTAAAAACTACATAAAAACAATGCCAAAAGGCGTATAAATTATCCGCTCATCAACAACATGGGATGATGTTATGAACAAATTCTTAGCAAGATTTTACCCCCCTCAACGAGTCAATCGGTTGAGAGCTGAGGTCCAAACTTTCAGGCAACAAGATGGTAAGACTCTATATGAAGCATGGGAGAGGTTTAAAGACCTAACAAGGAGATGTCAATCTGATATGTTCAATGAATGGGTGCAGCTGCACATCTTCTATGAAGGACTGTCATATGAATCTAAGAAGGCTGTAGACCATTCATCCGGAGGTTCTTTGAACAAGAAGAAGACCATTGAGAAAGCCATAGATGTCATTGAAACTGTAGCTGAGAATGACTACTTCTATGCTTCCGAAAGAGGGAACACTAGAGGGGTAATGGAGCTGAACAATGTAGATGCTCTGCTGGCTCAAAATAAGCTCATCACCAAGCAGCTAGCTGACCTCACCAAGAAGATGGAGAGAAGTCAAGTAGCAGCAATCACCACTTCAACTCAAGAGGAAGCAAGTGAAGAGGAAGAAGGCACTCAGGAGCAAGCCAACTACATTGGGAATTCACCTAGATACAACCATGATCCATACTCCAAGACATACAACCCTGGATGGAGGAATCACCCAAACTTTGGATGGGGTAATCAACAAGACCAAGGCCAAGACCAGAGACGTCACAACCCCAACAATAACACAGCTCCCCAACAATTCACACAGAGGACATACCAACAAAACCACAACAATACATCTCACTCTTCTACCTCTACCCCCAACATACCATCATTTGATGACAGAATCTCTAAGATTGAAACCTTACTTGAAAGCATATGCAAAGACATTCAAGACAATAAGGTGTTCAAAGAGGAGGTGAGAGCCAGTATGAAGAATCGGGGGGAAGCAATCAAGAAGCTGGAATTCCAAGTGGGATATTTGTCTGAGAAGATTCCCAGACCCACTGATAGCTTCCCAAGTGACACGGAGAAGAATCTGAGAGGTGAAGCGAAGAAAGTAAGATGGGAAGACTGCAATATGGTCACTACAAATGACAAGGAGACTGAAGACAAGCCAAGCAAGCTGTCAGAACAACCTGAAAATACCTTAGTAGAGAAGGAGAAGAAAGACCAACAATAACCAGAAATCTCACAACAAGAGCTGCTGAGACTATATGCACCATTTCCGCAACTGCTAAAGGGTGCTGTGGGAAAGAGAATGTACTCAAGGTTCTTAGACTCGTTTGCATCTTTGAATGTGAACATACCATTCATCAAGGTTATTCAGCAAATGCCAGCATTCATCAAGTATATGAAGGAACTACTTCCCAGGAAGAGCTCACTCAAGGGGGGCCAGACTATAGTGATGAACAAGGATTGCAGCACCCTCATTCAAATACAATTGCCTACGAAAAGAAAAGACCCAGGGAGTTTTCATGTGCCTTGTGCTATAGGGGAAACAAATTTTGATAGAGCACTTTGTGATTTGGGAGCAAGCATCAACTTAATATCCCTATCCCTGGTAAAAAGGCTGCAGATCAATGAGATACTACCTACAGATGTAGTCATAAGGCTGGCTGACAAGACTCAACAGCAAGCAGTAGGAGTGGTGGAAAACGTGTTACTCAAAGTTGGAAAATACTTTCTCCCAACAGACTTTGTCATCCTGGACATGGAAGAGAGTCATCTGCACCCAATCATATTGGGGAGACCATTTCTAGCTATTGCTAGAGCACTCATAGATGTGGAAAAAGGGGAGCTAATATTAAGGATCCATGATGAACAACTGAGCTTCAGTGTTTTCGAACTCTCACTGGAAAAAGATGAAGAGGACAAAGAACCGAGCAAAGGGCATCATGAGATACTAAAAGAAGAAGCAAGCACTGAAGCACAACCAGCTCATCCTGAGATTCACTGGGTTGATGGATAAGGCCAGCAGCAAGTGCCACAGGTGAAGGAAAAATTGGAGGAACCTAAGCCACCAAAAGTTTGTGAGGACATTAACAAAAGCTCATCAAAGAAGAAGGCCACCAGGAGTAAGAAAACAGCATCAGGGACAAAGAAGAAGGTACCAAGGGGGTGGCGGAACAAGAAGATCCCTACGAAAGATTTCGCTCCAGGGGATAAAGTAGTATCAGCCTATTTCACAGATATCCCCCCTAATCTCCCTACTGTACCATCTCCGTTACCTAAGGTCTTCACCATCAACAGAGTTCTCTCCTTGGAGCATGTAGAGATCATTGATACAACCAACGGATACAAGTCCACTGCCAGAGGAGAAGACTTCAAGCATTACCAACCACCATAATAAGGGATAACGTCAAGCTAGTGACGCTAAAGAAGCGCTTCATGGGAGGCAACCCATGTTTTACATGCTTTCAGAAGTAGTGAATAAATCAATATTCATGAATTCCAACCAAAAATTGACAAACACGTGTGAAATTTTTATATGCAGAATATAGTGAAGAACAAGTTTGGTGTTCGAAGCATTATTCTTAAAGCTTTGAACACAACTTTTCATCACAGTGCTCTAAACTAAGTTTGGTGTTCACACACCAAATCAAGTTCATAAGACACAAGCACATGCAAGCTAATTATTCCTCAAGTGCTTTGGGAACAAGCAACTTCCAATAACTTTACAGTAACCTTATGGTGCCCCTTCGCTCAAGGAAGCAAAGAGCAGGAGGAGAACGAAAAGAAGGCGATTAGAAGTTGTCACCTGAAGGTTGTATTGTCACTTAATTCCATATATTTACAGTTCGAACATTGGAAGCTCAAATGCAATCTTGATTAATGATTACCAGTGAGGCCTAAACATGTTTTCTTTTTAACTCTACCTTGTTGTTGAGCATGGTCTATGATTCTGGTTTAAGTGTCACTGCACCTTTCCCTTATTTACTTGTAAGCTTGTCTATTTGTTTGAAGAAGGGAATGTTTTATGTTTTAAAAGAGCAGAGTAGGGCTCATAATGTGGAAGTGCATTCATGAATCTTTGGGGGTAGTCATAAGTTAGCTAAGTTGGTTCAACCACAAGGTTAGGATGACATCTATCTATCCTGAATGCTTTACTTTTGATATACCCATGAGATTAAGATAACAACAAGATCCTAATAGGAGAAAAGGGAAAGAACAATGGAAGTGAAAAACAAAAGAAAAAGAGTAAGCAATAAGGCTAGGCACCAATTGTTTACCCTAGGACATGTGTCTGTGGTGCTCCTGTGTGAGGGATCTACTTGGATGAATAAGCTCTTTGGGGTGCTTCATCACCTGGTAACTTGGGTTAACTAACCCGGGATTATCAGCTGAAAATCCATTATCAAGAGTAACCCTCACCACAGAGCATTTAGTAACCCAAAGATGTGCTAGACACCAAGGTCTGAAGGAAAGAAAATAAAAAAACTATATGCCTGTGGTGTGTATGTATGGGGGAGAGACTTGAGCAAGTAAGTCCTTAGGGGTGCTTCAACACCTAGCACCTTGAACCAACTGGTTCGGGAGTGTTGGCTGAAAGCTTATCCTAAAGAGTTGCCCCCTTACAAAACACTTAGGCTAAAAACACAAATAAGCCCTTGAAATAACAATAAAAGGATCAATAAATAAAGGTCTCATGGGATATAACAAAGTGACTATTTTAGAATATGATAAAGGTCTGAAAGCCAGTAGTGGAATGAACCTAAGTTGCTATGCATGAAACCACCATAAAATCAGTAATATGACTTCCACAAGAATGACTCATTTCTCTGGAGATTCCATTCATCATTCTCTTGTTCCAGTACTTGCTTAGGGACAAGTAAGCTTTAAGTTTGGTGTTGTGATGCCAGGGCATTTTGGCCAGTTTCACTGACCTTTTCTTTACTATTTTTAGGTAATTTCATGCATTTTCTTAGGAAATAAGTTAGTTTTGGGCAAATATTCACTCAGACCTTGATTCAAGCATACATTGTGCATTTTACATTATTTCATGAGGATTTTGCATGATTTTAATGACAAAATTGTATATTGCATTACCTATGACGTGGACTAGAACTTTGATGCACTCTATTGCTTGATTTCAGGACCAAAGGAAGTAAGGAATGGGAGGTAACTTGCAAAGTTAAGGAGAAAAGGGATTGCCAAAAACACTCTCAAAAGGCATCAATGCCCACGTTAAAGAGTCACGTTAACTAAGTTAACGTGAACTCTAACGTAGAGAAGAGAAGTTGAGCCAACGTTAGTGACACTTAACATTGTCACTAACGTTGGCAATTGCTCACAAATGGCCACGTTAGAAGCCACGTTAACCTACTTAACGTGGCCTCTAACGTTAAAGGGGGAAGAGAAACCAACGTTAGTGACACTCAACATTGTCACTAACGTTGGGATGGCTAAGAATGGCCACGTTAGAAGCCACGTTAACCCAGTTAACGTGGACTCTAACGTGAGACCTAGGGGCACACTTGAATGTTAGTGACAATGTTGAGTGTCACTAACGTTCTCGAAGGTTGGCAAAAGCCACGTTAGAAGCCACGTTAACCTAGTTAACGTGAGCTTTAACGTGAAGCAAGAAGGGGCACACTTGAACGTTAGTGACAACGTTGAGTGTCACTAACGTTCTTGAAGGCTAGCAAGGCAAAGTTAAAAGCCACGTTAACCCAGTTAACATGGGCTTTAACGTGAGGCAAGGGGGTGCATGGCAACGTTAGTGACAATGTTAAGTGTCACTAACGTTCTCGAACTTGTATTTTCACTAAATGTTAAACACCCCTAACGTCTTGAGCTAAAGTCTCTGCCCACTTCACACTTTCTCTCTACAAGTAAGCCAAGCCCAATTGAAGAAAGGAAATGCTTCAAGCTCAAAGATCCAGAGGCCCAAGACTTGAAGAGCTAACTAGAAGCTGAGAAGAGTAGTATATATAGGAGTAGTTTTGAAATAGAGAGGAGCTTTTTGGAGGAGCTAGAAAAGAGAACTACTCTTTGTATTTACTTTCTAGGCACTTCTAGCTTTATCATGTATCCTCCATCTTTGCTTTTGATTTCTAGAGCTATGAACAAATAAACCCCTTTCATTGGGTTAGGGAGCTCTGTTGTAATTTGATGGATCAATACTAATTTTCTTATTCTTCTTCTATCTTTCCTTTTAATTTTACTTGAAAGCTTTCGATCTTCATCCAATTGGATAGTTATCTTGGAAAAGAAGCTATTCAAACATGGATCTCTTCGGATCCTTGAAAGAGGAATGAAGAGATTAGCTAGAAATGCTTTCTCATGCTGGACCAAATTGAGTGTAGATGGGTATGTGGCTATAACCCTCTAAGCATTTGATTTGGGAAGTGCATGTGGTATAATCAGTGACCACACTTCATCTCTTCTCATGAGCAATTGACCAAGGAATTGGCTATTGATCAAGATTTGAGAGATTGAGTTGCAAGAATTTGTGATTCAATCACTTAAGATTGCCAAGGAGATCAATGAGTGCATTGATTGAGGAAGAGATGAAAATGAAATTGATCCGGAGAATGCAACATCTCCTAAGCCCAATGAACTCCCCATTTCTGATCTTACACATTCTCTTTATTTTCTGCAATTTACTTTTATGAGCAATTCCTCCACTCCCATTTACAATTCTGCTATTTACTTTCAGTCATTTACTTTCTCGCCATTTTAATTTCTGCAATTATCAACTCTATTCATGGATTTGCTCAACTAGATCATTCCTCTAATTAAAGTTGCTTGATCAATCAATCCCTGTGGGATTCGACCTCACTCTATTGTGAGTTTTTACTTGACGACAAATTCGGTACACTTGCCGAATGGGAATTTGTTGAGAGACAAGTTTTACCCCGATCATTGTGTACACTGACCATGATGCTCTCAAATATCTACTCACAAAGCAGGATTCAAAACCAAGCCTCATAAGATGGGTGTTGCTTCTGCAAGAGTTTGATATAGAAATAAGAGACAGAAAAGGGACTGAGAACCAGGTAGCTGATCACTTGTCCCGGATAGAACCAGTAGCTGGGGCGTCCCTCCCCTCTACCGAGATCTCTGAAACCTTTCCGGATGAGCAATTGTTTGCTATTCAGGAAGATCCATGGCTTGCAGACATTGCAAACCATATGACTCAAGGTTCTCCTTCTACCACCATGGAGAGGAAGCATGAAGAGCTTCTCTCAAAACAGAGTCAAACAGAGCCCCCACAGTCAAACTTTAAGTTTGGTGTTAGGAGGCCACAACCAAATTCTAAGTTTGGTGTTGAACCCCCAGATTCAAACTCTAAGTTTGGTGTTGGGAGGTTCCAACATTGCTCTGAACATCTGTGAGGCTCCATGAGAGCCCACTGTCAAGCTACTGACATTAAAGAAGCGCTTGTTGGGAGGCAACCCAATGTTATATTTATCTATTCTCCTTTTTTATTTTATGTTTTCTATAGGTTGATGATCATGGGAAGTCACAAAAACAATTGAAAAAGCAAAAATAGAATGAAAAACAGAAAGAAAAATAGCACACCCTGGAGGAAAAGCTTGCTGGCGTTTAAACGCTAGTAAGAGCAGCAAATGGGTGTTTAACGCCCAGTCTAGCACCATTCTGGGCGTTTAACGCCAGAAAGGGGCACCAGACTGGCGTTTAACGCCAGGAATGGGCACCAAGCTGGCGTTAAACGCCAGAAATGGGCACCATCCCGGCGTTTAATGCCAGGATTGGCAGAAGGAGCATTTTTGCTCGCCACTTGGTGCAGGGATGAATTGTCCTTGACACCTCAGGATCTGTGGACCCCACAGGATCCCCACCTACCCTACCACTCTCTCTCTTCTTTCTTCTTTTGCTCGAGGATGAGCAAATCAACACCTCCCTAGGAGAATTGAGTTCCAACATGGGACAACTAAGGGTGGAGCACCAAGAACATTCCATCCTCCTCCATGAAATTAGAGAAGATCAAAGAATCATGAGAGAGGAGCAACAAAGAAAAGGAAGAGACGTTGAGGAGCTCAAGCACTCCATAAGATCTTCAAGAGGAAGAACAAGCCGCCATCACTAAGGTGGACCCATTCTTTAATTTCCTTGTTCTTTGTTTTTCTGTTTTTCGAATTTTTATGCTTATGTTTATCTATGTTTGTGTCTTATGATCATTAGTGTCTTAGTGTCTATGCCTTAAAGTTATAAATGTCCTATGAATCCATCACCTTTCTAGATGAAAAATGTTTTTAATCACAAAAGAACAAGAAGTACAGGATTTCGAATTCATCTCTGAAACTAGTTGAATTAGTTTGATGTGGTGACAATACTTTTTGTTTTCTGAATGAATGCTTGAACAGTGCATATGTCTTTTGAATTTGTTGATTAAAGAATATTAAACTTGTTGGCTCTTGAAAGAATGATGGTAAAGGAGAAATGTTATTGAGGATCTGAAAAATCATCAGATTGATTCTTGAAGCAAGAAAAAGTAGTATATGCGAAAAAAAAGAGAAAAAAAAAGAGAAGAAAGAGAGCAAGTAGAAAAAGCCAATAGCCCTTTAAACAAAAAGTCAAGGGTAAAAATAAAAAGTGATCCAAGGAAAAAAGAGTGTGCATAAGAACCCTGGACACCTCTAATTGGGGACTCTAGCAAAGCTGAGTCACAATCTGAAAAGGTTTACCCAGTTATGTGTCTGTGGCATGTATGTATCCGGTGGTAATACTGGAAGACAGAGTGCTTTGGGCCACAGCCAAGACTCATAAAGTAGCTGTGTTCAAGAATCACCATACTTAACTAGGAGAATCAATAACACTATCTGAATTTTGAGTTCCTATAGATGCCAATCATTCTAAACTTCAAAGGATAAAGTGAGATGCCAAAACTGTTCAGAGACAAAAAGCTACTAGTCCCGCTCATCTAATTGGAGCTAAGTTTCATTGATATTTTGGAGTCTATAGTATGTTCTTTTATTTTTATCCTATTTGATTTTCAGTTGCTTGGGGACAAGCAACAATTTAAGTTTAGTGCTGTGATGAGCGGATAATTTATACGCTTTTTGGCACTGTTTTTAGTATGTTTTTAGTATATTTTAGTTAGTTTTTATTATATTTTTATTAGTTTTATTTAAAATTCACTTTTCTGGACTTTACTATGAGTTTGTGTGTTTTTCTGTGATTTCAGGTATTTTCTGGCTGAAATTGAGGGACCTGAGCAAAAATCTGATTCAGAGGCTGAAAAAAGACTGCATATGCTGTTGGATTCTGACCTCCCTGAACTCGAAGTGGATTTTCTTGAGCTACAGAAGCTCAATTGGCGCTCTCTCAATTGCGTTGGAAAGTAGACATCCTGGGCTTTCTAGCAATATATAATAGTCTATAGTTTGCTCAAGAATTGATGGCCCAAACCGGCGTTTCAAATCCGCTTCAGAATTTCCAGCGTTAAACGCCGGAACTGGCACAAAAATGGGAGTTAAACACCCAAACTGGCACAAAAGCTGGCATTTAACTCCAGGAAAAGTCTATACACATGAAAGCTTCAATGCTCAGCCCAAGCACACACCAGTGGACCCCGGAAGTGGATTTTTATGTCATTTACTCATTTCTGTATATCCTAGGTTACTAGTTCACTATAAATAGGATATTTCGACATTGTATCTGGACCTCATGACACATTACACGTTTCTTATTGTATCTTCTACGGCATGGGTCTCTAAACCCCATGGTTGGGGGTGAGGAGCTCTGCTGTGTCTTGATGGATTAATGCAATTACTACTGTTTTTCATTCAATCACGCTTGCTTCCATTCTAAGATATCACTTGTTTCTCAACTTGATGAATGTGATGATCCGTGACACTCATCATCATTCTCACCTATGAACGTGTGCCTGACAACCACCTCCGTTCTACCTTAGATTGAGTGAATATCTCTTGGATTCCTTAATCAGAATCTTCATGGTATAAGCTAGAATTGATGGCGGCATTCAAGAGAATCTGGAAGGTCTAAACCTTGTCTGTGGTATTCTGAGTAGGATTCAAGGATTGAATGACTGTGACGAGCTTCAAACTCCTGAGGGTTGGGCGTTAGTGACAGACGCAAAAGAATCACTGGATTCTATTCCAACCTGATTGAGAACCGACAGATGATTAGCCATGCTGTGACAGAGCGCGTTGAACATTTTCACTGAGAGGATGGGAGGTAGCCATTGACAACGGTGAAACCCTACATACAGCTGGCCATGGTAGGAGCCTTGCGTGTATGAAGAAGAAGACAGTAGGAAAGCATAGATTCAGAAGATAGAGCATCTCCAAAACCTCAACCTGTTCTCCATTACTGCAAAATACAAGTATTTATTTCATGTTCTTTTACTTTTCACAATTAAACCTGAGAATTATTGATATCCTGACTAAGAGTTACAAGATAACCATAGCTTGCTTCAAGCCAACAATCTCCGTGGGATCGACCCTTACTCACATAAGGTATTACTTGGACGACCCAGTGCACTTGCTGGTTAGTTGTGCAGAATTGCAAAAGTGTGATTGCAATTTCGTGCACCAACTTGCTAGTCCTTAGCCCTTGTGCATATATGCTTCTTGGGAATTGATTTATTTTGACCAAGCAATTGCATTCATATAGATAGTTGCATATAGGTAGATTGCATATAGTTTATTTACATTGAATAAATGCCATACCCTTACTTCATTCTTGATTTTAGCATAAGGACATGCTTGGTTTAAGTGTGGGGAGGTTGATAAACCCCATTTGTAAGGTTTATCTTATGCTTCATTTAAGGGATTTTATGACCTTTTACCCACATTTATTCAATGAAATAGCATGGTTTTATAACTTCTCCCTTAATTGTGCTTAAGAGTGAAAACATGCTTTTTAGGACTAAAAATAGCTAAATCTAATTCTCCTTGATTCCATTAGATGCCTTGATATGTTTGCTAAGTGATTTCAGATTTAGGAGGCAAGGATTGGACCAAGGGAATGAAGGAAAAGCATGTAGAAATAGAGAACTCATGGAGAAATAAAGGAAACGCAAAAGCTGTCAAGCCGACCTCTACGCACTTAATTGATCATAACTTGAGCTACAAAGGTCCAAATGATGCGGTTTCAGTTGGGTTCGAAACAATATAAGATTTTCCATAGTCACTATACGTATAAGGACGCGTACGCGCACTATACGCGCACGCGCCGTTGGTGCACGTGATCACTTCATGCAAACCCGTGGCTAGCGAATTTACAAGCCTTGTGGGCCCAATCCAACTCATTTCTGATGCTATTTAAGCCAAGGATTGAAGAGGGATGAGGATGTTAGTTACCATTAGCATAGTTTAGTAGTTAGAAGTAGTTTTTAGAGAGAGAATCTCTCTCTTCTCTCTAGAATTAGGATTAGGATTAGGTTTAGTTCTTAGATCTAGGTTCTAATCTTTGCTTTCTTCTACTTCTACCTTTCAATTCCTTGTTGCTACATTCATCTTCTTCTATTCTTTTGGTGTAATTTCCTTTATGTTGTTCTTGTGTTTTGTTGTAGATCTAGTATTGTTCCTTCCATTTCCTTTCAATTCAATAAGAGGTAATTCATAATAATTGTTCTTCTTTTCTTTTCTATTATTGATTTCTTACCTTTGTAGTTAGATCTCTCTTTAATTCTTGCAATTTATGTTGTTTACTTTTATTGCCTTTTATGTGTTTGTTGAAATGCCTCTTCTAGATATAGTATAGATTTTGTTCCTCTTGGCCTAGGTGGAGTAATTAGTGATACTTGAGTTATCTAATTCCTTTGTTAATTGATAATTGAAGAGATTGCTAATTGGTTTGGAGTGCACTAAAGCTAGTCTTTCCTTGGGAGTTGGCTAGAACTTGTGGCTCAAGTCAATTCATCCACTTGACTTTCCTTTATTTAGTAAGGGTTAACTAAGTGGTAGCAATAAACAATTCTCATCACAATTGAGAAGGATAACTAGGATAGGACTTCTAATTTTCATACCTTGCCAAGAGCCTTTTATAGTTGTTAGTTTATTTTCATTGCCATTTACTTTTCATGCTTCTTATCCAAAACCCCAAAATAACTCATAACCAATAACAAGACACTTTATTGTAATTCCTAGGGAGAACGACCCGTGGTTCGAATACTTCGGTTTATAAATTTAGGGGTTTGTTTTAGTGACAAACAACGTTTTGTATGAAAGGATTAGTGATTGGTTTAGAAACTATACTTGCAACGAGAATTCATTTGTGAATTCTAAACCGTCAAAAATCCAATCATCAGCAGGTTGTACCTCAATGATCCCCAGCTTCGCCATTACAGAGAGTGGCATAAGATTTATCCCTGACCCCAGGTCACACAAAGCCTTCTCAAAGGTCATGGTGCCCTTACTGTGGTCCTTATTGTGTTCCCATGCTTGTCTCTTCCATCAGCTCCTTACTGTGGTCTTCCCTTGACTCTTTGTTATCATGATCTGCTTCATTTAAGGGTTTGAAGACATTGAAGGTGAGTTGTTCATCGTGTATTATCAGGATTAGTTCTCCTCACTCCACATCTATAAGTGTCCTGGCTGTGGCTAAGAATGACCTCCCCAAGATGATGGGATGGATGTGATTTTCTTCCATCTCCAAGATAACAAAGTCTGTGGGGAGAAAGTAGTTTCCAACCTTCACTAACACATTTTCAACCACTCCTACTGCCTGTTTTTGAGTTTTGTCAGCCAATTTAATGATCACGTCTATGGGTGTTAGCTCGTTGATTTGCAGCTTTTTCATGAGGGATAGAGGCATCAGGTTGATACTTGCTCCCAGGTCACAGAGCCCCTTATCAATCATTGTCTCTCCTATAGCACATGGAATGTGAAAACTTCCTGGATCCTTCTTCTTTGTGGGTGGCTCTATTTGAATGAGAGCACAGCACTCCCTGTTCATCTTTATTATTTGCCCACCCTTCAGTGAGCTCTTTTTGGCCAGCAACTCCTTTATGTATTTGATGTAGGAGGGCATCTGCTGGAGGGCCTTAATGAATAGTATATTTACATCAAGAGATGCAAACATGTCGAGAAATCTTGAATACATTCTCCTTGCTACACCACCTTTGAGCCTTTGGGGAAAGGGTGCATATGGGTTCAGGGTCTCCCGCTTCTTTAGCTCCTCCCTCTGTGTGGGATGGGGTGCATGGTTTCTCTCTTCATGCTTTTCCTTTGGATTGTCTTGGATGTGTTCTATTTGTGTGTGCACTTCCTCCACATTCCTCTCATCACGTATGGTGATCATCTTGCATTCTTCCCACCTTACTTTCTTTGTTTCTCCTATTGGGTTCTTTTCTGTGTCACTTGGGAAACTATCAGTAGGTTTAGGAAACTGTTGAGATAGGTACCCCACTTGGGATTCCAGCCTCTTGATGGTGTCTCCCTGGTTTCGATATTGGCTCGCACTTCATCCTTGAACACTGTTGTCCTGGACTTCTTTACATATGTCTTCAAGTAGAGTCTCAATTCTAGAGAGCCTATCCTCGGTTATTGATGGTGGGTTGAGGTTAGGTGGTTGAGAAGGGTGATTAGGTGGGTGTTGATAGGATCTCTGTGAGGTATATTGGTGAGTTTCATTGTTGTTGGAATTGTAGTTGTGGCGTCTCTGGTCTTGGCCTTGGTCTTGTTGGTTTCCCCACCCAAAATTAGGGTGGTTTCTCCAACCATAATTGTAAGTTTTGGAGTATGGATCATGGGTCTGTCTGGGTGAGTTTTCAACATAGTTGGCTTATTTCCAGTTACATTCTTCTCCTACATTCACTCCTTCCTGAGCTGGTGATGAAGTAATGACTGCTGCAACTTGGTTTTCTTCCACCTTCTTAGTAAGATCTGCTAGCTGCTTGGTGATCATCTTATTTTGAGCCAGCAATGCATCCATGTGGTTCAGCTCCATTACTCCTCGAGTGTTACTCCTTTCAGAAGTATAGAAGTAGTCATTCTCAGCGACAGTCTCAATGACATCAATGTCTTCTTCAATTGTTTTCTTCTTGTTT
The DNA here is from genome assembly GCF_003086295.3 of Arachis hypogaea. NCBI lineage: Eukaryota > Viridiplantae > Streptophyta > Magnoliopsida > Fabales > Fabaceae > Arachis > Arachis hypogaea. The sequence continues at coordinate 48,912,008 of NC_092045.1, forward strand.
AGAGAGCCCCCTGATAAATGGTCTACGGCCTTCTTTGACTCATAAGAAAGACATTCATAGAAAATGTGCAGTTGAACCCATTCATTGAACATGTCTGGTTGGCATCTTCTTGTTAAGTCCTTAAACCTCTCCCATGCCTCATAAAGAGTTTCACCATCTTGTTGCCTGAAGGTTTGTACCTCAGTTTTCAGCCTATTGATTCTTTGAGGAGGGTAGAATCTTGCCAAAAACTTGTTTACCACATCCTTCCAATTTGTTAAGCTCTCCTTTGGAAATGATTCCAGCCACTTAGATGCTTTGTGCATGAGTGAAAAGGGAAACAACAGCAGTCTATAGACATCCGGATGGACACCATTAGACTTCACAGTGTCACATATTCTTAGGAAAGTGGTTAAATGTTGATTGGGTTCTTCTTGGGCACTTCCTCTGAATGAACAATTGTTCTGAACAAGGGTGATGAGCTGGGGTTTTAATTCAAAGTTGTTGGCATGTATGGTGGGCTTTTGGATGCTACTTCCATAATTTCCTAGGTTTGGATTGATGTAAGAGCCTAGAACTCTCCTTTCTTGCCCAACATGATTCACAAGGCCTTTTGTGGCATGGTTGTGAGCTTCTTCTTCATGGTTGTTTTCTAAGTTCTCCTTCATGTTTGTTTCAAAGTACTCTTCTTCTTCCTTAGCACCAACAACTCTTTTCCCTCTTGCTTCCCTCCTTAATCTACGAAGGGTCTTCTCAGGTTCGGAATCAAAGGAAGTTGAAGCTCTACTTCTTCTCCCTGTCATACAACTAACAGTTCACACCGCAAGAAATAAAATGAAGTGATTATTCTTGTTAGAGTGATTGTTAGTGTGAGTGGTGCAAATTATCAAATAGTTAGTGGGTTAGTGAGCAGAATTGTAAGTAAATTCAAAGAAAAAGAAAACAACGAGGGGATAGGGGATGAGGAAGAAAATTAATTGAAACTAAGAGTAAATGACTAGGCAAATTAAACAATAAAAGGAAAATGCTCAATCTAGTGAACTTCCAACTTGATCATTGTCGATACAAAATCAATCCCCGACAACGGCACCATAAACTTGATGCACGAAAACTTGTCTCTCAACAAATTTCCCTTCGGCAAGTATACCGAATTGTCGTTAAGTAAAAACTCATAATAGAGTGAGGTCGAATCCCACAGGGATTGATTGGTCAAGCAACTTTAAATGGAAGAATGTGCTAGTTGAGCTAAACATAAATTGAGTTGAGAATTACAGAAAATTAAATGGTGGGAAAGTAAGGTGCAGAAATTAAATTGCAGAATCTTAAATGGGGATTTGGGGAGATGAACATGGAAATAAATGGCCGAAAGTAAAGAGCATGGGTAAGATCACTGATGGGGGATTCATTGGGCTTAGGAGATGTTGCATTTTCCGAATCAAGTTCATTCTCATCTCTTCCTCAATCAATGCATTCATTGATCTCCTTGGTAATCTTAAGTGATTGGATCCCAATTCCTTGGAAATCCAATCTCTCAGAGCTTGAACAATTGCTCAATTCCTTGATTTAATTTCTCATGGGAAGAGATGAAGTATGGTCACTGATTATACCACATGTATTTTCAGATCAAAGTGTTGGGAGGATTACATGTCACTATATCCATCCAAACCCCAATTTGGTCTAACATGAGAAAGCATTTTTAGCATAATCTCCTCATCCCTTTTCCAAGGCTCAGAGGAGATCCAATTATGGAGAGTTTCTTTTCCAAGACAACTAACCAATTAGATTAAGATCGAAAGCTTTCTAGTAAATCAAGAGAAAAGAAAGAGGAAGAAGAATGAAAACTATAATTGATCCATCATATTACAACAGAGCTCCCTAACCCAATGAAAGGGGTTTAGTTGTTCATAGCTCTGGAAATGGAAATGAAAAATGGTAGAATAGAATACATTCCTCAGTGACTAGAAAAGTGCAGAAAAGTAAATATACAAGGTGTAGTTATCCAAATGTGCCAAGCTTCTCTATAGTTCAAAACTACTCCTATATATACTACTCTTCTTGATCATCTAGTGAGTTCCTCAAGTCTTGGATATGGTCCTTTAATCTTGAGTTGAAGTAGTTACAATCTTCAGTGGGCTCAGCTTTGTTTGCAAAAAAGTGTGAGTTAAGCATGGGTGTTAGTTAGGACGTTAGTGGCGTTAACGTTAAGTGAGGATGTGGGTTCGAGAACGTTAGTGACAATCACCTTTTCCACGAACGTTCCAACCCAAAATGATCAACGTTAACTTCAACGTTAGTGGCACTAATGTGACCACTAACGTTGCCTCTTGGTCCTTCACAAACTTTATTGGGAATCACCTTTTCCAATAACGTTGCCTTGTGCCCCCTTTCCCTACGTTAGAGTTCACGTTAGTTAACGTGGACATGCCTAAGCTTCGAGAGCGTTAGTGACACTTACCTTTGTCACTAACACTCCAAACACCCCTCCTTTCCACGTTAGAGTTTATGTTAATTAGATTAACGTGGTCACTAACGTGGTAGTGATTGCCATCTCCAACGTTAGTGACAAAGGTGAGTGTCACGAACGTTGGCTTATCATGCTTAGCTCCACGTTATCTCTCACGTTAGTGGTATTAACATGACCACTAACGTGGTCACTCTTGGGTTGGTCCAATGTTATTGACAAAGGTAAGTATCACTAACGTTGGTGATTGGTTCTTTATCCCACATTAGAGTTCACGTTAATTAGATTAACGTGACTTCATTGTGCCTTTGTGGAACGTTAGTAGCAATCACTTTTACCACTAACGTTGGAGCTCCTCTTCCTCCTCTACGTTAGCTACCACGTTAATATAGTTAACGTGGCAACTTACGTGGGCTATGATGGCTTCGAAGGTGTTATTGGCGATCACTTTTTCCATTAACGCTACAAGCTTATCCCCATTCCACGTTAGTGGTCACGTTAATTAGATTAACATGGCTGCTAATGTGGTTCCTTCTTGCTTCCTTTGTCCTGAAATCAAGCAATTAGAGTGCATCAAAGCTCTGTTCCAAGTCATGAGATAATGCATCATCAATTATATCATTCAATTCTTGCCTAATCATCATGAAGTCATGTAAAGTTCACAATAATTGCTTGAATCAAGGTGTAAGTGTATTTTCATCTAAAACTTGCTTATTTATTAAGAAAATGCATGAAATTACCCTAAAACAGTACAGAAAAGGTCAGTGAAACTGGCCAAGATGCCCTGGCATCACCCTTGGGATCAACCCCATTGGTCTTAACAGTATCACAGATTTGCAAGAACTCAGTTAAGAACTTATGAGGATCTTCCAATGGAAGTCGATGAAACTTGCTATTCTGCTGCATTAGAGAAACTAATTGAGGCTTAAGCTCAAAGTTGTTTGCTCCAATGGCAGAAATTGAGCTGCTTCTTCCATAGAAGTCAGAACTTAGTGCAATATAGTCACCAAGCATCTTCCTTGCATTTTCATAATTGTTGTTGGGTTCGGTTGCCATGTCTCCTTCTTTTTCAAAATTCTCTGTAAGGTTTTCTCTGGAGTGTTGTGCTTTAGCTTTTCTTAGCTTCTTCTTCAGAGTACTTTCAGGTTCAGGATCAGCTTCAACAAGAATGTCTTTATCCCTGTTTTTGCTTATATGAAAAAGAAGAGAACAAAGGGAGTAGTAGAATCCTCTATGTCACAGTATAGAGATTCCTTGATGTGTCAGAGCAAAAGAGGAATAGAAGGATAAGGTAGAGAGAAAGTAAGAAGAATTCGAACACACAGAGGGAGAAAGGGTTTGAATTTTTAGAAGAGTAGAGGAGGAATGTTAGTAATTAAATAAAATAGAAAAAGAGGAGAGAGAAAGAGAGTTTTCGAAAATTTGAAAAAGGAATAAGATAAAATTAGAATTTAAAATAATTAGTTAATTAAAAAGATTTTTGAAAAAAATGGTTAGTGATTTTCGAAAATTGGAAGTGGAAAAGTGGGTTAGGTGGTTTTGAAAAAGATAAGAAATAGTAATTAGTTGAAAAAGATTTGAAAATAATTTTGAAAAGATAAGAAGTTAGAAAAAAGATTTTGAAATCAAAATTTAAAAAGATATGATTGAAAAAGATTTGATTTTAAAAAGATATGATTGAAAAGATATGATTGAAAAAGATTTTAAAAAGATTAAAAAAATTGAAGACTTCACTAACAAGAAACTAAAAGATATGATTCTAGAATTTAAAGATTGATCCTTTCTTAACAAGAAAGTAGAAAACTTCAAATTTTTTAATCAAAACATTAATTGTTAGCAAGGATTTTTTAAAATATAACATAAAATTATGAAAAATATTTTTGAAAAATTAAATTTAAAATTTTTTTCTTTTTGAAAGCATTAAAAGATGAAAATGCTGAACGTTTAAAATATGTTTGATGCAAAAAGTTATGAATTAAAACATGAAAATTTGAAAGAATTTGAATTTGAAACGAAATTACCTCCCCTATGTCATCTTGGCGTTAAACGCACAGGATGCTATCCATTCTAGCATTTAACACCCAGAATGCTACCTCTTTGGGCGTTTAACGCCCAGCCAGATACCCTGGCTGGCGTTTAACGCCAAAATTCCTTCCTTACTGGGCGTTTTTCTAAACGTACAGCTTTTCATCTGTGATTCCTTTGCTGTATGTTCTGAATCTTCATTTCTCTGTATTATTTACTCGAAAAGAGATATTTTTATTTTTGAATTTTTAATGAAGAGAGAGAAAACAACAAAATGAAATAAAACATAAAAATGCAAGATCAAAACAAGTAATGCATGCAAGGACACTTTGAATATCAAGATGAACACCAAGGACACTTTGAAGATCATTATGAATATTAATGACATATTTTTGAAAATTTTTAAGAAAAGAAAGATATGCAAGACACCAAACTTAGAAATTTTTAATGTTTAGACACTATGGATTTGAAAATGCATATGAAAAGCAAGAAAAGACAAAAAACAAGAGAATTTAAAGATCAAAACAAGGAAAATTATCAAGAACAACTTGAAGATCAATGAAGAACACAATGCATGAATTTTTTTTGAAAACTTGAGAAAATTTGTAAACATGCAATTGACACCAAACTTAGAATTTGACACTAGACTCAAACAAGAAACACAAAATATTATGATTTTTATAATTTTTTTTCAAAAATAAAAATAAAATTACCCAATCTAAGCAATAAGATGAACCATCAGTTGTCCAAACTCGAACAATCCCCGGCAACGGCGGCAAAAACTTGGTCCACGAAATTGTGATCACACTTTTCACAACTCCTCACAACTAACCAACAAGTGCACTGGGTCGTCCAAGTAATACCTTACGTGAGTAAGGGTCGATCCCACGGAGATTGATGACTTGAAGCAAGCTATGGTCATCTTGTAAATATCAGTCAAGTGGATTCAAATGGTTATAAGGTGTTGATAATTAAAAGATAAATAAAACATAAAATAAGATAGAGATACTTATGTAATTCATTGGTTAGAATTTCAGATAAGTGTTTGGAGATGCTTTGTTACTCCTGAACCTCTGCTTTCCTATTGCCTTCATCCAATCATGCGTGCTCCCTTCCATGGCAAACTGTATGATCCTCTCAGTGAAAATGGTCCGGCTACGGTCTCTGTACGGCTAATCAACTGTCAGATTTCTTGTCTCGGATAAAAAATACAAGGCACAGCTACCGCAAGGCTAATCATCTGTCAGTTTTCACTAGCGTCGGAATAAGATCCATTGATCCTTTTGCACACTGTCACTGCACCCAACATTCGCGAGTTTGAAACTCCTCACAGTCATCCCTTCCCAGATCCTACTCGGAATACCACAGACAAGGTTTAGACTTTCCAGAACTCAGGAATGCTGTCTAGTGTTCTAGCCTACACCACGAAGATCCTAATTTCAGATTCAAATGCTCTGTTGTCAGGAGAGATGATGTGAATCGTTGATTAGAGACCCAAGAGAATATACTCCAGCTGTCGTCCAATGACTACATTGAACATCATGTACATCGCTTTATGGTTGTCAAGCACGTGGATCTTGGCTAAGCGAGTATTGAAGATAGAGAGTGATTGTCACGGATCACCACTTTAGTCTGACTTAACTGAATTAAGTACAAGAGTATATTTTGGAGAAGATGTAGGCATGAGTTAAATGAAAAACCATTGTACTTGCATTAATTCATGAAGAACAGCAGAGCTCCTCACCTTAATCTATGAGGTGTAGAAACTCCACCATTGAAAATACATAAGAACAAAATGGTCTAGGCATGGACGAATTGCTAGCCTCCAAAAAGGGTTCGAAGAACTCCCCAAAGGGTCAAAGACTCCGAATACAATAGTAAAAAGTGCTATTTATACTAAACTAGTAAACTAGGTTTACAGAAAATGAGTAGATAGTGCAAAAATCCACTTCCGGGCCCACTTGGTGTGTGTTTGGGCTGAGCCTTGAAGCTTTCACGTGCATAGGCCATCCTTGGAGTTAAACGCCAGCTTTGGTGCCAGTTCTGGCGTTTTACTCTAGAAAAGGGTCTCTGGAGGGCGTTTGGATGCCAGTTTGGGCCATCAAATCTCGGGCAAAGTATGGACTATTATATATTTCTGGAAAGCCCAAGATGTCTACTTTCTAACGCATTTGAGAGCGCGCCAATAACTTGGAGGTCAGAATCCAATAGTATCTGCAGTCCTTTCTCAGCCTCTAAATCAAATTTTTGCTCAAGTCCCTCAATTTCAGCCAGAAAATACCTGAAATCACAGAAAAACACACAAACTCATAGTAAATTCTAGAAATGTGATTTTTGCATAAAAACTAATAAAAATATACTAAAAAGTAACTAAAACATACTAAAAACTACCTAAAAACAATGACAAAATGCGTATAAATTATCCACTCATCACCCACCTCGGTGAGTTATTTTTGATGGTGACAGAAGCGGAGGATCTTGGATTCCTTTGGAGTCTTTTTGGATTATGTTGTTTATACATCTCTCCTTTTGTATTTTGTCTTTGCCTAGAGGCTTGTATTGTGAGAGAAAAACTTGTGTAAGCTATTTTCAAACTGTCAGGTTTTTGTATGGTCTGTATATGGCTAGCCGGCTTAAACTTCGCGAGTCGTGGCTAGTTCCTTATGATAATATTGATGAGCGGATAATTTATACGCTTTTTGGCATTGTTTTTAGATAGTTTTTAGTAGGATCTAGCTACTTTTGAGGATGTTTTCATTAGTTTTTATGCTAAATTCACATTTCTGGACTTTACTATGAGTTTGTGTGTTTTTCTGTGATTTCAGGTATTTTCTGGCTGAAATTGAGGGACATGAGCAAAACTTTGATAAGAAGGGTGACAAAGAACTGCTGATGCTGTTGGATTCTGACATCCCTGCACTCAAAATGAATTTTCTGGAGCTACAAAACTCCGAATAGCGCGCTCTCAACGGCATTGAAAAGTAGACATTTAGAGCTTTCCAAAAATATATAATAGTTCATACTTTTTTTTGAGGTTATACGACGTAAACTGGCATTCAACGCCAGTTCCATGCTGCATTCTGGAGTCAAACGCCAGAAACACGTCACGAACCAGAGTTAAATGCCAAAAACACGTTACAACTTGATATTTAACTCCAAAAGAGCCTCTGCACATGTAACGCTCAAGCTCAGCCCAAGCACACACCAAGTGGGCCCCGGAAGTGAATTTCTGCATCAATTACTTACCTCTGTAAACCCTAGTAGTAGTTTAGTATAAATAGAAATTTTTACTATTGTACTAGGTGTCTTTGATTGTCTAGTCTTTTGACCATTCGGTCTTTTGATCATTCATGGGGGCTGGCCATTCGGCCATGCCTGGACCATCACTTATGTATTTTCAACGGTGGAGTTTCTACACACCGTAGATTAAGGGTGTGGAGCTCTGTTGTACCTCGAGTTTTAATGCAAGTACTACTATTTTCTATTCAATTCATGCTTATTCTTATTCTAAGATATTCGTTGCACTTCAGCATGACGAATATGATTATCCGTGACACTCATCATCTTTCCCACCTATGAACGCATGATTGACAACCACTTGCGTTCTACCTTAAACCGAGCGCATATCTCTTGGATTCCTTAATCAGAATCTTCGTGTATAAGCTAGAATTGATGGCGGCATTCATGAGAATCCGGAAGGTCTAAACCTTGTCTGTGGTATTCCGAGTAGGATTCAGGAATTGAATGACTGTGACGAGCTTCAAACTCCCGATTGTTGGGCATGATGACTAACGAAAAAGAATCAATGGATTCTATTCCGGCATGATCGAGAACCGACAGATGATTAGCCGTGCTGTGACAAGAGCATTTGGACTTTTTTCACTGAGAGGAAGGAAAGTAGCCATTGACAACAGTGATACCCTACATACAGCTTGCCATGGAAAGGAGTATGAAGGATTGAAAGTAAGAAAGCAGTATGTTGCAGAGATTCAACAGGGATAAAGCATCTCCATACACTTATCTGAAATTCCCAACAATGATTTACATAAGTATTTCTATGTTTATTTTATGTTTTATTTATCTTTATAATCGAAAACTCCATAACCATTTGAATCAGCCTAACTGAGATCTACAAGATGACCATAGCTTGCTTCATACCAACAATCTCCGTGGGATCGACCCTTACTCATGTAAGGTATTACTTGGACGACCCAATGCACTTGCTGGTTAGTTGTGCAGAGTTGGGACAAAGTGTGATTCATGTTTGAGAGCGCTACCAAGTTTATTGGCGCCATTGTTGATGATCACAATTTCGTGCAACATGTTTTTGGTGCCGTTGCTGGGGATTGTTCGAGTTTGGACAACTGACGGTTCATTTTGTTGCTCAAATTAGGTAATTTTCTTCTCAAAAAGTTTTCAAAAATCTTTCAAAAAATTTTTCTTTGTTTTCGTTTTTCCAAAAATTAATTTTCGAAAATTTTTTTTAATAAAATCATAAAAACCAAAAATATTTTGTGTTTCTTGTTTGAGTCTAGTGTCAAATTTTAAGTTTGGTGTCAATTGCATGTTTTAAAAAAAATTTATGCATTTTTCAAAAATTTCATGCATGGTGTTCTTCATGATCTTCAAGTTGTTCTTGATAAGTCCTCTTGTTTGATCTTCATATTTTCTTGTTTTGTATCTTTTGTTGTTTTTCATATGCATTTTTGCATTCATAGTGTCTAAGCATTGAAAATTTCTAAGTTTGATGTCTTGCATGTTTTTATTTTCTTGAAAATTTTTCAAAAATAAGTCTTGATGCTCATCTTGATCTTCAAAGTGTTCTTGGTGTTCATCTTGACATTCATAGTGTTCTTGCATGCATCATGTGTTTTGATTCATAATTTTCATGTTGTACGTCATTTTTGTGTTTTCTCTCTCATCATTAAAAATTCAAAAATAAAAAAAAAATATCTTTTCCTTTTTTTCTCATAATTTTCGAAAATTTGAGTTGACTTAGACAAAAAATTTTAAACCTTAGCTATTCCTTAAAAGTCAAGTCAAATTTTCAATTTTAAAAATCCTATCTTTTCAAAATCTTTTTCAAATCAAATCTTTTTCATTTGTTTATTATTTTCGAAAATTTTTAAAATTTAATTTCAAAATCTTTTTCTTATCTTTATTTCAAAATTTCGAAAACTTTACTAACATTTAATGTGATTAATTCAAAAATTTAAAGTTTGTTACTTTCATGTTAAGAAAAGTTCAATCTTTAAATTCTATAATCATATCTTTTAGTTTCTTATTAGTCATGTAATCAATTTTAATTTTTAAAATCAAATCTTTTCCAAAATATCTTTTTCAATCATATCTTTTTCAAAAATTTGATTTCAAAAATCTTTTCTGACTTCTTATCTTTTCAAAATTGATTTTCAAATCTTTTTCAACCAACTAATTGACTTTTTATTTGTTTCTTATCTTTTTTTCAAAACCATCTAACTACTTTTCTATCTAAATTTTCGAAAATTACTTCCCTCTTTTTCAAAATTATTTTAATTAACTAATTGTTTTAAATTTTAATTTTAATTTTACTTCTTCTCTCAATTTTCGAAAATCACTAACTGTTTTTCAAAAATAATTTCCGAATTTCTCCCTCAGTCATCTTCTTCTATTTATTTATTTATTTACTAACACTTCTCTTCATCTCAAGAATTCAAACCTATCTTCCTCCTTGTGTTTGGATTCTTAACTCTTTTCCTTCTTCTATTCCTTTCTTTATCTACTAACATAAAGGAATCTCTATACTGTGACATAGAGGATTCCTCTTCCTTTTCTGTTCTCTTCTTTTTCATATGAGCAGGAACAAGGAAAAAGGCATTCTTGTTGAAGTTGATCCTGAACCTGAAAGGACTCTGAAGAGGAAACTAAGAGAAGCTAAATTACAACAATCCAGAGACAACCTTACAAAAAATTTTAACAAGAAAAGGATATGGCAGCCGAACCCAACAACAATAATGCAAGGAGGATGCTTGGTGACTATACTACACCTACTTCCAAGTTTGATGGAAGAAACATCTCAATTTCTGCCATTAGAGCAAACAATTTTGAGCTGAAAGCTCAACTAGTTGCTCTAATGCAACAGAACTGAAAATTCCATTGACTTCCATCAGAAGATCCATATCAGTTTTTAACTGAATTTTTGCAGATCTGTGAGACTGTTAAGACTAATGGAGTAGATCCTGAAGTCTACAAGCTCATGCTTTTCCCTTTTGCTGTAAGAGACAAGGCTAGAACATGGTTGGACTCTCAACCTAAAGATAGCCTGGACTCTTGGGATAAGCTGGTCACGGCCTTCTTGGCTAAGTTCTTTCCTCCTCAAAAGTTGAGCAAGCTTGGAGTGGATGTTCAGACCTTCAAACAAAAAGAAGGTGAATCCCTCTATGAAGCTTGGGAAAGATACAAACAGATGACCAAAAGGTGTCCTTCTGACATGCTTTCTGAATAGACCATTTTGGATATATTCTATTATGGTCTATCTGAGTTTTCTAAGATGTCACTGGACCATTCTGCAGGTGGATCCATTCACCTAAAAAAATGCATGTAGAAGCTCAAGAACTCATTGACATGATTGCAAATAACCAGTTCATGTACACTTCTGAGAGAAATTCTGTGAGTAATGGGATACCTCGGAGGAAGGGAATTCTTGAAATTGATGCTCTGAATGCCATATTGGATCAGAACAAAATGTTGACACAGCAAGTTAACATGATTTCTCAAAGTCTAAATGGATGGCAAAATACATCCAAAAGTACTAAAGAGGCATCTTCTGAAGAAGAAGCCTATGATCCTGAGAACCCTGAAATGGCAGAGGTAAATTACATGGGTGAACCTTATGGAAACACCTATAATTCATCATGGAGAAATCATCCAAATTTCTCATGGAAGGATCAACAAAAGCCTCCACAAGGCTTTAATAATGGTGGAAGAAATAGGCTCAGCAATAGCAAGCCTTTTCCATCATCTTCTCATCAACAGACAGAAAATTCTGAGTAGAGCACCTCTAGCTTAGCAAACATAGTCTCTGATCTGTCTAAGGCCACTTTAAGTTTCATGAGTGAAACAAGGTCCTCCATTAGAAATCTGGAGGCACAAGTGGGCCAGCTGAGTAAGAAAATCACTGAAACTCTTCCTAGTACTCTCCCAAGCAATACTGAAGAGAATCCAAAAAGAGAGTGCAAGGCCATTGACATAATCAAAATGGCCGAACCTAGAGAGGAAGGGGAGGACGTGAATCCCAATAAGAAAGACCTCATTGGACGTCTCTCAAGCAAGGAGTTCTCTATTGAGGACCTAAAGGAATCTGAGGCTCATATAGAGACCATAGAGATCCCATTAAACCTCCTTCTGCCATTTATGAGCTCAGAAGACTATTCTTCCTTTGAAGAGGATGAAGACGTAACTGGAGAGTAAGTTGCTAATCTAGGAGCTATCATGAAGTTGAATGCCAAGTTGTTTGGTAATGAGACTTGGGAAGGTGAACCTCCTTTGCACATTAGTTAACTAGATACATGGGTTCAACAAACTTTACCTCAAAAGAGACAAGATCCTGGTAAATTCTCAATACCCTGCACCATAGGCACCATGACCTTTGAGAAGGCTCTGTGTGACTTAGGGTTAGGGATAAATCTTATGCCACTCTCTGTAATGGAGAAGCTAGGGATCATTGAGGTACAACCTACCATATTCTCATTACAGATAGCAGACAGGTCAGTAAGACAAGCTTATGGATTGGTAGAAGATGTGTTAGTGAAGGTTGATGGCCTTTACATCCCTGCTGATTTCATAATCTTAGACACTGGGAAGTAGGAGGATGAATGCATCATCCTTGGAAGACCTTTCCTAGCCACAGCAGGAGCTGTGATAGATGTTAACAGAGGATAATTAGTCCTTCAATTGAATAGGGACTACCTTGTGTTTAAAGCTCAAGGATACTCCTCTGTAACCATGGAGAGGAAGCATGAAAAGCTTCTCTCAATACAGAGTCAAGCAAAGCCCCCACAATTAAACTCTAAGTTTGGTGTTGGGAGGCCACAACCAAACTCTAAGTTTGGTGTTGGGAGCCTACAACATTGACCTGATCACCTGTGAGGCTCCATGAGAGCCCACTGTCAAGCTAGTGACATTAAAGGAGTGCTTATTGGGAGGCAACCTAATTTTTATTTTTCTAATTCTATTTTTATTTTTATTATTCTTTTATGTTTTATTAGGTTCATGATCATGTGGAGTCACAAAAAAAAAATACTAAAATTAAAAACAGAATAAAAAATAGCAGAAGAAACAGCACACCTTGGAGGAAGGGCTTACTAGCGTTTAAACGCCAATAAGGAGCATCTGGCTGGCGTTTAACGCCAGAACAGAGCATGGATCTAGCGTTGAATGCTAGAAACATCCAGCAATCTGGCGTTTACCTGCCAAAATTGCATACTGAGGAAAGCTGGCATTCAACACCAGAAACATGCTGCAGATTGGCGTTGAACGCCCAAAACAAGCATAGAACTGGCATTTAACGCCAAAAACAAGCATCAATCTGGCATTAAACGCCAGGATTGCATGTTGAGGGCATTTTACACACCTTATTGGTGCAGGGATGATTATCCTTGATACCTCAGGATCTGTGGATCCCACACGACCATCTCAGGATCTGTGGATCCCACAGGATCCCTACCTACCTTAACTCACCCTCTCTCTCTTTTTCACACAAATCAATAACATTCTTCCCCAAAAAACCCTTCACCAATCACTTCAATCTCTCTTCCCCATCACCTTTTCACCACTCACATCCATCTTCTCTTCCCTATAAACCCCACCTACCTTCAAATTCAAAATCGCTTTCCCACCAAAACCCACCCTAAATGGCCGAACCTACTCCCTCTCTCTTCACTATATAAACCCCTCTATCCTTCTTCATTTTCACACACCACAACCCTCTCTTCTTCACCTTGGCCGAATACACATCTCTCCCTCTCCTCTATTTTCTTCTTCTTCTTATTCTTCTTCTTTTTTTTATTTCTTCTCTTGCTCGAGGGCGAGCAATATTCTAAGTTTGGTGTGGCAAAAGCATAGCTTTTTTGTTTTTCCATAACCACTTATGGTACCTAAGGCCGGAGAAACCTCTAGAAAAGAGAAAGAGAAGACAAAAGCTTCCACCTCCGAGTCATGGGGGATGGAGAGATTCATCTCAAAGGTCCATCAAGACCACTTCTATGAAGTTGTGGCCAAGAAGAAGCTGATCTCTGATGTCCCTTTCAAGCTCAAGAAAAATGAGTATCTAGAGATCCGACATGAGATCCAAAGAAGAGGTTGGGAAGTTCTGACCAACCCCATTCAACAAGTCAGAATCCTAATGGTTCAAGAGTTCTATGCCAATGCATGGATCACTAGGAACCATGATCAAAGTATGAACCCGAATCCAAAGAATTATCTTACAATAGTTCGGGGGAAATACTTAGATTTCAGTATGGAAAAGGTGAGGTTGGCATTCAACTTACCTATGATGCAAGAATATGCACGCCCCTACACTAGAAGGGTCAACTTTGATCAAAGGTTGGACCAAGTCCTTATGGACATATGTGTGGAAGGAGCTTAATGGAAAAGAGACTCAAAAGGCAAGCCGGTTCAATTAAGAAGACTGGACCTAAAGCCTGTGGCTAGAGGATGGTTGGAATTCATCCAACGCTCCATCATACCTACTAGCAACCGATCCGAAGTTACTATGGATCGAGCCATCATGATCCATAGCATCATGATTGAGAGGAGGTATAAATTGATGAAGTCATCTCTCTTGAATTCTCCAAAATTACCGAAAAGTCCTCCATCATGGCAAGGCTAGCTTTTCCTCATCTTATTTGCCATCTATGCTACTCAGCTGGAGTTATCATAGAAGGAGACATTCTCATTAAAGAGGATAAGCCCATCACTAAGAAAAGGATGGAGCAAATAAGAGAGCCCATTCACGGATCTCAAGAGACACATGAGGAGGCTCATCATCAAGAAATCCCTGAGATGCCTCCAAATAACTATTGGGAACAACTCAACACTTCTCTAGAAGACTTGAGTTATAACATAGACCAACTAAGGGTGGAACATCAAGAGCACTCCATCGTTCTCCATGAGATTAGAGAAGATCAAAGAGCAATGAGGGAGGAGCAACAAAGGCAAGGAAGAGACATAGAAGAGCTCAAGGACATCATTGGTCCTTTAAGAAGAAGATGCCACCATCACTAAGGTGGACTCATTCCTTGTTCTTATTTCTCTGTTTTTTGGTTTTTATGCTTAATGTTTATCTATGTTTGTGTCTTTCCTACATGATCATTAGTATTTAGTAACTATGTCTTAAGGCTATGAATAATTCCATAAATCCTTCACCTCTCTTAAATGAAAAATGTTTCTAATTCAAAAGAACAAAAAGTACATGAATTTTAAATTTATCCTTGAACTTAGTTTAATTATATTGATGTGGTGATAATACTTTTTGTTTTCTAAATGAATGCTTAAACAGTGCATAATTTTGATCTTGTTGTCTATGAATGTTAAAATTGTTGGCTCTTGAAAGAATGATGAACAAAGAAAAATGTTATTGACAATCTGAAAAATCATGAAATTGATTCTTGAAGCAAGAAAAAGCAATGAAAAAAAAGTGGTGAAAAATAGAAAGAAAAAGAAAAAGAAAGCAGAAAAAGCCAATAGCCTTTAAAACCAAAAGGCAAGGGTAAAAAGGATCCAAGACTTTGAGCATCAATGGATAGGAGGGCCCAAGGAAGTAAAATCCAGGCCTAAGCGGTTAAATCAAGCTGTCCCTAACCATGTGCTTGTGGCATGCAGGTCCAAGTGAAAAGCGTGAGACTGAGTGGTTAAAGTCATGATCCAAAGCAAAAAGAGTGTGCTTAAGAGCTCTGGACACCTCTAACTGGGGACTTTAGCAAACCCGAGTCACAATCTGAAAAGGTTCACCCAGTTATGTTTCTGTGGCATTTATGTATCCGGTGGTAATACTGGAAAACAAAGTGCTTAGGGCCACGGCCAAGACTCATAAAAGTAGCTGTGTTCAAGAATTAACATACTTAACTAGTAGAATCAATAACACTATCTGAAATTCTAAGTTTCTATAGATGCCAATCATTCTAAACTTCAAAGAAAAAAGTGAGATGCCAAAACTGTTCAGAAGCAAAAAGCTACAAGTCCTACTCATTTAATTAGAACTAATCTTCATTGATATTTTGAGATTTATAATATATTCTCTTCTTTTTATTCTATTTGATTTTCAGTTGCTTGGGGACAAGCAACAATTTAAGTTTGGTGTAGTGATGAGCGGATAATTTATACGCTTTTTGGCATTGTTTTTAGATAGTGTTTAGCAGGATCTAGCTACCTTTAGGGATGTTTCATTAGTTTTTATGCTAAATTCATATTTATGGACTTTACTATGAGTTTGTGTGTTTTTCTGTGATTTTAGGTATTTTCTGGCTGAAATTGAGGGACCTGAGCAAAACTCTGATAAGAAGGCTGACAAAGGACTACTGATGTTGTTGGATTCTGACCTCCCTACACTTGAAATGGATTTTCTGGAGCTATAGAACTCCAAATGGCACGCTCTTATTGGCGTTGGAAAGTAGACATCCAGAGCTTTCCAGAAATATATAATAGTTTATACTTTATTCGAGATTAGATGACGTAAACTGGCGTTCAACGCCAGTTCCATGCTGCATTCTGGAGTCAAACGCCAGAAACACGTCATGTACCAGAGTTAAACGCCAAAAATACGTTACAACTTGGCGTTTAACTCCAAAAGAGCCTCTGCACATGTAAAGCTCAAGCTCAACCCAAGCACACACCAACTGGGCCCCAGAAGTTGATTTCTGCATCAATTACTTACCTCTGTAAACCCTAGTAGCTAGTTTAGTATAACCATAACTTTTTACTATTGTACTAGGTGTCTTTGATTGTCTAGTCTTTTGACCATTCGGTCTTTTGATCATTCATGGGGGCTGGCCATTCAGCCATGTCTGAACCATCACTTATGTATTTCAACGGTGGAGTTTCTACACACCATAGATTAAGGGTGTGGAGATTTGCTGTACTTCGAGTTTTAATGCAAGTACTACTATTTTCTATCCAATTCATGCTTATTCTTATTCTAAGATATTCGTTGCACTTCAACATGACGAATATGATGATCCGTGACACTCATCATCATTCTCACCTATGAATGCATGATTGACAACCACTTCCGTTCTACCTTAGACCGAGCGTATATCTCTTGGATTCCTTAGTCAGAATCTTCGTGGTATAAGCTAGAATTGATGGCGGAATTCATGAGAATCCAGAAGGTCTAAACCTTGTCTGTGGTATTCCGAGTAGGATTCAGGGATTGAATGACTATGACAAGCTTCAAACTCGTGATTGTTGGGCGTGATGACAAATGCAAAAGAATCAATGGATTCTATTCCGGCATGATCGAGAACCGACAGATGATTAGCCGTGCTGTGACAAGAGCATTTGGACCTTATTCACTGAGAGGAAGGGAAGTAGCCATTGATAATGGTGATGCCCTACATACAGCTTGCCATGGAAAGGAGTATGAAGGATTGAAAGTAAGAAAGCAGTATGTTGCAGAGATTCAACAGGGATAAAGCATCTCCATACACTTATCTAAAATTTCTACCAATGATTTACATAAGTATTTCTATCTTTATTTTATGTTTTATTTATCTTTATATTTGAAAACTCCATAACCATTTGAATCGGTCTAACTGAGATCTACAAGATGACTGATGAGCGGATAATTTGTATGCTTTTTGGCATTGTTTTTAGTATGTTTTTAGTATGATCTAGTTAGTTTTTAGTATATTTTTATTATTTTTTAGTTAAAATTCAATTTTCTGGACTTTACTATGAGTTTGTGTGTTTTTCTGTGATTTCAGGTATTTTCTGGCTGAAATTGAGGGACCTGAGCAAAAATCTGATTCAGAGACTAAAAAGGACTGCAGATGCTGTTGGATTCTGACCTCCCTGCACTCGAAGTTGATTTTCTGGAGCTACAGATACCCAATTGGCGCGCTCTCAACGGCGTTGGAAAGTAGACATCCTGGGCTTTCCAGCAATATATGATAGTCCATACTTTGCCCAAGATTTGATGGCCCAAACCGGCGTTCAACGTCACCCTCAGAAATCCCAGCGTTAAACGCCGGAACTGGCACCCAAATGGGAGTTAAACGCCCAAACTGGCATAAAAGCTGGCGTTTAACTCCAAGAAGAGTCTCTACACGAAAATGCTTCGTTGCTCAGCCCAAGCACACACCAAGTGGGCCCGGAAGAGGATTTTTATGTCATTTACTCATTTCTGTAAACCTTAGGCTACTAGTTTTCTATAAGTAGGACCTTTTACTATTGTATTAGAGAGTCTTTCGATCACTTTAGATCTTTTGATCATACTTTTGATGATTGAACCCTCTTTGGGAGGCTGGCCATTCGGCCATGCCTAGACCTTGTTCTTATGTATTTTCAACGGTGGAGTTTCTACACACCATAGATTAAGGTGTGGAGCTCTGCTGTACCTCGAGTATTAATGCAATTACTATTGTTCTTCCATTCAATTCCGCTTGTTCTTGTTCTAAGATATCACTTGTTCTTCAAATTGATGAATGTGATGATCCGTGACACTCATCATCATTCTCACCCATGAACAAAGTGACTGACAACCACTCTTGTTCTACAAGCATAAGAGGCTCTAGTGAATATCTCTTGGATTCTTTAATCGGAATCTTCGTGGTATAGGCGAGAACTGATGGTGGCATTCAAGAGAATCCGGAAGGTCTAACCTTGTCTGTGGTATTCTGAGTAGGATTCAATGATTGAATGACTGTGACGTGCTTCAAACTCCTAGCAGGCGGGGCGTTAGTGACAGACGCAAAAGAATCGATGGATTCTATTCCGGCCTGACCGAGAACCGACAGCTGAATTCCGCAATGCTGTGACAGAGCATTTGCAATCGTTTTCACTGAGATGATGGGAGGTAGCCATTGACAACGGTGAAACCCTACACAAGCTTGCCATGGAAAGGAGTAAGAAGGATTGGATGAAGACAGTAGGAAAGCAGAGAGACGGAAGGGAAGGCATCTTCATGCGCTTATCTGAAGTTCCTACCAATGAATTACATAAGTATCTCTATCTTTACCTTTGTGTTATTTTCGTTCATCACCCATATACAATTGAGTTTGCCTGACTAAGATTTACAAGATGACCATAGCTTGCTTCAATACTAACAATCTCCGTGGGATCGACCCTTACTCGCGTAAGGTTTATTACTTGGACGACCCAGTGCACTTGCTGGTTAGTTGTGCGAAGTTGTGTAATGCCATGGTATTGAACCACCAAGTTTTTGGGGTTCATGACTGGGGATTATGAGAGTTGTGAAAAAGTATTGTTCACAATTTCGCGCACCAAGTTTTTGGCACCGTTGCCGGGGATTGTTCAAGTTTTGAGCAAGCTTTTGGTAACATCAGTGCCAAGATACGGCAACAACACCAAGTTTTTGGCGCCGTTGCCGGGGATTGTTCAGTTTGGACAACTGACGGTTCATCTTGTTGCTTAGATTAGGTATTTATTTTTTTTTCGAAATTCTTGAAGATGAATTCTAGAGTTTCATGATGATTTGTTGAAGTCTGGCTGGCTGAGAAGCCATGTCTAATCCCATTGGACTGAGGTTTCAACTTATCATCACAAGAGCTTGTTGATTTCTATCAATCTTGCTTTTGGAGCAGTGATCTGCTAAGGCTTGGCTGGCCTTTGGCCATGTCTAGTGTTTTGGACCGAAGCTTTCTTTGAAAGCTTGGCTGGCTGTGAAGCCATGTCTAATTCCTGGACCGGAGTCTTAGACTAGCATTGCACTGATTCCTGGAATTCTCATTAAGAATTTTGATATCTTTTTCCACTTAATTTTCGAAAAACACAAAAAAAATTAAAAAAAACATAAAATCCAAAAATATTTCTTGTTTGAGTCTAGTGTCTCATCTTAAGTTTGGTGTCAATTGCATGCATTCATTCATATGTCTTAGTGATCTTCAAGATGTTCTTGACGATTTACTTGCTCTAATCTTTGAATTCTATTGACTTGAGTGTTTTGTGTGTCTCATATGCATTTTCATCCTGTTAGTGTCAGTAGTATACAAACTGCTAAGTTTGGTGTCTTGCATGCATTGTTATTTGATTCTTGTTGCATTTTGATTTTTACTTATTATTAAAAATCCAAAAATATTTTTAATGTGTGTCTTCTCAAGCCAATAATACAGAGAATTGAAGATTCAGAACATACAGCAGAGGAATTGCACAGAAAGAGCTGGGCGTTCAAAACGCCCAGTGAAGAAAGACAGACTGGCATTTAAACGCCAGCCAGGGCACCTGGTTGGGCGTTTAACGCCCAAAAGGGTAGCATTTTGGGCGTTAAACGCCAGAATGTGCACCATTCTGGGCGTTTAACGCCAGGATGGCTAGAAGGGAAGATTTTGTTTTCAATTCAAATTTTTTCTAAGTTTTCAAAATCTTTTCAAAATCAAATCTTTTTCAAATCAATTTTTCAATCAAATCTTTTTCAAAACCAATTTCTTTCCATTTTTAAAGATACTTACTATCAATTAATGATTTGATTCAACATTTCAAGTATGTTGCCTTTTTTGTTGAGAAAGGTTTAATGTTTGAATCATATCTTTTCTTGTTAGTCAAGTTTTTAATTTTCAAATCAAATCTTTTTAAATGTTTTTCAAATCATATCTTCTCAATCACATCTTTTTAAAATCAATCATATTTTCTTAACCACATATTTTTCAAAATAATTTTCAATCAAATCTCTTTGAATTCTGATTTCAAAATCTTTTTCAAAAATCACTTGATTTCTTTTCCATTTTCATTTTCGAAAATTAAGTAATGTTTTTCAAAAAAAATGTTTTCAAATTTTCTACTTAATTTTCGAAAATCACTTCCCTCCTTCTCACATCCTTCTATTTATGGACTAACACTATCCCTTAATGCAAAATTCGAACTCCATCTCCTGTGACAAGTTCGAATTTTCTACTTCTGTCTTCTACTTTTCTTTTCCTCTGACACTTCAAGGAATCTCTATACTGTGACATAGAGGATTCCACATTTTCTTGTTTCCTTCTCTTTCTTATGAGCAGGAGCAAAGACAAAGGCATTCTTGTTGAGGCTGATCCTGAACCTGAAAGGACCTTGAAGAGAAAGCTAAGAGAAGCCAAAGCACAACTCTCTTTAGAGAACCTGACCGAATTCTTCAAAGGAGAAGAACACATGGCAGCCGAAAACAACAATGCCAACAATGCAAGGAAGGTGCTGGGTGACTTTACTGCACCTACTCCCGACTTCTATGGGAGAAGCATCTCTATCCCTGCCATTGGAGCAAACAACTTTGAGCTTAAGCCTCAATTAGTTTCTCTAATGCAACAGAATTGCAAGTTCCATGGACTTCCATTGGAAGATCCTCATCAGTTTTTAGCTGAATTCTTGCAAATCTGTGACACTGTTAAGACTAATGGGGTTGACCCTGAGGTCTACAGACTTATGCTATTCCCTTTTGCTGTAAGAGACAGAGCTAGAACATGGTTGGACTCTCAACCTAAAGAAAGCCTGGACTCTTGGGAAAAGCTAGTCAATGCCTTCTTGGCAAAGTTCTTTCCACCTCAAAAATTGAGTAAGCTTAGAGTGGAAGTCCAAACCTTCAGACAAAAGGAAGGAGAATCCCTCTATGAAGCTTGGGAAAGATACAAACAATTAATCAGAAAGTGTCCTTCTGACATGCTTTCTGAATGGAGCATCATAGGTATTTTCTATGATGGTCTCTCTGAACTGTCCAAGATGTCCTTGGATAGCTCTACTGGAGGCTCTCTTCATTTGAAGAAGACGCCTACAGAAGCTCAAGAGCTAATTGAAATGGTTGCAAATAACCAATTCATGTACACTTCTGAAAGAAATCATGTGAACAATGGGACTAGTCCAAAGAAAGGAGTTCTTGAGATTGACACTCTGAATGCCATATTGGCACAGAACAAAATATTGACCCAACAAGTCAATATGATTTCTCAAAGTCTGTCTGGAATGCAAAATGCACCAAGCAGTACTAAGGAAGCTTCATCTGAGGAAGAAGCTTATGATCCTGAGAACCCTTCAATGGAAGAGGTGAATTACATGGGAGAACCCTATGGAAACACCTATAATCCTTCATGGAGAAACCATCCAAATTTTTCATGGAAGGACCAACAGAGACCTCAACAAGGTTTCAACAACAATAATGGTGGAAGAAACAGGTTTAGCAACAGCAAGCCTTTTCCATCACCTTCTCAGCAACAGACAGAGAGTTCTAAGCAGAATACCTCTGACTTAGCAACCATGGTCTCTGATCTGATCAAAACCACTCAAAGTTTCATGACTGAAACAAGGTCCTCCATTAGAAACTTGGAAGGACAAGTGGGTCAGCTGAGCAAGAAAATTACTGAACTCCCTCCTAGTACTCTCCCAAGCAATACAGAAGAAAATCCAAAAGGAGAGTGCAAGGCCATCAACATGGCCGAATTTTGGGAGGAAGAAGAGGCAGTGAACGCCACTGAGGAAGGCCCCACTGGGCGTCCACTGGCCTCCAATGAGTTCCCCAATGAGGAACCATGGGAATCTGAGGCTCAAACTGAGACCATAGAGATTCCATTGGACATACTTCTGCCATTCATGAGCTCTGATGAGTATTCTTCCTCTGAAGAGGATGAGTATGTCACTGAAGAGCAAGTTGCTAAATACCTTGGAGCAATCATGAAGCTAAATGACAAGTTATTTGGAAATGAGACTTGGGAGGATGAACCCCCTTTGCTCACCAAAGAACTGGATGACTTGTCTAGGCAGAAACTGCCTCAAAAGAGGCAGGACCCTGGGAAATTTTCCATACCTTGTACCATAGGCACCATGACCTTCAAGAAGGCTCTGTGTGACTTAGGGTCAAGTGTAAACCTCATGTCTCTCTCTGTAATGGAGAAGCTAGGGATCTTTGAGGTACAAGCTGCAAGAATCTCACTAGAGATGGCAGACAATTCAAGAAAACAAGCCCATGGACTTGTAGAGGATGTTCTGGTTAAAGTTGAAGACCATTACATTCCTACTGATTTCATAGTCCTAGAGACTGGGAAGTGCATGGATGAATCCATCATCCTTGGCAGACCCTTCCTAGCCACAGCAAAGGCTGTGATTGATGTTGATAGAGGGGAGTTGATCATTCATGTGAATGAAGAATCCTTGGTATTTAAGGCCCAAGGATATCCCT
Organism: Arachis hypogaea; assembly: GCF_003086295.3. Lineage (NCBI taxonomy): Eukaryota > Viridiplantae > Streptophyta > Magnoliopsida > Fabales > Fabaceae > Arachis > Arachis hypogaea. Next base: position 48,934,825 of record NC_092045.1, read on the forward strand.
CTGTCATCATGGAGAGGAAGCATGAAGAGCTTCTCTCAAAACTGAGTCAAACAGAGCCCCCACAGTCAAACTCTAAGTTTGGTGTTGGGAGGCCACAACCAAACTCTAAGTTTGGTGTTGAAACCCCACATTCAAACTCTAAGTTTGGTGTTGGGAGGTTCCAACATGGCTCTGAGCATTTCTGAGGCTCCATGAGAGTCCTCTGTCAAGCTACTGACATTAAAGAAGCGCTTGTTGGGAGGCAACCCAATGTTTTATAATTAACTATTTTCTTTTGTTATTTTATGTCTTTTGTAGGTTGATGATCATGAGAAGTCACAAAATTAATGAAAAAAGAAAAAACAGAATGAAAAACAGGAAGAAAAACAGCACACCCTGGAGGACGCACCTACTGGCGTTTAAACGCCAGTGAAGTTAGCTGTTGGGCATTTAACGCCCAGTCTGGCACCATTCTGGGCGTTTAACACCAGAAAGGGGCACCAGACTGGCGTTAAACGCCAGAAAGGGGCAAGAAGCTGGCGTTAAATGCTAGAAATGGGCACCAGCCCGGCGTTTAACGCCAGAAATGGTACAAAACGTGATTTTGAATGCCATTTGGTGCAGGGATGACTTTTCCTTGACACCTCAGGATCTGTGGACCCCACAGGATCCCCACCTACCCTACCACTCTCTCTCTTCTTCACCAATCACCTCAACACCTTTTCCCCAAAAACCCCTCACCTATCAAATCCCATCTTTCTCTTCACCACTCACATCCATCCTTCATTTTCCCACCTCCTAAACACCATTTCTCTCCCCTTTGGCCGAATACAAAGCCATTCCCTTTCTCCTCATTTCTTCTTCTTCTACTCTCTTCTTTCTTCTTTTGCTCGAGGACGAGCAAACATTTTAAGTTTGGTGTGGCAAAAGCATTGCTTTTTGTTTTTCCATAACCATTGATGGCATCCAAGGCCGGAGAAACCTCTAGAAAGAGGAAAGGGAAGGCAAAGGCTTCCACCTCCGAGTCATGGGAGATGGAGAGATTCATCTCAAGGGTGCATCAAGACCACTTCTATGAAGTTGTGGCCTTGAAGAAGGTGATCCCCGAGGTCCCTTTTTCACTCAAAAAGGGTGAATATCCGGAGATCCGACATGAGATCCGAAGAAGAGGTTGGGAAGTCCTTACCAACCCCATTCAACAAGTCGGAATCTTGATGGTTCAAGAGTTCTATGCCAATGCATGGATCACCAAGAACCATGACCAAAGTGTGAACCCGAATCCAAAGAATTATCTTACTATGGTTCGGGGGAAATACTTGGATTTTAGTCCGGAGAGTGTGAGGGTGGCGTTCAACTTGCCTATGATGCAAGGAGATGAACATCCTTACACTAGAACGGTCAACTTTGATCAAAGGTTGGACCAAGTCCTCACAGTTATATGTGAAGAGGGCGTCCAATGGAAGAGAGATTCAAAAGGAAAGCCGGTTCAATTGAGAAGGCATGACCTCAAGCCCGTGGCTAGAGGATGGTTGGAGTTTATCCAACGCTCAATCATTCCCACTAGCAACCGGTCCGAAGTTACCATAGACCGGGCTATCATGATCCATAGCATCATGATTGGAGAAGAAATAGAGGTTCATGAGGTTATAGCCCAAGAACTCTATAAGGTGGCGGACAAGTCCTCTACCTTGGCAAGATTAGCCTTTCCTCATCTCATTTGTCACCTCTGTTATTCAGTTGGAGTTGACATAGAGGGAGACACCCCCATTGAGGAGGACAAACCCATCACTAAGAAAAGGATGGAGCACACAAGAGATCCCACTCATCATGAGATCCCTGATATTCCTCAAGGAATGCACTTTCTCCCACAAAACTATTGGGAGCAATTAAACACCTCCCTAGGAGAGTTGAGTTCCAACATGGGACAACTAAGGGTGGAGCATCAAGAACACTCCATCATCCTCCATGAGATTAGAGAAGATCAAAGAATCATGAGGGAGGAACAACAAAGACAAGGAAGAGACATTGAGGAGCTCAAGCACTCCATAGGATCTTCAAGAGGAAGAAAGAGCCGCCATCACTAAGGTGGACCCGTTCTTTAATTTCCTTGTTCTTTATTCTTCTATTTTTCGAATTTTATGCTTATGTCTATCCATGTTTGTGTCTTGTGATCATTAGTGTCTTAGTGTCTATGCCTTAAAGTTATGAATGTCCTATGAATCCATCACCTTTCTTAAATAAAAATATGCTTAATTGATAAAAGAAAGAATTGCATGAATTTTGAATTTTATAACAGTTTAATTATTTTGATGCGGTGGCAATATTTTTGTTCTCTGAATGTATGCTTAAACAGTGCATATGTATCTTGAATTTGTGGTTCATGAATGTTGGCTCTTGAAAGAATGATGAAAAAGGAGACATGTTACTGAGGATCTGAAAAATCATAAAAATGATTCTTGAAGCAAGAAAAAGCATTTCTATTCAAAAAAAAAAAGAAAAAAAAGAGAAAAAGAAAACGAAAAAAAAAGAGAGAAAAAAAGAAAGAAATAAAGTTGTGATCCAAGGCAAATAAGAGTGTGCTTAAGAACCCTGGACACCTCTAGTTGGGGACTCTAGCAAAGCTGAGTCACAATCTGAAAAGGTTCACCCAATTATGTGTCTGTGGCATGTATGTATCCGGTGGTAATACTGGAAGACAGAGTGCTTTGGGCCACAGCCAAGACTCAATAAGTAGCTATGTTCAAGAATCATCATACTTTACGAGGAGAATCAATAACACTATCTGGATTCTGAGTTCCTAAAGAAGCCAACCATTCTGAATTTCAAAGGATAGAGTGAGATGCCAAAACTATTCAGAGGCAAAAAGCTAAAAGCCCCGCTCATCTAATTAATACTGATCTTCATAGATGTTTTTGGAATTCATTGCATATTCTCTTCTTTTTATCTTATTTGATTTTCAGTTGCTTGAGGACAAGCAACAATTTAAGTTTGGTGTTGTGATGAGCGGATAATTTGTATGCTTTTTGGCATTGTTTTTAGTATGTTTTTAGTATGATCTAGTTAGTTTTTAGTATATTTTTATTAGTTTTTAGTTAAAATTCACTTTTCTGAACTTTACTATGAGTTTGTGTGTTTTTCTGTGATTTCAGGTATTTTCTGGCTGAAATTGAGGGACCTGAGCAAAAATCTGATTCAGAGACTAAAAAGGACTGCAGATGCTGTTGGATTCTGACCTCCCTGCACTCGAAGTTGATTTTCTGGAGCTACAGAAGCCCAATTGGCGCGCTCTCAACGGCGTTGGAAAGTAGACATCCTGGGCTTTCCAGCAATATATGATAGTCCATACTCTGCCCAAGATTTGATGGCCCAAACCGGTGTTTAAAGTCACCCTCAGAAATCCCAGCGTTAAACGCCGGAACTGGCACCCAAATGGGAGTTAAACGCCCAAACTGGCATAAAAGCTGGCGTTTAACTCCAAGAAGAGTCTCTACACGAAAATGCTTCATTTCTCAGCCCAAGCACACATCAAGTGGGCCCGGAAGAGGATTTTTATGTCATTTACTCATTTCTGTAAACCTTAGGCTACTAGTTTTCTATAAGTAGGACCTTTTACTATTGTATTAGAGAGTCTTTCGATCACTTTAGATCTTTTGATCATACTTTTGATGATTGAACCTTCTTTGGGAGGCTGGCCATTCGGCCATGCCTAGACCTTGTTCTTATGTATTTTCAACGGTGGAGTTTCTACACACCATAGATTAAGGTGTGGAGCTCTGCTGTACCTCGAGTATTAATGCAATTACTATTGTTCTTCCATTCAATTCCGCTTGTTCTTTTTCTAAGATATCACTTGTTCTTCAACTTGATGAATGTGATGATCCGTGACACTCATCATCATTCTCACCCATGAACAAAGTGACTGACAACCACTCTTGTTCTACAAGCATAAGAGGCTCTAGTGAATATCTCTTGGATTCTTTAATCGGAATCTTCGTGGTATAGGCGAGAACTGATGGCGGCATTCAAGAGAATCCGGAAGGTCTAACCTTGTCTGTGGTATTCTGAGTAGGATTCAATGATTGAATGACTGTGACGTGCTTCAAACTCCTAGCAGGCGGGGCGTTAGTGACAGACGCAAAAGAATCGATGGATTCTATTCCGGCCTGACCGAGAACCGACAGCTGAATTCCGCAATGCTGTGACAGAGCATTTGCAATCGTTTTCACTGAGAGGATGGGAGGTAGCCATTGACAACGGTGAAACCCTACACAAGCTTGCCATGGAAAGGAGTAAGAAGGATTGGATGAAGTCAGTAGGAAAGCAGAGAGACGGAAGGGAAGGCATCTTCATGCGCTTATCTGAAGTTCCTACCAATGAATTACATAAGTATCTCTATCTTTACCTTTGTGTTATTTTCGTTCATCACCCATATACAATTGAGTTTGCCTGACTAAGATTTACAAGATGACCATAGCTTGCTTCAATACTAACAATCTCCGTGGGATCGACCCTTACTCGCGTAAGGTTTATTACTTGGACGACCCAGTGCACTTGCTGGTTAGTTGTGCGAAGTTGTGTAATGCCATGGTATTGAGCCACCAGGTTTTTGGGGTTCATGACTGGGGATTATGAGAGTTGTGAAAAAGTATTGTTCACAATTTCGCGCACCAATGACCATAGCTTGCTTCATACCACGAATTGGGATAGACCCTTACTCACGTAAGGTATTACTTAGACGACCCAGTGCACTTGTTGGTTAGTTGTGCGGAGTTGTGAGAAAGTGTGATTCACGTTTGAGAGCGCTACCAAGTTTATTGGCGCCATTGTTGATGATCACAATTTCATGCACCAATTATGATATTATACTATTATCTTGTTTATATCACATCTGTTTCTTGTACCTTAAGATAGTAGCTTCGTTAGTACGTTTTGCGCTTTTGAAAACCTGTTTTGAGCTATATCTTTCATTGGGCATCTAGATTATATTTTTCTTTCTAAATATACATTATGTATGAGCTTAGAACTATTGTAATATCTTATTAACCTTTGGTTTACAATGCGAAGTAATGCTTAGGCTAATTAGGGTATTACAATGGACACTGGAATTAAGGAAGATATTAACCCCGAAAACACAAGGAGCAAAACACGTTCCTGCAGAGATACCAGCCTGAACTCTTCATCTTCAAAGGAACATAACTTGAGTTATAGAGAATCAAATGATGCACTTTTTGTGGCATTGGAAATCTGACGTCTAGAGCTTTCCAAAGATATATAACACTTTATAGTGGACGTTAAACTTGGAGGTTAAAAAGACCATTCTTTCAATGTTGCAAAGTTGGGTGTGGCATGCCAGCTTGAGGGCGTGGCACGCCAGGTCTTGGGCATGGCACACTATTTCGAATGGCCAGAGAGGAAGATTAAGTGCATCATTGAAGGCGTGGCACACCAGTTTCACAACACAAGGGGCGTGGCACGCAAAGAGTGGGTGTGGCACGCCGGGATATTTGACAGACTTACCTCTTCACCTTCAATTGGGCATAACTTGATCTACAGAGATCCAAATGAGTTGGTTCCAGCAACGTTAGAAAGCTGACATCCATGGCTTTCTAATAATGTGTAATACTTCATAATGGACATTCATTTTAAGGCCCAAACAACTTCATTCTTTCAGCACTGCAAAGTTGGTCATACTCCAGTGAGAAATTTTTATTGGGCGTAGCACTTGAAACCACACGCCAACTTCTCCTTGCAGCCCCCAAACTTCAACCAAGCCCACTCCAAGTCTCATTCAAGCCATAATTGTCAATCAATTAAGGCCACAAGAAGCATCTAGAATAGTTCATTTTCATTTCATTGTAATTTGCTTTCAATTTCATTTGAGTTTATAATTTAGGATAGCTATAAATAGGACCACCACACACACCATGGAGGGGGTGGAGGTGACTCCACTCCCCTTTCACTCTCATTCTATTTTCTTCTTCCATTTCTTTCATACACACTTTTGTAAATATTTAGTTATGAGTTTCTAATTTTCAACATTGGGAAAGAGAGCTCTATTGGTATTTTGATGGATTAATTTGTTTTTATTCTTCTTCTTCTTCTTCTCTTCATCTCTCTTTGATTTACTTGAAGGATTTTTGTTCTTTATTTAAGCATTCAATTATCTTAGGAAAGAGATTGAATGTACATGAATTCTATGTGAACCTTAGAAAAGGAATCATAGAATGATGCTTGAAAATCCTTCTCACACTTGAGTAGATTTGGGTATGGATGGGATATTGTGACATTTAATTTATCCATTATTTGGATCTAGGAAAGTGTGTGGTATAATTAGGGACCATTCTTCATCTCTTCTTATGAGCAATTAGACCAAGAAATTGGCCATTGATCAAGATTGGGGAGATTGAATTACCAACAAATTGGGATTCAATCACCCATGATTACCAAGAGGTCAATGAGTTGTATGATTGAAGAGGAGATGAAAACTATTGATCCTAAGAATGCAATATCTCTTGATTACAATGTTAATTTCATTATTGATTCTTGTTATTTACTTTTTGTCTTTAATTCTTGTCATTTACTTTTGCACATTTATAGCTTTATTTACTTTTGCACATTTATGCCTTCCAAGTGTTTATAGAAATGCTTCACTTGGTTTTAATTTCTAGTTATTTACTTTCTTGCAGTTTACTTTCTTGTACTTTACATTCCTTGAAATTTACATTCTTGTCATTTACTTTCTTATTCTTTAATGCTTTCATTTAATTTCAAGTCATTTACATTCCTTGTTTGCTTATCATTCAAAATTGATTCTTCTAACTAGAATAATTGATCAACTATTGCTTTCTTAATCCGTTAATCATTGTGGGATCGACCTCACTTTTGTGAGTTTTATTACTTGATACGACCCGGTTCACTTACCGGTAGTTATTAATGAAAAAGATAATTCTTTTTGTTATCAAGTTTTTGGAGCCGTTGCCGGGGATTAATTGTGATTAACAAACTACCGGTTGGTTGATTACCTAGATTAGACATTTTTTTATTTTGTTTCTACTACTTTCTTCCTTTATTTTCTCCTGCCAATCAACTGTTTGTGTTAATTCCTCTTATTTGATGCTCTTGATGCTCTTGACGTTTCATCCTCAACTGATTCATATTGGAGCTTAATTCTCCCACAGAAGTATGTCATTGATCCCAATAGCTTTAAGAAGTAAAATGCATGCCTTGAGGCATCTCAAGGATCTCATGCTGAGGCGGCTGCACAGGCTCATGTGCATGCTCTCTAGTTTGCTCCATCCTCTTCTTAGTAATGGGCTTGTCTTCCTCAATGAAGATGTCTCCTTCTATGACAATTTCAGCTGAATTACATAGGTGACAAATGAGGCGAGGAAAGATAACATTGCTTTAATGGAAGCCTTTTCAGCTATCTTGTACAATTCTTGAGTTATCACCTCATGTACTTCCACCTTATTCCCAATCATGATGCAATGAATCATGATAGCTCTGTCAATGGTTACTTCTGACCGATTGCTAGTAGGGATGATAGAGCGTTGGATGAATTCCAACAATCTTCTAGCTACAAGCTTAAGGTCAAGCCTTCTTAGTTGAGTGGACTTGCCTTGGAAATCCCTTTTCCACTGTGCTCCTTCCACACAAATGTCTGAGAGCACTTGATCCAATCTCTTATTAAAGTTGACTCTTCTAGTGTAAGGATGTGAGTCTCCTTGCATTAGAGGCAAGTTGAATGTCAACCTCACACTTTCTGGGCTAAAATCTAACATTCTCCCTCGGACCATGGTACCCCAATTATCGGGATTTGGGTTCACACTAATGTCATGGTTTTTCGTGACCCATGCATTAGCATAAAACTCTTGCACCATTAAGATTCCAACATATTAGATGGGATTGGTTAGGACTTCTCAACCTCTTCTCCAGATCTCTCTTTGGATTTCTGGATACTCATTCTTCTTGAGCTTGAAAGGTACCTCAAAGATCACCTTGTTTTCTGCCACTACTTCATAGAAGTGGTCCTAGTTGACTTTGGTGATGAATCTCTCCATCTCCCAAGATTTGGAAGTGGCGGCTATGGCCTTTCCTTTCCTCTTTCTAGAGGGTTCTCCAACCTTGGATGCCATAAGTGGTAATGGGAAGCAGAAAACAACATTTTTCCCACACCAAACTTATAAGCTTTGCTCGTTCTCGGGAAAAAATAAATAAAAGAGAAGAATGGAATAGAAGAAGAAGAAAATAGATGGAGATGGAAGGAGAAAAAAATTCGGCCAAGGGGGCTTTAGGATGTATGAGAGGTATGTGCTTGAAGGATTAGAATGAGGGGTATTTATAGGAGTGGGCTAGGGTTAGGTTTGGTCATGGGTGGGTAAATGGGAAGAAAACTTGATTTTGAAATGGGTGGGGGTTGGTGGGGGTTATGATGGTTTTGGGGAAGTGATATGGATGTGATTGGGCTAGGGTTTATAGGGAAGAGTGTAGGGGGGAAGTGTGAAAGTAAGAAGGAAGAAGTGGGGTAGGTAAAGATGCTGTGGGATCCACTGGTCCTGAGAGGCTAGAGAATTCAGATTCCCTACCCTCTACTCCCTGGCTGGCGTTCAACGCCAGCCGCACTCCATCCAGAGTGTTCTGTTTTCACGGCTGAACATTTTTGTCTCTGTTCTGACTGCTGCACATGATCATGAACCTAGAAAAAATAACTTAAAGAAAAAACAAAATTAAGGAATTAAAAGAAATAGAAATAATTTATTAGGGTTGGTTGCCTCCCAACAAGCACTTCTTTAGCGTCATTAGCTTGACGGTTAGCTCCATACGGAGGTGAGTATGGGCTCAAAATTTTGCCCCTTACAGTGAACTTTCTTCCTGTCTTCTCATGAATGAGCTCCACATACTCTAGAGATAGGACATGGCTCACTGTATGTGGTATGACTAGCTTCTTGGTGAAGACAACTTTCATGCCAGGTGAGAGGCCTTCAGTGGGGACTTTCTTGTCCCTCCAGCCTTCAGGTACTTTCTTCTTAGTACCGTTATTCTCAGTGCTTGTTGATGGCTACCCAACCCAAACTTAGAATTGATATTTGGGGGCTTAGCAAAGCTCTCCACTGAAAAAGATGGTTCAAACACTAAGTGTTGCACAGTTATCTCTCATTTTTCAGAGAGAGAGAGTTAGGTTGAGGCATCTTGAACAAGATATGATCCTCCCCTAGTTGTAGTTCTCAAGTATATTTCTCAACCAACAAGTAATGTCTGATCAAAGTTTAAAATTTCTAATTATAACCGAGAATCTTTCAACCTCGGGTCGTCTTCCATAGGAACTAATGCCAACAAGTGCACACAATTTTGGTTTTGAAGATCAAAAGGGTGTTTTCAATGATAAGGAAGCAAACAAATAAAGAGATAAAAGAACTAGACAAAATTGCAACTAATGAACTAATAAAAGAACAAAAGAACTATGTGTGTAATATAAACAAGTAAAGCTATAAAGTGATGAAAAATGTGGTTCAAAACATAAATGAAACCTTGACTTGGGATGAGTTATGGAATCCCTTCCTTGCCATAACTACAATGATCATAATAATGATGGATTAATCTCACTAAATCAACCCTTAACATCGAAGGATAAGTTAAGTGAGCATAATTGTCATTAATCCACAAATCCTAGCTAACTTACCAAATTAATTGGTAAAAGGCTAGCGTTAGTGGAGACAATAACAACTAACAACCCAAGAACTATTACTAAATGTTGGACATTATGGCTCTAGTAGTCCATAAACTCAATTTCGCTAAGCCAAGGGGTGGAAATTACCCCATAACTAAGATTGACATTTCGTCGAACACATAGAGAGCATAAACATAAAACATGGCAAAATTGGGAAAATGATAAAAGCTATAAACCATAAATGATCAAAATCAATAAAAGCAACTCAAACAAACATAAAATAAGCATCAAACATCAAATTAAACAACTAGGAACAAAATTGCAAGACAATGTAAATATTGACAAATGATATAATCCCAAATCAAACTTGAAGTGTAAAATGCTACAAACCCTAATTAAAACTTGGTGCATGAAATTGCAATCACACTTTTGCAACTCCGCAAAACTAACCAACAAGTGTACTAGGTCGTCCAAGTAATAAAACCTTACGCGAGTAAGGGTCGATCCCACAAAGATTGTCGGCTTGAAGCAAGCTATGGTCATCTTGTAAACCTCAGTCAGGCGGATTCAAATGCTTATGAGGTACTGATAATTAAAAGGTAAATTAAACGAAAAATAACATAGAGATACTTACGTAATTCATTGGTTGAAATTTTAGATAAGCGTTTGGAGATGCTTTGTTGCTTCTGAACCTCTACTTTTCTACTGTCTTCATCCAATCATGTGTCCTCCCTTTCATGGCAAGTTGTATGATCCTCTCAGTGAAAATGGTCTGGCTACGGTTTCTGTACGGCAATTCAATTGTCAGATTTCTCGCCTCGGATGAAAAATACAAGGCACAGCTCTCGCATGGCTAATCATCTGTCGGTTCCCACTTGTGTCGGAATAGGATCTCTCTATCCTTTTGCACACTGTCACTGCGCCCAACAGTCGTGAGTTTGAAGCTCGTCACAGTCATCCCATCCCAAATCCTACTTGGAATACCACAGACAAGGTATAGACTTTCCGGATCTTAGGAATGCTGCCAATTGTTTCTAGCCTATACCACGAAGGTTCTAACCACGTGGACTCGGTCCGTGGATCAGAGACCCAAGAGATTATACTCCAGCAGTCGTCTAATGACTACATTGAACATGATGTAGACTGCTTGTGGTTGTCAGGCACGCGGATCTTGGCTAAGCGAGTAATGAAGATAGTGGGTGATTGTCACGGGTCACCCCCTTCATTCTGACTTAACTGAATTAACTACGAGAGTATATCTTGGAGAAGAAGTAGGCATAAATTGAAAGAGAAACAATAATACTTGCATTAGTTCATGAAGAATAGCAGAGCTCCTCACCTTAATCTATGAGGTGTAGAAAGTCCACCGTAGAAAATACATAAGAGAAGAAGGTCTAGGCATGGCCGAATGGCCAGCCTCCCAAGTGGCATAAGATAATTCTCAAAAGCTGCCAGCCTCTCAAAAGTGATCAAAAAATAAAACTCTTCACTTTTACAATAGTAAAAAGTGCTATTTATACTAAACTAGTTACTAGGGTTTACAGAAATTAAGTAACTAAGTGCAGATAATGCAGAAATCCACTTCCAGAGCCCACTTGGTATGTGCTTAGGCTGAGCTTTGAAGCCTTCAAGTGCATAGGCCATTCTTGGAGTTAAACGCCAGCTTGGGTGCTAGTTTGGGCGTTTAACTCCAGTTCTAGTGCCAGTTTTACGCGAGAAAGGGGTCTCTGGTGGGCGTTTAGACGGCAGCTTGGGCCATCAAATCTCGAGCAAAGTATGGAGAATTATACATTGCTGGAAAGCCCAAGATGTCTACTTTCTAACGCATTTAAGAGCATGCCAATTGGGCTTCGGTAGCTCCAGAAAATCTACTTCGAGTGCTGGGAGATCAGAATCCAACAGCATCTGCAGTCCTTTCTTAGCCTCTAGATCAGATTTTTGCTCAGGTCCCTCAATTTCAGCCAGAAAATACCTGAAATCAGAGAAAAACACACAAACTCAAAGTAAAGTCCAGAAATGTAATTTTTGTATAAAAAATAATAAAAATATACTAAAAAGTGACTAAAATTTACTAAAAACTACCTAAAAGCAATGCCAAAAAGCGTATAAATTATCCGCTCATCACAACACAAAACTTAAATTGTTGCTTGTCCCCAAGAAACTAAAAAAAAAATAGGATAAAAAGAAGAGAATATACAATAAATTCCAAAACATCAATGAAGCTTAGTTCCAATTAGATAAGCGGGACTAATAGCTTTTTGCTTCTGAACAGTTTTGGCATGTCACTTTATCCTTTGAAGTTCAGAATGATTGCCTTCCATCAGAACTCAGAATTCAGATAGTGTTATTGATTCTTCTAGTTTAGTATGATGATTCTTGAACACAGCTACTTATCAGTCTTGGCCGTGACCCTAAGCATCTTGTTTTCCAGTATTACCACCGGATACATAAATGCCACAAACACATAACTGGGTGAACCTTTTCAGATTGTGACTCAGCTTTACTAGAGTCCCCAGTTAGAGGTGTCTAGAGTTCTTAAGCACACGCTTTTTGCTTTGGATCATGACTTTAACCGCTCAGTCTCGAGCTTTTCACTTGGACCTTCATGACACAAGCACATGGTTAGGGACATCTTGATTTAGCCGCTTAGGCTAGGATTTTATTCCTTTGGGCCCTCCTATCCATTAATTCTCAAAGCCTTGGATTCTTTTTACCCTTGCCTTTTAGTTTAAAGGGTTACTGGCTTTTTTCTCTTGCCTTTTGGTTTAAAGAGCTATTAGATTTTTCTGCTTGCTTTTTCTTTTCTTTTCTTTTTTCTTTATTTTTTGCCATTTTTTCTTTTTTTTTCGCAAGCTTTATGTTTTTCACTGATTTTTCTTGCTTCAAGAATCAATTTTATGATTTTTCAGATTATCAATAACATTTCTCTTTTTTCATCATTCTTTCAAGAGCCAACAATTTTAACATTCATAAACTTCACTATAAAAAATATGCACTAACACAAACATAGACAAAACATAAAGCATAAAAACCGAAAAATAGAAAAATAAGAACAAGGAAATTAAAGAACGGGTCCACCTTAGTGACAGCGGCTAGTTCTTCCTCTTGAAGATCCTATGGAGTGCTTGAGCTCCTTAATATCTCTTCCTAGCCTTTATTGCTCCTCCATCATGGCTCTTTGGTCCTCTCTAATTTCATGGAGGATAATGGAGTGCTCTTGGTGCCCTATCCTTAGTTGCTCCATATTGGAACTCAAATCTCCTAAAGAGGTGTTGAATTGCTCCCAATAGTTGTGTGGAGGAAAATGCATCCCTTGAGGCATCTCAGGGATTTCTTGATGAGGGACTTCCTCATGCTCTTGTTGAGATCCATGAGTGCGCTCTCTTGTTTGCTCCATCCTCTTTTTAGTAATGGGCTTGTCCTCTTCAACGAGGATGTCTCCTTCTATGACAATTCTGGCTGAATTGCATAGGTGACAGATAAGATGAGGGAAGGCTAACCTTGCCAACGTGGAGGGTTTGTCAGCCACCTTGTATAGTTCTAGAGGTATGATCTCATGAACTTCCACTTCCTCTCCAATCATGATACTATGGATCATGATAGCCCGATCCATAGTTACTTCAGACCGGTTGCTAGTAGAAATGATAGAGCGTTGGATGAACCCTAACCATCCTCTAGCCATGGGTTTGAGGTTAAGCCTTCTCAGTTGAACCGGCTTGCCTTTGGAGTCTCTCTTCCATTGGGCTCCTTCCACACAGATATCCATGAGGACTCTGTCCAACCTTTGATCAAAGTTGACCCTTCTTGTGAAAGGATGAAGATCTCCTTGCATTATTGGCAAGTTGAATGCCAACCTCACGGTTTCTAGACTGAAATCTAAGTATTTCCCCCGAACCACTGTGAGCCAATTATTTGGGTTCGGGTTCACACTTTGATCATGGTTCTTAATGATCCATGCATTAGCATAGAACTCTTGAACCATTAAGATTCTGACTTGTTGGATGGGGTTGGTAAGAATTTCCCAACCTCTTCTTTGAATCTCTCGTCGGATCTCCGAATATTCGCTCTTTTTGAGCTTGAAGGGGACCTCGGGGATCACTTTTTTCTTGGCCACAACTTCATAGAAGTGGTCTTGAATGACCTTTGAGATGAATCTCTCCATTTCCCATGACTCGGGGGTGGAAGTAATTGCCTTCCCTTTCCTCTTTCTAGAGTTTCCTCCGGTCTTAGGTGCCATTAATGGTTATGGAAAAACAAAAAGCAATGTTTTTTCCCACACCAAACTTAAAATATTTGCTCGTCCCCGAGCAAAAAAAGAAAGAAATGAGGAGAAAAAGAAGAAATAGAGGAAATAGAGGTGTGTGAAGGGTTTGGCCAAGGGGGTAGGAAGTGTTGGTGATGTGTGAAAATGAAAGAGAGTAGAGGGTTATTTATAGGGTAAAGTAGATAGGGAATCTGTGTTAGAAGGGGTGGGTTTGGGAGGGAAATAGTTTTGAATTTGAATGGTGAGGTAGGTGGGGTTTATTTTGGGAAATAGTGGATGGATGTGAGTGGTGGAGAGATTATAGGGAAGAGGGTAGGATTTGATAGGTGAATGGTGTTTGGGAAAGAGTGTTATGGAAAAGTGTGAAGAAGGGAGAGAGTGAGTTAGGGTAGGTGGGGATCCTGTGGGGTCCACAGATCTTGAGGTATTAAGGATTTCTCATCCCTACACCTTTCTGGCATTTAAACGCCTTCTGTGTGCTATTTCTGGCGTTAAATGCCAGTTTGCCTCCTTTCCTGGTGTTAAACACCAGTCTGGCTGCCAATTCTGGCATTTAACACCCAGAATGCTGCCAGACTGGGCGTTAAACGCCAATTCTGTTACCCTTACTAGCGTTTAACGCCAGCCAGACACCAGACACCCTTTTTTGGCGTTAAACACCAGTATGGCTGCCAGTTCTCGTGTTTAACGCCTAGAATACTGCCAAACTGGCCGTTAAATGCCAATTTTGCTATCCTTACTAGCGTTTAAATGCCAGTTTGTTTGTCCTCCAGGGTGTGCTATTTTTTTGATGCTGTTTTTTATTCTGCTTTAATTTTGCAGCTGTTTTTGTGACTCCACATGATCATTGATGAGCGGATAATTTGTACGCTTTTTGGCATTGTTTTTAGTATGTTTTTAGTATGATCTAGTTAGTTTTTGGTATATTTTTATTAGTTTTTAGTTAAAATTCACTTTTCTGGACTTTACTATGAGTTTGTGTGTTTTTCTGTGATTTCAGGTATTTTCTGGCTGAAATTGAGGGACCTGAGCAAAAATCTGATTCAGAGACCAAAAAGGACTGCAGATGCTGTTGGATTCTGACCTCCCTGCACTCGAAGTGGATTTTCTGGAGCTACAGAAACCCAATTGGCGCGCCCTTAACGGCGTTGGAAAGTAGACATCCTGGGCTTTCCCGCAATATATGATAGTCCATACTTTGCCCAAGATTTGATGGCCCAAACCGGCGTTCAAAGTCACCCTCAGAAATTCCAGCGTTAAACGCCGGAACTGGCACCAAAATGGGAGTTAAACGCCCAAACTGGCATAGAAGCTGGCGTTTAACTCTAAGAAGAGTCTCTACACGAAAATGCTTCAATGCTCAGCCCAAGCACACACCAAGTGGGCCCGGAAGTGGATTTTTATGTCATTTACTCATCTCTGTACACCCTAGGCTACTAGTTTTCTATATATAGGACCTTTTACTATTGTATTTTCATCTTTTGATCACTTTAGATCTCTAGATAATCTCTGGACATCTAGTTCTTAGATCATTGGGAGGCTGGCCATTCGGCCATGCCTAGACCTTGTTCTTATGTATTTTCAACGGTGGAGTTTTTACACACCATAGATTAAGGTGTGGAGCTCTGCTGTACCTCGAGTATTAATGCAATTACTATGGTTCTTCTATTCAATTCCGCTTGTTCTTGTTCTAAGATATCACTTGTTCTTCAACTTGATGAATGTGATGATCCGTGACACTCATCATCATTCTCACCTATGAACGTGTGACTGACAACCACCTCCGTTCTACCTTCGATTGGGTGAATATCTCTTGGATTCCTGATACACGATGCATGGTTGATCGCCTGACAACCGAGTGCTCGCCTGACAACCGAGCCAGCCATTCCGTGAGATCAGAGTCTTTGTGGTATAGGCTAGAACTGATGGCGGCATTCAAGAGAATCCGGAAGGTCTAACCTTGTCTGTGGTATTCTGAGTAGGATTCAATGACTGAATGACTGTGACGTGCTTCAAACTCCTGAGGGCGGGGCGTTAGTGACAGACGCAAAAGAATCACTGGATTCTATTCCGGCCTGATCGAGAACCGACAGATGGATAGCCGTGCCGTGATAGGGTGCGTTGAACATTTCCACTGAGAGGATGGGAGGTAGCCACTGACAACGGTGAAACCCTTGCTTAAGCTTGCCATGGAAAGGAGTAAGAAGGATTGGATGAAGACAGTAGGAAAGCAGATAGACGGAAGGGAAGGCATCTTCATACGCTTATCTGAAATTCCTACCAATGAATTACATAAGTATCTCTATCTTTATCTTTATGTTTTATGCGTTTATCACCATACCCATTTGAGTTTGCCTGACTAAGATTTACAAGGTGACCATAGCTTGCTTCATACCAACAATCTCTGTGGGATCGACCCTTACTCGCGTAAGGTTTATTACTTGGACGACCCAGTACACTTGCTGGTTAGTTGTGCGAAATTGTGTTTATGCCATGGTATTGAACACCAAGTTTTTGGATTCATTACCGGGGATTATTTAATTTGTGAAAAGTATTGATCACAATTTCGTGCACCAAGTTTTTGGCGCCGTTGCCAGGGATTGTTCGAGTTTTGAGCAAGCTTTTGGTCCGGTAACATCAGTGCCAAAATCCGGCAACAGCACCAAGTTTTTGGCGCCGTTGCCGGGGATTGTTGAGTTTGGACAACTGACGGTTCATCTTGTTGCTTAGATTAGGTATTTTTTTTCGGAATTCTTGAAGATGAATTCTAGAGTTTCATGATGATTTGTTGAAGTCTGGCTGGCTGAGAGGCCATGTCTAATTTCATTGGACCGAGGTTTCAACTTATCATCACAAGAGCTTGTTGATTTCTATCAATCTTGCTTTTGGAGCAGTGATCTGCTAAGGCTTGGCTGGCCATTGACCATGTCTAGTGTTTTGGACCGAAGCTTTCTTTGAAAGCATGGCTGGCTGTGAAGCCATGTCTAATTCCTGGACCGGAGTCTTAGACTAGCATTGGACTGATTCCTGGAATTCTCATTAAGAATTTTGATATCTTTTTCCACTTAATTTTCGAAAATCACACAAAAAAATTACAAAATCATAAAATCCAAAAATATTGTATGTTTCTTGTTTGAGTCTAGTGTTTCATTTTAAGTTTGGTGTCAATTGCATGCATTCATTCATGTGTCTTAAGGATCTTCAAGTAATTCTTGATGATTTCTTACTTTGATCTCTGAATTCTCTTGACTTGAGTGTTTATGTGTCTCATATGCATTAGTGGTAGTAATATACAAACTGCTAAGTTTGGTGTTGATGAGCGGATAATTTGTATGCTTTTTGGCATTATTTTTAGTATGTTTTTAGTATGATTTAGTTAGTTTTTAGTATATTTTTATTAGTTTTTAGTTAAAATTCACTTTTCTGGACTTTACTATGAGTTTGTGTGTTTTTCTGTGATTTCAGGTATTTTCTGGCTGAAATTGAGGGTCCTGAGCAAAAATCTGATTCCGAGACCAAAAAGGACTGCAGATGCTGTTGGATTCTGACCTCCCTGCACTCGAAGCGGATTTTATGGAGCTACAGAAGCCCAATTGGCGCGCTCTCAACGGCATTGGAAAGTAGACATCCTGGGCTTTCCAGCAATATATAATAGTCCATACTTTGCCCAAGATTTGATGGCCCAAACCGGCGCTCAAAGTCACCTACAGAAATTCCAGCGTTAAACGCCGGAACTGGCATAAAATTTGGAGTTAAACGCCCAAACTGGCATGAGAACTGGCGTTTAACTCCAGAAAAGGTCTCTACACGAAATTCCTTCATTGCTCAGCCCAAGCACACACCAAGTGGGCCCGGAAGTGGATTTTTCTGTCATTTACTCATTTCTGTAAACCTTAGGACACTAGTTTACTATTTATAGGATCTTTTGACATTGTATCAGCACCTTATGCAACTTTTGATGACCTTATGACATTTTTACACGTTTTCTTCCACAGCATGAGTCTCTAAACCCCATGGTTGGGGGTGAGGAGCTCTGCTGTGTCTTGATGGATTAATGCAATTACTACTGTTTCTCATTCAATCATGCTTGCTTCCATTCTAAGATAATACTTGTTCTTAACCAGGATGAATGTGATGAACTGTGACAATCATCATCATTCTCAACTATGAACGTGTGACTGACAACCACCTCCGTTCTACCTTAGATTAAGTAGTTATCTCTTGGATTCTTTAACCGGAATCTTCGTGGTATAAGCTAGACTGATGGCGGCATTCAAGAGAATCCGGAAGGTCTAAACCTTGTCTGTGGTATTCTGAGTAGGATTCAATGACTGAATGACTGTGACGTGCTTCAATCTCCTGAAGGCGGGGCGTTAGTGACAGACGCAAAAGAATCACTGGATTCTATTCCGGCCTGATTGAGAACCGACATATGGAATGCCGTGCCGTGACAGGGCATTAGGAATCGTTCCAATGAGAGGATGGGAGGTAGCCATTGACAACGGTGAAACCCTACATACAGCTTGCCATGGAAGGAGACTTGCGTGTTTGAAGAAGAAGACAGTAGGAAAGCAGATATTCAGAAGATGGAGCATCTCCAAACCTCAACCTATTCTCCATTACTGCAAAACAAGTAATCATTTCATGTTCTTTTGCTTTTCACAATCAATCCTGATAATTTCTGATATCCTGACTAAGATTTACAAGATAACCATAGCTTGCTTCAAGCCGACAATCTCTGTGGGATCGACCCTTGCTCACGCAAGGTATTACTTGGACGACCCAGTACACTTGCTGGTTAGTTGTGCGGGATTGCAAAAGTGTGATTGCAATTTCGTGCACCAAGTTTTTGGCGCCGTTGCCGGGGATTGTTGAGTTTGGACAACTGACGGCTTATCTTGTTGCTTAGATTAGGACTTTTTGTTTTGTTGGTTTAGAGTCTTTTTTAGTTGAGTCTAGTTTCATATTCTAAGTTTGGTGTCATTTGCATGCCTTTGTTTTTCTTTTAATTTTCGACTTTTCTTTGCATGTTCTTAGTCCCTTTTTGATTCATAAAAATTCTAAGTTTGGTGTCCTCTTTGTGTTTCTCCTTAAAAATTTCCGAAAATTTTGTGTTTGATTTTCTAAAAATTTTAAGTTTGGTGTCTTTTGTGTTTTTCTCTTTCCTCTTTTTCAAAATCAAATCTTTTTCATAAAAATTTTTCAATCATATCTTTTTAATTGTTGTTTTCAAAATCTTTTTAATTAACTAATTGATTCAGTTTTCAATTTGCTTTGATTCTATTTTCTTTTTGATTTTCGAATTTTTACTTTAATTTTCTTTTATTTTATTTTATTTTTTTTCGATTAATTCAAAAAAAAAAAAACAAAATTTATCTCTTTACAATCATTATCATTTCCCTCTTGTCCATTATGGACTTATGTGGGATTAATCAGTCCAAAAGGACTCTGGGGTCATATGCTAACCCCATTACAGCTGCATATGGGAGTAGCATCTGTACACCTCCCATCAAAGCAAGCAGCTTTGAACTAAATCCTCAGCTCATTATCATAGTGCAGCAAAATTGTCAGTATTCCGGTCTTCCACAGGAAGAACCTACTGAGTTTCTGGCACAGTTTTTACAAATTGCTGACACAGTACATGATAAAGAGGTTGATCAGGATGTCTACAGACTACTACTGTTTCCATTTGCTGTAAAAGATCAAGCTAAAAGGTGGTTGAATAACCAACCTACAGCAAGCATAAAGACATGGAAACAGTTGTCAGACAAATTCCTGAATCATTTTTACCCTCCAAAAAGGATGACACAGCTAAGGCTGGACATCCAAGGCTTTAAACAAGAGGATAATGAATCCCTTTACAATGCCTGGGAGAGGTATAGAGGTATGCTAAGGAAATGTCCCTCTGAAATGTTTTCAGAGTGGGTACAGTTAGACATTTTCTACTATGGGCTTACAGAAAAAGCTCAAATGTCTTTAGACCACTCAGCTGGTGGATCTATACACATGAGGAAGACAATTGAAGAAGCTCAAGAGCTTATAGATACTGTTGCTAGAAACCAATATTTGTACTCTAGCAATGAGTTCTCTCCAAAAGAGGAAGTCATGGCAGTAGTCACTGACCCTAGTCCTCAAGAACAGATAAATGAGCTTAATCAACAATTGCTCCTGATGACAGAACAGTTAGCAGACTTTAAAGAGATGCTCTATGAAACTAAAGTTGCTAACAAGAGCATAGAACTGCAGTTAAATCAAGCAAAACAGCAAATATCTAAACAGATAACAGAGGAATGTCAAGTAGTTCAATTGAGGAGTGGGAAAACCCTGAATAACACTGCTCAAAAGAGTAAAAAGCCAAACAAGGAACAATTGACAGAGGACAACCAAACTCCTGTTCAAAATCCCTCTGAGGACAGTAAGAGCCCAGAGAGGAATGCTATTGGCGTTCAAACGCCAGAAAGGGAAGGAAAGTTGGCGTTAAACGCCCATCCCTTGCCCAGTTCTGGCGTTCAAACGCCAGAAAAGGGAGAGAAGTTGGCGTTTAACGCCCAAACTTCACCCATTCCTAGCGTTCAGACGCCTGGGAAAAATCAGACACCTGAGAGTGCTGACAGTAATCCCTCTAACAAGGCTTCTTCAACCACTTCTGTAAGGAATAAACCTGCAGCATCTAAGGTTGAAGAATATAAAGCCAAGATGCCTTATCCTCAAAAACTCCGCCAAGCGGAACAGGATAAGCAATTTGCCCGCTTTGCAGACTATCTAAGGACTCTTGAAATAAAGATTCCGTTTGCAGAGGCACTTGAGCAAATACCTTCTTATGCTAAGTTCATGAAAGAAATCTTAAGTCATAAGAAGGATTGGAGAGAAACTGAAAAAGTGTTTCTCACTGAAGAATGCAGTGCAGTCATATTAAAAAGCTTACCAGAAAAGCTTCAAGATCCAGGAAGCTTTATGATACCATGCACATTAGAAGGTGCTTGCACCAAGACAGCTCTATGTGATCTTGGAGCAAGCATCAATCTAATACCTGTATCCACTATCAGAAAGCTTGGGTTGACTGGAGAAGTCAAACCAACCCGGATATGCCTCCAACTTGCTGATGGCTCCATTAAACACCCATCAGGCATAATTGAGGACATGATTGTCAAGGTTGGGCCATTTGCCTTTCCAACTGACTTTGTGGTGCTGGAAATGGAGGAGCACAAGAGTGCAACTCTCATTCTAGGAAGACCCTTCCTAGCAACTGGAAGAACTCTCATTGATGTACAAAAAGGGGAAGTAACCTTGAGGGTCAATGAGGATGAGTTCAAGTTGAATGCTGTAAAAGCCATGCAGCATCCAGACACACCAAACGACTGCATGGGCGCTGACATTATTGACTCTCTGGTAGAAGAGATCAATATGGCTGAAAGCCTAGAATCAGAGCTTGAGGACATCTTCAAAGATGCTCAGCCTGATCAGGAAGAACTAGAGGAGGCAAAGGAATTTTCGAAAATTCCTCAGGAGGAGGATAAGCCTCCCAAGCCTGAACTCAAACCACTACCATCATCCTTGAAATATGCATTTCTGGGAGAGGGTGACACTTTTCCAGTGATTATAAGCTCTGCTTTAAATTCACAAGAAGAGGAAGCACTAATTCAAGTGCTAAGGACACACAAGACAGCTCTTGGGTGGTCCATAAGTGATCTTAAGGGCATTAGCCCAGCTAGATGCATGCACAAGATCCTGTTGGAGGATAATGCCAAACCAGTGGTCCAACCACAGAGGAGGCTAAATCCTGCCATGAAGGAGGTGGTGCAGAAAGAGGTCACTAAATTACTAGAGGCTGGGATTATTTATCCTATTTCTGATAGCCCCTGGGTGAGCCCTGTCCAAGTTGTTCCCAAAAAGGGAGGCATGACAGTGGTTCATAATGAAAAAAATGAACTGGTTCCCACAAGGACAGTCACAGGGTGGCGCATGTGTATTGACTACAGAAGGCTCAATACAGCCACCAGAAAGGATCATTTTCCTTTACCGTTCATAGACCAAATGCAAGAAAGACTAGCTGGCCATGATTATTACTGCTTTTTGGATGGCTATTCAGGCTACAACCAAATTGCAGTAGACCCTCAGGACCAAGAGAAAACAGCATTCACCTGCCCTTCAGGCGTATTTGCCTATAGGAGAATGCCTTTTGGTCTGTGCAATGCACCTGCAACCTTTCAGAGGTGCATGCTCTCTATCTTTTCAGATATGGTAGAGAAATTTCTGGAAGTCTTCATGGATGACTTTTCAGTATATGGAGACTCTTTTAGCTCCTGTCTTAATCACCTAGCACTTGTCTTGAGAAGGTGCCAAGAGACTAACCTGGATTTAAACTGGGAGAAATGTCACTTTATCGTGACTGAAGGAATTGTCCTTGGGCACAAAATTTCAAGCAAGGGAATAGAGGTGGATAAGGCAAAGGTAGAGGTAATTGAAAAATTACCACCACCTGCCAATGTTAAGGCAATCAGAAGCTTTCTTGGGCATGCAGGATTCTACAGAAGGTTTATAAAGGATTTTTCGAAAATTGCAAAACCTCTGAGTAACCTGCTAGCTGCTGACACACTATTTGTGTTTGACACACAGTGTCTGCAGGCGTTTGAGACCCTGAAAGCTAAGCTGGTCACAGCACCAGTCATCTCTGCACCAGACTGGACATTGCCATTTGAACTAATGTGTGATGCCAGTGACCATGCCATTGGTGCAGTGTTGGGACAGAGGCATAACAAGCTTCTGCACGTCATTTACTATGCCAGCCGTGTTCTAAATGACGCACAGAAGAACTACACAACAACAGAAAAAGAGTTACTTGCAGTGGTTTATGCCATTGACAAGTTTAGATCCTATTTAGTGGGATCCAAAGTGGTTGTGTACACTGACCATGCTGCTCTTAAATATCTACTCACAAAGCAGGATTCAAAACCCAGGCTCATTAGATGGGTGTTGCTTCTGCAAGAGTTTGATATAGAAATAAGAGACAGAAAAGGGACAGAGAACCAAGTAGCAGATCATCTGTCCCGAATAGAACCAGTAGCTGGGGCGTCCCTCCCTTCTACTGAGATCTCAGAGACTTTCCCAGATGAGCAACTATTTGCCATTCAGGAAGCTCCATGGTTTGCAGATATTGCAAATTTTAAAGCTGTGAGGTTCATACCCAAAGAGTACAGTTACATGCAGAGAAAGAAATTAATTTCAGATGCCAAGTACTACCTCTGGGATGAACCATATCTCTTTAAGAGATGTGCTGACGGAGTGATCCGCAGGTGTGTACCCAGAGAAGAAGCACAAAGGATCCTATGGCACTGCCATGGATCACAGTATGGAGGACATTTTGGAAGTGAGCGAACAGCCACTAAAGTCCTCCATTGTGGCTTCTACTGGCCTACTCTCTATAAAGATTCCCGAGAGTTTGTGCGTAACTGTGACAGTTGCCAAAGAGCTGGTAACCTGCCTCATGGATATGCCATGCCTCAACAAGGGATATTAGAGATAGAGTTGTTTGATGTATGGGGAATTGACTTCATGGGGCCATTCCCACCATCATACTCAAACACTTACATTCTGGTGGCAGTGGACTATGTATCTAAGTGGGTAGAAGCGATTGCTACACCCACTAATGATACTAAGACCGTACTGAAATTCCTCCAGAAAAATATTTTCAGCAGATTTGGCGTCCCCAGAGTGCTAATCAGTGATGGGGGCACTCATTTCTGCAATAAACAGCTGCACCTTGCTATGGTTAGATATGGAATTAGCCACAAAGTGGCAACTCCGTATCATCCACAGACAAATGGGCAAGCTGAGGTCTCTAACAGAGAGCTAAAGAGAATCCTGGAACGGACTGTGATGGCCCGAAGAAAGGATTGGGCAAAGAGCTTGGATGATGCTCTGTGGGCATACAGAACAGCATTCAAGACTCCTATAGGAACCTCTCCATACCAATTGGTGTATGGGAAGGCCTGTCATTTGCCTGTGGAACTGGAACATAAAGCCTATTGGGCAACCAGATTCCTAAACATGGATGCACAGTTAGCTGGTGAAAAAAGACTGCTCCAGCTAAATGAGCTAGAGGAGTTCAGACTCAATGCCTTTGAAAATGCAAAAATTTATAAGGAAAAGGCAAAGAAATGGCATGACAAGAAATTGTCAACCAGAGTCTTTGAGCCAGGACAAAAAGTTCTGCTCTTCAACTCTAGGCTCAAACTGTTTCCAGGAAAACTCAAATCCCGTTGGAGGGGTCCGTATGTGATTACAGGAGTGTCACCATATGGATATGTTGAGCTTCAGGATATTGATTCTGATAAGAAGTTCATTGTTAATGGACAGAGAATCAAGCATTATCTTGAAGGAAATCTTGAGCAGGAATGCTCAGAACTGAGACTTGAGTGATTCTCAGTGAAGGTCCAGCTAAAGACAGTAAAGAAGCGCTTGCTGGGAGGCAACCCAGTCATTAGTAGGTTGTATGAATTGTTCTTACAGAGGCAAATATCAAAAATGAAGGAATTCACAGAGTTACAGAAGGATTCAGCTCAAAAAGCAGAGAAAATGAGCTTACTGGCGAAAAAACGCCAGTAAGGTGCATTTTGGGCGTTAAACGCCAGAATGGGTACCATTCTGGGCGTTTAACGCCAGGTGTGCAGCATCACTGGGCGTTCAGAAAAACGCCCAGTGAGGAAGGTTTTCTGGCGTTTAACGCCAGCCAGGGTACCTGGCTGGGCGTTAAACGCCCAAAAAGGGTGCCAAGTGGGCGTTAAACGCCAGAATGGGTGCCATTCTGGGCGTTTAACGCCAGAAAGGTGGGGGGACCACACTTTTGTTTTCAACTCAATTTTTTTTCAAACTTTCCTCTTTTTACCCAAACTCTTCTACATAAATGCACTTCAACCTTTCATCATTCACTTTCAAATCTTCACAAATCAAAACCATTCTTCAAATCTATTTCAAAATAATCTCAAATCTTCTTCAAAAACTCACCCTTTTCTCAATTTTCTTTTCATATCTTTTCAAATTTCCTTTCAAATCTCTCTTTTGTTTTCGAAATTTTCCTCCCCCCACTCTATAAATGAACGTTCCTCACCCCTCCTTCCTCACACCATTCGAATTTCCTCTCCCTCTCTCTCTATTCTCTTCTTTCTTTTCTTTTTACTTGAGGACAAGCAAAACCTCTAAGTTTGGTGTGCTTTTCCGTGATCACTAAGTCAAGATCTATCAAGATCATGGCTCCCAAGGGAAAACAAACCAACTCAAGAGGAAAGAAAGAGACTAATCCAAAGAATCTTTGGAATGAAGAGAAGTTCTTAACCAAAGAACATGAAGACCATTATCACAAAATAATGGGTCTGAGGTCAGTGATCCCGGAAGTTAAATTTGATCTGAAAGAAGATGAATATCCGGGGATCCAAGAGCAAATTCGAAACAGAGGATGGGAAGTTCTGACCAATCCTGAAATAAAGGTTGGAAGGAACATGGTTCAGGAATTCTACTCTAATCTGTGGCTAACAGATAAGCAGAGAATGACTGGAACTGCTTACCATACCGACAGAACCATGGTCAGAGGGAAAGTTATGTACTTTCATCTGGACAAAATAAGAGAAATCTTCAAACTACCTCAACTACAAGATGATCCTGACTCCTTCAATAGGAGGATGGTGAGAGTAGATAAAGGGTTGGATCAAGTTCTAGAGGACATTTGCCTCCCTGGGACTAAGTGGATAACCAATTCAAAGGGTGTCCCAAACCAACTCAAGAGGGGAGACCTCAAGCCAATTGCAAGAGGTTGGCTAGACTTTATTGGGCGTTCCATATTGCCCACTAGCAACCGTTCTGAGGTCACCATCAAGAGAGCAGTGATGATTCATTGCATTATGCTTGGAAAAGAAGTGGAGGTTCATCATGTGATTGCTTGTGAGATTTACACAATTGCAAATAAGAATTCCACTGAAGCCAAATTGGCCTACCCAAGCTTGATTTCCTTGCTCTGTAAAGAGGCTGGGGTGAAGATGGGAGTAGATGCGTTCATACCCATTGAACACCCAATCACCAAGAAGTCAATGGAAGGAGCAAGAGAAGCAGGGGCGTGAAATCCAAGAATTGAAACGCCAAAAGTTCTCCTCTCAAGCTGAGGGAGCATCTACTTCTCAAAATCAAGGTTGTTGAGTCCTAACTCTGTGAAAACCTCTATCATTAGGAGCCTCTGTTTTTCGTTTCTTATTGAGTTTTGTTTCTATTTTTCGTTTTTTTTTGTCTTATTCTATATCTATTTTTGAGTCATGTTTTAATTCATAATTAAAAAAATTGAAATTTTATGCCTTAAAGATATGAATGTCCTATGAATCCATCACCTCTCTTAAATGAAAAATGCTTTAATCACAAAAGAACAAGAAGTACAGGATTTCAAAATTTATCATTGAAACTAGTTGAATTAGCTTGATGTGGTGACAATACTTTTTTCTTTCTGAATGAATGCTTGAACAGTGCATATGTCTCTTGAATTTGTTGTTTTGAGAATGTTAAAATAATTGTTGGCTCTTGAAAGAATGAGGAGAAAGAGAACTGTTATTGAGGATCTAAAAAAAAAAAATCATTAGAGTGATTCTTGAAGCAAGAAAAAGCAAAAAAAAAAAAGAGAGAAAGAAAAGAAAAAGAAAAGAAAGGAATAAAGTTGTGATCCAAGGCAACAAGAGTGTGCTTAAGAACCTTGGACACCTCTAATTGGGGACTTTAGCAAAGCTGAGTCACAATCTGAAAAGGTTCACCCAATTATGTGTCTGTGGCATGTATGTATCCGGTGGTAATACTGGAAGACAGAGTGCTTTGGGCCACAGCCAAGACTCATACACTAGCTATGTTCAAGAATCATTATGCTTAACTAAGAGAATCAATAACACTATCTGAGTTCTGAGTTCTTATAGATGCCAATCATTCTGAACTTCAAGGGATAGAGTGAGATGCCAAAACTGTTCGGAGGCAAAAAGCTACTAGTCCCGCTCATCTAATTGGAGCTATGTTTCCTTGATATTTTGGAGTCTATAGTATATTCTCTTCTTTTTATCCTATTTTGATTTTCAGTTGCTTGGGGACAAGCAACAATTCAAGTTTGGTGTTGTGATGAGCGGATAATTTGTATGCTTTTTGGCATTGTTTTTAGTATGTTTTTAGTATGATTTAGTTAGTTTTTAGTATATTTTTATTAGTTTTTAGTTAAAATTCACTTTTCTGGACTTTACTATGAGTTGTGTGTTTTTCTGTGATTTCAGGTATTTTCTGGCTGAAATTGAGGGTCCTGAGCAAAAATCTGATTCCGAGACCAAAAAGGACTGCAGATGCTGTTGGATTCTGACCTCTCTGCACTCGAAGCGGATTTTATGGAGCTACAGAAGCCCAATTGGCGCGCTCTCAACGGAATTGGAAAGTAGACATCCTGGGCTTTCCAGCAATATATAATAGTCCATACTTTGCCCAAGATTTGATGGCCCAAACCGGCGCTCAAAGTCACCTACAGAAATTCCAGCGTTAAACGCCGGAACTGGCATAAAATTTGGAGTTAAACGCCCAAACTGGCATGAGAACTGGCGTTTAACTCCAGAAAAGGTCTCTACACGAAATTCCTTCATTGCTCAGCCCAAGCACACAGCAAGTGGGCCCGGAAGTGGATTTTTCTGTCATTTACTCATTTCTGTAAACCTTAGGACACTAGTTTACTATTTATAGGATCTTTTGACATTGTATCAGCACCTTATGCAACTTTTGATGACCTTATGACATTTTTACACGTTTTCTTCCACAGCATGAGTCTCTAAACCCCATGGTTGGGGTGAGGAGCTCTGCTGTGTCTTGATGGATTAATGCAATTACTACTGTTTCTCATTCAATCATGCTTGCTTCCATTCTAAGATAATACTTGTTCTTAACCAGGATGAATGTGATGAACTGTGACAATCATCATCATTCTCAACTATGAACGTGTGACTGACAACCACCTCCGTTCTACCTTAGATTAAGTAGTTATCTCTTGGATTCTTTAACCGGAATCTTCGTGTATAAGCTAGACTGATGGCGGCATTCAAGAGAATCCGGAAGGTCTAAACCTTGTCTGTGGTATTCTGAGTAGGATTCAATGACTGAATGACTGTGACGTGCTTCAATCTCCTGAAGCGGGGCGTTAGTGACAGACGCAAAAGAATCACTGGATTCTATTCCGGCCTGATTGAGAACCGACAGATGGAATGCCGTGCCGTGACAGGCATTAGGAATCGTTCCAATGAGAGGATGGGAGGTAGCCATTGACAATGGTGAAACCCTACATACAGCTTGCCATGGAAGGAGACTTGCGTGTTTGAAGAAGAAGACAGTAGGAAAGCAGATATTCAGAAGATGGAGCATCTCCAAACCTCAACCTATTCTCCATTACTGCAAAACAAGTAATCATTTCATGTTCTTTTGCTTTTCACAATCAATCCTGATAATTTCTGATATCCTGACTAAGATTTACAAGATAACCATAGCTTGCTTCAAGCCGACAATCTCTGTGGGATCGACCCTTGCTCACGCAAGGTATTACTTGGACGACCCAGTACACTTGCTGGTTAGTTGTGCGGGATTGCAAAAGTGTGATTGCAATTTCGTGCACCAGGTGTCTTGCATGCATTGTTATTTGATTCTTGTTGCATTTTGATTTTTCCTTATTATTAAAAATCCAAAAATATTTTTAATTTGTGTCTTCTCAAGTCAATAATACAGAGAATTGAAGATTCAGAACATACAGCAGAGGAATTACACAGAAAAAGCTGGCCATTCAAAACGCCCAGTGAAGAAGGACAGACTGGCGTTTAAACGCCAGCCAGGGTACCTGGTTGGGCGTTTAACGCCCAAAAGGGTAGGTTTTTGGGCGTTAAACGCCAGAATGTGCACCATTCTGGGCGTTTAACGCCAGGATGGCACAAGAGGGAAGATTCTGTTTTCAATGCAAATTTTTTTCAAGTTTTCAAAGTTTTTCAAAATCAAATCTTTTTCAAATCATATCTTTTCAATCATATGTTTTTCAAAATCAATTTCTTTCTATTTTTAAAAATACTTGCTATCAATTAATGATTTGATTCAACATCTCAAATATGTTGCCTTTTCTGTTGAGAAAGGTTTAATGTTTGGATCATATCTTTTCTTGATAGCCAAATCATTGATTTTCAAAATCAAATCTTTTAAAATGTTTTTCAAATCATATCGTCTCAATCACATCTTTTTAAAACTAATCATATCTTCTTAACCACATCTTTTCAAAATAGTTGTCAATCAAATCTTTTTGATTTCTAATTTCAAAATCTTTTTCAAAAATCACTTGATCTCTTTCCCACTCTTGGTTTTCGAAAATTAATTAGTGTTTTTCAAAATGTTTTCAAAATTTCTTACTTAATTTTCGAAAACCACTTGCCTTCTTCTTACATCCTTCTATTTATGCACTAACACTATTCCTTAATGCAAAATTTGAACTCCATCTTCTTTGATAAGTTCGAATTTTCTACTTCTGTCTTCTATTTTTCTTTTCCTCTGACACCTCAAGGAATCTCTATACTGTGACATAGAGGATTCCACATTTTCTTGTTCTCTTCTCTTTCTTATGAGCAGGAGCAAGGACAAAAGCATTCTTGTTGAGGCTGATCCTGAACCCGAAAGGACCTTGAAGCGAAAGCTAAGAGAAGCCAAGGCACAACTCTCTGTAGAGACCTAACCGAATTCTTCGAAGGAGAAGAACACATGGCAGCCGAAAACAACAACAAAGCTAACAATGCAAGGAAGGTGATGGGTGACTTTACTGCACCTACTCCCGACTTTTATGAGAGAAGCATCTCTATCCCTGCCATTGGAGCAAACAACTTTGAGCTTAAGCCTCAATTAGTTTCTCTAATGCAACAGAATTGCAAGTTCCATGGACTTCCATTGGAAGATCCTCATCAGTTTTTAGCTGAATTCTTGCAAATCTGTGACACTGTCAAGACTAATGGGTTGACCCTGAGATCTACAGACTTATGCTATTCCCTTTTGCTGTAAGAGACAGAGCTAGGACATGGCTGGACTCTCAACCTAAAGAAAGCCTGGACTCTTGGGAAAAGCTAGTCAATGCCTTCTTGGCAAAGTTCTTTCCACCTCAAAAATTGAGTAAGCTTAGAGTGGAAGTCTAAACCTTCAGACAGAAGAAAGGAGAATCCCTCTATAAAGCTTGGGAAAGATACAAACAATTAATTAGA